>NC_043976.1:25321605-26521605 GCF_902148855.1 Sphaeramia orbicularis | reverse complement strand
GTGGATTTACATTTGCTCTTTGTCTTTTAATTGTTCTGATTTTTCCTTGTTTAAATCAGGGACTTCCACTGTGTTGTTGTCTTACACAACGGTACAGTGATGATAAAGTCCTCACCTTGACTTGATTTTTATCTCAGTCGAAGGGCCCCTGTTCGTCAGACTGAGTGTTAGATCGCTCACACATCAGCGCATTGCACAGCAGGAGTTTGTGTGAGCATGCAAGTGTGTGTATCCGTAGTGTATTTTCATTGCAGGAGTGAAAAGAGACGCAGCTTGAGTCTTTTTTTTAGAAGCTCAGCATGTAAACGTTCGGGGAAGAGGAAATAATAAACCGTTCAGCTCTGTGCACAAAAACATCCCATTAGGCATTCATCACGCGTATCGTCTTCTGAGCAACCCGTAGAATCTTGCACATCTATCGCACTTACGGCAACGCTGCAAGGTAACGCTTTTAAGAGTCTATCAGTCAATTTGAACCACAGACATGAGATCTAGCATGTTGCTAGGAGACACAAGTTGTCATATCGCTGCTGTTTTGTCAAAACCTTGCTCTGAGGATCTCTGGGAAGAGACCGGAGGAGGCAGAAGTGATGAGGTGGCGGCAAAGCACATTTTTAGAGATGCCCTCAAACTGTTTCACGTCACCTTGTCACCATTAACATCGCAGTGTCTTTGCTAGAACTTTGACATGTTAATTATGGCAAACAAATGAGACAGGGAATATGTTCTGGTCCTACACAGAGACATGCACACATGGTTTTTATGGTTTTTAAGACTCAAACTAAATTGTCAAAATGCAGAGAATCAGTAGAACAGTCGGAGAAAAATCAGGATGAACTTTTCTTCTGATAAAGTTCTCTCTGAATGATTTCTACCAACTTTGTTCCAAATAAAGTCTCAATTATCAAGCAGTCCAAATGGTGCATACATGTGCTGAAGTAACAGGTTAAAGCAGGGGTGTTAAACTCAGTTTAGTTCTATATGATCTCCAGGGGGCCAGACCGGTAAAATAATAACATAATAACCTATAAAAAATGTCAGCTCTGAAGTTTTTATCTATGTTTTAGAGTGAAAAAAGTAAATATTATATCATGAAATGTAATTATATTTACAAAAGTTTCCTTAAAAATGTGAATAACATGAAAAACCTGAAATGTCTTCAGAAAAATAAGAGCAACTCTAACAATATTATTCCTCGGTTTTTCATTTACACATGTTCATTACAACTTACAGATCACAATGTATCTACAAAGACATTTAAAAACAGGCAGAATATGGGTCAAATGATATTTATTTCTCTTAGGACATATCATGTCGTTCAAATTTGCTCAGATTCACATTTTTTGTGAAATCATAGTTTGCAAGTATGAACAATTTCATGTAATTTTACTTTTTACACTAAAATAAAGAGAAAATTTATAGTTGTTATTATTTATAGGTTATTATGATAGTATTTTACTGATCTGATCCACAAACCTGAACTAAAATGATTTTAACATCCTTAATTGTTAATATCTTCACTGAAATTTTGTCATTCCACGAACCGGATTGGACCCTTTGGTGGGCCGGTTTTGGCCCATGGGCTGTATGTTTGGCACCTGCAGGTTAAAGGATAGTTTTGCAACCAAATCAGGAACAGTGTGCATAGAAATGGTAGCATGTGCTTTTTAAGGCACAGCAGTGAATTTCCAGTTGGATACATGACCTGACTTCTTAATATGAAGCTTTAAAAGGCAGAACACGACTTTAATGTGTGTATGGAAATAGCAAAAAGAATGTGGAAGAGGAATGTAGATATCTGGCATACTTCAGAAATGACTAGACACCTTAGGTAAACAATACCACAAAGAACTGGCACCCCCAAAATATGACTCCTACCAAAACCTACACGGATATTTTAGTCCTGGCAGGAAGAAAAGAGCACAAACTGTCCTTACAGCTGCGTCACAAAGCTACCCACAGATTCCAACAACAATATAAATGCTCATATTTCTGCACACAATACACAGAATACACCATTTGTCTGGTCATCTGCACAGGAAAACCAATGTATGTATATGTGAAACAATGTCAACAAGTGGTGCCAGGCACAACAAACCCCACCCCTCGCATGTATTGTAGCTTATTTTGGCATCGATCCATCTGATGTTATTATGTCTATGCGTGTGCTTAAGTCAGCATATCAACTGCCTCTATATATGTGCCAAGGCTGAAGTAAATTGAAACAAAATTGATGTTTTTATAGATGTGAAATTTCGCCTATTATAAGTAAATGGAAGAAGAAAAAACAATTTAAAAATTCATAAAAAATTTTAACTTTGACCTACCTTTCTCAAAATGTAGCCAAATCTATTCTGGGTCTTTGGCAATCTGTAGACTAAATTTGGTATGAATGCAACAAATAGTTTTGATGCTACAGACATGTAAAATTTTGCCCATTATAAGTAAATGGGAAAAAAAAGATATTAAAAAATTCATAAAAAATTTTAAGTTTGACCTATGTTTCCCAAAATGTAATGAAATATATTTTGGGTCACTGGTAATGTATAACCCCAATTTGGTATGAATTCAACCAACAGTTTTGCTGCTAGAGTGTTAACAAACAAAGAAACAAACCAAAAACAATACCCCTTGACTCCCCTTAGGGTGATGGTGGTGTTAATAAGAGAAACAGAAGGCAACTCACCCACACTGGAATGGGTTGGTCTGCTTTATCATGATGCACGGAGAAAGAGAAAGCATTATTCCAGCTTTTAGATAGAGAACATATGCTGACCAGTTCCATACAAACCCACCTCTGTCTACTAACACAAACATCTGAGGCAGTAAACACATGTCTAAACTGGTTTTTCTGGAGTCATCTCATCATTACATGGTCCGACACACCTGTTTGCTCTGATGCATGTTACACGCTACAACAACTTGTACAATTCTCCACTAACACTTCACTTCATACTTCTAATCTGCTTACCTCCAGAGGCAAATAATGTGCTTTTACTGGGCTGCATTTATTTAACAGCCGTTAACAATCATTTTCCTGCAAAAACATCATCAACTGAGATGATTTATTGGACAAAAACAAGACATCACCTTAGCCCCTGAGAAATTTTTCTTGCTATTTAAGCTATTTTCTTAAACGCTACAGCGTCTAGGTTGACACTTTGAAATGTTAATTACAGGTAAACACAAACAAATCTGACCTATAAAAACTGCTCTCACACTGTCAAAAACATAGAAAAGGGTATTAAAATGCAAAAATATTACAATATCCCATATGCGAAAGGTGACAGTGGAAAAAAATATACCACAGGAGCATCATCGGACCTCAATTTTTCTCCAAATTCCACGTTACATAGGAGCTTTTTGTGTTTTTTTATTCAGCCTGCATGCAAGTATTTTATGAAAAATAGATACAAACATGCATGATGTTGAACAATGCTCTTAGAAAACAACAATTTTCCTCCAAACATCACCTTTAAACCAAGAAAAGCAGATTGTTGTACTCTCAAATCAAATCTCGCAAATGTCCCTCTCCAAAAATGCACAACTTCTGTATTATTCATTAGCTGCTTTCAGCATCATTAATTAATCTCTCTCTTGTTCAAGTCACATTTTAATGGCTGATTATTTCCTTTTGCACTGATGCTCAGCCATTAGCCCTGATTACGTCGGAGCCATCGACCCTTCTACACTCACTAAACCTAATGCGTAACAGCCACTTTACATTTCATGCAATTAAAATGACAATTAAACTTGGGAATATCTGAATTACATGAAAGGAGTCGAGGAGTTTGAAGTGCGACAAAAATGCTGGAGTTTGATGAAACGTATGATGTTGCTTAGCAATAGAAAGCTGAAGCAGCTGGAAGAGCATGCAGTATTCTCTGTCAGTGATAGGCTGTGTTCTGTAATCCATGCAGTGTAAACAGTCATTAAAGGGACAAAAGAACCTGCACAGAGAGTAAACAATTAAGCTTCGATCTGTGATCAACTGCATTAAGAGGATATAAGCGTCTATCACTGCACACACAAAGCAAGACTAATCTTGGCCAGTTTGTGCAGATGCCAGTGCTGCAAAAAGACGTAAAAAATTTAATTTTAAGTTAGATTTTGTCATCATAGTGCAACAATTTAACCAACATAATTCTAATGTGACACTAAACACTATAATTTTGAGCTGTAAATATAATTAAATGACTTATTTGTTGGAAACATCTCAATACGAGTGATAGAAAATTTAAAAAAAAAAAAAAAATTAACAAATTCACTGTATAAAAGTATGCAAGTAAAGTATGCAAGTTCATACTTCTTCCTACTCCTTTTCAACCATGCAATATTCTGACTTGTATGTGCTTGAAGATAGATTCTGTCCATTTAAATGTTTTGTTTTTGTCTTAATTTGCTTTGTTTTGTTTTATTTTGTCTCTTTGCATGTTTGAAATAAATAAATAAATGCAAAAAAAAAAAGTATTTTATGGGTGAAAACAAGTCAACATACCACTTCCTGTTTAAAATCTTTCTAGATCCTTCACATATTGATGATACAGGAAAGTCATGAATGAAATGGTCATGAAACAAGTCACCACACAACAGATTTTGCCAAAACTCCTTCATTTTACGAACTGAATTGAAACTCTTTTCTTACTCTTTTGAGAACCACCAGACTCACATAAGGACAGTGATTTTGCCTTGTAAAATCGATAAGTTATTTGTGTCTTGTTTTGAATCTGAAATAACATATTAAAACATGACAGTGCCACAAAAAACACAAGCTACAGAATCACTCTTTTTGTCACTGAATTCTGGTCAGTTTAAAAGGCTTCAGTTCCTTGTTGGAAAAGACCGTACAACAGCTTTGAAAAGCTTTGAAAATATTAAATGTAGCACACATGTAAATAGACATTGATCTTTAGGAGGGCTTTTGTTAGGTGGTAAACTCAAACTTACCCTTTCAGAGCCTCATATGGTTCTGCACAGGTGTCTTATCATTCTATGCTTTACAGATGTCCCTGAACTACTCCTCTCTCACATCCACACCTGCACTACATTTTTAGCTTCTTTCTGATTTTGTTGCAGTTTTCACAATCATGCAGTGGGTGGAATTGGACTCTGACTAAGGGAATAGTTGCCCTTTAATGACCTGTCCACACTAGCATATATATTCTTCCTCTGAGTTTAAAAAAATCTCAAAATACTGTATCTCTGTCCATACAACAAAGCATAAAAACAACTAAAACCCCCTATAAAATTTTGGACAAACCATTGTTTGTGTGGACAATACTGGACGTAACAGATGCAGAGGCTTTAATCTGTCATGAAATTGACCAGCCCGAACAACTTCAGTTATAAACTTAATTTACCTCAAAGCAGCATATGACTTTCATCACACATCTGGTCAAAAAATACATTATGTGAAAAGTCTCCCAATACATCAGTACAAGTACTTATTTATCTGAGAAATGCAATAAGACGTGATGAAACGCCCAATTAAACATCACTGTCATGGTTTGAAAATTGCACTTCAATGTTTGTTTATGACTCGAAAAAAGCCGAGTAGAGATGAGACGTCATTTTTGAAAATGAGGGCGAGATTTGGGGGAAGACCAAAATAAACATGGTGAGAGCAAGCAACGGCTCTAAAGAAATGGAAGGAATCACTGTAGGTCAACTGTCATCTTCTAATATGGGGCGCGTGATCGTGAAAAACAATACTTAGACATTAGGGGTGTAACGGTACAGAAACATTTCAGTTCGGTACGTTTTCAGTACGTTTAGTCTTCGGTTTGAAACATTTTAGATTGAAGGAGACCAGTGAAGGGGGGCGGGGCAAACACTGTAATTTACTGAGTGTTTTTGAACACCTCACAGTATTCCCTAAGGTGCTGTGAACGTGACTTCACAGTATCACCACAGCAGAGGCACGGTGAAGGAGAAGAGGAGCAGGTTCACTTGATTTTGCCAACCTGAGTTAAAAAATAAAAGCCTTTTTGCTATAAAGGAACCTGTGGACTCTTTTGTGTCACAAAGCTGCAACAAACCGAAAACCAAAAGTTAAATTCAACATGCTTTGAACGTCCGACCCCGCTTCTGTGCCTCTGTTATACTCTCTGTTGTCATGTTTTATTTTGTTTTTTGCAGTGGTGTGGAGAATTCGCTGCTGCCAAATGTATGTAGAGAAAACCCTGCACATGGGCTCTGCTAGTGTCCACCCTGCTTCCACAGTGTTTGCGTTCCTCACATAGACTACATGTATTTGTTTGGTACACCTCAGTATTGTATCAAAGGCCCTGAACTGTAACGGTTCTGTACAAACGAATGCACCGTTACACCCCTATTAGATACTGGTTGCTGCCATAATGGTCCCATTCCCATAATGCACTTCGCGACAAAATTTCTGAAAAGGTCCAAGTGATACTTCGTTTTTTTTATGTAAACAAGCGTCATCTTCGAAGTTGTTCACTGTGAGGGAAGTGATTCAGATGCATAAGCACGGAAAGACTAATGGATTAGTGATAATTAGGCTATCGCTCACATTTGACAAATTCAAAAACAAAAATTGTGATAAAAGTTATATGTTGTTTTAAGTGTTGGTTTAAGCTGTTAAAGTGTTTTTTTACATGATGTGGATTTGTCCATAACACTGGTCTGTTCCGTCTCCCAAAGGTATCTGTGCTAACCTCGATCTAGGACTGTGTATTGAAAAGAATCTGGCGATACAATACAAATCACAATACTAGGATCACAATACGATATCGCGATTTATCATGATACTGTTAACAAGGCGATATTTTTTATGTTTCTTTTTTTTAAGATTGTTTTCTGGAAAAACTTATAGTGCAGCATTTGGATAAATACAGTTTTAACATGTGACTTTACCAGTACAAAAACACACAAATAAATAAATACAATTTTTTTTTACAGACATTACAGTTTCAGATCCTGCTTAAATGTTCGTATTCTATTGTGAAAAGAATACATAGTGTTCAGTCCCTGAATCATCCAACATCAGAACATTATTTTTGTGCGTTCTCAATAAAAAAACAATTATTTGTCTCTTTCAGACAGTAAAAAGTGCTTTTAGGATGCTTGAATTATCCATTATTTAACAAAACAGCGTTATCAATTTTAAAAAACTACATTTATGACCTGCAATATCACAATAGTACTTTTATAGTATACAAACAAATGGAGAAAATACCCATGAATATAGAAATAAAAGAGCTGGAAAAACAAAAAAAACCAAAAACAAACCTCCACCATGTCTGCATTTGAATAAATACCAAAAAATATTGATACAGTACTTTTTAATATCGATACAGTATTGTGAAATTAAATATTGTGATATATTGCGAAACCGATATTTTCTTACACCCCTGCCTCGATCTACTGCAGGTCATCCAGTGATTTATACACCTGGATTTGACAGTTCCGCTGCAGCTTCAGAACACAATGGAATAACAGACATGAGCAAAATGGGGTGTGACACTATTGTTTTCCAATCTCTACTTTTCCCTGTCCGTGTGGATTCATAGAAACTTTGGAGAAAATCCCTGTTTTAGTGACCTAAAACACCATTTACATGTTGATGAGAAGCCCAAATATATAGATAAAATGATCAGTTTAGCGAAACATCCATTTCAGTGTGGAGGATAAAGTTACCCTTTAAGTTCAGTACTTTTCTATTTCATTCCCATTCACACATCATGCAGACAGTGAAATTAATTATTATCCATTAACACAGCCAGTAGTTAGAGGCTACTTTTCTGGCCAAGCCAATGAGTCCTCCAGTGAATATTTAGAGGAAGGGATGGTTGCAGCTTTGACATATGCTGCAGGGCTCTCAGTTTGGCATGAACAACAAGAACAACAGGTTGTTTTTCTTGACGCTTCATACTGAAACATGTAATGTGATTTCAAGCCCAGCTCCTTTTTTCTCTACAGCTTTATGTCTGCTCAGGCAGCTACTGAACAGACTCTGACATTTATTTCACAGATGACACATTCGATTACAGATTAAAAGCCACACTGGGACACTAGTGGATTGTATAAATAGTAGAGAAATTACATCAGTCTGAATTTGTTTTAGAGTATGGATTTTGTGATACATAGCTAGTAAAGCAAAAGTAAAATGGCAATGGAAAGTACCAGTGGGAGACATGAGCAGACTAAACTGTGCCTTGTCTGTTAAAAAGAGGAAGAGTCATTGTAGACTTTGTCATCATCAGACTGAGAGTCTTCCACTTTGTCTGGAAATGAAGAAGAAGCTGCAAGTGTCGCCCCTAACAAAAGGGAAATTGAGGTGAAAAATAAATACTGGTGTAACCTCCATTATGTGAACATGGTTTAGGTTTAAAAATCACACAAGCAGAAAACATTTATCTGTGGCTTTAGAAGTTACACAACCCGAAAAAAGGTTTTGTATTTTTTGCATCTTTTCTTGTATTTATTTTTGCAATAAAGGTTTGTTTTTTCATCTTCATGTGAAATAAGTAATACAGTGAACACTATAATGGTAAAATCAGGGCAAAAATCAACAACTGAACGTACACGCCCTTCTTTGACAGCTCTCTCCTCTCTGTCCTAAACATAAAATAAATATAAAAACAGACGATGCAACATAACACTAATAATATCACAACTAAAATTATGCTTCTATGACAAGTCTATGAGGTTGAGACCTAGCAAACAGAGCCTGGACAGTGATTTTCTAGAACTTAAAAACAAAACAGGATTTTCATTCCCACTGAGACCACCTGAATTAAAGTTTACAGGAATTTGGGGCCAATTACACCTAAACACACTGTCTTCTGAAGTTCTAACAGCTATCAATATACCATGATATAGGCTATACATTACAATCTGTACTTGAAATTATACTGTGATACAGAAATTTCAGATCATACAACCAAGTCTTACATGAGTGGATGAAAATGGTTAAAGAATTTGCTAAACAGTCAATACTGTGTAGGGCTGCAACTAACAATGATTTTAATAATTGATTAGTCTGTAGATTATTTTAATTACTAATCGATTCATTGGATAAGTAATAAAGGCTGCAGACAAATTACTAATGATTACATCCCCGCAATAGCTTTGGGTATAGTTAGTGAGCACTAGCCTGCTACCTAGACTTGTTATGGCTACAGACTAGCAAGATATAGTCTTCAACCATCTATGGTTATAGGCTATCAAACTAGCGTTGTATCTATTAGTTGCAGTCAGCGATAGGTAACGTTAGTCTGGTGGCCTGATAAACGGAGATGGATGATTATGGAAAAGTGTCTAATAACTAGCTAACAGGCTAAAGTAATCACGATACGTAGGCTATCTTAAGCTAGGCTTACATTATGTTCCTGGTGGTCACAGCTGCCCTGTTTGCCCGAAACGTACTGCGCCGTGGGATTTTGGTCATTTTTTTCTCCATATTCAACTTTTGTTACATAAACAGTGCACTACTTTTCGGCCAAACCACATCCGAGGCCTCAGCATGCCTCAATACTAACATGCTCAAAACCCAATGAATTCACTGCTGAATTTGTTGCCAACTCTTTAAAGATTCGAATTGGATCAATTTAATTGATTCATTGTTGCAGCACTAATACTATCTATCAAAGATAGTCATATGAGTTGGCATGAGTTGCACATAAACAAACTCCTGATTTGACTTAACACTCAGTGAACTTAATAAAGACTTTATGATAGTTAAACTGGAGGAAGACGATTAGTCTACTGATATCACCCTCATCCCACCCCACCCCAAAAAAAATGCTGTGCTCCTGTGCTGAGCACAGCCACAGTAACTTCACCAACAGACGATCAGTGTGGATCAGTAAAAGTTATTAATTTTATGTGTTCTGCAGATGAAACAGTTTGCTCTGAGGCACACAGTCGTCTTCTGGATGTGGTCAGTTGAGCGTGTGCTTCTTTATTATGAGGAAGTGATTAACTGTTGAAGTGAACATCAAGTCAAAGTCAAAAATACTCAGAATAATTAATCAATAAATTAACTTTCCACTTGAGGATCCTAATATTTACAGCCACTTCTGCTGAAATGATACTTTGTAAAACACACTATCAGTGCCAAACCAATTAATCAGTATACTTCTACTTGAAACAACTTCAAATTGTTAATACTGGATTGGGGACATTTAAAGTGTTTCAAGGAGGCATGACTTCTACTTCTACTTTCACAGTAAGATATCCGTACTTTTACTTAATTAAGGATACTTGTTTGTCACTGCTTGGCGGACCATCTGCTGCTACAGTTTAGAGTTTGAGAGATGGCGGTCACGTCTTCCATCGCCTGTTTTCTCCCTCCCCCGTTTGTCTCTTTTAGTGCAACAGACAGCGGTGAGGCTGAAGAAATGTTTGACGCTCAGCCAAGGAGAGGAATATTTCACAGAGACGGATGTCAGCGTGGACACCTCCGGCTGGTGAAAACACAGATGGGTCAATACTCTGATTGGCACATATAGCTCCGGAGTCACGGGTCAAACCCATCAGGTTGGACCGTATATGGATACTGTAGGCACTGGCTGTCATATTCAGGAGGATTTCATTCCCTGGTAACCTCACAGTCAATACATCTTCGGATCTATAGGTTTGGTTTCCTTTGGTCTCAATCCAATAAACCATATCAGCATGGCAAAATCACTCATGTTTAGCTTAAAAAAGACTGAAAACTGGTTAAAATATCATATCGAATAGTCTTTTTGACAACTAACAATCCAACTCCCAAAGATATTTTACTACCTCATATAACAAGATTTTTACTTTACTTATTTTTATTCATTATCAGTCTTGGTACTCATTAACTTATTAAAACAACTAATCATTGTAGCTCTGTGGAAACGTTCATGCAGGAGGACTACATTAGCCCAAAAATCAGTCCACAAATCCATTAGAGCTGCAATTTTACAATTATTTCAGTGTTTATTACTTTGTCAAACATTTTGTCAATTAATCGGTGTATTTCTAGGTCTATAAAATGTCAGAAAAATGTCGTAAAGATGTTGCAAATGTCTACTAAGGAGGAGAACACTGAAAAAATTCACATTTAAAAAGCTGAAAACAAAGGACTTTTGACTTTTTTGTCTTAAAAATCCCTCGAAATATATAACTACTGAGAAAAAAGCGGACAAATAATCTAATAAGCTACTCTTGAATCTTAGACTGCTAATATTATATGCAGAAAACAAATTATCCAGTACAAAATGAAGGCAAAATTACAAAATTACTTATCAATTAAATGGTCCACAAGTAATCAATTATTCATGACAACTGTACATAAAACTGCCAATGCTTGTTACTATTAAGTGCAGGAAAGTAAATAAATATTCAGTACAAAATCAAAGTACAGGTACTGGTAATAAGTATAAACTACTAATAATTGATAATGAAAACATTTGATCATTTTAATAGTCAACAATTAAGCAATATTTCGTGGCTGGTTTATATAAAACTGCATTATGTGCAGAAAACAAAATATTCAGTGCATTAATTACTGGCATCTCCTAAAGTATGACACCTACAGTCATGGAAAAAATTATTAGACCATCAAAAGTCATCAAAAACAATGGTTATGCAATCAAGTACTTACTCTTGTGTGTATCATGTGACTAAAAGAGACAGAAAAGAAAACATGGAATGCCTAAAAGCACTGTTTTTGTCAGTACAATGCCATAGCTATTGATGTAAGAACTGAAGTGATTTTGGTTATTATCAAGAAAACATGGAAAATGGATAGATAGCAGCTCTGAAATTAAACTCTTATGAGCTATTTCTGTTGTTATCATTATATTTGTCCAAATAAATGTACCTTTAGTTGTACCAGGCATTAAAATGAACAAGAAATTAAAGAACACAAGGGTGGTCTAATAATTTTTTCCATGACTGTAATTTGGAACTACTCAGGAAAGCAGTCAATTTAACTGTTTTACTGTTAAAAGAAAGAAGATATCAGAAGATAATAACAAAAAAAAATCACAAAATTTACAATTTTTCATTATGTTTTGACCCAAAAAAGAAGCTATACGCGTGAGAACATGATTATTGTGATCATAAAAACACAGCTTTAAACCCTGTGCTACCTCTTCTGTGAACCTAGAGAGAAAACACCAGTGGTTTTACACTAAGATCTCATTCCTCTTGTGATGTTTAAAGACTGTAGATCAGCTTTTTTCTTTTTTTTGCTCTCTTTGTAAAGAAAAAAAAAAGAAACAGTCCCAGTATAGAAACCTTGGTTAGCCGATTCCCTCTCTATGGACAGATTTTAGTAATATCTCTTCCTGTCATCCTCCAGAAAATGTCCCCAGATGTTGCTAAATAAACAGGCTTTGATATTCTAACATGTTTTATCCCTGGTTGGCGAGCTCACAGTCTTTAAAGGGATCTCTAGCGTTTCGTGACAGCTGAGCGGGGCTCGCCGATGCCAGTAACGACACCAACATCAAAGCTCCGTAGCTGTAACACACAAACATACAGGAAGGAAACCTGCACGGCCACGAATCCATCTACACCGGCGAGGTTACAAGTCAGCTTTGAAAAGGACTCCTGCAGCTCATTTGTACACGACGAAGAAAAAGAGGGCACCTCTCAGCGTCTCATCGACACTCACTTAAGATAATAGGCCCTGTTGTGGAGGGTATAGATTGTAAAATGAATCCGGTACCTTGTGCATGCAGCTGAACGACAGATAAAGGGCTTTAGAATAGGGCTCTGGTGGTAATTTGTCAGGATAAAAGCTGGATGGTGTCTGTCAGTGAGTCTGTGGCAGCGGCAGGTGCTGTTCATTAGGATGCCAGGGAATGAGAGCATGCATCTGCAAGCATGTCCAGGTCATCTGAGGCTGCCGAGTTCGACATCGCAGCAGATCTGATGAGGGAGGCAACTATTTTATCACATCAGTTAATTCACCAGTGTACCTCTGGGACCCGTGCACCTCAGTGACCAGCACTGCCTTTTTACATATATACTTTGAACTGCTCAAATTGAGACTATTGTGTCACAGTTTTCAAAGTAGATGTAATTAATGTACAATGTCTGAACACTTATTTTTAGTTTGCACCCTCTTCTTTCCACTTTGACATCCACACATATTGAAAAAGCACTTAACAGCACTTAACATACACTTACAACATTTAAGTGTATTTCATTTGCCTTTTATTTATAGTTTTTTTTGTTGTATCATGGTTATTGTGTTGTTATGTTATGCTTACTTGGGTGAGATAATATCATAAACCTCCTAGGATTTTTGGTTTCACCTGCATTTTTGGCAGTATTTTTATCTCTGTTTTTCTTAAATAATACATGTGCAAATAAATAAACAGAAATGTTGTCTTTAGAAACAGAATTCTGATCTAAATCACTGAAACAGTTCAATTTTTCTAGAAATGAATGTACCCTTATAGTCACTAACAAATCTATTTTCAAGCAAAATACCAATATTAGACTTTTAATTTAAAATATTATCATGATAAAATGTTTGTCAAATATCAATCATCATGATAAATTTCAAATAAATATCACACAGTTCAAAGGCTGTTTTTTCTCCCCAAGTGAGAATTGAAAAAAACAGATGGTTTATTATGGTTTTAAATGATTATTTTTGGTAAGAACATGATAAAAAATTTCCTAAATCTAGAGATTTAACATTTTAAAACAAGCATATTATTACAAAATACCTCAACACTGATTAGAATTAAGTAAACACTTCAAAACCATTTGTAAGTATAGATGACAATGTCAAGAAAATTAGCCCTGAAGATGAAATAAAAACATTTATTGTAATGAAATTTATCACAATATAAATGTATATTGTGGCATTTTTTATTATAATTTTGTAGCTCATTCTCCTGTTGGCTATGAAACATCTAAACTCAATGCGTTGCAATAACCTCATCCATTTTCTGTATCTTAAACTGGATTTTGTTTCATTTCTTTCATTCTAATCAATATTCAGATTTTCAGCTCATATCTGTTTTTTTAAATCAAAATTATATCCAAGTTTAAGAGTCTGACAAGCAAAAAACAAACAGAAAAACATGAGCCCGCAGACTGGATCAAACCGGATGAATTTGTACAGATGTGTTTCAGTCACTCCAATCGGATTCAAGAGTGTTTTTTACACCACAAAGGCATTAAATCCAGAGTGACAGAAATGCTGAGTTGAATCCACGCTGCAGAAAACAACAATATAAGGACTGACACCAAAATGAAGAGTCTGCTGGCGCTGTCTGAGGGACACTTTTGTCCAGAAAAAGTCAGAAGAAAGATATTATTGTCCTGAAATGTACATTAATCTGTGTTTTACTCAAGGTTTGTGTTTAGTGTTGGTTTCTATGGTAAAGCCTTGATTTATAGAAGCTGAAAAAGTGAGGATGAAAGAACGTACGACATCGATTACGATTTACTGTTTATTAAATGTCCCATATTGTTCCATTATATTCTTATACAATATAAACCATTACTATTAGAAAAAAACTGCTATTCTATATTATTATGATTCAGTTTAGTTGTATTGATGATTGTTCTTTTTATTTAATTTTCATGTTTCTTCATGTTCTATTTTATTTCACTTCAGTCAATTTTTCACTGCTAGTTTTATCTTTAGTCTTCGCTTTGTTTGGTCTGAAAAAAACAAAACAAAACACTGGTGTATGGACAAAACTAGAACTTGAGGACATCCTCTCAATCTTTTCTTGCCATCATTTATTTGTCAACATCTATCATCTTCCTCTCCGGCAGTGATGGGATTATCAAATAATCTGGAGATTATAGCCATCTGTAGCCCTGATCTAATGGAGGATCAAATTGTTATGTGTTGAATTTACAGTTTTATTTGTATTTTTACCCTTTTGTTAAGTTTAAAGGTGGTTACACTTTAAAGGGGTCATATTTTGCTAAACCCACTTTTATTAGTCTTTGGTACATTCATTTGTGTATTTGGACCCTAACAGTTCATAAAGTTGGAATTTGAACCCTCTAGGTGCTGCAAAGCTATCTTTATATTCATTTGGACAAAAATCGAGTGGATTTCTAAAACCCGTTTTAATCCCTGCTTAATTTGTTACGTCTACAACTAGTTACATCACAATATTTGCATATATAAGGTGAAGACTTCTGACAAACATTTCTCTGAGTATGACATAATTGTTTGTCAGCAGCAGCGATTGTAGTAAAAGCTGAAAATATGTCCAAACTTTGAGCGGATTACCTAAAATGTTCAGTTGTTGGTTGTATTAACGAACACAAATGGTTAAACAGGACAGAGCAGCACAGTCCACAACCCAGAAAGGGGTGGGGGTCATGTGTGTTTAAAGGGCCAGCGCTCAAAATGACCTTTTTTGTGTCATTATTCAAAAATAGGGTTGAAATGGACCTGTGGAGTTTAATTAATGAAGAATTCCGATCCAAGCATAGCATTTACAGTTTATGCAGACCACAGGGAAATGTTTTAAAATGCATGATTCCATTTAAAAAAGCAAAATATCACTCCTTTAAAATACCACCTGACCGTACTGTTGCCGTATCTTTCAGAGTAGACAATAATCATAAAGGGCAGCTAGTGGAAAATAGAAAAAGAAATTGAGAAAAGACATGAAGAGGCTGTGATGGTTGTTTCTACACCTACATCTGCTGCATGACACCCCGTGACCTGCACAGACGTCATATACTCAGCATCACTGACGATCCTGTGATTACCTCCATCCTCAACACCACTCTGCCTTTACACTGTCATCTCTCTTTGAACCTCCACACATGTTGCCTGATACCAGAGCCCCGTGGCACGATAAAAACCCACAAATGTCAAACATAGAACACACAGACACGCACACCGTATGCACACAGCGGACACGCCTGACCTTCACCGTCGTCTCCTGAGGCCGAGCACGAGAAAGGCTACCTGTGTTCGCTCAAAGATCCCCGTCAGCTTTCTGCACATGCTTTCACGGCAGCTCTAATGAAACTGGTTCGGCCTCACAATGCCGCCTTTTCTGCTTCACGAGACAATCTGAACGCGGCTGATAGGAAGCCAGAAGAAAAAAAAAAGAAAGCAATTGGTTTCCACAAAGACCTGCCGCTGACAGTGAGGGCTCTTACTGTGGTGGTCGCTCGCATTAAGGAAACATGTAAACCTGAGCGCAAACTAAGGGCACCCTGTCCTTCAGCCTGCACAGGTAAAGAAACATCCAGATAATATGCAAACAGTTGGCCTGGACTATCCTTCTACAATTTAAACTGAATCAGAACTGTACCAAATGTCAGACTATCTCATGTAAATCAGTCTTATGCAGGTAATGACTCCACAACACTCGTCATATGTCCCTTATTAGTCAGTGACAGGAATGTAAATTACTCCTGTATTGTGGCCAAAACACACAACAGACTTCACATTAGGGGTAAGCGGTATAGGTTTGAGTGCACTCTGATGTTACCTGTTTAAAGCATCCTCATAGTAACTGAAAGCTAAAGAAAGACTTCATTACCTAAACTAGTGCTGTCAAAATTAACACATTAACGTGGATTAATCATCATCCATCATCATGATTAACCTGATTAAAAATTTTAATGGAATTAACCCATTAACCCATAATGACTCTGAACGTCTCTGGCAATGCATTTGGGGCAGTTTGTCCAAGTAGAGTTACCGTCGCATATGCGCAAATGGGCAGTTGATCTGGTCCTGACAGGCAGCAGAACCAGCCCATAAAGATGGAAGATGTTAAACATCACGTTGGTCCTCTGGATGGAAATATGAGGACAAAAAAACCCCAGAGACTCTGCAGGAAGGGGTCTTCTTTTCATCAAAGCACTTGCAGCTTCAAATACCACATTAACGTGAACCATACGTTATTCAGGGATTCTGCTAGCACTTCGGCTAATACGTCACCCAGCTTGCGACAAACACGATAAGTGCATATTCCCTTCTTTCTTGAGTCTGTTTGCTCACGCAAAATGAAACATGATTAATATAGATTACAAATGAATGATATTTAATTGTGATTAATCGAAATTAATCCACAGCAACCCAGTGATTAATCGGATAAAAAATTTTTAATCATTTGACAGCACTAGGCTAAACGTAATAGCTATTAACCTGGGAAACCAAAATTTTTTTTCCAGTTGTATACACTCTGAATTTAAATGGAGTGATGCATCTACAGATGGAAATTCATACTGAGGCATTTATTGTGTCACTGCATAAGGAATGTGCCATTGTTTATGCCACGGCAAATGTACGCTGTCTTCAAAGCTAAAAGCAGCCCCATGAAATATTGTTTGTATTAGGGTTTTTTGGCTGTGTATGTCATGTGATGATAGAAAAACATCTATCGCTTTCTATTTGTTGCATCCAAATCACACTCTTCTTGACAATTTGTATTCTTCTGCACTGATGCAGGTAAGAAAATTGCATGAAGAAATAAACAAGCATGGAAGAAAATGAACATGACACAGAATGGTGTCATTCTGAACTGAAAAAGGAAGCAAGGAGCATATACAAGAACATGTTCTCATTTACATTTGGTGCTTTATATACCAATATGTATACAATACACATGTGTTGCTTTAGGCTTGTATTCATTTTTGTTTGCTGCTAAACTTCCAGCAGGTTTGGTTTTGATATTCCTGGACCACATTGGACTGATATCACATGGTCTGTGCTCATTATTAAAGTGCTAACAAGAATATGGACGAGATCCAGTTTGTCTTTTCTGCTGGATGATTTTACAAGGACAAGAACAAGGACGATAAAGTATTCCTATGCTCAATGACAACTTAAATGTAATGGTTTGCCTTCTTCTAATGAGCATCTTGCTTGATGGCAATTTTCACAACTGTAGTTCCATCATGCACATTAAGGCTGTGTCCGGTGGTGACGTGTCAGTATTGATGGACAGCTGTCTCAGTCTATCACCCTCAGCTGCGACTGTAGCCACTTACTCTGCCAGCTTCATCTGCAGACAGGCCACATTGTGAGTTTGTGCCTGGAGCAACTGACAAAATGGTGTGGAGTGTAAACTGCAGGCTTCAAAAAATTCTCTGTGAGACCTGCAGGCGACATCACCGGTGATGCATGGATCTTTACGTGCAATTGATGCTCCTGAGGCCTTAAAACAAACACTTATCAAAGAGTTGTTTTATCCATGCAATCTCCCATGCAGCAGACTTGACAGTGTTTTGGTTTCCTGCATCTTTATCACATTTAGACGTCACTCTGATAGGAGCACAGGTGTGCACGGCTAAAATGTGAACACCTGGTGCAGCATTTTGCACCGTAACCTAAATGTTAATGACTTGAGCAGTTGGTGAGAGAATTGACAGGATAACAAGCTCTGATGAGGCCTACAGAGTTAATCAATGCAAGTGGCATCTGATGAGCTGGTCGTAAGAGACCAGACAGACACACAAAAGACACAGACAGTGGGAGACAGAGCACAGTCAATGAAGAGCACAATGCAAACTCAGCAAGTGGGAACTGAACAGCCTGCAGCGACAGAGCACACACAGGAAAAAAAAAAAAAAATTGCACTTTTGTTCGGTCAATGTCGAACGAAATGCACCCACAAAACTCCAATGGAAGCAGATGGGAGAGGAGTTTCACAGCAGGAGCATCGGTGTGCTACAGAGGTCATAAATCAGCTGTTAGGCAGCGCCAGCCAGGCAGCAAAGGCCGGGCATGTTTCAATCAACAGGCCAACAGACAAGCTGACGGGGCTCAAAAAAAAAAAAAAAAAAGGAGGCGCCCAAGGACTCTGGTCGGTTCGATTGAGAGATGACAGACTGAGGAGAAAGACATAAATCGAGCTTTAGAGGAGGAACAGGGGAGTGAACTTCTGAAAAGAGGAAAAAAACAGTGCAAATCAACCCTTTCAAATAGGAGCTATGGGTCATATATCTCCAAAGTTGATGATCACACATACAGTTCAGATTCATGGATATCCTCTAAGAGAAACCCTTCATCTTTTTTCTCTCCATCTTTAAATTATGAGTCCTTCGGGACAGGGTTTGACAGTCATTTATTGTATCCAAGTACATGAGAACCCCTTATCTAATCCAATTATTTTTGCAATATTTGGTAATTATAAAGGTTTATAGTCCTAACTTAATGATTCAAATTAAGATCTGCCATCATTTTTGTCAGAAACACTGCAGGTTGATTAACTTTAACAACGTGTAAATGAGGTGAAAAGCAGAAGATATCAAACATGTATTTTATCTACATCACGGCTGCTAATTTTGCTTGATAAACGCTGCAATTTTCTTATTGGCTAATTACATTTTATCACTAGATTCCATTAAACCAAGAGAGGGAAAAGGCTCAGTGCTAGTGATTGAACTTGCTTCTTTTTTTCTCATTTTGTTGGTCACTTATCTACATTTCCCATGGGTAAACACGCCCAAATAGACGTCAAAATCTAATTTATCCAATGATAAACAAAAATAAAAACCTATCTCAGTTGTTGAAGCCTGGAGACGTCTTTCAGTCCTAATTTTTGGGTTGAATTTGCTCAAATGGGCATAATTATACATGAAAAGCCATTCTGGTCCAGCATTAAGAAAACATCACCGCAGGAGATGCAAACACACATTTCAAGGCCAATATGGCTCCCAAATCCTGCCTTTAGGATTTCGAAGAAAAACAGCAGAAAGCAGCATGGGATGTGCTGAATTCCTCTCAGACATTGTGTGATTACCAAACCTGAGGCTCACAAAATGAAAACCAAATGTCCTCAGTTATCCCCTGCTCTCCACCTGGCAACAAGCCTTATTTCTTTTTTCCAGAACCAGGAGAAGGGAAGTGAGGAGACGGTTTGTTTGATCTGACAGCCATGTCCTGCTTTTACTCGGGCCACCAGACAAGAGGACAGATTATCATCAGCTGTTGGGGAGGAAGCGGATCTACAGAGAACCAGCTTTCATTTTTACAAAACACCTCATGTAGAAAGCCGGTCCTAAAAGCCGCTGTGAGGAAGAAGGAACTGTCGGACTTAATCCTACAAAGTGGTTCAATTATTAAGGTAACAGAAGCTATCGAGAAAGACACAGCTTTGATGAAATCACCAAAGTGTTCATACTGAAAGAAATGTATTTCTTAAAATTCTAACTTGAATTTCAATACAAGAAAAAGACTGAAAAAGATGAATATTTTTCGTCTCGGACTCTTTGCATAATTTACTTTAATATTCCTTATTCAGCTCTGCACTTCAATAAAAATCCCTTGTTCAGTCTGCCTGTAATAGTTTAATACATGCTGACTGTAGCTAGACCACCACCCTGTTCTTCTGTCTATGTCAGTTCCACAGGCTCCATTAAAAAGAAGCAGAGGAAGAATTACACTTTTCCGGTTCTTTGTTGAAAATGGACACTTAAAGATCTATCTTGGAGTGATGACTCTGACCTGGAAAATGACTGAACAACAGGAATAACCTCAACAATGACAATTACAGTAGGATGGCCCTGTTCAGACCTGCCATTAAGTCTGTCCTGTCAAATCTGACCACATGCTGACAGCTGTTATGCAAGCTCTGAACACACTAATGATGGGTTTCTGAATGCATAGAATGTGTGAAGTAAATTTACTGGACTGAATCTTAATGACCTTGGACACTTGTATCAGATCATGCTGTCTGATTCACTACATCCTTTAAATTATGAATTTATCCTGCTGTCAGGGTCTTTTCTTCCTTTAGCTATTGGCTTTTTGAACAAACATGATTTAATCTGTAAGCTATTTTTTTAGATTTTACTCTGCTGATGTTGCTTTCTGTGATTGCTGGGTAACAACTGGTTGATTGACAACAGCGACATGTGTTGTTTTGTGTATTATGTCGGACTGTGTATTTCACACCTAGGCCTTCAGTGATGTTGTACCTGACTTAATCTACCATTTAATATCAATACTATACCATTGTACCATGCATCACAGAAAGGTATCTCACATTGTGAAAATAAAGGCCATGACTAAAGTAAGAAACCCAATGAACACACCTCAGCAGGTGTTCTTTTACTACAGCCACAGCTGCACCACATACGTCATCTGAAGCACAATCATCAATATTCACTAAATAAAATGACAAAAGCATACACATGCTCATAAAATATATCATTACCAAAACTAATGTCTGTAACCAAATCCATTTTTTCTCCTGTCAGCCATTGTGCAACAGCTATTAAATCTAAACCAATACATTTTAGCTTATTCAAGTCTCTACAGGTGTGGTTTGCTAGCTAAGGTTGATCTGAACAGTCGTTCTTTGACCGTCCAATCAGCTGATGTGGAAATACCCATGTTATTGTACACCTGCTAGATCACCCCCATGAGGCCAATATTAAATCTAATTGGCTAAAGCAGCCAGTTCATTACATTTACTTAAAGCTGTTGATTCTGAGCTTCGAGGCAGATTTCTTTAACCCGGCAACACATGATGGTGAAATATGATTGGACAAATGCTTATACATACACATACACTAGTAGAAGCAGTACGCCCAAGAGAAAAGTGACAAAATAAACACAATAGACAATCAGGAATTACTAAAAACATATTCATGGAACAAATACTAAAGTGTAGGGTGTAAATGTAGGTCAGTGAGTGTGATTCTTTAGGCCAGCAGGGAAGGTCTTTCTGGCCCTGTTGACCCGCCACTGGTATTGTGTATTGTTTGTGCAGCTATTAGGTTTTTTGTATAGTGCATGGTAATTGTTACCCCGCCCCTGAAGACGAGGCAAGGGATATTGTTTTTGGTTTGGTTTGGTTTGTTTCTTAACACTATAGCAGCAAAACTATTGGTTGAATTCATACCAAATTGGGTTTATAGATTGCATGTGACCCAGAATAGATGTGATTATATTTTGATAAAAGCAGGTCAAAGTTCAATTTTTTTTCTTCCCATTTACTTATAATGGCCGAAATTTGTTTATGCTGCTGACATCAGGACACACATAGACAAGATGACATTAGCTGGATCGATGCCAAAATAAGCTACAATACGTGCGAGGGGTAGGGTTTTGTTGTGCCTGGCACCACTTGTTATAACTGTTGTGTTTCTACATCTATCAGCTGCTGACTTTAAGAAATATTGCCAGTTGGGGATATTAAAGTTTGACTCTACTCTATCCAATCACTCACATTCGGAGGTGGTCTCAGACACATTTGTACGCATTCTCTAGTAGCCTGAACACTGAACATTCAACAACAACATCATACTAAAGTGTTTTACAGACAGCAGACATAGCATTTACAGAAATTTTGCTCTAAATTTTGCTATCTGAATGACCTTCCCCTACACACAGGCCTAAATTGACTATCTATATTTCACATAATTCAAAAGAAATTCAACATGTTTTAAGGGTGTGAAGATTCAATCATCTCTACATCTTATGTCATGCAAGAGAGCCGATAAAATCAGAGTGGTCAAACATGTCATAAGGATATTTAAAGCATATTGATTGATTCACAGCATTACCTCATGCAGTGGGTATGAGACAAAAAGCACTTCATCATAAAAATTAATACAGTCACCTTTGAACATCACGGTGAATTAAATTTATGGACAAACACAATTTCCGTCAGTTCATTTTGAAATGAACGTGTGCCCTATGCTTTACCCTATAGATGAGATGATACGGATGAATTTCAGATCCGATTACAAGAGATCACTCAAGTCACATGCTCTTAAGCAGGTGGGGTTGGATATCTCATGGCAGATGTTAAAGGTCTGAGCAGGGCTGATATTTCTGCCTCTTGACCTGCTTTACCCATAAGGACCCAGTGTTACTTTTGTGGCTGTTCCCAAATTAATTTTCTCTATATTTAACCTTCCTTAAGCGATTTATCACCATTTATTGTAATATTATCTTCTGTATTTTGTGTGTTGTTTTTTTTTTTTTCCAGTGAAAATCAGATATTTTCCTACATTTAATTCACTGATCATGTAGACTTTCATAAAAACTCAGATTACAGTTGCGGGTTATGATATCAGAAGCAGAGAAAACTGAAGAAAAAATGACTTTTTCAGTAAAGATATCAATAACTGAACATAAAAACATGTGTGTCCATCCGCTGTCATTGATTCAACTCTATGGGTTTTACTGGTGAATCAATGTTGTAGAAGATGACGGTGTTTCTATGTTCAGTATGGAACCTCTGAACGTCCAAATGGATCATATCTAATGACCATGAAAAGATGACAAACTGCATTTTACACCAATTATTTACATGTATTGATAGGACTAATGGATCAACAGGTTTTAAACAGTTTAGATCAGTGGATTGTTTGGGTCTTTATGAGTTAACATGTGGGATACATCTGTGACAATACACCCAGGGTCCAGAAAGGAGAAATAAAGCATGCAGATGGAAAATAACAAGATATCCTCTTTAGAAACACTTGCTGTTAAAAGTGTTCCCATCACCTTGAAACCTGATCTTCACACACCAGCAGCTGCAGACTTCACTGAGAGGTGACTTTTCATAAACATCAGTTCACAGACATTCTACAAGGTGACATCAAGTAAAGCGAACGCCGCCCATCGTGCTCACAAGGATGGACAAACTTCAAGGCTTTAAACCAAAAGAAACTACAGAGGCAGCACATCTTACACTGGCAGGTCCATCTTTGTCTGGACGGACGCTCTCATAACTGTCCAAATCCAATTTGTCCTTTCCTGTGAGTGACGATGTGTTCATGCCACATGCCAGAATTTAATTTGGAGGAAATCCACGTTGTCTCAGAGAGAGAGAAAATATTCAGACACTTCTCTTTGCTGCAGCCTCGTTTTATGATGTAGGCTGTAAACTGGCTGTTTTTTCTGCATAAAAATGTTCAGCTTTAAAAAAAAAAAAATTATACCACCTATGATTAATATGCCATTCCGACCTGGAAGGAAGAGTTGTGTTGAATTTATTATCATAGCATTTGATCACAGACTTTCATTTCTAGCTTTAAAACACTTGCCCGGTGTTTCATCGTCGTCTCAGACAGCATCTGAAGAGAGGTGAAACAGGATGCACTCAAAGCACAGAGAGACGAAAACAAAACTAGAGATATACAGCATCATAGTACCAAGAAAACACTTCTCAAAAATTAGTTTAAGTCATAGCAATAACAGAAATACCTCAAAATCTTTCTTCAGAGTAAGTTTTGCTTAAGCATTTAGTATTTACTCTGAGAATGGTTAAAAAAGCAAAAATACTCCAAATCACTGGATCACCACTTGACTGAATTATGCATTACTTGCACGTATGATATTTGTCAATTTAGGACATAACAAGTAAAGAAAGTCAAAGTTTCTTGGCAAAAAAAAAGAGAAATGGAGGTGATGCCATTGTAACTGTCTCTGAATCATCTGTACTGAGTTGCTGAAGGTGTCTCTGCAGCTTTGACATGACCAGACTAGTGATTTTCATTTCTTTTAATACTTTTTCACATTAATCTCAAAGAACAAGGCTAAATTTAACCACTTTGGCGTTGGTAACGTGTATCGGGGGTTGCAGGCAGTGCAGTACATTGAGCTGTTTACAAAAGCTTCATATTTCTTCACTATCTTTTCTACAAACCTTCTTGACTTGTAAAATTATTGTTTACATAAACAAACATCACATGTGTAAATGGTGACACAGTTGAAATGGGATCAAATACCCAAAGTTATATCCACTGGGACAAAGGGAAAGGGGTCACACTACAAATACAAATCATATCCTCCAGACATAAGGAAAGTTGCATGTTTTATCATTAGCTTTAACTTTTCTCAGTGAAAATCAATGCTAAAATGGTACTGTCCTGCTGAAATCTTAATTCATTTAGGAATTATAATATCTGTCAGACCAGCAATATGATCCCTTCTGCATTGTTCAGCCCCTAGTTCCTGGGGTAAATGAGGTTTAACATTTGTTAATTGGACCAAATATTCTCTGTTGTTGGAGAATTCAGGGGCTAATCCAGTTAAACTTCTTTTCCACTCTGCGTGGATAAGCAGCACCTGCTGCAAAGTGCTGAATGTGAATGCAACCCGCTGAGGGAGCAGCTAGCTCGACAAAGATATCAATATGGACACCTGTGGGCCCTCCTGTTGCCATGACCACCGGCAACAGCAGCAGAGTCACTGTATCGTCACCGGCTGCCGGCGGGGAATCAGCGCTTCCTAAACAAATTAGCCTGGAGAAAACTGCTGAGGCTCGAACCCTTTAATTACATCAACCTGAAACCAAATTATAGGCCATCTCTGCTGCGTGTAATAACTAATGCACATCAAACAAGGCCCGCTCTCCGCCTTCCTCCTCCTCCTTTTCCTCCTGTCCCACCTCATCATCAGTTTGGGGCATTTATATCGAGGTATTCACTCCCAGGAGAGACAGAGAGAAATGTCAAGACAAGGGAGACATGGCTTATCCTCCCTCCCTGGCCTTTTCGCTTCCCGTTCTATCACTCTCTCCATTCTTTCTGCTCCTCGCTTCCCTTCCTCATTCATTTCTCTTTCTCTTGTTATCCTGTCATCTACATTGTGAGGAGCGTCTGCAGTTCCTCTGAGCCTCGGCTGTGTAAGCAGAGCAGCAGAGATGAGAAGCAGAGGTGCTGTATTCAGAATAGTGAAGTGCAATAATTTAAGAATCACTGCCACCAGAGAAGAAAAACAAGATATCGAATTTTTAAAGGAGCATAAGTCAGACTAACACAAAAACGTGTTAATTAAATTAAACTCTTATAAAGATGTGCTCTTGGAAAAAGCAAGCCCAAAGATATGTTTTGTTATTAAGCAACATCCAGTGGTCATTCTGTAACAAAGCAGACAAATCCATGTAAGATCATTACTGTTAATTAAATCAGACCTCATTAAGGTCATTGTGTTATCTATTCCTCAAACTTAAAAACACTCTTGTTTATTTGAACAAAAATGACAATATCACACTGTAAAAGCACTGTATAAAAAATGAAAGTCCTGCATTAGACCTGGGTAATATCACCAAAATATTAAATCTCTATGTTTTTTTTAATATTATGGATGTTTTCCAAAGTTGTTTTGAGGTTGTGTGAACTGAATACAACATGATTCATGAATACAAAACATATTAACATTCATGTATTAAAACACTCAAACAGGTGCAGTTTGAAGTTTTATTAAAGGGCTACATGCAGTATTTTAATTTTCCATTATTAAAAAAAGGACCTAAAGTTGTGTTTTGAATAAACATGTCTAAAGTGCCAATGGGTTGGATTGTAGTGCTATGAACCAAATTTATTTACACCAACAGACCTGGGGTTTTTCTGCAGGTCTTCCACGGTGAGGACAACTAACACCATGAGACCTTTGACCAAAGCCGGGAAAGTGATGAGATAGCCTGGTCAGCCATCCGGTTTTCTCAGTATATTCAGTACTGAGAGAACAGTCTGAAACTGGTCCATTCGCTGTGAATTATGCCCGATCTATTTTATACCGGACCAGTCACAAGTCTTGGGGGTGGGTGTTTCGCAATTTGTCATGCATACCAACTTCTTTTTGTTGGAAGTCAAAGTCAGTTCCAAGTCAGCAAATCTCTTTACAGCTGTTGTCAGTTGTTTGATTCAAAAATAAGGATTGAATTACAGATTACACCCTGTATTCTTAAGATCCTCTGACGAAAGCGTCACGTCCGTCTTATCTGTGATTGGTTTACTCAGCACCTGTTAGTCCCGCCTTAATATTTGGATTCAAGCCCCGCGATTCCAGACAGATTTGTAATTGGAAAAAGATGGATGGCTGGCCAGGTTAGTGATGAGATGGGTTTGAGAACCACTAATTAACAACTGATTTGCTGTTGAGAGTTTGGAATATTAATACTACATAGAACAACTTTATGCAAGAAACGTCTCCAGTGGAATAATCTCACTTTTACAATTTAGGCATTTTTCGCAACGCCAAACCCGACTGATGAAATTAAGTCACTACACTGTCTGGGATGTCTTCAATTCTAAATATTTTTTTATTTTGTGCCATTATTAGAGTTGCGATGATTATTTGATTAATTGATCGATTAAATCCACTGTTGAATAAGTTGGTAGCTGTTAGACACAAAAAGAAATCAATATCTACTATGAGTTTAGATCTGCTGTTTATTTTTCTTGTTTATTTCATAAAAGTAGCCATACTTTAATAATGCAGAAAGTGCTATTTGTTAGTCAGTTTGATTGTTATCTTTATTTTTAAGCGGCAGGATGCTTAAATGACAAGGCGTGTTAAGGTGACAGTCCTGATTGTTGATATAACTATTATTTTTCCATTTTTATCAGCGACTTCTGTGATATTAAACTGAATGTCTTTGAGTTGCCTTTGGGCTCTGCAAAAGAAAACACTTTCCTCTTTTTGGGGGGACATTTGATAAACCAAACAAGCAATCTATTAGTACAAAAAACAGTCAACATATACACTATCAGGAAAGTAATCATTAGTTGCTCTAATATCAATATTAGGGCCAAGAATTTTGTGAATTGTGATGTAGTGTGTGTATAATTCTATTGTTGTGTTTGGAGAACATGATAGTTTGAGGTAAAATTGATTTTATATGACATTTGTTGTCTTCGTTAACAAAACACAGAGTTAAACAGTAATATGTTTTTATCTGCTGTATGTAAAGTGTCTTTGAGTACCGCAAAAAGCGCTATACAAATAAAATGTATTATTATTATTATTATTATCATTACTATTATGACAATTTGGGTTCAATCCCTAAATGCCAGTAAACAGCAGGATGTAACTATGAGACATAATAAGCAGTTTTGCTCAAATGACCTATGAGCGCACTTTCATTTGGCTTGGAAACAGTTTTCTTTGCAGCCGTACTCTGAAACACTGACAAAATAAATACATGTCCTATGAATAAAATATATATATATAATCCTGTTTTGCTGCTGCATACCTCTGATGCTCTTATCAGTTATTATAAAAACATGAGTTTGTCTCCACATTCTACCTCTTTAGATTCAAAGACAAGCACGGAGAAAACACTTTGTGAAGTCATATTGTTTATCTTCAAATCATTACAGCACCATCCATGCACTAAGGCAATTAATTACTGAATTAAACCATGCTGGTGCACAATGAATGCAATAGGCCCTTGGGGCTTTTTTCTCATTACCAGGTACACACTGTCCTACACAGGAAAAGCAGGGGAGGCTTTTAATAACATTTAGTATTCAGATTAAACTGTTGTATGCAGCCAAAGCCCCAGCTTCCAGGGCTTCAGCTCCAAACTAGGATCAATTTACAATCCAATTAATTTAAATTGTGTGGAAAACATGCTCACGAGGAGGAAAACAATCGGCTGTCCCATTTCAGCAAAGACAAACATGGTTTTAGAAAAGAAAGGGGGGGGGTACCTGACATGTTTGACATGCCTGCTTTGATTCAGTACACAAATACAACAATACACCGCTCTGTTTATGGATTACATTTTTTTCATTGTATTTTAAATCCATTGAGAAGCTTCTGAGATCTGAGCTTCTTTAGAAAAACAGCCTTTATAATGTAGAAAAACTTAGATTTAGTAAAGCACCAACCAAATGCTGCCATAATATTTGTTGTCATCCACATATTCTATTACCAACATGCTGGATTAGTTATCTTTCTCAATATTGCTTTGGACTGAGACCCATTATTATTTCTATTTTCAATCACAACCAGTGGTAAATCAGTGGTCGGCTAATATCTGAGAATGAAGCCAATTATAAAGTTGGATGTTCAAGAAAATGCTACTGCAGTATTCCTGAGTGACTGGGGAACATTATGATTTTTTGGTTTGTCTTTTTTGTGAAATTAAGGTTCATATTTTTTATTAAAACTGCATTTGTTGAAAAGTAGAAAAAACACTCAATTTATTATGTTCGTTTGCTTATTGTCCCCTTAGGGAAATTTGTCTTCACAGATCTTATACATCTCCATATCTCGCTTTTCATAGGCATATTAAATAGACAGATACCAAGTTACATTAGATAACAATAACAAAAACAACAATAATATAGATAGGTTTTACTTTTACTTTTACCTAGAACTTTTAGTCTTGGAATGCAAGGTTTTGTGGTAACTTCCAAATAATTTTTTCCTATACATTTTTCAGCATTTACACTATTATCCTTTGCATTTTGCATTTTTCAGTGAAAACCACATAGTTGTTTTTGTTTAATTTAATTGCAATGTAGATGTTCATAAAATCTCTGATTAAATGTAAAGGTCATTATATTAAAACTGGCAAAACTGAAAAAATACTTACATTTTTAGAAATACATATCACCAACCAAACTTATAAACAGGTGTCTACGACCAAACTACACTGGTTTTACTGGAGAATCAATGTTGCAGAAGATTACGTTGTTTCCACGTTCACTACAGAGTCTGAACATCCAAATAAGACACATCTGATGCTTGTAAAAAGTTGAAAAACTGTATTTTTCCTGAATTACTAAATGTTTTGATAAGGTTAGAGGTTGAAAAGTCATTAAACATGTTATATCAGTACATCCTTTTGGTCGCCTGTGGCTATTCGAGGGTTAATGAAAACCCATTAGATAAAAAAAATAATTAAATAAATAAAGTAACCAAACTTCTGCATTTTTATGTATTTTTTAAATGCTTATATTATGTCAGATAATGAACACTTCCTTGGTTAGTGAGATGTCAGCTTGTCTTATTTGCATTTATATTAAAACAGATAGTAAAGTATGACCCCGATTTGTCAAACTACCAAAGAAATGATGAGAGTTTATTTTTTTCTGTGTATGTGTTTGTGTGTGTGTGAGTGTGTGTGTATGTGTTTGCAGGGGTGTGTGTGTGTGTCTAAAGGGTCAGTTCCAACTGCGCCACATGTGACCGTCAACCTCCCCGCTGGCAAGGTGCTGGGCGAAGCCTCGCTGGCTGCCATGGAGATCAACCGAGACGCCTGATGTAGCAGAAGGGGAAGCGGTCTGGCCCAGTTTGTCATTCAGTTGTGTGCTGATTCACCCTTAAAAGTGGGTAAAGCCAAATGAAAGAGGGGGGTTAAAGTCACTGAGGCGCTTCACTGTGGCAGTAAAGACACATTAGAGGCCCAGTGGAGGATTTCTGCTGGATGAGGTAAACGCGATGCTGCTGCAGACTCCCTGGTGGCCATGATGGTATAAGATTTTTTTTTTTTTACTGCTTTACAAAGTTATCTTCAAAGGAGCATGTGCAAAATTCACCAAGATATGCCCTTTCTGCATATAGAAAACCCATTAACTTCACAAAAACAGCATTCTCCTGTGACGTATGTGACAGACTAGTCTATCAGTATCAAAAGCAATCACACACATGACATCTAATTTCACCAACCTGCCTCAGAACTGTATCCTTCCTGAATAAAATGAAAATTTTTCAATTCAACACCTTTTCCACTCTGTCCCCACATCCCATGACTTGTTTTATGCACAACAATGATGTGTGGAAGCGCTGCCAAGCATATAAATCTGGCTACGAGGACAGGCTCATTGGCAGCGCTGAACAGAGAGCGGCGGTAAATCTGAAGACAGTACGTCTTTATTATGGTGTGAATGGATGGAGCCGCAGACGAGATGTGAGACGAAATAAGAAGTGGTAGACAAAGGATAAAGGATGAAGTGGAAAACAAGGGGAATTTATCAAGTTTTCCATGTGGCACAAATGATCATCTGTCAACTAAGTCATTTAATCCTAAATGGGAGGCTAAAGATGAAACCTTCGCAGGATAATTAAAGAGATAAGATGTGATGTTACGGGACATTTCCCTGATAAATTCTGGATGCTTTAGGATCTATACTTTTTTTTTTTTTTTTTTTTTTCACTTTTCTGCCTTTGACTTATATATGGGCAGTACTATGATACACAAGCTGGTGATATATGTATATTAATTTGTTCAGCAGAACTTGGGCTATTTAAATACATTAAGTAAATTAACACCATTAAACAAACCGAGACAGTGCTAAAAGTCTCCTAAAACTGTTAAAGACCTTTTGTTACTTATAGGATAAATCAAAACTGAACTGAATGTATAGAGGTACCCATAAAACTAATGTCTGGTTCCTTAACACAATGTATTTTAAGGACGAAATGTAAAGACTATTAATACAGTATAATTTAACATGAATCTGACACATTATTATTATTAAAGAAAAGTTAAAATAAACATTGTTTTTCAGCTCACAGTCATGCGAATAAGTGAACCCATGCTGAATCACTGCACATATCCGCCAGTTAGTTGAATTACTGTCCCAAATGTGTCAAGTTTCCAGCAGTGGAACATGTGGAGGCACTTGAAGGTAGATTTGAGAACTACTTTTCTGGAAAATCGTAAAGACCGCTGGTCTAAACTTTAACTAAAGTAATACAAATTTGATCTGTTAGAGGTGGAAGATGAAAAGTCTGGACCTTCCTAAAGTCACTGGAGTCACCCTCTGAGGAACATGAGATATTAATTTGAACCTATCCAAAGGTGTTGAGATTTTTATCTCAGGACCAAAGTGCTGGCCTGAAAGGCTTAGTGCCTCCTGATTGAAAATCAAACAAACTCCCCTGCTGTTCATTTGCCTTTGAGCCTCACGCCATCTTTCTTTAATCTGTCCTTCTTCTCTGCTTTCCTTGATCACTCATCTTTCTTCTATCTCTCACATTGCTCAGGTTTCATCTTGCTATATCCCTTTAGGGGTTGTGTCCTTGTGTACCAGAGGAAAAACAAGATGGGAACAAAACAATCTCAATCATGGCAGCCGTGTGTTGTGACTTTTCCAACCCACAGACACAACACAGCATCCAGTCTTCTCCACACAACATCCACCAGGCTGAAAAAGGGAGGTCACCCTGAAAAAATATATTTTTTATATCCACCTTCCCCTACTGGGATAACAACCACAACACCAACTCTTATTTTAACATAAAATCATGGTTATTTTCCCGGTTTCACTGGAGCAGCAGCACTCCAATTATTACAAGGTCAAATAACAAATTTTATCCCCAAATCTAAATTAAATAAATTGTTCATGGCTCAGATTGGGATATCTTCCCAAAATAAACACAGAGGTAGAATGGGTACAATCCTGGTTATATGCTGCCTTCTTCTTAACTCATAAACACCCAGTGCTATTTTTGTGGCAGTTCCCAAATGATTTTTTTCTCTATTTAACCTTTCTTAAGTTATTTATCACCATTTGTTATAACATTATCCACTGCAGTTTGCACTTTTTTCAATGACAATCAGGTGTTTTCCTATATTTAATTCACTGATCATGTAGAAGTTCATAAAAGCTCAGATTAAAGTTGACTATCATAATATCAAAAACAGAGAAAATGTAACTTTTTCAACAAAATATATTATTAACTGAGCATAAACCACGTGTTTCCATCCACTGTCATTGATTAAACTCCATGGGTTTTACTAGTGAATCAACCACGATCACTACGGAGCCTCTGAACATCCAAATGGGTCATATCTGATGACCATGAAAAGATGACAAAGTGCGTTTCACACCAGTTATTTACATGTATTGATAGGATGAGTGGATTGACAGGTATTAAACAGTTTAGATCAGTAGATAGTATTGGTTGCCAGTGGCTGTTTGGGTTTTTAAAGTAAGCAACATCAGGAAAAAGGATTTACACAAAGTTATGGTGATCACATATTTAATGATTGTCCTGTTACTTCCACAGTTTAGATGGACTGCAACAGAAAGTTCAGTATTAGAAAGACTAATAAAGTAATATATCTACTTGATAAAAACAAAATAAAACAAAACAGCACCTCGACTTCAGCAGCAGACACAGATGAAAATGGTAGTGCAATGCTTGTAGATAATATTAAATTTTTCAGTTTCGTTCATGTGTATTTATATAGCCTCCTATTATCGTCACAGTTATTCCAGAGCCAGAAGTTCACAAAAAATCCCACCTAACAACTCTCCATGCAGGAAAAACCCTGAAATAAGGATACAGCCATAAATAAATGCAATAAATCTAAATGTAACGTGAATATATCAAACCATAATCATTTAGTCACCATGCTGCCTGGGTTGATATATTTTCTTTATGACACTCTCATGAAGAGCAGATCGTGTCATGTCCCTGGAATAAATAATAAAAGCATGTGCGAGGCAGCGAGGCAGACAGACAGCCCCAGATGTTAGAATAAAAGAAAAGTGGGTCAGGTGTCTCGCTGATGCTAACCACGCGGCTGCATGACGAGCAAGCAGGCGGCTCGTACTAATCAGGAAACGGCACTCAAAGAACGGACGGTGATCATTTGTCAAAGTCCTTCATGCTTTAATTTAAATGTGAAGACATCGGTTCCACCTGAGGCGGAGTGTTGGTGTGTAAATTTAAAGTATGGCGAGTCTATTGGCTGCGCGTCATTGTTTGTTTTATTAAAAGGTCATGAGGTCGGGTGCAGAGTCGTATCACCTATGTCACGGTGCAAATTGCTCCCTGGGGTCTTTCTGTCAATACATCATTCCCTGCTCTGAGGGTTATGTACTGTGGACCTTCACAGCTCAGTGATGTTGCACAGACTCATCCATCTAAAACACCATCAATCCATCACCCTCCGTATTTCCCTCATGCGTCCATCCCCCCCGTGGGCCGCCGTCACTTTGGCGTCTGATCAAAAGTGACAACAAGCGCCGAATACAAACCCTCTTTCAGCCAACACGGGATGATCATGCAAATCCGGATGGTTACGGCGCGCGTCTTTCTTTCTCATCATAAATGGACCATAAACCGTCCCGCTCGTCAATCATATGAGGATCATTTGACAAAATCATGCAACACGCCCACATTGGATTAAAGCTCCTTATTGAGGGTAATAACAACAATTATCACTGCAAAGTTAAAGAGTCTCCTTTGTCCTTTGTTCCCTCATAAACCCAATTACACATGAGGTTTATGAACAAAAACACCTTGTATTAGTGCCTTTAAATAGCTTTTACAACAGGTCAGTGGCTTCATGACTAACACTCTTATTATTATGACCATCACATGTACAGCTGCTCTGAGTTGCATCATTGTTTTACAGGTACAAGGAAGATAATATAGATATGATGCAACAAATACAACGTCCAGGCTTATCAGACTAATACAATACTGCAAGGCCTGATTTACATTTTACATCTTTGATTTACAACTTTGGAAAATTAGCACAAGAGGCAACTTGACAGATAACAGGGTAAACACTAACTAATAATACACTGTTCATTTTACGAAGTATTCTGTGCTTGGGCAATGTAATATCAAAAGTAGGGATGTAACGATTACCAGAATAACGATAAACCGCGGTAAAACTGCCGACGGTTAGTATTAAATTCTAATTATCATGATAACCGTGTTTGATTACCGCACTTTTTCGGAGAAAAGGCCTATGTAAAGATAGGCTTTTATGTCAAATATTTCAGTATAGTTTTAATTTATTGCAATTTTAATTTTATATACCTAATATTTGGAACCAATATTCACTTTTAAAGTCTTTGAAAAGGTTTGTTAAGCATCCTTGTGTTATTTATGCAATAAATTCTATACATTTTTCAAATCAGATTTTATATTATTTTTTGTGTTTTCTGCCCTTTTATGTTTTTATAGTAGTTACAGTGAAAAAAAAAAATAGGCAGATGAAATAGATGAAGTTGTGCTGAAAAAAAAGATACCAAACATGGGTATAGTAAACATTTGTTTATATAGTATGTAAAGGCAAAATCAAAAGTACTGAAAAACGGCCAAAATAGACTCAGTAACCACTAAGGGTTAATATTTGAATATTTCTGCAACAGAAGGTACATTGTGCCAATTTTTTTTTTCTCCAAAATACAACTTGGTTAAATTATTTCAGTGTGTATTAGTACTTTTTGAACATTTTGAGCACAATTTCAACAATACCGCGATAATAATGATAACCGTAATAATTTTGGTCACAATAACCGTGATATGAAATTTCCATATCGTTACATCTCTAGTCAAAACATATTCTCAGTTTGACTTTAACTAAACTAAACCTACCCTTGGTTTATTCATTCAAGTCATTTTGTATTAGAAGTTAATGCAACTTACAGGCTGTTTTACTTAAAAAAGAAGACAAAAAAATTAACTAAACAAACCCAAACATACATTTATGCATAGCTTTTCTACCCATGGTCTCAAGTTGTTTGTTTTTTTTTTTTTTTACTTTAAAAGTCTAGAACAATTTTTGTGAGACTTCCACAATTTTTTCTCTACATCCATTTCATATTGTTCTCTACATTTAGCTTTTTTTTTTTACAATCTGTTATTTTCTTATATTTAATTTTCTGATTATATTCAAGGGTCCAGATCAAGGCATCCATATTTATTCTCAAAAGGCAACTTAATTTACATCCGGCAGTAACAGCAACCAAACAACAGTCATCGAACCACAACAAATACAGACACAATTCCAAATTACATGGTGTCATTTACAAGGATGATCACAGTACTAATAAATGACTCTCTGAACCTGTTCTCTCTGCATCATGGTTTATTGTATCTGTATCCTGATGACATGAGAAATTCACAGCATGGGGGATGGACTAGATCAGCCAGGACTGAACAGGTTTTCTTTAGTACCTGGTCCTTTACAGACCATGCACACTGTTTAGTAATTTTGCTGCCACACCTCATGTAGATGTTCATAAAAACTCTGAGTAAATTGAAAGGTTATTATATCAGAACAGACAAAAATGGAGAAAAAGAAAACATAACTGAAAACTATAAGCTTCTACAACCACTGTCATTTATCAAACAACATGGATTTATTGGTGAATCCATGTTGCAGAGGATGACAGTGTTTCACTATGGAGCCTCTGAATGTCCAAATGGGTAATATCTGATACAACTGAAACTGCATTTTAACAGAATTATCTAAATGTACTGATAATGGTTCAAAAGTTATTCATCAGCTTCTGTCATTGGCAACTGTTTATGTCTTTGAGGATTAAACACAATCATGTATTTTTCTGTTTTGAGTATTAGCCTAAAATACAATATTTGGACACATTTTCCTGCTATTAAAATCAAAATTACGTTATTTTTTCAATTAAAATGGTCATTTTTTTTCAGTTTAAACATTTGATATATTTTTCTGTTTTTTATTGTGAATAAAACATGGGTTAATGAGGTTTGCAAATCGTTTCATTCTGCTTTTATTTGCATGTTTATTGGAACTTGGGCTTGTATAATGAATAGATGCATTGCAAGAATGGTGTGTACTTGAAGTCTGGAATCATATTGTGCTGGGAGTTGGTCATTTTTTGACATTAGCTAATTGCATTTCCAAGCTAGCAGTGTTTCGCACATATAGACTTTACCTGGCCAACCAGGTATATTAACAGTCATCCATATTTAAAGGGGTCATATTTTGCTAAACCCACTTTTATTAGTCTTTGGTACATTTATTTGTGTATTTGGACCCTCATAGTTCATAAAGTTTGAATTTGAACCCTCCAGGTGCTGCAAAGCTATCTTCATATTCATTTTGGCAAAAATCAAGTGGATTTCTACAACCTGTTTTAATTCCTTCTTAATTTATTATGTTTTATAACTAGTTACATCACAACATTTGCACATATAAGGTCAAGACTTCTGACGAACACTTCTCCAAGTACGATATAATTGTTTGGCAGCAGCAGCAGTTGTAGTCCATAATGAAAATATGTCCAAACTTGGAGCTCATTACCTAAAAAATCAGTTGTTGGTTGTGTTAACAAACTAAAACGGCTGATCGGGACAGAGCAGCACAGTCAACAACCTGGAGGGGGTGGGGTGTGAAGTGGCTCATTTATATTTAAAGGGCCAGCGCTCAAAATGACCTTTCTGGTGTCATTACTCAAAAGTAAGATTGAAGATGGACCTGTGGTGTTTAATTAATGAAGAATTCAGATCCAAGCATAGCATTTATAGTTTATGTAGACCACACGGAAATGTTTTAAAATGCATAATTCCATTTTTAAAAAAACAAAATATCACTCCTTTAAGAGTCTATCTCCACTGTGTACACAGCCCTAGTCTAATTTGACATCTTATAGCATCATAATAAACCAAAATAAATGACCATCTCTTGACAGGAGTGTTGAGATAACTTACATTTCTTTCTATACAAAATATATACCCACTCTGCAGTAACACAGAGCTTTGGTCCATTGCCAAACTCTAAAGCATGTGTCCTGAGGTGACATTCATGAATGGTAGATATGTCTTGCACAGCTGGACACTTACACCAGAGTGTGGATCTTAATTAATTGGAAGTTAAGTTAATTGGTTACGGACTGTGGATGTAGACACTTTCATAATAGCCATGCACTACATGCTGCATTCATTTGAAAATGTACAAATACAATGCGTTAAAGCTGCAGTGTTTGATAGTTTTTTTTATCATCATTGGGCAAAAAAATCCATAATTACCCTTCAGCAAAGTGTAATTGAAGGGGGGTCTGAGGGGTCATGAGACTTCTGCATCTATCCGTTCCTTGTGTTTTCAGGCTGTGGAAAATCTAGTCAATGACATCAGTCTAATCACGGGTGTTTTCAGACCTGTAGGGAGGCTGAATGTGTGATTGATAGACATAATTACCGATCACTGATCAGAATCTATTCAACGTGGCCTGGAGGCAATTCTACCACTCTAATCTGTGTCTCAATGCAGAAGCTTAGAAAACTGCTTTCACATTTATATACCAGAAATAAACAGTGTCAATCTATAAGTCTTCTGTTTAGGGCCAAGAGGAAAGAGCTGCAGAAGGGAGGTGTGAATTTTCAGATTGTGGCCTTTTCAGATATAATTTCAGCTCCCGCAGTATTAATGTGGATGAAACTAATGACGTGAAATCTATGCCAAAAAACAAGAACATCAAAGAAGTTAAAAAAAATAGCTCTCATCATGATTTAACTAGTCTCGCTCTGTTGGAATAAGGGTAATTATTTCCATCACTCAGTGGTAGGATTGGCATACCCCTTCCCTCTTCTGTGTGTTATTGCTTTGAAAGTCCCCTTCCCTACGTGAAAGAACAATCTCCAGCTGCAACTGGATTCGGAAATGCCAAGTTTTGACAGTATTTTAATTTAGCAGGGATTTAGTCATTTTAATATCACAACATCCATCCTGTTGCAGCATCTTGCGCTCAAGAATCCGCCAAACAACCCATATAACTTTTACCCCTTCTACTGAATGAGACTGGAAGATGCCAGACCTATCTATAGCACCGGCACAGTGTTGACCAAGTGTGGAGACAGGTCTGGATATATCCTCCTGAGACCCACGAAAGTGAAAATTTTAGCTTTTTGTTTTTACATTAAACAATTGTCTTGATTGGAAACTGCATAATGCAACAAATTTTTCAGATATATTTCTTTATTTTTTATTTTTTTATGTATTTAGTTTTTAATGGAATGTCCTTTGCAATGGACAAGATTTTTTTTAAGTAAAACTGTCAAACTTTTGTCCCTTACAGATTACAAAAATGCATTGCTGGGTCTCAGGAGGTTATAAGAATATGGGTTAGCTATAAGTTACAACATTTATATAAGCATGTGAACTGAAATTAACATCTCTTTTTCCATGCAAGTTCCCCATGAATTCCAGGAAGAGAAGTCATTGTCAGAGGTCGGTGGATTTTTAAGTGTACTGGTGTGGTATAAAACACTATAAAAGCCAAAAGTAATGAGGTGTGATGACACTTTGCAGGTCCATCCTCAGGGGATGTATGACCCAGTGACGCATGTCTGACAACAGACTGCAGGTGACTCATGGGAACAAAGACCTTCATCCTGAAGGCTCTAACATGCTTCATCCACACCCACTGAGGTACCTCACTGGGTTTAGACAAGAATATTCGGATAAAGCTACACATATTTAGAAATGTACATTTAACACTGCTTGTCTCTGCTGTTCCTTCCTCTTGCAACTACCACACAGTGTTGTAATCACCAATTAAGCTATGTCCTGGAATATGACAGACCACACTGTGTGTAAGAGGACTCATGTACTGGTGCTATACCTTGCTCATTATTTTTTTCAGTGCTACATTATGGTACATAATACATGCTGTTAATGTCTGCTGATGCCAAGAAGAAACACATTGCATCAGGAGAGGCCTTCTGTGCAGGAGATTTTGTTGACATACTGAAGTTACAGGTGGAGCTAATAATACTAGCGATGGCTGCGCTCCATTTAGTTTCCAGGCCTGTGCATGTGCTGTGTATGCAAACTCATTGACATAGCTTTATGCTTGATATTTTGCAGGTCCAGCTTCTTTTCAGCTTTGGTCTGCCCTATATCACTGTATATTGTAATTTTTTGGAAGATTGAAGATGTCACTAGAGAAACCTTCAGAAGCGAATTGGAAATTATTTTCAACTGAGGAAAAAACTATCTTGAGACTCAGCCAAAGTAACCTTCCCAACATTAAATCCAGGTCAAAAATGCTTTCAAGATACAATATATGCTGAAATATCAACAGAAAACAAACTTTAATCCCCAAACTACCATCAATATTCTTCAAATGTGACTAACAGACTCAGCAATAGAAGCAAAGTGCACTGGCTATGGGATTATTGATCCCATTAGAAAGTTTGTTTTCATGCCAGTTTCTCTCTCACAGAGTTCATATGCAATTAAATTGTAACTGAAATTATTTGTTATCAACATAATGCTGCCCAGCATCAAAATAATTGCACTGTGTTGTAATTTAAAGTAGAAATTGATTCTGAACTTTAAAATGAACTGCTTCACTCACTGACTGCATTGAAAGTTTAGGCTTAAGGAAACATACAAGGGCTTTATTTAATACAGAAAAAAATCTGCAAAAATGTCATTAAAAATGACTTGCAATGTATTTATACATCATCCACCCAAACCTCCTGCCTGTTGAGGAAAAGTAAAAGTGTTGCAGGCCCTTCAATGAGAAATTACATTTCCCTACAAGAAAATCAAGAGACTGACTATTATGCAGGTAGAATTACATTCATAACAAAATGTAAATGGATTTGGGATTCACTTATATATTAATGGAATTTCCGAGAGACTGGATTGTTTGAATGTTGGAAGAAACAAGCACAAATTCAACCTATAAAAGCCATGGGATAAAAGCCAGAACCTTTAAATGAGGAAATAGTGTTAACCAGACCAACAGAGGGCCATATATACATCAAATATGTTGACTACAAAGTGTAATACTCCCACTGAAATCACTCTAATTGGACTTTTAATTGCCGTTTGGTTAGCTTCCAACCAAGAGACTTGGCTGAAACTAATGTACAAATGCACAGGAATGGCTGAGTCTGCATTCTATCACATACACACGTACTGTATATAAACGGAATCCGCGTTTATTTTCTTCTTCTCTGTGACTTAATGGATAGTGAAAGCAAGGTAAATGGTTTTCCTCTGACAACAGAGGATGCATTAGCTTTCACCATTCGTCACCATTTACAATCCATCCTGCAAACTGAACCAACAGCATCTATCATGGAAGGAGACACCCACAAAACAACAGGAACACCAGGGAGATGATGATTGATTCAAATGGGATACTTCTCAGGAATCCCAGGCAGAGAGTCGGATGGTACGGGTTCAAGGTATTCACTCCCCCCCCCCACACACACACACACACACACACACAAAAACCACTAAATAATGTCATTAAAGACAGATGGATAAGTCAGCAGGTGCATCAATATGTTTGCATGTGCGAATGCAAACTTAATTTTAGATAGGGCGGCTAAACAAATTGAGTACCACACAAACAGAACAAGAGACACAAAGAGAGCAGTATCATCTCACCATCCTGCTGCAGACAATCAAGCCTGTGATACGAGTGAACTAAAAACAAAACTGCATTAAATAACACATCTACTGATGTCTGCAATTCTCTGAATGTGTCTCAATTTGTGGGATAACCTTGTAGGTCAAACACTGAGAGTTGCTTCTGTCATCTTCTCTCAATTGCCACTTTAAAACTCATATACTCTCATCTCTTCCTCTACTCTTCTGTTTCCTTTTTTTTTTATGGCAAATTAAATTTACCCAAGCAATGCAGTCCTGTATTTCAGTCTGCCAATTCACCCTCTCCCCCTGCTGGGGATAAAAAAAGAAGAAATCATTTAGTTTTTTTCTATTTTTACTCCCGTCGCAGATATGGAGCCCTTACCTCATTACAGAAGGTCAACGCTGGCACCCCATCAGTTGTCAGGAAGCTCTCAAAAAGAGCTTGAAATTGATTCATCACCAACAGCGCTCTCAGAGGCGATCATGTGACAAACATTATGAATAAAAACGCACAGATGCAAAGTGATGAGGAGAGGGAAGGTGAAGGCCACAGTGGAGAGCTCATCATGAGATCTAAATAGTCAGAGGCAGCATGTGTGCTGTCACAATGGTAAGATGCATTAATATCACACTGCAACGCAATGGGAGAGTAATGAGGAGAAGATAATAATCTTAAATAAAAGCACGGAAGTCTTCCGTTTGTGTGAGGTTTTCACAGCCATTCTGAGTCTGAAGTCAAAAGTAAATGTGCTGTTTCATTCTTTGTAGTGTTAATTAATTCTTTAAAGTGAGTATTTCATTAAGCAGCTTGTTATTTCCAAAGCAGACCCTCTGAGACCCTTCTTCAGTTAAAATAAATACAAGATTACATTACAAATCCTCTCTATTATTCTGACATGTCATTGCTGAATTTGTGAATGTTGAAGTAACTGAACTAACAGAGGTGATTTAGTGATATACGTAGTATACTTAAAGGAGTGATATTCTGGTTTTTTTAAATGGAATTATGCATTTTAAAACATTTCCCTGTGGTCTACATAAACTATAAATGCTATGCTTGGGTCTGAATTCTTCATTAATTCAACTCCACAGGTCCATCTTCAACCCTATTTCTGAGTAATGACACCAGAAAGGTCGTTTTGAGCGCTGGCCCTTTAAATGCAAACGAGCCACTTCACACCCCACCCCCTCCAGGTTGTTGTCTGTGCTGCTCCGTCCTGTTCAACCAACAGCTGAACATTTTAGGTAATCGGCTCGGCATTTGGACATATTTTCAGTATGGACTACAACTGCTGCTGCTGATTATGTTGTACTCGGAGAAATGTTCTTCAGAAGTCTTGACCTTATATGTGCAAATGTTGTGACATAACTAGTTATAGACATAACAAATTAAGAATCAATTATAACGGGTTCTAGAAATCCACTCGATTTTTTACAAAATGAATATAAAGATAGCTTTGCAACACCTGGAGGGTTCAAATTCAAAGTTTTTGAACTATCAGGATCCAAATACACAAATAAATGTACCAAAGACTAGGTTAATAAAAGTGAGTTTAGCAAAAAAATGACCCCTTTAAGAAGTGATATACCGTACTGGGCAAAAGTTTTAGGCCTTTAAGTACATTTTAGCAAAACTATTATGATATATTATTATGTATGAATACAGATACACAGGAAATATATACATATATACATATACATAATATAATACACAGATACACAGGAAATACAAAATCTATTTTGAGAGATCAAGTATAACTGGGACTCAATATGTAATCATCGAACCTGTTCAAAGGTGATTGCTGATGTGTACAAATAACAATAAAAAGAGGAATGTGTCTGAAAACAAAATTATTCCAACAGTGTATTATTATGCTGTGAGCAAATGGATTGTTTTCACATGATCAGCATAATTTACTGACTGATTCACTGATGGCAAACAATGAATTTCTCATGATTTAAAGCATAGTCCATCTTCATTTTTCATACTTTTCAGAGAGGTTGACCAGATCACGCCACTGAAAAATAAATCACACTTCTATTAAAACTTTCCTACTTTGTTTTAACAGGCTGTTTATCAGTGTAATTATGTTTTTTAGTCATCATGGTACAGATGAGCTTTACTGATGTCCAGGGGGAAATTCAGAAGATGTCTGTGTTTTAATAACTGAGCATCTACATGCATTAAACTGTTTGGATTTACTCAGTATTGACTTGCAAGTTTGTGTAACATCTTGTTTTGCTGCTGCCAAAGAAATAATAATGTAGAAGAGGGTTCACTTCATTCAGGAAAATGTGTTTACTTTATCTAGATCTTGTCAATACTGTAATACTGTTTGTTGAAAATAGCGCTAAAATGCAGGGTTTCTAGTCAAACAACAACAACACAAGCCATCACATACAGACTAAGCCTCCAAAAACCTGAGGAAACTAGAGGAGAACTAGTCATAGTTTGGTTATAATATGTCTACATTCTATAAGAGGTGAAATTAGGATTCAGATCGGGAGCTGTGATTCTACCTCCAAAAGATCCTCGCATGATCTTCTGGCCAGATTATCCAGCCCTAGGTTTGAAGAGTTTATCCCTTGTAGGGTTCTGTTTCTGTTATCTGATGTATTAAATTGATCATTTTGTCCAAAACACATGAAGTCCAAAAGATATTGCAGTAAAAACAAAATATAACTCAGAAAAGCTGGAAAACATCATGTGAAAAAATTAAAAGTAATCGAATTAGAATAGAACCAACAACCAAACATAACTAATTTCTAATTAACTGACTAAATGGCTCAATATTTTTAAGTTTTTGCTATTTTTTCTGTCAGTTCTTTCAAATGTTTGATCGTTTGCTTGTGTAAGTAATATAAAATACGATCACACCTTGAGGCACTAGGTCAAGACTATGGATTCTTTATACTCAATGAGCATATAAGTAAATACAAGTGCTAAACACACACACACAGACGTTGGAGATTCAACTATAAACATGTAAGCTATGTAGGTAGTATTTAGCAGGCCAGTTTTGGTTCGACTTTTCATGAATCGTAGCCCTCAGAGGCCAAACACAGTATTCTCTGTAGATGCTTAATGTTAAACAGTTGCAGTAAAGTGCTCTATGGATGAGCGCCAACAGTCTCCGGGGCTGTAACTGGCACAGCGCTCGGTTGACTGGAATGATTTGTTTTCTCCGTTTCAGGTAGCGCAGAAGCAAACAAACTGTACTTTTCATGCTTTTCCGTGTCTATCTGAGCAGGCGTCTTTCTCAGTGTTTTCCTGTCACTTCCTGTTTTGACTTTGTGGGCTTGTGCTAGACTTTACTGTTTCCTCCTCTGAAGCTTATCTTTGCATGAGGAGCGACTCCTGCTGCAGATAGCCATTGAGAAATTAGAACCGCTGATTACCGCAGCAGGAAGCAAAATTACCCGAAAACTGCAAAAATATTGAGTCAGAATCATGAAACGCATCTGTTTGGACTGACATTGACGTGTTCGTAGAATAAAGCGCTGTCACATCAGGAAAACAGTCTCTTTCCTCTTGCCTCAATTCACTTCACAACTGACAGAGCATCAGAACAAAAAAACAAATCATGCAGTTTGTGTGAACACATTATTCCAGCACTGTTCAAAAACCACCATCCTGCAATGAAAAACAACCCAAAAGGAAGCTTGTGCAATCAGTGAGGCTAAAAAACAAAAAAGATAATGGTCTATGAACTCTGGGCGAAGGGCAAAACTGAATAAATATGCTAAAACTCCTGACACAAATTACCCAAGATCCCGTAAAGGCTGCTTTCTCCCAACAGATGGGAACCAATTAGCCACCTGACTCTCAGAAAACACTTGGGCAGCCGTGTGGAGCCAAGATGCAAATGAAGCAGAGGGAAAGGTGGAAGCGGACCTGCCAACGTCTTGGGAGAGGAGAAATTAATGAAGGAGACCGCAGAGGTGCAGTGTTGGAAATGGAAAGAGAATAAAGTGGGAAATGATGTATGGAGGGCACAAAGGACCGGACTTAAGGTCTCTGGAGAGGTTACCGAAACAACGAACGGAGGGCAGAAATATCTGTTGATGGAGAATGTCGTCTAATCTTGGAGGCAGTGAATCCTCCATCAGCCGACATCAACATCGGCTCGACATATTCAATTTGAGACTAACATGAACCCATTGATCTAGTTAATGAACAGCTTGTCATATTTATTTAACTGATACACTGACTAAACCAGAGGCTGCGAGGAGCACGCAACATGATAATCATGCAATCAAAAATTTGAGGGTAACTCTGTTGTGAAAAATCTGCACCAAGTATTTTTTCACCACAGGTTAGAAGTTAGATGACACAGAGCTTATATGATCGAATGTTTTCTGGACAGCAACTAATGACATTGCTATTAGCGTGCTGCATTCACAAGTCTATGCAAGAGTGGGAAATATCAGTGATTTGAGTTTGTAGAGACACATTAGTGATTAGTCTTTTGCATTAGATTGTAATCTATCTACCTAAATAAAATCAAGATAAAAACATTTCAGTTTGATTTATATTCGGTTCTATTTATATTATGCACTGATTCCGGAAAATATAGAACTCAATATTTAAAACAGCAATTTGGCTACTAGCAACTACCAATAAACACATTATTTTTAGTTGCATTACCTTATTTTAGTAATTTACCTCCCCCTTTGTGCCAGAAAAAAAAGTCATCTTCATTATATACACTAACTGACCTGTTTTCATGTATTTCAGCTGCTCCTCACATAATCTTTGAAGGTTCATCAGTGAGAATTCACATTAACTACAAATTTGCGTCGCAACACACAAAAGAAAAACTCATATGCCACAATATAATAGAGTGTCATCAGGGATATCAACACATTACAACATCAATAAAACATTTTCAGTCTTTTCAGTGAAGTATACAATAGAAAATACCTTTCCCAGCTTCAGATAGTTCTGTAAATTATACTGTTATTACTAAACTATACATGTAATTGCCGTTTATTCTGTAGCTGCTGGATAATGACTTCTGGCTGCTTTTCAGAGACTCAAACAAACCCAACAATGAAACTGAAACAGACCTTTTCCTGCATCAAAACAAGTTGGAAATACGACCATCCTGATCATGTGTGTGTGCAACATCTTCAACTGACTCGAGTTTTGTGTAAGTATTTTCGAGCTCCAGAAAACGACGATTATCTCAATAAAACAGTATGATTTCATCATTACTTTAAAAATAAATGTCAATATGTCTCTAAATTACTATGATTGCAGGATTTTGTCATCTCCAAGGTTCAAGTCTTGAAAAACATAAGTGATTTGGCAACATACTAGAAATTTTAAAAGCTTCTTTCTGCACTATTTACTTAAAATTATCGTGCCACTATATTGGCTGATGCTGCAACTGTGGTTACAAATGGCATAATTTAAGTGGATATAATGCTGGAAGATACCTGTTAGGCCCAAAATGTGATGGAGGCAGCCATTTCGTAATTCTGTATGCAGGAGAAACCCTTGAAAATCCCTAAACAATAATGCAATATGCTATTTTCCTCTCATATACTTGGTTGGTGGCATTATGGTTGTTAACTGGTTGTGACAAACTGAACGAACCTGTGACATCCATATTTTTAAGACGTGCTTTACCGTGGCAGCCCTGCAAATGGCCTGTTATGTTTTTGTCTTAACGTATTTGTTCAGAAAGAAAGTTGAAAATCTTTGACGCTTGTAACAGCTAGAACTTTATAGCATTATTCAGCTAATCTGAAAACATAAAAATCACCTTAACTGGGAAAACATTGTGAGAAAATGCAAAGCCTGATCCAAAACCAAACCGCTTGTTCAACGTGACACTCAATAAAACATCAACCTCTCCTGATTCCAAATTCTGTGCATCAGGCTTCAGATATTTCCCATCTATAAAGTAAGAGAAAGGCTGGAATAAAATGCCAGGACAAGTTAAGCTCTAAAGGACAATTTCAAAGCTGTGAACGTGTCTAAAGCTCTGCGCCTCAGTAAACTCAAAGGCAATGTTTACCTTCATTCCGTCTGACTGCTCACACAAGGCATCAGGCAGCTGTTAGATAAAGCCAAGTAAATATTGGTAAGTGTAGGTGATATAAGGCGACATATTCCCCTGGAGATTCAGTCGTACTGCCTGCAACAGCTGAGCGGTATAACTCTGCATAATCTGGACCTCTTCCAAAGGCTGCATGAGGCTAAAAGCAGAGCAGTGATATCATAGTGCTCCTTAAAAATATGCGTTTCATTTAAAATCGCATTGATTTTGCTCCCCATGAGGTTTGTTAGAATGGCCCAGGACCTTGTGCAAAAAGAAAAAACACTTTAGTAACACGAATATTAATGACAAGCTCTTTCCATTTACAAGAAAGCACAGATTATTAACAATACCTGCACACCTCAATACTTTTACAGCAAAAAATATAGGAAACAGTCCAAGAGTTCAACCCAAAGGATAGGTCCTTCTGCAACAAATTATGAAAACTATGGGCCTGGTTATTTCTGGTTTTGCTGGTTCAGAGTAGTTTAATTTGCTCTAACCAACTGACATTTTACAGACTGGATGAAATTAAAAGCAACAACCTCATGCAATGTATCACAGTGCTAAATCCACCTTATAAAAGGACAATGTGATGAACATACTATTGTTAATTTGGTATTTTTGTTATAAGCAAACTAACGGAGACACTAGTGTTGTTTACAGCAGAGTCGAGGCTGGTAACATGAGGAAGATCACTTTTCAGTAGAGGGAAGGGGAAAAACCACATGGTCTGTCTGTTTACTAATACCACATTTCCACTGCGTGGTACTGGCTCGACTCAACTCGACTTGGCTCGGCCTTTTTGCATTTCCATTACGAAAAAGGTCCTGGAATCTGGTACCCGGTGCTAGTTTTTTGGTATCACCTCTGCTGAGGTTCCAAGCGATACTAAACCGTGACGTATAACACTGCAGACCACTGATTGGTCAGACAGTTTTTTCTGTGACCCGCCATTTTACAAAAAACAGATGCGGAAGTTAACAGTAAATATAGCGTTACATTAATCCACATGATAACAGCCCAAAACTACACCGTGGTCAGTCAAGGAGATTCAGTCTTTGGTGGCCGACGTAAAAATTCAGACGAGACAACACGCAATGAGTGAGTTTTCAGCAAAAACTCTCTGAAATCTCAAAAAATCAAAAAAAAATCTCAAAAAAAACTTTCAAAAAATCTCTGAACAGATAACACGGAAATAACACGCTGCTTCGCTATGATGTCCAGGTACTGTAAAGTCTGTAGTATCCTGTAATGGAAATGGTCTCCAGGAATACTGAGTGGAGCCGAGCCGAGCCAAGTCGAGCTGGTTCCACGTAGTGGAAACGCGGCATACGAGGTCCATGTGATTTCCGGGTGACACAAAGTCTCACAAGTCTCAAAAAGCTAAAACTGCATCAATATCACCACGCATCGGATTTGATGTGAGAAGAGATGAGCCTAAAACATAAAGTTACGTGTAAATTAGAGATTAACTGATTGCAAAGTTATTGACCAATACCAATCCAAATGTTTGTTTTTGCTATTTATCCCCTGTTAACAGAGAAATAATCATTATATAAATATATTATAGTTACTATTTTAAAATATTTCAACTCTTTATCACATCACCTTTGAATAAACAGATTCAACCATATAAATTCATTAAAAAAAACCTTAATAATGACATGACAAATAAAATTTGAGAGGACATCTCATACATCAGTCACTAAACTGGTAAATATCAGCAAATATCAGCCAATAGATTTGATAAACTAATGTAAATACTGCAAAAAGTCATGGCAAAGCTGCTTTATCCTTGTAAATCCACTCTTAATAGAGCTATATCAGTGGCACTTCTTTTTCTCATTAATTTAAGGTTATCGGAGGATGTCAAAACAGGTTAGCTGTAAATTAGCGCCACCTGGTGGACTGGAGTCACTACTTTATCATTCAGCCTCATTTTTTTTTATAGGGAATCTCTGCTGAGTGAAAGTGCGACACCTACTGGTAAAACTAACTACCTCTTCAGTCCAATGTGTGAAGTAGTGGTGATACTGTCAGGTTACACACAGGTTCCCACACACTATAATATATCCTACTCCTCCCAACACCTTTAAACAAAGGCCTCTGACAGATTAAGACAATTTGGTGATTTGCATCTTAGCAAAAGTTGAGGATTAGACCTACACGATATGTCCTCAGACTTGTGTTAAATGAATTTATACTGGACTATACTTAAGAGCTGCTTTAACATAGACTGCAAACACTGAATAGCCTGAATACATGAAGTGAATTATGTCAAATGCTTTCATTGCACATGCACACAATAAATTCAACAGAACATTAATTTACATAAGACATTATAACTACAAGAAATTAAAGTTTTATTTCACCTTGTCCTTGCATAATAATTTCTTTCAATCTTCTCCTAATTTGCCCAACTGTTGCATAATGTTCTACACCAGGGGTCAACAGTTACCATTTATCCAACATTTATCCACAGGCAAGATATTTTCTAATCCAGTTATTTATTGGTAATATTTTCACATTCTTACAAAATTACTAAGTCTATGGTACATCAGTATGAAGAGACTCCTTACAAACATGTGTGATAGGTAAGTAGTAGACAACAAAGTACTCTTATCCACAAAGCAAATCACTGAGAAGCACTAGTAAAAATCTATAATTCTCAAAATGTGTTGGTAGCATAGAGTTCTAATAAACAGTAAATGTCAATCAGTTATAACTGGCTTGGATGCTTTACTCTGATTGGTGGAAAAAGTCAGTTTTCACAGCAGATGTTTCAGATTGTAAAAACAGGAAAAGCAGGTGTTACTGAAAATAACAATCAAATTAATGGATGGCACCATTTTAATTAGGCCGATTATACCTGTGTTTTCTGCCTTAAATAGGTACTATGTTTTACTTATACTCCAAATTCTCATCATCAGGAGTTAGTCGTAACAGAACACACTTAGTTCTACCAAAACCACCAAGGAATCAACACTATGTATACACAGACTGAACCACCCAATGAATAAAGCATAAAGCTCATTGTTTACACACATCTGTATTACGGTATCATCAAATTTTCCTCTTCAAACTAAAACTCATAGTTAACACTCAGTCAAAACAACAGTGTGTTTTATCATTTTTATGTGCTGGATTAGCTGATAGTTTACATTAAAGCTCTGCTTGTTTAACTCTATCAATCAATCAATCAATCAATCAAATTTTATTTATATAGCACCAAATCCTAACAAAAGTTATCTTATGACACTTTACATATAGAGTTGGTCAAAACCAGACTCTAAGCCAATTTACAGAAACCCAACAGAATCCTCCAGGAGCAAACACTTGTGACTGGTGACAGTGGCGAGGAAAACTTCCCTTTAACAGGCAGAAACCTCGAGCAGACCCAGACTCCTGGAGGAGCAGACAGCCACAGACATTTTCTGTGTGGTTTGTGTTGTCAATAGCTGCACAAAAGATCTGTTTGGAATCATCCAAACAAGGTCTACAGTTTAGTCTGAGCTATGGGCCAACATTACATAATAACTTGACTGAACGACACTGGTCCCTCTAGTGGTTCCATAAATCCCCCAATGTAAATAAATTTAGCTCATATCTCTACAATCTACTGAGTTTATTAATACTCAGGTCTTCATGATAAACACTATTTTACATCTGTGTTTGAGCGACCAAAGATGTTTTTTTCTGTTTTGACTGTACATGCAAATAAAATGATTTTCCTTGAATTTCAGGATGAGGTTATTGTACATGTCCATTAGTGCTGCAACAACAATTTGATTAAATTAATCCAAAACAATTCTTAAAAGAGTTGGCAACAAATTTGGCAGTCGATTCGATGGGTCTTGAGCACGTTAGTACTGAGGCACGCCCCCACGCTAACCAGATAACCGGAGCTGGTTGAAGACTATAGCTTGCTAGTCTTTAGCCACAACAAGTCTAGATAGCGGGCTAATGCTCAGCCCAGTGGATATAGGTTAGAAGTTGTGAAAATTTTGTGTAAGCTGCGGAGTAAAAGACAGGCATAGGAGACAGGAGTCGGACGTCCAAAGTTAAGTTTCACTTTTGGTTTCACGCCAGTTGCGGTAGTTGTGGCACTTATGACCCCCACACACACACATATATATACCCCCCACCCCCGCTCCAAGGACAAATTTACAGATGCTTTATTTTATGAAGGGCCCACAACATTTACCTTTCATAGGGCCCACAACTGCTACTATACCCAAAGCCATTGCAGGAATGTAATCATTAGTGACTTGTCTACTTTAGGTTAAATACCGATCTTTGAGAATTGAGTCTTTTGCGTTTATCCGATGAATCAACCAGTTATTAAAATAATCTACAGACTAAATGATTATTAAAATCATCGTTAGTTGCAGCCCTATTGTTCATATAATTACGACAGTCAGTGTATGATTTCTTGGTGAATCAAGCTAAAAAGTCAACCCTCAATCATAACTCTGTATATTTCAAGCCCCCATGTGGCTACAAAAGGCTTTAAAATAGAGTTGAAGAGCAGTGGCCTGAAATAAACTAAAATAACCTCTCTCTATTGTACAAAATTTCAATCCACTCTACGGGTAGCTGTTTATCCTCTATACTTCAAGTGAAAGTGCTTTATTATTTAAAACAAGTCAAGCATCTTATCTTATTCAAACAACTTATGCACATGGCTGATGCATTACAATGGTTAAGATAACCGTTTTCCTGGCAGCTTCATACTGTTTGTCATCTTTAAACAAAGACAGTAACGTTTGGTGAAATGCTTCAGCAGCTTTTAAATAACTGCAAATCCAAATACATGTACAGGTTAATAGGTTATTTGTTCCTCATATTTAATTTTCTCATACACAAATGATGCCATTGCAGGGTAAAAATATGGAGACAGAGTGTCCTTTATTCCGTGGGTTTACAAAGAGACAAGGATTCATTGTGAAATGCAGCTTCATCTTTTTGTTCACCTAAATTCAACTCTATAAACACGCTAATAGCCCCCGCCAAATCCATCACGTTTCACTTAAAATTGCAGAGTGTAATCAGATTTGTTTTGACTGCTGGCTTCTTACTGCCAAACCCTCTAACCTGGCAGGTTGACAGGTTACAACCACTCCGTCCAATACACAAACAACTTATGAATGCATGTGACTGTTGTTTAGAGAGTGGATTGTAATTAGCTAGTGGGAACATTGAGAAACTGAAAACAGAAAGACAGGACTGTAAGCCTTTATTCAATCAATTGATCCAAAGAATATAAACCGTATTGCGCTTGGACGAACAGTTTGACTATTTGTTGTGCATTTTGTTGTTTGAACCTGTTTGTACTTGTTACGATATTGTCTCCACATGAGTCACCAACAACGATCCATGCTCATGTACTTCACTCAAAAAAGATAATAAATACCATCTACACATTTACACAATAAACCTGACTTGTAAAGGTCTTCCACAATCAAACTGGGTGAGTATTTTTTTTTCCCTCTGGGACAGCATACTTCAATAGAAATGTCTCTTGAGGACATGAAGGGCACGAGTCAAAGGTGCCATATAATGCAATAAAGATTTATAATGTTGATACTAGAAAGGCTGGATAGAGATAATGATTATATACAATAGTTAAAAAAAAAACAAAGGAGTTAAATATGACTCCAGGTTTGTACTGTCAACTGGGCTGTCCATAAAACACGCCTCCAAATTGCCTAGATACCATTAAAATAAGAAAAATCATGGCATCGTTTGGAATTATTTGACATCCAATGTTAATACTTCAGGCACATGTTTCATCAATGTAAGTTCATACAGCACATGTGAACAGCTTATACACATTTGTATTATATCATGTTAACATGAAATTTCAAGTGGTAAATGTTTTTTTTTTAGGAAGCAGAACTACTTTAATGTGTATAAAAATACAAATGAGCTGAAAAATTTAATGCATAATTTGATGTTTAAGAATCTGAATTTAAGCCAATGTATTGAATCAAAGTAAATATCCTGCCTGACATAATGTTTGTCCAAATTCTATTTAAATTATTATGTTTTACTCTTATTACCTCCGGCAAGTGTAATGGCGGAGGTTATGTTTTCATCGGGGTTTGTCTGTCTGCCTGTTAGCAAGATAACTCAAAAAGTTATGGACAGATTTGGATGAGATTTTCAGGAAATGTTGATACTGGCCCAAGGAACAAATGATTAAATGGTGGAGATCGGGGGCGGGACTGATCTGCCTTGGCAGAGGTCTGCGCTCTCCAAGTGCTTTCTAGTTTATTATGTGAATACAGTTGGTTTCTTTAGAAACAAGTGTTCAGAGAACGCAAACCTCCGCCAAGCACCCCGAACGGTGTGCATGTGTGGATCAACTATTTCTTTTTAAATTAAACAGTTTCAAGGTTGTTCCATACAGCAGACAAAGTTGAAGCTTGGTACCAGTCATGTGTATGTCAGATTATATTCAATTCCAATCAATATTTGTTGAGTTATAATGAAAAATGTGTCGTAAATGGGATTTTCAATGTTAAATTGAAATGTCCACAGAGTCCACATTCCACAGTGGATGTGGACAATTTTGTGCCAGATACAAGATATTGTTCTAAGCTGCGGGTGGATCAAATTGGAGGCTAATCAGAGTCGTTTTGAATTTTTTATGAATTTTCAAAAATTGCATAATGACGAGAGATAGGAAAATTTGAAATTTTGTGACCTTGCTGTGACCTTGAACTTTGGCCTACTTGGCCCAAAATTTAATGGGTTCGTCCCAGGGCCTAGGTAAACTGTGAGTAAAATTTGGTAAAGATGGTTGTAATAGTTTTCCTGTAAAGTTGCTAACAAACAAACATGCAAACAAACAAACACACAAAGCAAAGTGATCCCAATACCTCCTGGCGGAGGTAATAACCACAGTGATCTGCATCATTTTATCAACACAGCAGCAGAGCCAAAACGTCATGCACATTTATGTCTCTTATCTTCTTTATATCATAAAAAAAAAAAAAAAAAATTATCACATATATAATAGTGATGTCCTGATCTGGATTTTTTTGAATCCGATCCAATTTTTTTAGAATTAGTTTTGCTGATACCAATCCAATGAAACAATGAAATTTTTATTTAAATTTGAAGTCATTATTCATCAGTTGTTATGCTATTATTTTACTTGAGATCACAATTGGGCTGAATGTGGAACCTGAACTAAAACAAGTATGACACCTTTGACTCTTAGCCTAATATTCATTCATTCATTTTCTGAACCCGCTTTATCCTCACTAGAGTCACGGGGGTCGCTTGGAGCCTATTCCAGCTTAGCACAATAACTTTAGTATAATTTTTCCACTTTCCAAATTCATACTGTGGGCAGGTTGGGGCGGGTCAAAAGAATGTCAGCTTATTTGCGGGGCAGGTTGGGTCAAATAATTCCACAAAAGCCCCACAGGTTGACAAAATCCAGACACACGCATCACTACCATTCGTATCTCATAATGAGTACACGCAGACCATAAAGTGAAAGTGAAACTTATAGACACTTTACTCATTCCTCTAAGCTTCCAACTGTTGTGCAGCTCATTTTCCTTTTCCCTGCCTTTGGAAACTTTAATTTGAGGGGGCAGGACATTTTTTTACCCCCTCAGAACCGCACCCGGATCGGTCTGATGTAGTGACTAAATCCAATCTTCTAAAAAATGCCAGATCGGCAGCTGATACCAATCTTTAGATCAGATCGGAACATCCTTAATATCTACATTCATGAAGCACATAAGAAATAGCCAATCTACAACAAAACATGTTCCTCAGAGGTGAAGCAGGCAAAGCTAGAATCTTCCTGGAATCTTTACTTCATCATCATCCACTCAGGTACATTAATATTTCTGTATCATCCTTATTTTGTACACTGAAAATTTTGCACTCAGATGCTCATCAGAGATGCACTGCTGAAACTTTTTCCAGGTTCAATAAAAAGACCCAAGTTTTAGTATCAACGATTGGATACCAGTGTTTAATCAGAACAACGACCTAATTTAAGGAGTCACATATTTCGACTACTGATTATAAGTATTAGTAAGTATAAGTAAGATGTGTTTTGTTTTCTACATGCAGACTGGTACAGTGACGTAGTATACACATGCAGAAGTGAACTAAATAAACCACACTATGGATCAGAGCCACTGTCATCGATTCCCAGTGTAGATGTTTGGGTCAATATAGTGCATCCATGCATCCTAGTCCCAGCCTTTACTAAATCAAAAAAATGGAGCTTGTTATTGATGTTGGCTTAGTTTCATTGGCTTCAAGTTGTTGTTTAGGTTCAGAAAACAACACCTCAAATCCGTCAACAACATATATAGAAAACTTAATTGCCGTGACAGGTGAAACCAAACAAAGGCTGACAGCACACAGCAAAGTAAAAGGAACCATTTCAACACGAAACTGAAAAACTGTCTGGATTTTATTGGAAAAACACTGAATGTTTGGTCCAATTATGGCCCAGAAACAAAAAGATGACAGACTGATGGATGGACAGATATGTTCACTGCTATATCCTCTAATATTATAAGCTTAAGGATCAAAAGTATACACATGCACAGAAAATGTGTGAATAATTGGAACACTTGAGTCCAAAGGCTCATTTCTGCCCCTTCAAGCCTCCGTCTAGTTAATCCATAATCAGAAATTCACAGAGCTTAAAGAGATGAGGTCAAATTTGCTCTTTTGTTCTTTCTTGTCTGAGTGCCTTACCTAAGCAACAGCATCAACAGTGAAAAGCAAGAAATTCTGTCTTTTTTTGTTTGTTTGTTTTTTTTACACCAGAATAAAAAAGAACTGACATCTATTGCATTTTCTACAGATAATTTAATCGTTTCTGTTTCTGCAGTAAATACCATGAAGAGAGCTAGTACTGGATAAGACAGGAAACAGTCATTTGGGTGTTAAGATTGTATCTTTTTAGCATTACTTGACCACGTAGTCCATAAATATTAATGAAAAGAGAAACCTCTCACAAAGCAGCTTGGAGAACATGAACTCAAACTGACAAACTCGCACTTTAACACAGTAATCTTTCAGGCAATTAAGTTAGCAGAGAATTAAGTAAGTGTTGACACATCCTAAATGTTGGATGAAGTCCAGCTGCAACAGATCAGGCTTTAAAAAAAAAAAAAAAGCAGTGGGATTACACATTTCTTCTAATTCACAGAATGAAGACCTATATAAAAATGTAATTCAGAATAAGCTACACAGCTTTTCTCTCGCTGCAGCCTGCCTTTACACTTACATCACTAGCAAACAGCCTGCACAGTTCCATGAAACCCATCCTCTGGATAAAAATCCTCTTCAACTGACCCATTTTTGCTTTATTTCACAAAAGTGCAACAACAAACACTGCATGAGGCAGAACATAGCAGGGCTGTGGCACAGCTGGAGAGCTTATCAGCTGTAATTCTACATCTACTCAAAACAAACCAACAGAGGAAACAAGCCACTTATGTTTCTCTATTGACATCCACGTCCACTTTAAAGACGGTTAAAGTGCAGGTGCTTTTAAGAAACATCTGTAAAAACACCTGATAATAACAGGAGGGGTTCCTTAAAGTGGCCAAAGTGAACTAAACTGTAAGACAGCACTAATGTTTCCTCTTGAGAAAGCAGAAGTCATGATAAAGGTACAAGAGAACCTTTGTGATCATGGAGCAACAAAGGAAACATGGTGGTACATGCTTTTAAATCACAATATGTGTCAGTTTGGAAATCGAAGTGAACAAAATATCCCCAGAAAAATCCAAAGTGCAATAAAAAAAAAAAGCAGCTTAAATGACAATAAAAAGCGTTTATAAGCAGCTATTGTTGCCACTCTATATTCCAGACTGCTCCTAATTTAATGTCACCATCATGCATTACGTGCTGCATGACTGACTGAACACGATGCCCATGCAAAAGTCTGCAGACAAAGCCAAACACCGGGATGCTCCATCAGCTGTCGCGGAGACAAAAACACAAAGCAATTTACGCGTCGGAAATAAGTTTCCTGCGTCTCCGCACTGATCCGAAGCCCTTTAAGCCGAACTCCGTGCACTAAATCACCAAATAGAGCTCACCTTTTTTTGTCAGTTCCCGTGTAGGATAACGGCAGCAGTCCTCAGCCTGTCTGTCTGTCTGTCTGTGGGTGTCTGCTCTCCTCCTCCGCTCCCCTCCGTGCGTGTAAACGGGGCAGCGGCAGCAGCGGCGGTGGTGGATGTTGCGAAATCGTTGACGCGCGCCTGGCTGTGTTCAGTGGGCGGCGTGGCTGTTCACTGTTTTCTTCCGATGTTTTCAAACCAGCGAAAACACCGTAAAGCCCTCCCACTTGCGTTTTATGACTCGGCCTCTTTTTCTGGCAGCGGATACGCCCTCTCACTGTAGCAGAAAAGGAAAATGTGCGCACACGGCACAGGCGCAAGGCAGCGCGTCCGGGGTGAGACGCCTCAGACTGGGGCTGTGGGTCCCGGTGAGTTCTGCCGGCTGCCGCACCGATGTGCTCCGGTGACTTTGGTGGCTCCGACTGCACCGCAAAAAATAAAAAGAAAAGGGAAAAAAACTCTATCCTGACAGGGCTTTATGATACCAGTCACTGGAAGACGCAACACAGGCGCACACAGGGGGGCAGTAAGTCCTACTGAGCAAGAACCGGTCTGGGTAACCGTATAGGGCTCAGATACGGGGTGAGTTCAGGCTGCAGACAAAAGTGGCCTACATCTGATTTATGTTCACTTATGAGGCTTGCATCAGTTTTAGTGCATGGAAAAGTGAACAGCACAAGTCACATGGGAACTGGTCTCATGGGCCACTTTGATATGTGGTCCTGAATCAGTTACAAACACAAAGTGTGTATTTAACCCTTTCATGCATGAATTTTGAGAACCTTAATCAAGATTTTTTTTTTCCTGAGTGTTTTTTACTCTTCTTTAGGCATGAAAAAAACGATGTGATTGATTTTTTTTTTTTTTTTTTTTTTTATGAACCTATTTTTCATGGTGCTACAAAAATGTCCACTCAGCTGAACATCGTGAGTTTAATTTTTTAAGCCAAGAAACATGCATTTACTGACATACTGTGTGAAAACTATGAAATAAAAACATTTTTATCCTCCTGAGACCCAGCAATGCATTTTTGTCCTCTGTAGGGGACAAAAGTTTGACAGTTTTACTTAAAAAAAAAAAAAAATGCTGTCCATTGCAAAGGACATTCCATAAAAATAAATAAACCAAAATAATTTTTTTTTTTAATTATTTGAAAAAAAAAACAAAAACAAACTGTTGCATTATGCAGTTTCCAATCAAGACAATTGTTTAATGGAAAAAAGCTAAAATTTTCACTTTCCTGGGTCTCAGGAGGTTAATGCTGCTAATCTGATGTTTTCTCACATTTTAACATACTACAATACTAGTTATTACCCACTCAGATAATATGCAAAAAAAACACAACTTTTTGTTTAAAAAAATACAAACTGTTAATTACAGTCTAATAGCAATTAGCAATTGATTTAGATAACAGAACCGGAAAGTTACAGTAATGGTATGAATGTCAGTGAATGGGATGATGCATTAGTGTCCACTGTGTTGGCTGATATGGAAATAAAACAACAAAATCCATGAATATACAAGAGAACAGCTGGAGAATAATTGTCCACTGGAGTGACCACTATGTATGAAAGGGTTAAATCACAATCACAAAACTGTTCAACATTACCAAGGGTTATGTAGGGAAGAGGATAAGGGCCACTAGGGAAAAAAGGTCAAATATATATACATTTTTTTTATATCATTCTAAGAAAAAAGTCAGAATTCTGAGGGAAAAAAAGTCAGAATTCTTTCTTTTTTTCTCAGAATTCTGACCTTTTCTCATAATAATAATAATAATAATAATAATAATAATAATAATAATAATAAAGATATATTTGACTTTTTTTAGTGGCCCTAATCCTCTTCCATAGTTACAAGTTCATCGTTTTGGTTTCAGTGTGTTTATATGTAGGGTATGACCAGGTCCTCCCTGAAGAAGAAGAGACCTCACAAATAAAGGGTAAATAAAAATAATGATAATAGATATGATTTGTATGCCACATTTATAAATACTCAAATATGGTTTACATAAACAAGTTACATTTCTGTCTTTCTTGAAAATACAGATGATCACAAATCTGGGCTGTGACATCATGATGCTGTTTCTATTAAATCTGTCACTGAAAACACCCACATCATGATCATAGCATTTCTTTGTAGATAAGCAGCAGCTATTGGTCCATAACTAGACATAGCTAAAAATGTGGTGGGTTTTTTTAAATCATGTTTTTCCTCATTATGTGTTTGACCTGCTTATAAAGTTGTCTTTGCTTCATTTCAGTTTATAACCTGGACCTGAACATTAACCTTTAACCTTTTATCCATGTTTGTACTGATATATATTACAGTGTAATATCTTTGTTATTGTTCTTCTGTTTAAAAAATACTGGCATCTGGGTGCTCCTATGAAACTGGGTTCATTTTGGTATCTGGCATTTTTCCAGCTTTTTAGACCCAATGATAAAAGAGAAATTTAGACATATTCCCCTCCCAGGATGTACCTAATGATAACCTCAGATAAATGCAAAAAATATATATATACTCTTCCTCTGAGCCATCCCAAAATTAAGGAATTTTTAATAAAATATTGGAGCCAAAAATAGGACCAAAATTGGGACGGGAAAAGTTATCTCAGTGTCAGAGCCTTTTATCTGGAAAATATGGCTTGAAATGGTCTTATATACTTATATACTTATATATATATATATATATATATATATATATATATATATATATATAAAGACACTGTGTTAAATTTGAGGATCCTAGTGGTTTTCCTAATCCAGACATGCAGGTTTCTCATGAATCGTCAGTCTCATTCCAGGTTTCCCTCATAACCCATTGTGTTCACTGGTGTTACATGCGGAACCTACCCATTTAAACGCATATAAATTGCAAATGATTTTGCAACAGCAGTCATTTTTGTGAAACACTCTGCCTTGTATAATTAGTTTGATTCCCAAAATGCACCTGTGAGATATAAAATGTGTTTTATATGAAAAATAGTTTGTCATTTATCTCAGTAAATATTTATTTTAAAATAGACCCAAGGTGCTTCCAAACTTGCTTCATAACATTAGTCTACATCTTGTTTGAATTTTTAGCCTCCATGTCTTGTTTTTAGGGACCACTTTCATAGAAGCACCTATCTACAAATGCTGAATCTGAGCATTACATCTCAATTGTGCACAATGTCTTGTAGCTTTTGTTCAACACACCCCACTTGTTTTCTACATGCCCTTCTTCCCAGACAAATTGACCCTCTGGTTGGTCCAAATGTCACCAGGCACTGCAGCCTGAACGACCCTATATGAGCGTAGGCTGAAAAGTTCAGGTTGGCTGTGATCCTTTTGTGGTGTACAGCCATTTATGACTTATTTTTAGCCCACTTTGAGGTCCACACACTTCTTCCAACAGAGTTGCGGTACTTGAATCACTTTCATAGAGAAGCTTTCATCTTGAAGGGGAAAAACTCAACAGCAGGTATGACCTTGCTCAAGAACTTTTTTGTACCTTTAACAGTCAGTATTTTAAACAGGGACCTTAAATAAGTGGAGGATACAGAGGCTGTGCTGTAGTAAACCAAACTGATTTGTGCCTCAGGTTCAGCATTTGCTTATTTATTTTTATTGATTTGTACTGTATTTTAATTATGTGTACTCAGTAATTGCCTCCTGTTTATGCACCCGTATGAGATGACGGTTTAGCTCTAAAGAGGCCAAGCTAAACTGTACATTTCTGCAAACCACAAACACAAACTACCTCAGTGTTGGGCTCTGTATTTCACATCTAGGTCTACAGTGGTGTTCTACCTGACTATATTCACCTTTTAATATCAGTACTATACCAACATACCATGCATCACAGACAGGTATTTCATATAGCGAGAATGAATGCGATTACTAAAGCAAGTAACACAGTAAACATAACTCAGCATGCACAATCATCAGTATATACTGAATGAAATGGCATATAAAAATGTTACGAAAAATATCTCTAAAAATAAAATACATCCTCAATCTAAATTAATATATATTTAGTGTATGCAGATGTGGTTTGGTAGTTGTGTTTGCTGTTTGACCATCCAATCAAATGACGTGAGAATACTCTGTACACTGTATATATATCTGACATTACCCAATGGTTTCTGAACTGCCATTCTAAAGCAAGTTGTTAACCATTTGTCCATTAGTATATTGACTTTTTGGAACTGAAAGTGACCATATTTGGACAAAAGGGAAAGTGCAGTTTTGGGTGAGGGTAACAGTTACCAGCTAGAAGCACTCGGAGAGCGCAGACCTCCGCCAAGGCTGATCAGTGCCCCCCCACCCACCCCCCCGTGGGCCCCCCCACCCACCCCCCCGTGGGCCCCCCCACCCACGATCACCACCAAAATTTAATCATTTCTTCCTTATCCCATTTCCAACAAACCCTGAAAATTTCATCAAAATCTGTCCATAACTTTTTGAGTTATGTTGCACACTAACGGACAGACAAAAAAACAGACAGACAAACAAACCCTGGCAAAAACATAACCTCCTTGGTGGAGGTAATTAAACCCAACTACAGTGGAGCTGTCAGTCAGGGGAAAAAAATCAGGTTTATTTTAATAAACCAAGGTTTTAAAAGTCAATTTAGGCAAGCGAGCTGTCATAAAGACCAGTCAGTCAAAGCTGTCACAGCCTGACAGTGAAGATCAGAGCCTTATAATCAATATCAAACTGCAATTTAGGAAATAAGTAAAGATGCATTTAAACACTTGAGAACCAAATGAGTGCAGGAGAAAATGACTGTCTCAATATTTTTAAAGTTCAGTGTAAGTCTATGGGAGTCAGGGCTTTCTGGAGCTAATTCCAGTGACTATCAGTGGTATTAGAACTATAAGAGACTTCCACATCGGCTTAATTTTAGAGCTTACTTCTTTGCCCCTGAGTTAAGAAAAGATACCAAACCTTGGTTTAATACAGAAAAACACCACAAATATAAATAAAAACCTAGGATTAAAAATTTGAACTAAAACTTGCAGAAGATGCAAAGTCTGTGAAACTATCACTATTTACAGTGACAAAACTTAACATGCAATTGTAATCCATTACAGTTAGAGACAAAAAAGTTACTAATGAGTTCTTAGTTTTTACCAAGGGCTTACACAATGATCAGTGTAAAAGGTTTATTAGTAAAATATAACCAAGACTCAACTGAAGAACTTTTATCCCGGTGGGAGCTTCTAGGTTAAAGCAGTGTATGACTTTTATCACAATTTTTTTTTCAAATTTGTGAAACCTGAGTGATAGCCTAATTATCACTAATCAATTGGTCTTTCCGTGTTTATGCATCTGAATTACTTCCTTCACTGTGAACAACTTCGAAGGTTACTCCATCATAAACACAGTCCACTTATTTACATAACAAACCAAAACGTCACTCTGGCCTTTTCAGAAATTTTGTCACGAAGTGCATTTTGGGAGTGGGAATTCCATACAGCAGCAATTTCACTGTCTCTTCGTGAATGCTGAACCCAAATGTCGCCTTCACCTCCACCTACCGACTCATTCTTTAAAACAACACTGGTGGACTGTATAATTTTATGTTGTAGCAATGTGGCTCATTTTCTTGCAGAATCTGTGAGAAACTGCTTTCGCTTGGTCGCTGTGTGGAATTTCCATTCCCACAATGCACTTCGCAAACAAAATTTCCAAAAAGGCCTGAATGGTTGGTTATGTAAACAAGCAGATTGTGTTTGAGGGAATCATCTTCGAAGTTGTTCATCGTGATGAAGGGATTCAGGGCCATAAACACAGAAAGACCAATGGATTAGTGACAATTAGGCTATCACTGGGGTTTTACAAATTTGAAAAAAAAAAAAATTGTGAGAAAAGTCATATGCTGCTTTAAATAAAGGACAAATCAGAAGAAGTTAAATGACAGCCGACCACAACTTGACGGATGGTCATGCCTTCGGCCAAGAATGCCTTTCAGTGAAGAAGAGTCATGTGAAAAAACTGTGAACAGTACCCAGCTCTGTTGGTAATTGTATCATCATCAGTGTGGTCTGAATGTAGACTTGAATTGAGGACATGACTAAGCCTAGAATTTCTTTAGCTGCACTCAGAACAACGATACTGTCAACATTTTATCAGTGGTCTTCAGTACAGTTAAAAGGTTAAGTACTGTTGGGAGTTATGTTCAGTTTTTTGGACTTTTCTGATTAACTGACGAGTCTAAAACATTTATAACAGAAGCGATAAAAGTGATGGAAATAAGTTAATTATTCTGATGAGGTGAATAAAATAGATAAATGCCTAATTTCATTTGTAACAGGGTTAACTGTCCCAACACTGATACACACTTATGGTTGCATTTTGGTTATGTAAGCATCTATGTTAGTTCATGTTTGGGTATGTTCATGCACAAATCTAACCTGGTATATGTTTAGATAATGGCTGGAGTGAAAATATGTATTTTGTCAAAGTTCACTGATGTGTCATCATTACTATAATACACAGATAGACGTGGATAAAACAAAAATCATTATTCTTGTGGTAAAGTCTAATATTTTCTTCCAGCACTCCAATCAGTCCACCCTGACCTCCTTCCTACATCCATAGCTGCATTCCTCATTTGCTCCATCGTCACTTCATTGTCCAATCTTGACATTCAGGGGTATGACTTTGAGATGTCGCTTAAAACTGGGTCATAATGAACCACTTGCATTAACAACCAAGGCAGGATTTCTGCACAAATACAGCAATTCAAAACATCACAGCAAGCACCGAACACCAATTATAGAGGCAAAATAATGTATCTAGGGAAACAAGTCTCTTAAATGCCCTGTCAAATTATTTTAAGGTATTGTTTGCAGTGTGAGAGTCCTGAGCATTTCCTTAGTGGCATGTCAAGTTAGGACAAATTCGAACCAATTATCAAACTCCTCTGGACAGGAAAGGCATGCATTTAAATTTTCAGGTGCATAAATCCAATTTTATTGTAAAACATGAAGTGCTTTGCAACTAAAATTGAAGGATGTTATTTAATATAATAGGCTAGACAAGAGCAGAATATTGCTATATTCCCAAATGTGCAAAGGAGGGGAAAAAAATAGAAGTTATGATAAAGTCAGTATTAATGCTCTGTTGAAATCCTCATATGTTTCCAGTTTCCTCTGAGAAAAATGCAGGAACATTATAACTATCTTTGCCAGTCTTCAAGCTCTTCTTTACTGTATAAATGATTCTGCCACAATCAGACTGAACACTATAATTAAATTTGGAAATCAGAGCATAATTAAAAGTAGGGACAATTCCATTTCAGAAGGAAACAAGTGTGATATATGCAAGAATGACTCACAGTTTTGGGTTAAATTATTAAAGGGGACCCTGCGGATGTGTTTAACATGATGCTATATTTATATGTGTGGATATCTTCAGAGCCACCTGGGCTGCAGGCCCGAGCCTCTGTCCCCCAGGAGTTCACTGACAGTATCGCTGCAGTGTAAGCACTCTTTGATATATTTACTTTAATTATGGAGGATAATGAATATAAATTTGTGATGCATCAAGGCTCTGAAATGGCAATCCACCCCTCGAGCACAGTAATGCCTGATACCGCTCTAGGATCCAGGGGAGTTGGGGAAATCTTAGACTAGATCGAGTTAATGAAAATAGATATGTCTCTGAAATGCTAATGTTGACTTTTGGTGCCTAAATTTGGCTGCAGCCCATGGGACATCCTGAGCTGCAGTGGCCCAGTAGTTGAAAAAGCATTGGCAGCGGAGGAAAAAGTACGGTGTGAACTACAAGGAGCTACGAAGACACGAGCTTCCCTGAAAATGTGAACAGAGTTGTTACTATATTAGTATATACTAACCTTAATGTCAACCTGGTTACTAACCCACCTGTTTTGGTCTTTCTGTTTTTTTGTTTTCCTGTGCTGTATGCAAAGCTGCTGAATGCTTGAATTTTCCTCTGGATTAATAAAGTATCTATCTATCTATCTATCTATCTATCTATCTATCTATCTATCTATCTATCTATCTATCTATCTATCTATCTATCTAGTTTACAGGATTTTAAAATGTTGACAGTAATGCTACTTTTACCATGCACTTGGATCATGGATCATGTAAAGTCAAATATTATTGATTCATGACGGTGATTAATCATAAATCACTCTTAATATTAAAAATGCATTTAAGAGAGGATGCAAACCCTGTACAAATAACCAATCTACAGGGTGGGTGAAAAGTTACTAGGCATTAAAGATTGGTAATAAAATCCATATTCCTATTACAAATTTATTAAAACAAATGATACATGTTCTTTATTACATGGCAAAATTAAAGTAAATCTTCATATTTTAACGTTAGCACTGGTGGCATCAACCAGTTTCCTCCAACAGCCAGGGATGTAATGAACAACCTTCTGAAAGACATCATCTGCGATATCACTGAGAACCTCCTGAATCTGTGTCTCCAAGTCCTGTGTGGGAGGTTTTGTCTTGTACACCTCCTCTTTTGTGTAACCCCACAGGCAAAAATCACATGGAGTGAGATCTGGACTTCTAAGGGTGAAGACACACCAACCCGACTGCCAGTCATCGCCAGAAAAGGTAGCCTGACTGATCAGTCAGCTCCCGTCTCCCCAACTCGGACAAAAAAGTGTGAAGAACACACCAAATCGACTACTGACTTGAGCGTACGTTCTGCGCTTGCACGAGATGTAAACCGGAAATGATGGAACATCCCTCTAGACCAAAACACAGAGCTCACTGTCGTCACTCGTCAGCAAGGAGTATTGAGTAGTCAAGAAGTGTTGGTTTTGTAGTCGTTAAACAGATAGCTAGTAATAAGATACTGGTGTTGTCAGCTCTTGGGCTTCTTCTTGTGGAAGAAGAAAGATATCGCAGATGAAAACTGAGGAGAAATCACACGAAGCTAACAATGCTAACAATGCTCACTTCATGGAATGAATGAAGTCCATAGTCAACACTGACTGGTACTCATTCAGATACGATATGAGCAGTTCATGGCCTATTACAGAAGACAATAACAGTGTGAAGAACCTTGGCTTAGCTGTATTCACATGTAAACTGCTCGTTCACAGATTCATTAGTCAAGGGCTATCCCTCCACCAATCAGAGTGGTCCAACTGAACGACTTGGTAGTAGCTGATTACACATGTTGAATCGGCTGAAAAGAATGGCAACAGCATTAACAACGGCCGATCACATGGAACACACCACACAGAGTCATGTCACTGACCTCGCTAGACTGCCTGATGACGTCCGACCACAAAAAATTGGGTTGGTGTGTCTTCACCTTTAGAGGCCATTCATGACTTCCGCATCATCCTATCCAATGTCCTGGAAAATGTTGGTCTAACCACCACACACACACACACACACACCTACACACACACAGTAAGAGCAAAACGGGGTGGTGCACCATCCTGCATCAATGTCAGGTCACCAATGTTATCCCAGCCAGACACCTATGGAGAGAAATTTGTTTCTTTATTCATCAGTCAAAAAGAATAGATTTGCAACCAAAAAAGAGATTTGAGAGCAAAAGACAGTAAGTGGCAAGCCAAAAAAAAAGATCATTTTGCTTAAAAATCAGTCCTCTTTGCTTGTGAGTTCAAAACTTTTGCTTGAGACTTAAAAAGTTTTGCTTGCGAATTTAACTGCACTTAATGGGCGGGGCCTACACTGATGGATGAGAGAAGAGTTTCTATTGGTGGGTTTGACCTGGCTCCAGGGCCGGCTTCAGCTTCCACATTAAACCCATTTTTCCATTGTGTTATGTTACTGGGAGGTAAATTGATAGTCTGTTACTCTGAAATTAAAATGTCTCATAAGCAACTAGAAGCACCCGGAGAGTGCAGACCTCTGCCAAGGCAGATCAGTGGGCCCCCATGGCCCCCCACCCCCAATCACCACCAAAATTTCATCATTTGTTCCTTGTGCCAGTATCAACATTTCCTGAGATTTACTTCCAAATCCGTCCATAACTTTTTGAGTTATCTTGCACACAAACAGACAGATAAACAGACAAACCAACACCGGCAAAACCATAACCTCCTTGGCGGAGGTAATGAATTACACTAAATACCGTCGACTACAGCCTGTACATTCACAGCCTGAGCAGAGTATGGAATGAGTGAGTGAGTTACAGGGGGGGGTTCACAACACAGGGCTGGGATTTAAATATTAGAGTGGTATCCACCCAGAGAGTCCAAGAGTAACACTGAACTGCAGATAAGACTAAAATATTTAAGCCTTTAAAAATAGGTAGCTAATAGATAAGATATAATGTAAGGAAATCAAGAACTTTGTAAGAATAGATGAATGTAGTACAAGACATTCATAAAAAACTTAATCCCCATGAAATCTAACTAAATGTTTAATATTAATGACATAATGTCTGAAAAACCAGTGTTTAGTAAGACTACACTGTTACTAAAACCAACACACCATTCAGTTGGAAGAATATATTTCATGTCTCAACCTGCTTTTTATTGACTACACTTACATACATGCTAGTATTCAGTTTTTTCCTTCATTCCGAAAAAGACAATATCACAAATTAGCTGCTTACGCAGCAAAGAAAATGGCTATTCCTCTTTTTTTATTTCCTGTTCATGTGCAGCCAGGAATACTCCTTTAAAAATAATACTTTACACATGATACATTGGTGGCGTCATATCCATAAATCTGCTGATGTCCTTTGTCTCTTTAATGGTAGGTGTGTTTCTCCTTCTGAACAGAATTGTGGATTTTTCTTTGGTTTCATCCATCTTTATCTGAGAGGATCTGTGTCTTGATTCCAGTTGACCATAAACTGAGGCAGATTGACTCAACATGATGTATAACATGCAAAGCCAACCAGAATAATATCTACATATCCCACATTAAGATGCAGGACTGAGAGTTATAGGAGATACTTCATACCTACTGCCATCAGAGTCTACAACACCTTAGTCTGATGATTCATGGACCGATGTGTTTTTTTTTTTTTCTTTTTGAGTTAACTTGTTCTCTCCACATTGTGCAAGTTTCCTCCAGTTTGCATTAAAAACAGGTAATTTTAGGTTAATCCTCATATGGTTGCCCCTGAACAGGATTATGATGAAGATCAGGAGTTGGTCCCTGAGTGTTTTAAATGGCAACTCACTCCATGTGTTTACATGACAACTTTTATTCCTGGTTTAATCTGAATAAACGTTAGATCCTATTTCAGATGCCCATGTAAACACCTTATTCCACTTGAAAAAGAAAAGTTTGGATTAAATTAAAATCCCAATAAAGTCACTGGTTTAATCCCCTTTTAATTCCGAACTAAATTATTCCTCGGACATGTAAACCCTTTATTCCGTTTGGATTTTATTCGTATCATTCTGTGCATGCTCGTTGTCTTGTCCTGTTGCGATGACGCACACATTCTGCGCTGGCGGAAGAATATGCAATGCAGTCTAGTCAACCCAAACCGTTCCAGTGGGCTATTCTGATGGGATCTACCAGCCTGGAAAACCCTGAAGGAAGAGTTCATCACCTGTTTTTTTATTAATGAATTTGTCATGCACTAATGAGTTCGATAAGTGGGCAAATCAGTTTGCACTGCAGTGCACCGATTGCCTTGTTCTCGCAGCCCTTCCGTTATCTTAGCTTAGCCTAGCTTAGCATAATCTCTTCATTCCCATGGTCAGATGTAGGTGATCTTTTATAGGTGATCTGTAGTATTTTATGAGTGATTTTGTGAAATTCAATTCCCTAATCATTACTTTAGTCCGGTGGGGTCAATATGATCACAAATTGAGGCTCAAATCATGGCAATGTGACTTACTGCAGTAAGAAAATCTTGGGAAACAAAAACTAATGCAAAGCTAAAACAGTAAAGCAAAGCTAATTTAGCGCATACATCCCTTCCAACAAAAAGATTTTCCAGCTTCCGTCAACACAACAGTCCCAAGATTGTATAAGTGCAGTAAGTCACGGATCTAAATAAATTATTAGGGAGAATCAGATTTCAGAAAATCACTCACAAAAAACAACAAATCACCTTTAAAAAACTGGCTACGTGTGACCACGGAAATGCAGTGACTATGCTAAGCTAGGCTAACAGAAGGGCTGTGAGAACAAGGCAACGTGACCACTGCAGCGCAAACCCTTTTGCTCACTTATCTACCTCATTAATACCTCATGTAAACCTTTATTCGGGTTTAACATTTCCATGTAAACAGAAGACAAAATACTTTAGTTCCGAATTAATTTCCTCTGGAAAAATAAATCGGATTTAAAAAACATCATGTAACCGTACCCACTGTTCCTAATGTATGTCCTACGTGCTAATACTAATGCTAATGCTAGGTGCCGTGTGTATCCTACAGGTGATAATACCATAAGTTAACCTTACCTTTAACATACTCGTTGCAGAACACTCTGTTGTGGAAAAGTCATGGAGGTGGTTTCTCACACGGGCCAAACAGCATCTGACCAAACTAAGACAAGGCATTTCAGTTTGTTTGTTTGGTTGTTTGTTTTTGTTCTGTTTTTTTTTTTTTTTTTTTTAGAGTTTGTCATTTCCTACAAAAGAATGACCAAAATGAATGACCAGCCCTATACTTGGGAGAACCAATTGATTTAGCATCCAATGAAATGCTCTCTGTATTTTTGATGGCCCCTGCAGAGGACTTACACAAAAACATACTTACAAACGTATAGGTTTACTGGGGTGTGACTTCCTGTTTCAGTGTCACAAAGTTTTGCCACTGACCTGCCCCTTCAGGACACCACCAGCCGATCCTGTCCCATTCATTCCTATGGGAAAAGTGAACATGATTTAGATATTTCGACCGATTCTTTGACCTTAGAGTTTGTTTTAGACCCATTTTTCACAAGCCACATGTCTTAGCATTCTGACATTAAAATGACATTTGTCAGACTCACGGGTCAGTAGAAAATTCACTTTGTTTGAGGCCCATCTCTGTCTCAGCAACAAACTCTCACAGGACCTTGTAATACAGAGACAAAAACAAGCTGAAAACAAAATGAACAACATGATACAATATTGACATTTACCTGGAAAAAACATTTGCTCAGGGATAGGATATTTTATTTGGATACTATTAAACTACTATCATTCATCCATGCAAAATATTCAACCCTTCTGAGCACGCTCACTTAAGAGACATGAAGTGGAATGTGTCATATCATTAATGGATCCTACACTCATGGTCGAAAGTTTTGGGAATGACACACATGGATTCTTTGCTTAAACCTGATTTATTACCCCGCCCCTCAAAGGGGTATTGTTTTTGGTTTGGTTTGTTTCTTTGTTTGTTAAAACTCTAGCAGCAAAACTATTGGTTGAATTCATACCAAAGTTATAGATTGCCAGTGACCCAGAAAAGATGTCATTACATTTTGGGAAAACTATGTTAAAGTTTAAATTTTTTATGAATTTTTAAAATCTTTTTCCCCCCCGTTTCCTTATAATGGGCTAAATTTCAAATGTCTGTAGCAGCAAAACTGTTGGATGAATTCATACCAAATTGGATTTACAGATTTCCAGTGACCTAGAATAGATGTCATTACATTTTGGGAACAGTAGGTCCAAGTTCCAATTTTTTTTTTCATTTTTAAAATCTTTTTTCTTCTCCCATTTACTTATAATGGGTGAAATTTCATATGTCAATAAAAACATAAATTTTGTTTCAATTTACTTCAAACTTGGCACATATATAGAGGCAGTTGATTTCCTGACATCACCACACGCATAGACATGACGGCATCAGCTGGATCGATCCCCAAATAAACTACAATTTGTGCGAGAGGTGGGATTTGTTGTGCCTTGCACCACTTGTTTGTCATTACATTTCTTTTGTCACCTATTTAATGGATCTAATTGATTTTCAGTGTAACTCAGAAACAAGGAAGCTTTTGGCCCTGAGTATATACTATAGCAGTAGCTCCTGTCACTGCAATTTCATAGAGGATCACAAATTGCAACTGATGCTTTTGTTCCATAGTCAGCCAGGTGAATTTTATACCCATTTTCCATAAGCCACATTTATTTTCAACATTGGATATTTGACAATAAATGATCATTTTCAGATGCACAGATTGGCCACAGTTGTATTTGATGCCTGTTCTGTCTCATTTACAGGACAGGAAGTGTACAATTTTATTGTACTATTATGAGTCAAAGTATATTATTATGCATCACTCTACCATGTTTTATATAAACTAATGAATGTACTTATAGTTGTCATACAGAGACAGAGAAAAAAATATACTAGCATGCATGTTATTAATGCCACCACTGAACCATGGCAGGTCAGTATCATAAATTTCACTCACTTTCACTCAAAGATCCTCATTGTTGTTGCTGAACACCCCAATTTATATTCTTACAAATGACAATAGTAATACATAAAAGCAAAATCAAGTGCTTTATAAATGTACTAGTTGCTTCTGAGCCTCATATTTAAGGGATTAAAATAGAATGGGGACTTTCTTTTCAGTTTTTTGGGCCATAAATGACAGATACAACAATCATAAAACACTTGATTTTCCCTCAGGCACTTGTAAAACTGAAAATGAAATATTTTTCATGAACAAATTTTTTATCAGTAATGACATGTCGTATTATTACTGATGTTGACAGCATCTTGTTCTCTCTTCTCATTGCTTTTCACATCTGTAGAGCTGTGGTGGATGCTTTTTATCTCTTTATTTATCCATATTATATTAGTGGGAATAATAAATTAAAGCTGCAAGCAGCATGCCCAGTACAAATATGTCCATCATTCAGCAAGTGGTGCTCTAGCACCAAATTTAATGTCTTCTGATGAATGGGTGTAGGCCTGAGAGACTGACAACTGATTCAAATTTGAGCCAAATCAGTGTTTGTATGTTTGAACTGATGCAATGTTCGGGATGCTATGGTGCAAATATTAATTTCTTCTAAAAAAAAAAAAAAGGATGTAGGCCTCAGAGATTGACAACCAGTTCAAATTTGGGGCAAATCAGTGTTCATATGTCTGAACTGAGCCAATTTTTGTAAAGGTAAATTTGTAGGGGGCGCTATAGTGTCTTCTGATGAATGGGTGTAGGGCTGGGAGATCGACAGCTGATTAAAATTTGAGCCAAATTGGTGTTTGTATGTCCGAACTGAGGCAATTTTAGTAAAGGAAAATTTGTAGGGGGCACTGTAATGTCAAATTTAATTTTTTTCCCAATGAATGGGTGTAGGCCTGGGAGATAGATGTCTGAGTCAAATTTGAGCCAAATCGGTGACTGTATGTCTAAACTGTATGTCCAAACTTTTTTTAAATGTAAATTTGTAGGGGGCACTATAGTGCAAAATTGACATTTTTTTCCAATAAATGGGTGTAGGACTGGGAGATTGAACACTGATTCAATTTTGAGCCAAATCGGTGTTCGTATGTCCGAACTGAAGCAATTTTTGTAAAGGTAAATTTCCAAAAAAAACTTAGATGACACACGACATGTACGTGCTCAGATAGGGCTCATTGTGAATATGAATCTGAGTGACAGTGGCGATAGTCGTCAACAGCGACTACGTCATGGCCATTAATGTCCCCACGCTCCCACTGCGGACTCAACATGCCCTGCACCGGCTTTACTCGACTCGGACCTAATGAAATCTAAATCAAGTGCGTTCTAAATGTATATGTAAAAACTGTTCTGTAGTAAAGTTTACACTCTAAGATGATGTATTCAGTTAAAACACTGACTCTCCATGTGTCAACCCTTTCAGCGAGTATTTTTTCATGTTTATTTTCTGTGTTGTCTGAGTTTCACCGTGAAAAATATGCACAATATTCTCATGGCCGAAGGGTGTAAAAGTATGAAAGTACAAAATATTCCGAGACTGGTCCCTTTGGACGTCTAGGTTATGAGGTTTTACGATACTGTGGGATATTTGTACTCTGGAGGTCTATATATAAAGACATAAAGACTGAAACCTCAGGGTCTTAATGAGGACTGACTGTCACTGTTTCCCTCATCTGTGATGTTGTCAAGTGTATCAGCCAGTTGTGTTAGCATTCTGTTCATGTTCCCGGCATTTAGGAAAATAGAAACAATAAGGAAACAATTACACAACTGTCAAATAATTTTCTTCTCCATCTAATGACCCTTAAAGACCTGGAGCTATTTGTCTGGCAATAATCAAAGGACTACATTTAACATTTTGTAAGGGATTCATCAGCTTTTATTGTAATATTTTCCACTGCATGTTTCAGTGAAATTCAGGTATTTTCCTATATTGAATTTATTGATCATCGTGACAATCTGACTCATCATAAATCCAAAGGTTATTATATCAAAACAGAGAAAATTTGACTCATTTAGCCAAATATATCATAAAGTGAATGTAAAACAAGCATCTACAACCACTATCATTTATCAAACTCTATGGTTTTATTGGTGAGTCAGTGTTGCAGAAGATGATGGCATGTCCACGTTCACTATTGAGTGTCTGAACGTCCAGAATAATAATAAATATAAAAATAACACATCTGATGCTGCTGAAAAACTGTATTATTTAAAAATATTGATAGGATTAGCGGTAGAAAGGTTATGTAACATTTTAGCTCAGGGGGCTGTTTAGGTCTTTGGGGATAATGAACTAATGATAATAAAGACGTACTTACAAAGAAGTTAGAGATCATGAGACAAAAAGAAAATACTTTGCATGCTACATCTCTTCCACATCCTTCAAATATTTTTTTTTACACTGTGTCTAACATTTAGACACAAGATACCATCTCTTCAAAGTTGTTTTGACTTCATCTAAAGTGATGGCTTCAAGTTTTCACATCACATATTTGATGCTAAATGGCACCAAAATATTTGTTATGTCAAAATTGCTGGTTGGTCCAACCTTTAGATTCAGAGTTCAGAGAAACTTTTTACCTTTTGCAGCTGAACATGGAAACATCCTGACAATGTCAAACTCTGTACAGACATCAGTCTACACACTGAAACCCAAAGATGACAGGGGAGGACTGGGCAAAGGGAAAAGGCCAAGAAAACTATAAATAAATAAATAGAGTAGCTATAATATAATACGACGTATCACAGCCAGGAAGCTGGAATGGTCACAACAGTTACCACCCATCCAAATTAACAGAATTTGGAAATGGTTTAGGCAAATAAAACTTTAGAAATCAGTCCAAAATGTAACAGGTCAGTGTACATGAAAAGTAGAATAAGTTTTAATTTTATTTAGAGGAAGTGACTAGTTTTGCTTGAGGTTTTTTTTTGTAGTACTTATAGTTTTTTGTGTATAATCTTATTTGGGAATCCTTGATTAAAAATGTTCAAAGACCTAGTAATATTGTTTCAGCTACAAAATAAGTTTTCTCAATATTTAATCTTTACTAAGTAATTTATTATATCATACAATTTCAATTATACCATTTATTTATTTATTATAATAATATTGTAATTTATTATAATATCGTCCTCTGCATTTTACATTTTTCAGTCAAAATCAGGTATTTTCCTATATTTAATTTACTGACTATGTAGATGTTCCAAACAGCTCTGGGTAAATCCAAATGTTTTTATAACAAAACAGAGAAAACTGACGAAATGTGGTTTTTTGAGCAAAATATATCATTAACTTAACATAAAACAACCATCTACAACCACTGTCATTTGTCAAACTACATGGGTTTTATCACTGAATCAGTGTTCAGAAGGTGCCAGTGTTTCCATGTTCACCGTGGAGCCTCTGAACGTCCAAATGGGTCAAATCTGATGATGATGAAAAGCTGACAAACTGTATTTTACCTGATATATTTAAATTAATTGATAAGATTAGTGGATCAGAAGTTATTAAACATTTTATATTGGTAGATAGTTTTGGTTGCTGGTAACTGTTTAGGATCTGAAGATTTTCAATAGAGGTTGAAAACAGTAGAATGAAATGCATGTGTCATATATGATTCACAAAGCCACTGTTCATTAAATATTCCATGTTAATCCATATTATTCATGTGTACCACAAAGGATTAACATGACAGGAAAACCAAAAACAAGATGATTTTAGCTGCGATTGTATTTTATTTAATTTCCATTGCATTGTTCTTTGCTGTTTTTGTACTTCTCATCTTTGTGAAAGCTGTTATTCACAACCCCAATTCCAAAACAGGGGAAAAGTAGGTTAAACATAAATAAAAGCAGAACACAGTGATTTGCAAGTTTCCTAAACCTGTATTATATTTTCATTCTATTCTCTATTATGAATAAAATATGAGTTTATGAGACTTGCAAATCATTGCATTCTATTTTTATTTACATTTTATGCAGCGATTGGAATTGGGGTTGTATTTCATTTAACAAAATTGCCTGGAATGACCTCTCGCTGTGCATTTTATTGGAAATTATTGTCTGGAATTGTCATAAAACTTTGATGCTGAGATTACAGTTTAGAAAATACAAACAGGCAGAGATACAAACACAATTAATGGAAAAAGTCACATACAAAAATATAACCATACAGGAAAACAATTCAGTTCATTACAGGCAGAAGTAGTTATAAAGTATATTCCCCAGGTCTGCTAAAAATGAGCAGTTAAAATGATAAAACTGCATATTTTAAGGAACGGTCTTATTCTTTTCACTTTAGCAACAAAACAAATACGTACATTTACAAAACAAACAATTTTTTTTTTTTTTTTTTCAGATCGATTCATCTTTTTGCTCAGAAAGCCAAGATTATTGAGCAGAATAGTCGACTGAAGTGTTAGCAGATAAATGTAGAGCAGATAAAAGCTGAATATTTACCTCTGAAATGTGTGTGAGTAGAACAAACAAGCTGAAGAAGTACATCAAATGTGCACTTAAAGTACAAACTTGGGTAAATATGTGACTCTCCACCTCTTTAAGTTTAAAAGAGCCATGTTTTTCTTCAGTTAACCTTTTGCCCATCCTCTGATAACGGCTGTACATTTTGTTCCTCGCTTACAGACAAATTGCTCTGCAGAAAACCAACAAATTGTGCTTCTGAGATCAATCGCATGGAACAAAAATACAGCACAAATTCACTTCATTCTGTCAGTGCAGCGAAGCTTTACTCCGCTCCATTTTCTCAGCCTTTGTTTCACCCAAAAATTACACAAGTTCTGCTCTCCATCGACATCCACACTCGCTCCATCCGCCCACATGTATCTGAGCTGCTGGCAATTAATTAAAGGAACCACATGCACCGCTCAGCCGGCTTGTCAGGCCTGCCAGTCATCAGCACGGCGTGACAATGATCTGACCATCACCGGCTTAATTGGCATTCAGAGGACATGCTCGTCTCCTCACTGTAGGCTAAATAAACACACAGGCAGGCAGGATGCAACCTTCAGTCCTCGATTCTACTGATCAATAACCCTTCAACAACACATCTGACACACAAGAACAGCTGCGGGAGCATTTTATAAATCTGTGTTGTTATGTTGACGACATGCTTTCATATCGATCCAAATTCACAAATGAGGAGCAGCGGAGAAGAAACTGATTTTGACGGAAAAGCTGATGTTTTCAAACGAGGATTGTAACTTCTATCCTTGTATAAAATCTAGTAGGTACATCCATTATAGTCTAGTCTAGTTTACTTATTAATGTAAATTCTTTTGCATTATTTATTTATGTGAATAGAATTAGCTAAAACCCTCCAGTAGCATTCTCCAGGCGAAAAACATGTAACATTTAGAGTTTTTATGTTCAATGATCATTCTGACCACTGACAGGTTCAAGTGGTATTAACCCATAAAAACCCAAAACCAAAAGCATCTACTGATCTAAACTGTTTAAAACTTATCGATCCATTAATTCTATCAGTCAATGTAAATAATTGGTGTAAAATACAGTTTTCTTTTCGTGGTCATCAGATATGACCCATTTGGACGTTCAGGGGCTCCGTGGTGAATGTGGAAACACCATCATCTTCTACAACATTGATTCACCATTAAAACCTATGGAGTTTGATAAATTATAGTAGATGAAGAAAATTATTTCATGTTCAGTTATTGATATTTTTGCTAAAAAAAAAAAGTCAGTTTTTCAGTTTTCTCTGTTTCTGATATAATAACTCTCAACTTTATTCTGAGCTTTTATGAACATCTACATAATCTGTAAATTAAATATAGGAAAAACAAATGATTTACACTGAAAAAAAGGAAAAATAGAGAGGAAAATATAAAATAAATAGGGATAAGTCACTCAAGAAAGGTTAAATAGAGAGAAAAATGCATTTGGGAGTTGCCACAAAAGTAGCACTTGGTCTTTATGGGACCTGTCAGTGGGTGGGATATATTAGATAGGAAGTGAATATTTAACCCTTGAAGATGATGTGTTAAACACAATAAAATGGGTAAGAGTAGGGATCTGAGCAACTTTGACAGGGAGGAATTGTGATGAAGAAATCACTGGGTCAAAGCATCTCCAGATCATGGTGTTCATTTGCTCACAGGATTTTGTCAACAAGACCAAGGAAGTAATAACTATGGAACCAGATGAAACCATGGTTTTGTTTGATGTCACCTCGCTTTTCACCTGCATTCCCACCAAGCAAGCAGTTCGGGCAGTGAAAAGACGACTTCTACAGGACCACACACCCACTAACAGAACCAGCCTTAACCCAGAGGAAATATCTTCGATGCTTGAGCTCTGCCTTAGTTCTACATACTTCCGGTATAATGGAGACTTCTAGAAACAGAAGCACATGCTCCCCAGTGTCCCCCATAATAGCCAACATACAGTCGGGGAAAAAAATGATTAGACCACCCCTTGTTTTCTTCAATTTCTTGTTCATTTTAATGCCTGGTACAACTAAAGGTACACTTGTTTGGACAAATATAATGATAATAAAAAAAATAGCTCATAAGAGTTTAATTTCAGAGCTGATATCTAGGCATTTTCCATGTTTTCTTGATAATAAACAAAATCACTTAAGTACTTACATCAATATCTATGGCATTGTACTGCCAAAAACAGTGCTTTTAGGTATTCCACGTTTTCTTTTCTGTCTGTTTTAGTCACATGATACACACAGGAGTTAGTGCTTGATTGCATAACCATTGTTTTTGATGACTTTTGATGGTCTAATAATTTTTCCCGCGACTGTATGCATCAGGGGTCACCAATCCTGGTCCTCGAGGGCCGGTATCCTGCATGTTTTAGATGTTTCCCTCTTCAGCACATGTGACGGTCCTTATCAGGTTTCTACAGAGCTTGATGATAGGCTTATCATTTGAATCAGGTGTGTTGGAAGAGGGATACTTCTAAAACATGCAGGATTCCGGCCCTCGAGGACCAGGATTGGTGACCCCTGGTATACATGGACGAAGTGGAACACAGGTCTCTGAGTACTTACAAAGGATCAGTTCTCACCCACTGGTTTAGATACGTGGATGACACCTGGGTCAAGATAAGGACAAGGAGACCTGGACGCTTTTACCTGACGCATCAACTCAGTGGACCAGAATATCAAGTTCACATGGGATGATGTCCAAAACAACAGCTTGCCCTTTCTGAACTGCAACATCCACATCAATGATGACAGAGGAGTAACCATAGACATTTACAGGAAACCAACCCACACAGACCAATATCTTCTTTTTGATTCTCACCACCCACTGGAACACAAACTGGGAGTCATCGGAGCCCTCAACCACAGAGTGAATGAAGTTCCTACAATGGCTGAAGGGAAAAAGAAGGACGAACAGCAAATTAAGGAAGCACTGAAGACATGTGGTTACCCTAACTGGACCTTCCTTAAAGCCAAACCAAGGAACCAAAAATTCACCAACAACACAGAGGAAAAGTCAGAAAAACGAAAAGGCATTGTCATTCCATACACAGTGGGAGTCTGAAAAACTACCAAGGATTTTTAACCAGCACAATATCCTGGTATATTTCAAACCCACCAACACCCTGAGACAGGCTCTGGTACATCTTAAGGACAAACTACCTAAGGAGAAGCAAAGCAACATGGTCTATGCCATTCAGTGCAATGAGGAATGTACAGACTTATACACAGAAACCAAACAACCCCTCCATAAACGCATGGCTCAACACAGGAGAACCTCCACCTCAGGTCAAGACTCTGCAGTTCATCTTAACTTGGAAGAAAAAGGACACTCCTTTGAGGACAGCAATGTCCGAATATTGGCCAGAGAAGACAAATGGTTTGAGAGAGGAGTCAAAGAAGCCTTTTTTGTGAAAGTGGAAAATCCTCCCTTGAACAAGAGGTGGTGGTGTGAGACACTACTGATCCAAAACCTATAACACCATTTTAAATAACATTCCCAAACAGTTTTCAACCAACAACCTTCCACACTTGGACTCACCTGAAACCAAACAACCCCCCACCCCCACCCCGAAGGATTTGGACAGTGACCCACCCAACTGGTCAACGACCCTGAAACTCACACAATATCCACTAACGATCCTACCTCCAGGGACACACCGCCCTTACAACCCTAACACTTAAAATTGGGATTAACACCTACACAGACCACTCGCCCGGCAGGTTCATAAATCCAGTTTCCCCCATCAGTTATTAGAATTTAAGAAGTCTGAAGATGAGAGATGAAATGTTTTCAAAAGACCTAAACCAGTTCAGTTGAACCCAGAAGAATTACCAAGAAGAATGACGACCTGGGCGAATAAGAACTTACACAGACACCAAGAAGAAAGATTCATTCCCAGTGTAAAGTGGTTAGAACCTACCAAAAGCATCTACAAAATAACAACCAGATCTCAACCAATGAGCATCTATGGGATCATACCATTATTACCATCTGTCTATTATTGTGTCCTTTCCCCTTTTTCCACAAAAACAGCTCTGACCTGAGGCCTTGACTCCACCAGACCTCTGAAGGTGTGCTGCGGTACATGGACCAAGATGATAGCAGAAGATCCCTGAAGTCCTGGAAGTAGAGAGGTTGGGTCTCCACAGATCAGATTTATTTGTCCAAAACACTCCCACAGATGATCAACTGTCTTGAGATTGGGATGTCCTTCCTTAGTCCATTTTTGGTCAGTACTAACCACTGCAGACCAGGAACACCCAACAAGACCTGCAGTTGTGGAGATACTCTAACCTAGTCACCGTTACAATATAGACCTGGTCAAAGTCACTCAGTTCCTTACGTTGCTCATTTTGCTGCTTTCAACACACCAGGTTTGAGGTCTAAATGTTCACTTGCTGTCTTATATATCAAACCCAGTGAAAGGTATCATTGTAATGAAATAATCAATATTATTTCCACTTTTGTCAGTGGTCAGAATGTTATGGCTGATCAGTATATGCATCAATGTTCAAGACATAGTAAAAGACTGTTAATTTTTATACTTAATAACACTGAATCTGTTGCTATATTTACAATAAATCCATGCAAAAAGAAAAACAATGACAATGACAGTGAAAATGTGTTTTGTATTTGCTGTAATGGGTACAGATGGACAGACCCTCTTATTCACTTCTTTCACTCTTTCAAGTCTGACCTCATGAGGCTGTAAAACTGACTTCCAGGTCCAACCAGTCGACAACAGTGGAGTCCGTGTGCTCATTTCCTCTAATTTCTCTCTTTAGTGAGGTACCAGTTAAGGTTCAGAAGGGGATAAACGCATTCATTTAACTCAAATACAGTGATTAATGCAATTTTCCACAGTAAGTGTTTTACCTGCAGTAGATTATGGTCCACAGGGACACATTTAGGAGACACAGCAGAATTACTACTGAGTAATATGCTGAAAATAATGGGAATATAGCATGGTATTTTTTTTTTTTTTTTTTTTTTTTTTTACTTTAAAGTGTCTTACCTACAGTTTAAGCTCCTGGTCCATGTAAAGTTGTGCATCTAGGGCTGTAACAATGCATCAATGGAATAGACATTATATCACTTATATAAATTTGTCAATTTGCATGGGATGTACTGATGCGTTACATAGTTTACATTCATTCCTCAGTTATGTGGGTTCACACTCTGGAGCCTGCTGAAATGAAGACTTAAAAGCCCATGTCCAAATGTCAGAAGATCCTGTTGTGTATATTTTTCAGCCTTCAAAACTTTATGAAATGTCATGAAGTCACAATTACACCCCTCCACAGAGGTTTTTAATTTGTAACACCAGATACTAAAAGTGAAGAGGTGATGAATCCTATCAGTGCATTTTTATAGTTCAAGTAAAATGTTGTTACTCAGTTTTTCATTAGCATCAGATATGCTCCATCTGGATGCTCAGACACTCTTTAATGAATGTGGAAACCATCACCTTCTGCAACATTGATGCACCAATAAAACCCATGTAGTTTGACAAAATGGTTGGTTACGCTTGTTTTATTTAAATTTCCCTTGGGATTAATAAAGTATCTATCTATCTATCTATCTATCTATCTATCTATCTATCTATCTATCTATCTATCTATCTATCTATCTATCTTACCACGAATAATGTATTTTGCTGAAAACATCAGTTTTGCCTCAGGTTTCGCTGTTTCATCATAAAAATCTTCAAGTTATCATGAGCTTTTATGAACATCTACATGGTCAGTAAATTAAAAATAGGAGAATACCTGATTAATACTGAATAATGAAAAATGGATAGCTTGATATTAGAATGAATGGTGATAAAAACCACAGAAGAAAGGTAAAAAAAAAAAAAAAAATCTGGTTCTTGAGCCCTTCATTGGGCACTCATAGAAATATTTTGAAATTCAAAATTTCTACCATAGCGTGTTATTGGAGGACATAACTTTACTACTCTTGTGAAAAAAAAGTATTGTCATGTAGAAAATGAAGGTCATTGAAGTTACCATATTTGGTTCTTTGCCCGTATGTGGCAATAAATAAATAAATAAATCCAAGAAGTATTTATAAAAATAGAAGAAAAACACCTGTAATGTGAAAAAAACACGTATTTCAGAACATTAGAACATCACTTTTAGAACATTACAACAACATAAGTGCTGATCCAGACACCTGTCCACATCCACATTATCTTACATTAGTACCATTACTTCATGGTACCTAACAAAGCAGGTACAGTCACTGTTCATGCAGAGGTGGACCTTACAGACCCTGTAGACCATACTGGACCTGAGATTGTTGACGCATTGTCCTCACTCTAACTGTTGATGTCACTGTCTTGTAATATGTGTGGAAATTTCCCAAAAAAAATAGTCACTTGTTTGATGAAGGGTTAAAGGTTTTAATGAATCTTTGGTGCAAATCATTTGATAATTCAGTTTGATAATGATTTGGTAACAGAAGTGTTTAAACCATCTCTACTTCCAACTGAGCTACAACGATAAAGCAGATGTGTGAAGAGTCTGTTTGTAGTGACAGAATTTGACCTATAAATTTAGTGATATGGTAATCTGGAGAGAATTTTGGTGTTTTGTTGTTCTTCATGTTGTTTCTGTTGCTGTAAAAGTCATTATTTTTAATGATTAAACCCAAAGAAATCATGACCAAAATCACAGAAATCCTTTCATACAGTTGCGGAAAAAATTATTAGACCATCAAAAGTCATCAATAAACAATGGTTATGCAATCAAGTACTAACTCCTGTGTGTATCATGTGACTAAAACAGACAGAAAAGAAAACATGGACCGCCTAAAAGCACTGTTTTTGTCAGTACAATGCCGTAGCTATTGATGCAAGAACTGAAGTGATTTTGTTTATTATCAAGAAAACATGGAAAATGGATAGATATCAGCTCTGAAATTAAACTCTTATGAGCTATTTTTGTTGTTATCATTGTATTTGTCCAAACAAATGTATCTTTATTTGTACCAGGCATTAAAATGAACAAGAAATTGAAGAAAACAAGGGGTGGTCTAATAATTTTTTTTTTTTCGTGACTATATATACAGTTTTAAGGAATATATTATAAACAAATTCTTAAAGTTGGAGCCTGTACTGAATCCATATTTCATAGGTTTGTCTCACATCCACCTTTTTCTTCTTCTGCTGCTGCTGTCTGTTTATACACGACCAGACAAAGACAGACATGTGTCAGTGTGCATCCTGTCAGTCAGAAGGTGAATCAGCCTCTCCAGCTGAAACATTGACGGATACACAGAGTTGCCTTTTCCCACCCCCTCTTCCCTCTCTCCCTCGTTGCTTTGGATGAATGAGTGATAAAAAAAAAAAAAAAAAAAAAACACAGCACTTACATTCCTGGAAATTAGGTCAGCCGTAGAACGAAGCAAAGACTCCAAATGGGATGAGATGAAAGCCGACATACTTGTGTGGAAATGTTCACTTTTAAATCACAAAACCACCTGGTACCTCTTCAGGCTGAAAAGAGAGTAATTGCAGGGAGAAAAGGGGGTGGATTTCTTCTTCTTCTGCACAATTTGAGGCATCAAAAGGTGAATGTGTGTCTGTTGTGTAATTGTGTTCATAAGCACAGGCGGCACAAAGACTCAAATTCCTCAAGCGTGCAGTGTTTTCGACAAGTAAATAAAGGTGATTGTGATTTTTCTCCTGCTGAGATCAGACTCTTGAAAGGATGCAACAGCCCCGTCTCGCCCCTCTCCCCACTCTTCCCCCTTTTTCCCATTATGAAGACAGTGTTTCCTGTGCTTCCATGGGAGCTTCTAATTGCCCATTGTGCTTGCATCTCAGCTGTCTGGGTGATGTGCAGTGACATGCCGCATCCTTAAAAAAAATAAAAATAAAAAAATAAAAAAAAACGACGTGTTCTCCTGAGGTTCTTCTGGAAGAGCTTTATCTGTCTCTCACATGATTTCTCTCCCACACAAATCCTCCCCCTCCTCCCCTTCGCTCATCTCTTGTGATATAAAGTACGTATGTCAAGTGGAAGCATAATGTATGTCGAGTGGAAAGTGAGTGTGCATGCCTTGTTCCCACGGCAACTGCACACACACACACAAAAAAAAGTTGAGCAATTTGTCAGTTGCTCTTCGCTCTCTCGTCCACAGAAGTTTGTTCAAAGTTGAGTCGGGAAGTTTGCAGAGAAAAGACAAAATAATGTGGGAGGAGAGCTGTGTTCTCTGTGTTGCTGTCAGCGAAATTCTCAGGTCAGATTATGTAAAAGTCTGTTTTAAAGCAGGGTTTCTGCAAGTCCTGGAGAGATGTAAAAAGGCCACAGAAGATGTTATTTGTGTGTTAAAAGTTTTTGGAAATGTGACTTTGTGGATGATCTGTTCAACTACTTAACTGTAACTTAATTTAGTTTAGATTCTTTCAAATAAGTAACAAGTGGTGCCAGGCACAACAAACCCCGCCCTTCGCACGTATTGTAGCTTATTTTGGCATCGATCCTGCTGATGTCATCATGTCTATTCGTGTGGTGATGACAGCATATCAATTGCCTCTATATATGTGCCAAGTTTGAAGTAAATTGAAACAAAATTGATGTTTTTATAGACGTGAAATTTTGCCCATTATAAGTAAATCATAAGTAAAAAATTCATTAAAAATTTTTAACTTTGACCTACTTTTTCCAAAATGTAATTACATCTATTCTGGGTCCCTGGCAATCTAAAAACCCAATTTGGTATGAATTCAACCAATAGATTTGCTGCTACAGATATTTGAAATTTTGCCCACTATAAGTAAATGGGAGGAAAAAAAGATTTTAAAAATTCATAAAAAATTTGAACTTTGACCTACTGTTCCCAAAATGTAATGAGATCTATTCTGGATCACTAGCAATCTGTAACCCAGTTTGGTATGAATTCTGACAATAGTAACGGGTTAATGAGAAAATGAACAAAACAAGACCTAATAAGAGCATATAATAAATTTTGAAGATACGGTACCAGTAGATCACGTACCATTCAAAAAACGTTTCTGATATTAGTCTATCATCCATCCTCCTTATGGCATTTAACACTTCACTGATGTACAGGTCGTCCAGTCTGGTGCATAGTAGCCAGGTATCTGGAAAAACTGATATTTTCAGATGCATACTTGTTTTTCATCAACAAGAAAACTTTAGGTTTAGGTTACTGACAATGATCATTTCTGACAACTCTGGCCAAATTTTGGAAATGCTCGTGCTTGTGTGTGTACTGGGGGAAAGGGAGTTTTAGTTTAGTTTCATGATGTCAGTATTCGATGAAAAATAGATCAATGTCATGTGTGCATCCTTTATCCAAACCCTAACCTTATGATCACACTCCATGCAGGTTTGTGTAGCTATAAACATTTCTGAAAACAATGGTGTGTACGATGTTACCAATGATCATGAAGTTGGAGAATGGCCTTAGTTTCAGGTGGAAAAGGCAGTTCAATAGACTACTGGAAAGTCTTATACAGGGGTTGTTGGCAATGAGGTACACCTGTGTGATGAGTGGGAGGGAAATAAACTGGTGTGGGAGTGTAGAGGGAAGGAAACCAGGGAGCAGATACTAAGTGACACACATCAATAAATCAATAACATCTGATCACTAAGCCCCTGCACACTCTACTCTGTATAGAATACCTGTGTAGAATACTTATATGAAACAAGACAGTGGTTAAAAAAACTAAAATAAAACAGGACAGGACAGAAGAAGAAGAAACTATGAAATGTATTTAGGGTGTAAAAGAAAAAATATACTTTTGAAAGACATTTTTATCAGTAGTTTCTGTGCAAATCTCTTGTCATGTGTATTATTTTTCACACCTTTTTTTATTGCAGAGTTGACAACATTTGTATGTGACAGTGCTGCTACAATAAAAAAAACAAAAAACAAATTAGTAATAAAATCAGACGGAGCAAGTTAAGCCAACAGAAAACAAAATAGGATTACGATAACAACAGAACAGAAAAATACTACAGTAGAAAACCAAATAATTCCGGACACAGCCAGTTTGCGTTTGCATGTGTAAATATGGATATGTAAATTGGATGTATAGGCTGTGCAAAAACATAATGTAAAGAAAGTAAAGTCAAATAAATAGGGAATAAATCATAGATAAGCCAAATGAGGTAAGTAGGGCAGAGACCCATGTATAATCATGTACGGACCCAGGAGGAGACCACCACCAAACACCCACAGAGCCCACAAACCCTAATCTTACATTCTTTATGTGTTTAATTTGTATCTGAGCTGTTTGTTGCTTGTGTGTTTATCCTTCTAGGGGGTAGGGTCTGAGGATGGGAAGTGTGACAACCCACTGCAAGTGAAGCCCACACTCAGGAGACAAAGAATAGAACATGTGCTTCAATTGTATTAATGATGAAATTATTATATATAATATATGTGATCAAGTATGAGCTGCATATAAGAATAGACGGATAGTGGGATAATGACAGCAGGGTTTCCCTTGTATACATTCTGCAGCGGCACCACACCACTGCTGCGTTCTCAGCACTGCTACAAAAAAAACAAAAAAAAAAACACTGACTTTGAAGTAATGTGATTTGCAAAATGTTATTACAAGTTGTTAGTTAACCAACTTGGCTATTGCTTTAGTTGTCATAATGCAACCTTCTCCCTCCCTACCCTCCCTGCATACACTACTGAAGCAAACGATCTGGAATCCAGATAGAACGGAACTGAAACACTGTAGAACAAGGTGCATACTGTAGCAACGTTTTCAGACCAACAGAGAACCGTGCCGGTGCTGGTTCCCACACTTAACCTTGAACCAGCCGATGTGTTCACACCGAAAGCAAGAGTGTTCGGGAAGCAAAAATTTGGCTCCCGAAAGGCACCAAGTGAAACTTTGTTTTTCTAAGTTCTACAACATGAGTGGTGATTTGGGTCAGAAGCAGAAAAATAAACACATCAAGAAAACGTGAGTATGGAAAATGGCCAAGAAACCGAACTGCAATGTTCTGTGTGCCACCAACAAACCCCAGCTTTTGAGAGTTCTTTCACCTTTATTGTCGCTCGTACATTCACAAGCAGACATGCGGTTTTACGCCTACAACCTATCCCATCATGCATCACTCCAACTACATCTACACTAAGTGTCAAGGGACACAACTAGTAATACGACATCTCCCTTTTTTTTATTTCTTTGGTGGCGAACCAACGCCTTCTGTCAATGACACGTCATGGGCAGTGGCACACCATTATTTTTTCGTAGTGTCTTTTTGTTATAATTGAGGTTGAAAATCAATACAAAATGGTACTTAAATGAGGTAACTAGTGCAAGATAACTGGAATCTGGTGATTGGTAAGTTGCAATTTGTCAATTTCTTTCCACAAAACTCATCAGAAGTCACAATTTAAAGGGTTATTTTCCAAAATTTTCCTCCAGGGGACCATGCCCCCAGACCCCCCAAGTGTTGCTAGGTTACAGACCCAGCATCGCTGCTAAAAAAATTTCTGGGGGAAACACTGTGATAGTGATGTTGACAACAGAATACAGTGAGATGGCAGTGACAAATACATACTACTTTTGACTTCGAAATAAAAATACATAATTTTGCATATTATTAATAAATGGCAGTCACTACTAAACCAGGGGGTTTAGTAATGACTGCCATTTATTCACACCTACTTCACACCTACTTCTTATCACTCAAAAAATTCTGATGACCACTTTCTGAAATAAACAACAAGAAACATGAGGAAAAATGACATAAAAGCCTAACAATAAATGTGCTACACTTCTATCAAAACTAAAGTACTCTGCTCATTTCTGCCTGTCATTATTAATCTAATTTTAATGTATTCAGGGTCACACATCTTCACCACACACTGAGCTTTTACTCATGCACGGTGGTCTTGTTTTCGTTTCACAATCTGGTTCATTTTATTACTTGTACCTGATGGACAAAACATGTTTGTCTCTGCTGTGATCGTTGTCGTCACATTCAATGTCACTGATCATGTGCATTTTAATTAAGGGTTTGTATGAATTATGGAGCACATTAAAGTTGTAAGTTACTGAAAACACAAACAATATGATGCTTTTCTCTTTCTGTTTTTTTGTGTCTTGTCATGTTTGTTATTTGTGATATTCACCAATGGATACACCAAGGTGTCATCTTTCTGAATGTTATTGTCCCTTTACAATCAGTGTGAATGTTGGAAAAGCACACAATGAAAACTGCAAAAATAACAAAAATTGAGTATGGAATTGAGATGTCTAAGTACTGAGCCTACTCTGAAAATACACAGAGAATAAAAGCATAGATACATCTGCTAAAATGTAGGAAGTGAGACTGAATATTTGTAAAATACAGATACTAAAAAACTCAGTGTTTCAGACTAACAAATCAGGCCTCCTCACTTTCCCTGTAATATGCAGACAATCTCTACACCTACACATGCATATTCTTTTATCACAGATCAGCCTTAAGGCTCCTACACACTGAGATTTCACTAGACTTATAAGCTTGTTGAGAGGCACTGTGAGGCTTTAGCACAAAGCAGTGCAACATGTATGCAAGCTTTGATTATACTGAATCTCAGGCTCAACGTCTATCATATCTACTATTTGCTATTGTCGTAAACAATGAAGCTAAGCTAAAGGTTGCATGTAATGACTCCTCAACCCCCCTTTGACAATGAGGGCCACCCTGTGCCCACACCTATATCCTGCTGTTGAATGGACAGACATATGCCATTTGTCTTTACAATAAACTCAACTCTGGCTGATGTTAAAAACCAGTCTTAAACTATATTTCCATTATGCATTTTACTGTTATTTATGCACCTCCATCCTACTGTAAAACTACATTTTGCTTGCACATTACAGTTTATTATTGCACCTCACTGTTAAATTATCCGAGCTCTATTTGTACTTAGTTCTAATTTATTATGTATAATGTGTTCGATCGATCGATCGATCGATCGATCTATCTATCTATCTATCTATCTATCTATCTATCTATCTATCTATCTATCTATCTATCTATCTATCTATCTATCTATCTATCTATCTATCTATCTATCTATCTATCTATCTATCTATCTATCTATCTATCTATCTATCTGTCTGTCTGTCTTGTTTTTGTTCTTTTTAGTTTTTATTAATGTCTGGTATTAATATCTGGTGGGAAAAGTTGTAAATGGGTGTTATCATATTAGTGTACATAGGTAAAAGGATGTGTGATATTGTTATACTATTATTATTATTATTATTATTATTATTATTATTATTATTATTATATTCATACAAAATAATAATTGCTATATAATGATCAGAAGGAATAGAAATTGGGGGTAGGAGTACATAAGTTTTTACTTCTTCCTACTCCTTTTCGAGCATGTATAATTTCATTTCATTTGTTTTATTTATTTTTTAAAATTATTTATTTATTTATTTTGCTTATCAATCATTTATGTACCAGTACTTATATTTTGTTGGTTGATTTTTGTTTTGATTTCACTGTCTACATGTTCGAAATAAAGATTTCATTCATTCATTCATTCATTCATTCATTCATTCATTTCTCTCTCTCTCTCTCTCTCTCTCTCTCTCTCTCCCTCTCTCTCCCTGCTCCCCTATCAATATCACTATCCTCTCACCTCATTTATGCAAACTTCTCCTCCTATCTGTCCCCCCGTGACCATGCACTGATACCAAAAGACCTGAAAAATGTGGGTCACCATCACTGTCCAATATTGACCTTCGAAGAACTCGTCTAAGAGCTTCCCAAGTTGTACACAAATAACAAAAGTGAAGGAAATTGGATAATTTGGTGAAAAGTATTTGAGTTGACACTGATGGACAATCAGACACACAGATGGACGCCGTAGGCTATGACAAACCCCTGCAGCCAGTGGTGATATTTATGTATAAGATGAGAACAGACTGTGGACCCAGCAATGACTCTGTCTGATTAAAGAAAGCTTCAGGTTGGTATTATTAGCTCCAGCAATAATACCTGTCTGGTTGATCAATGTTTGTTTCATGCTGAAGTCACACTCTGAGGTGGTCAAACGAATGTCCTGTTCACACCAACATGGATGTTTTTCTTAACTAATATTCTCTTCCTCTGTTTTTTTAAAGAATAATCTGTCTGTATGACAACATAAAAACAACGACAAACCAATCAAAACACTTAGACACTTTCTGTTGTTCTTCAAACTGTACACTCTATGTGGACAGTGGTGGACGTAGCAGATGCAGAGGTTTTAATCTGTCATGAAAGTGAACAGCAACAAAAAATTCAGTTATAAACTCTTATCCTCTGGACTAATATATTTAAAACTTTAACAGATATGCTTCATATAGAGTTTAAACCTGATCCACTTTTGGTTGTACTCGGAGCCCCTAATCAGTTTTTGCAACTTAAACACCATTGTCAACTGCTATCTTATGCACGTATCATAGCAAAAAGACTTGTTTAGTTGTTCTGGAAAAAAATCAGAAGTTCCTTCAGTTAAATTATGGATGGAAGAAATAGTTAGAATCTGGTTCTCATTGTTAAATAAACTATACCAATTTAATCAGATTTTCCATCCCCCTCAACAATATTTTGATAACTCAACCTGAATATAGTTGTAATTTATGTGGCCTCCCTTGGTTTGATAAGTCAGAAGTCCTGATATGAGGGTTGTTAAAATGTGTGTTCATTAGGTTTGGTTTCTTCTGTTGTACTTTTGGTTTGTTTACTCTGTGTTTAATTTTCAAAATGTGGAGAAATTGTAATGATGGATGTTTTTGTGATTAATTCTTCAATAAAAAAATTGACAAGAAACATTGTGAGGAGAAAAAAAAAGGAAATTGAACGTTAAAGTCACAGTAGGGAGATCACCATGTAAAGTAATCGTATGAATTAGGATTTATGGAAGTAATTCACCTGGATGCTGGATGAGGATGTGAGGTCTTCAGAGAGTTAAACTAAGACCAGAAAACAGAGCTAAGATGAAGAAGGCAAGAATGAAGAAGAGGAGGATGTGGACTGTAAAACAAACATGACAGTTGAGTGACAGCACTGATTGGATGAAGATATAAATCAGCTGATTAAGGATATGCGGGAAACTGTGACTCAGACAGCCTGCACTTTCACTAAGTTTCATGTCTGATGCCGTCAGAGTATCGTCCAAGACTGGCTTTGGTCACATCATCTCTCACAGTGTGACACCAGACCACTGCCGTCAAACACCACTAAAAATATCACTACATTTTGTCATCTTTGAAACAGAAAATCCCAAATCACATAAGTTAACTGGCAGATCCTTAGACTACCCAAAGTCACTTCAAACGGTATCTTTAGATTTTATGATGAACAGATTTTAGGTGAAGATGAGAAAGTAGCACATTCTCACTGTTCATCTAGAATGAACTCATTTTAGTTCAGGGACCACATACAGAATGATGTGATTTCAAATGGGCCAGACTAGTAAAATAATAATCTATAAATAAGATCAACTCCAACTTTTCTCCATGCTTTCAAGTGAAAAAAGTTACATTAGATTATGAAAATGTTTACAATTACAAATTATCCTTTTAAAAAAATGTGAATAACATGAACAACCATAGAAAGCCTGAGTCCTGATGTGAGTTCTTATCTTGTTTTTTCTTTAACTTCATATCATCTAAATTTTTTGACTGGTCTCAGATAAAAATCATTCTTTCATTTTCTGAACCCGCTTTATCCTCACTAGGGTCACGGGGGTCGCATGTAGCCTATCCCGGCAACATTTCACCAGTTCATTGCAGGGCTGACGTATAGAGACAAACACTCACTCTCACATTCACACCTATGGGCAATTTAGATTAACCAATTAACCTATTAGTGCATGTCTTTGGATGGTGGGAGGAAGCCGGGAGGAAGCCGGAGTACCCAAAGAGAACTCACACTGACACAGGGAGAACATGCAAACTCCACACAGAAAGGTCCCACCCCCGTCGACTGGTGTTGGAATTGAACCCAGGACCTTCTTGCTGTGAGGCATGAGTGCTCTCCACTGCACCAAAACTGAAAGGTATTTTTTTACCTTTACTTTTCTATCATATTATAAAGTAAATTTTGGAAGAAACATAGTCAACATTAAAAACATAAGGTTTGAAATGCTGATACTTTCTGCAGTCTATATTTTGTCAAAGCTTGTATTGTTCATGATCATTGTTGTGAAGGTTCAATTCCAGTGCTGGCTGGTGTTACGAGGGCTGTTCAATAAGTTCATGGCCTCACCCACAAATACTGGTTGTTATAATACAGGATGTTACATTCTTTCGTGATGGGATAGTGATGCTTGAACATCGATGGACCAAGTGCATTGCTGTAAATGGAGATTATGTTGAAAAATAAAATATAAATTATCAGTCTGTGTTGTTCTGTTCTGGGTGAGGCCATGAACTTATTGAACGGCCCTCGTACATAGTCTTCTTGTGTCTGTGTGGGTTCTCTCCAGGTTCTTCCCATCACCCAAAGACATGTACGTTAATAAGTTAATTGGTCAATCTAAAGCATCCTCATGACCCTCACAAGGACTGAATGGTTCAGAAAATGGACAGACAGACGGACGGATGGATGGATGAATGATAGATGGACAGATGGATGCATAAATGGATGGTGATGATAAACTATATTTTGAATGCAAGATTTCAACAGAAACTCCAGAATACAGAAAAGCAATGACTAAACACCAAGCAAAAAATAAAAACATAGAAAATATATATTTATTTCAATGTGGCACATTAATCGCACTTTGTGCCGGAACTGGAGTAGGAAGAGGTTGATCTTATCTTGTCCCACCCCAATGTTCATGATCACCTGATTACAGTGTGACTGTGAGGAGGCGCTGTCTGACCCCTGAAGTGGCTGCAAATTTTCTTGAAGTTTTACAAAAATACCCTCCAGTTCCTTTATCTGCATCCTGTGATTTTATTGTTGAAAATTTTAATAACAAACTAAAGTCAAGCCTCAATTCTGTAGCTCCACTGGTTACAAAAAAGGTGAAATCAAAGCCTGCACCTCCATGGAGAAATGAGGAAACAAGAACGTTGAAAAGAAAATGCAGGACGGTGGAAAGAAAATGGAGGAAGAACAAAATAACAATAAACCGTCAATTATTCTTGGAACACCTTCAAATTTACAACAAGGCAGTCAGACAAGCCAGAAACACATACTTCGCCAATATAATTTCCTCACACAAAAACAGTCCCAAACTCCTTTTCTCCACAATTGACCATTTAATTAATCCAGATATCACCAGACACTCTGCCACAACTGACTCCTTGTGTGAAAGTTTTGCAGACCACTTCAGGAGCAAAATTGATTTTATCAGATCTAGTATTTTACCTGTCCAGGAAACCATTTTTAATAAGACTGAGCGTCTACTTTTACCTGATGAAACACTGGACAGTTTTGCCCTGATTGATGCTCAGACACTTGGTAGAGTTTTCTCCCAAGTAAACCCAACCAACTGCCTTTTAGACCCAATCCCCACATCACTTTTTAAGTTATTTTATGGATCCTTTGAAAGCGAGCTTTTAAACATTGTTAATTGTTCTCTTCAGATGGGCACCTTTCCCACTGCCTTTAAAATGGCAGTGGTGAGGCCCCTTCTGAAGAAGAGCAACCTGGACCCTGACAATTTTAATAACTACAGACCCATATCCAACTTACCTTTTTTAAGCAAAATTATAGAGAAAGTTGTTTTTAATCAATTGAACGACTTTTTAAATAAAAATACAATTTTAGAGAAATATCAATCTGGTTTTAGGATTAATCACAGTACAGAGACAGCTCTTTTAAAGATAGTCAATGATCTCAGGTGCAACTTGGACTCACACAAGATCTCAGTCCTGGTGCTACTGGATCTGAGCGCTGCTTTTGACACAGTAGATCACCCAATTCATTTAAATAGACTGAGACACCTGGTGGGCCTCTCTGGTACCGGTTTTAACTGGTTTCAATCCTATCTCACAGACAGGAAATTTTTGGTAAGTATGGATACATGCTCCTCAGCGATCCATGAAATTAGATGTGGTGTGCCCCAAGGATCAATCTTAGGCCCCATACTTTTTAATTTTTTATATATGCTTCCACTTGGGGATATCATCAGGAGACATGGCATCAACTTTCACAGCTATGCTGATGACACACAGCTGTATATTGCCATGTCTCCTGAAGACACTCGGCCAGTTGATGCCCTTTTTAACTGCATTTTAAATATTAAAACCTGGATGGCAGAAAACTTCTTACAGCTCAACCAGGGCAAAACTGAAGTTTTAGTTATCAGTCCTGAGGCTATGAGAGAGAAATTCTTACCAAAATTACAAGCGTATTCTTTCAACGCATCTGTACAAGTAAAAAACCTGGGCGTTATCTTTGACTCTGAGCTCACTTTGATACCACACATTAAATCTATTGTAAAAACAGGTTTTTATCATCTTAAGAACATAGCCAGAATCCGTCCAGTTCTCTCTCGAGCCAACACGGAGATGCTGATGCATGCTTTTATTTCCAGTAGGATTGACTACTGTAATGCCCTGCTTTCTGGTCTTCCCAAAGATAGAATCTCACAACTCCAACTCCTTCAAAATTCAGCCGCTCGAGTGCTGACGAAGACCAGAAGGCGGGCTCATATTACACCGGTTTTAAAATCACTGCATTGGCTCCCCGTGTGTTTCAGGATTGATTTTAAGGTCCTTTTAATAGTCTTTAAATGTCTTAATGGTCTTGCGCCCTCCTATCTTTTAGACTTACTTTTACCTTATGAGCCCTCGCAAACCCTGAGGTCCTCTGGCACTGGCCTTTTAACAGTTCCAAAAGCCAACACAAAAACTCATGGCGAGGCAGCTTTTCAGCATTATGCTCCTCGCCTTTGGAACAGCCTGCCAGGGAACCTCAGGGCCACAGAGAATGTAGACATTTTTAAAACCAGGCTCAAGACCCACCTTTTTAATTTGGCTTTTAACTAATGCCTCTGTTTTATCTACTCAAAGGTTTTACAGCTATAGTTAATATATATATCTTAAGATTCTTTTAACCAGTGCTTCTGTTTTATCATTTTAATGTTTAATTTTTGTATTATTTTCATATATGTCTTAAATTTAGCCTCTTTTAATCAATTCTTTTATATCTTTTTAATGTTTCTTATTCTCCAGTGTTTCATCAGAGGGAGCCCTCCGTGCCGGGGGGGTGGCTGTGGACTCCGGGGGCTGTGGCGCCTTCTTTCACTGGGGTTTGCTCCTTTCTGGTGGTTGGGGGTCCCAGTTGGCCCTCTCCCACTGGTTGGGATGCAGCGCTGGCGCCTGGTTGCTGGGGTCGGCGGCTGCCTCCTGGTGCGGATGGCTCCCTGAGACAGCGCCTCCTCTTTTACTTTTACTTTTACGTTTTCGCTCTGGTCTACCCGTACTCAGTCAGTCTTTTTAAGTATGTGTGAGCTTGTGGGTTTGCATATGTGTGTGTGTGTGTGTGTGTGTGTGTGTGTGTGTGTGGGTGGGTGGGTGGGTGCATGGGTGGAGGGTGGTACTGATTTTTAAACTGATATGTAAAGCACTTTGTGCTACAGTCTCTATGTATGAAAAGTGCTATGTAAATAAAGATTATTATTATTATTATTATACAGCTCTATTTGTGTACATTATTTGCATTACAGTTAACACATCTAAAATGTTTTTCATCATTTATTTGAAATACTACTGTACAGACCTTTTATATTTTACATATATATATATATATATATATATATATATATATATATATATATATATATATATATATATATATATTTTTTTTTTACATTTTTATTAAATAAGCAGAGGTAAAAGCTAATTAATCCATGTATATGCATAAAATGAGGATTTTAACCCATAAAGACCCAGTGCTACTTTTATGGTAGTTCCCAAATGAATTTTTGTCTTTATGTAACCTTTCTCTGTATTTTGTGATTTGTCAGTAAAAATCAAGTATCTTCCTATATTTAATTTGCTAATCATGTAGATGTCCATAAAAGCTCAGATTAAAATTAAGGGTTATTATATCAGAATCATCAAAAACTGAAGAAAAAGTCATTTTTTGAGCAAAGATATCATTAACTGAACAAAAATCAAGTGTCTCCACCCTCTGTCATTGATCCAACTCCATGGATTTTACTGGTGAATCAATGTGGTAGAAGATGACGGTGTTTCCATGTTCACTACAGAGCCTCTAAATGTCCAAATGGGTCATATCTGATGACCATGAAAAGATGACAAACTGCATTTTACACCAATTATTTACATGGATTGATAGGATTAGAAGTTCAACAGGTATTTAACATTTTAGATCAGTAGATGTTATTGGTTGCCAGTGGATGTTTGGGTCTTAATGGGTTAAGGATATGTAAAGACATTTGTGCACCTGGTTTAGGTCTTTTGAAACCATTTCATCTCTCATCTTCAGCACAAAATGCTGTTTCCACCTGAATTATCTCACTTTTCACCTTTGTCAGTCTATCACTTTCTGTTTAGTTTTTTTTTTTTTTAAAGCTGAAACTGAAGGTTGAACAGTTGGATGTTCATTTACAGTATGTACAGATGAGATTTATCGTGACTGACAAGAATCTAGAATAAACAAAGCTGTAATTCATGTTCACAAATCTGAGTTGAAATAACCCTTTATCCTTTATCCATCATGAACCTTCAAATGACAGTTACAGTTAGTCCCACAATCTAATAGGCATGTTCATTAGTCAGGCCTCAGTAACACGCTTCACCGTGTTAGTGTGCCGCTTCAAGGTTGATTAGCTCATCTCAAAGACGCAAAGTGTTTCAATTTTTTCCTGTTGTGGGAAACCTCCTCTCCTCTCATGATCTCAGATAACAGTGAATGGCTCAGATCATAAAACAAAGAGGAGCAGTGATTCACACAAGGTCAGCCCCTGCCCCCCGGTCCTGCTGACTGTAAATCATTCTCCAGATGAGCTTCAGCCAAATGCTTAAAATGTAAATGTCCTCATCATCATGGTGGCTGAACCCGGTGCCAGGCCTGCGGGGTCCTATCAGTCTGCAGGCCCAGGCAGCGCTGCACCGGAGTTGGCAGGGAGCAGATGGGGGACGGTGCAGATCCCTGTGATGAGCCGCTGAGAGAGGTTCACTGATTAGACTAATTTAACGGATGAGCTTCATTACAGTTTGCTGGATTCGAGATGTGGATGTTGCACAGTCCCTCTTTTGCTTTTTTTTTTTTTTTTTGCAGCTGCCTGAATTTACCTGTGTCCTTTTGGCATCTTTTTGAGTCTGCTGTTCTGCTCAGGATCCACGTTTCAGACGTAATCTAGTTGGATTTCAGCCATTGGATTGGATCAAATCTCGACAAAAGGTTTTTCCAAAGATAAAAAAAAAAAGATTCTGAAATCAGATTGGATCACGCATCCTGATCTTGATCCTGACTGGCATCAAACCTTCCATATGTGTTGTTTGAAACAGTTTGATAGAAATAGGAACCTTAGCCTCCAAAAAAGGATTATCCTGATCCCAGCAGAAATGTGGATTTCAGGAACAAATGCAATTACAGCTACACTGGTCCAACAGAACAAAGACCTCGGGTATACTGATGTTATTTCTTTACCTCAAAACACTATTAGACATGAAGAATTATAAAACACAAAATAAGGAATGCATCTCTTGGTCTTCTGAAGTTTATTATGTCAGGCAATGGACAAATTCTAACATGTTAGAATGGAAGAGGATGGATTTAAGAAATGTCTACAAATGTGTCTTGGAGCTGTTGTGTCTCATTTTGGCTCTTACCCATAATCCCTTAGCAGTTGTCTGGAACAGAAAACCGCTATACAATTAATTTTTAAGTCAAACAGTTCTTTTTGCAGATCTGCTTCTAATGCATCTGTTACCTGATTGCTGTTTCTATTATGTTATTTGTGACATTTTTTAAAAATCAGTTTTAAATGACTTTATAAACCATCCATATAATGAATTATGAGAAACACCTAAATAAAATTCATTATTAAATACTTTCTTTCTTTACAATAATGGGCAGATAATGTAACACATGAGACACATGTAGTATATACCATAGATTTGGGTACTGAAGTTACAAGACTTTCATGGAACCAACTGATTTTTGCAATTTGTTAACATGTAATTGAGTATCACAAATATTCAATACTCAGAAATTATTAGATTGAAAAATCTGAGTGAATCTCATCAGTGTATCTCATCAATGAATGCAATACAAAGAGCTTCCATCCATTAATGTTTATTGATATTATGTCAACAGAAAACATCAAGTTGTGGCAAACAGGTTAATATTTTACAAAATAACACCAATTTGAGTGGAAAAATGCCAGGGTGCACAAGCATAAAGCTAAAAATAAATAAATAAATAAATAAATGTGAGATATTTTAAGATTAAGCATGTTATAATAAATGTGTGGGTTTTTTTTTTTTTTTAAATATTAGTGTCTAAAAAAGTAGAGTATTGATAGACATTATATTTTGCATGTTATTCATTTAATTGTTTAACTGATAAAAATTGTGCTGTGTACTCTGTACTTTATCTATCAAGCCTTTATATGTTGTAAAGAAAAGGAATTATTTTCCAATAATCCTCCAAACAGCTGTCCATATCAAGCAAAGATAATAGATTTAGTGTTAATAATCACTGTATATTACTCATATTGACACAGACATACCCATCAAAAGTCTCTCTTTGTATTTCTTTGTCATGAATGAGATGACGATGACAGGGAAAAGGAAGATCGAAATGGATTGTTCGTTATTTTACCGAGCTGTTTTTTGTCTTGAACAAAAATAAAAACCTTTAAAATAGCTCTGTACTGATATAAGAGCAGTGCTTATCCAAATTTGATAAGTTTGTTTCTGAATTTATGTGATCCAATTCAATGTTGCTTTGGGAAACTGGCACAAAAATAGATAATGTGATCCTGAACCACAAAACATAAGATATAGTCTAGAGATATCATCCAAAATCCTGCAACAAAAAAAGAAAAAAACATCACATCCATCTTCTCTAAGTAAATACCTGAATTCATACATAAATGAACAAATTTGCAGGTTTGTCTCACTTCTTCTACCTCTTGCAAACAGGAAATTCTGAGCAAAAACATTTGGAGTTGTTTATTTTTCTTGAAATATTACTGTCAGAAAACTATAAAGCTCTACCATTCTCTATGAGAACAAAAACAAAGACTGTGGAAGTCAAATTAAAAGAGCGGCATCTTCAGCAGAGTCTCAAACTGCAAACCACCAACCACCAGAAAACCAAAAATGCAGCATATCCTAAGGCACGTCCCGTCCTCTCATTCATTCACCATAACTGGATAAACCCCAAAACTTTCTTTTTCTTTGCTTCACAAGAATAATAGCAACATTAGTGCTGGAAACTGGATCAGCAGCATGAAAAAGACAATAATGTATAATTTCAGATCAATTCTTCCCGCAATAGCTTCAAGAAAATTAGAGCGATTTTATCTTGTGACTTCTGATTCATCTAAATCTCTGACCACGCAGCACTAACTATGGATACATTGTGAGATGTGGCCTTCAGGCCAAGCTTGCCATTTTGTGAAGCTGGAAACTTTCATGTGTAATCGCTTTCAATCACAAACAGGCTGGAGACTGTCCGTCTAATAGACCCTTTATTGATCTACTGTATCTGGAATCTGAAGCCTTTTACACTCTCTTCTCTCTCCTCAAAAAGTCGGATTTTAGACTTTGAAGTGAAACAGAAATGTCATTGACTGAGTGCTCTTTACAGTGAAAGTGGACATGAACAAGCCTCAGAGCAGATCCACTTAAAGATACGATTAATGTAATGTTGGAGAAAAGAGTTGAAGCAGTGAAACGACTTAAGAATTTAGTTTAACATTTCAATGCAAAGCCTATAAATTACATTATATTTGAGAATCTTCACTGCTATTAGACAACTATTTATTTACACATGTATTTTTTTTTTTTTTTGTCAGAGGGAATCAACTCTAGAATATGTTGGACAAAATCTAAATATTGTGTTGTCTTGTAATTAGTTGACAAATGGTGAACAATACGGTTCATTTGCATGTTCTTTGCATAACTGATTTGGCAGGATTTCTGAAAGCTGGCTTAAATGTCAAAAAAAAACACAGAGAACAAATAGTACTTCTTAAGCTAAATAAACTCTTTAAATCCTTCTTGGATTAGATGGAAAATTACCACGAAGATGTAAACAGGCCTCATGAAGAGATATTTGGTTTAAACAGGACAGTGATGCAATAAACATCAGGTAGTTCATATGAGGCCATTTGACTGAAATATGACTTTTCTTTTTCATACTTTATGTAGCGGGTTTGAAAAGTTGGGTTTTGAAAACATGTGAGATGTTTGAATGTTATATTTTTATTCTATTGTTTTATTTGGTATTGGTTTTATTGTTCTTAATTGTACAGTTTTTATGTCTTTTTAATCTATTCTTGTATTTTATATTTTTATTTTGGTTTTTATTTATTTTTCTATACAGCACTTTGATCCACTGTGGCTGTTTTAAAGTGCTCTACAACTAAAGTTAGATTGGATTTAAGTACATTTTTCTGATACTACTAACATACCTTTACTTTCGTATGATTTGAATGTAGGACCTGTAGTGGAGTGTTTCCACAGTGTGATAAAGGATCAGGATTCTTCTTCCACCACAGGTCATATATTTAAACTGACAAAAGTCAAGGACTGAACCAGCAGTCCTGGTATTAAAGATATTAAAGCCTGTTATCCTCCAGGTCATCACCTACTGGTTAAGAGCTGTAGGAGTACCCTCAACATCCAGGGTACCCCTATTGCATCAACTTTTGATGGACAGGATACCAAAGATAAGTCAATTGTTGCTTTTCCATTGACCCTCAAACTGCGCAAATATAACTTGCGCATAAAAATGTTCCTAATAGGAAAAAGACAGTTTAGCCAAAACTCGTTTTTTGATTACAAGTTTTTGTGCTGGCAAGAGGTGGTTTTTCAGGTGTAGCGCAATTGGTATATCATGGAAAACTGCAATGGAAAGAACTTTTCCAGCAACTAGAGTCACATGAATTAAAAAAAAAAAAAACAGATGTTGATGGAGTTTTAAAAGAAACATGGCACACCAGAAAACCGAACAATTTTTTTTTAATTCAGTAAGGGAAGAGGGGTAATATATGATAATAATGAATATATCTGAAAATCAACACCATATTTATGTTCATCGCCATGTTTATGGAATGACTTCTCATGTCATCTCATGATAATAAATAAATAAATCATCGTATTTGTGATTTAATGGAAAAACCGACATTACGCACTTCTTTTTTTTAGACATTTAGTAAATATATGGTAAAGTGTTGTGCATATGTCCAATGGCAAAGCGACTAATGTAAATCAGCTGATGTGTGAGAACATGGACTTTGATATTTTACAGAACTAGCTATTGCACTCTACTTTTGGACATTTTGTCCAAATATAAAGGGTGTTTTTGGCTGAGATTTTAGAAACACTGTCCAAAGTGAAGCTTTTTATAAACTCCAGTTTGTGTGTATCCATGTGGAAAACAGAGGAATTGGATAATGATAGCCACTTACTCCATATTGCTCATGTCTATTATTGTTTTGTGTAATGAAGCTGCACCTGAAACATCCAATCCAGGAGTATAAATCAGTGCATGACCTGCAGTAGATCCAGGTCAGCAGCAATACCTGTGGGAGACAGACTGGACTGGAATTAAGGACAAATCATCCACATCATGCAAAGGATACACTTCACCAACCAACCAACACTTAAGGAAACTTAAGTTAAAACTGAGTTTGTTGCAGCTTCACCTTCATGACAGATTAAAGCCTCTGCATCTCCTACGTCCAGTATTATCCACGGTGTCCACAGGTTGGAGATGGACAAACACATGATTTGTCTATACCTTTGTACCAGTTTATAAAAATGTTTGTGTTGCTACTTTTTCTAATGGATTCAAATGATTCTGTAAGAACACTGTTACATAAAACACTCCACAATCCTGCAGAGATCTCCAAACCTCAAATAAACCATGCTCAAAAGCGATAAGACATCTGCTGACTCATCTCCTAGCTGACCACCTGACCAACCTTCCATCTTTTTTAAGCTCTGCTCAAAAAAAGATGGAAGAGGGAGCTGATGAAAATTCAACTTCCTTCCACTATCTTCCCAATCAAATCCCCCTTTCAATCCCCGCTCGATGAAGAGGAGATAGGACTTAAGGTGACCTCGCTCTGAATGAGGCCGACGAGGCCGTATAATTGGATACACTCTGACGTGAGATTGAGTTTATTGCAGGTAAAAAGGCCCCCCGACTGACCTGCTTTCCTGGAGTCTCTGCTCTGAGATGGATGTTTGTGAATGAGAGTAATCACTTTACAGAGGGCTGAGACGGAGCTGCAGAAACAACAATCAGTTTAAACGGCAGCTCCTCGCCGCGAGGTGAAACACAACCGAGGTCGACTTCTTCTTCACTTACCTTTGACTTCGGACATCCTGTGCTCCGAGACAAGGACACAGCTATTTTACTGTCAGTAAACATAAAATACTAGATTAACAGTATTTCCTTTCCTCTAAAGCTCACTTATGTACTACATGTTTTCAGCTTTATTATGATCCTTCTGTAAACCATTGTTATTTTTAAAGTGCTCACCAAATTGGAAATGGGAAATGGGGATTTAATTATACTCTAATAACTGCAATTTACCGATTTAACAACCTCTCACTATTAGATGTGTTTAATTAAAACCTGATAGATGTAGAAGTTTGTGTTAATGCTCTCTAATGCGGCTCAAATCAGCCACACAGTTTGTCTGCTGAGAAAATCACTAATATCTCAGATCTAGTGCAACTCTGTAAATCTGGTTATTAGAGACTGAATCACTTCAAAGTTTGGGTATAAAGTGTGTTTTTCTTCTCCTTACTGAAGTAGAAGATGAATAAAACATATCTTATACATTATCAGTCCGTATCTGTCTGCAGTGTGCTCTGTGATGCCATGGTTAGAAAACTTTTCTTCCGTGTATGCTCTTTTTCTATGATCTTCCTTTTGAAAGACCGCACTTGAAGATTTAGGTGGCAGACCAGTCTTTTTTTTTTTTGGGTCTTATCTTTTTTGGGACTAAATAAATTCTGCAATGCTGCTTTTAGTTGTAACATTACATCTCATTATTAACCTCAAAATATGCGTTTTGAGCAATCAAAACCTTTCCAATCTCAAAATTAGATTAAATTCTTCAACTTTTTTGTCATTGTGAGTTTGTGCACAATGTCAGTGAAATGCAGTTAGCATCTAAATAGAATACACATATACAGTAAGTACTACAATAAATAAGATGCAGTATCTGAAGATACTGGGGTGGATAGTGGGAAGTTACTGTTATATAGAATGTATTTTACATGCTATTTTAAACAAATAAGTGTGCATAGAGAATGAACGTGCAAATGTAAGGTTGTCTGTACAGTAGGGTTTGGTTAAGTGTTCAAAGTATAAACCATTACATTAATTTTATTTGAACAGAGTCAGTGTTTCAGTCTGTGTTGAATGTGACGCGTAAAAATATGTGTTAAGTTTACTAGTGCTACATTTTAACCGTATACGCTTCGTAGGCAGCTTTGTGTACATAAATACTGCCCACTTTGCAGTCAAGTGATATATATATATATATATATATATATATATATATATATATATATATAGCGCCATTAAAAACGAACGGTCAGAATAATATATATATTTGGAGATATATTAAATTAATTGGTTTGGGGTTACCTTCATATTAAAGAGGGAAGCACTGGTCATTAAAGAATGAATTGTGGACAAATTGTGATCAACTTAACATGTTTATTCAGTGCACTTAATACAGGCACTCAGAAATTGAGAGTGTCATCATTCAATATCAGGTGTGTCCACCTCTGGCTTCCACACAAGCAGTGCAGCAACGAAACATGGAACTGACAAGTGTCATGATCCTGTCCTGAGGGAATGAAAGAAAATACAATTGTTAACTGTGCTACTCATCTCGTGAGCAACATATACAAAATAGGCACCTGAGCAAATAATTTTCTGGAAATTACACCACATGTTTGGCCCGTGCGTTTTTAATGGCATTAAGTATATTTATTATTTTAATCTGGGCATGAGATTTTACACAAAAGTGAAATTCCTCAAAAAGCAACAGTGATTTGCTCATCTATGAATATATTTTACATTATGCCCAACAAGCAAAGATAAAGCAACGCAACCTGTTATGACGTAATACAACATAAGGCATGACCCAGCACAATATGTAGACAGTGTGGTATAGAATATAATTCTGCACATCAAGAAGTTGCATCTCTCTTTGCACGAGTGATCACCAACTCCAAAATGGCTATTATCTCATTATATTTCATCATATTCTTCAAGAGCAATTTGGAAAAAATAATAGACAAAGACTGAAAATACTCCGTTTTCAATCTGATCATGTTGAAGATGATGAAACATCTTCCGAGACTTTGAACAGATTGTGGAGCGATAACGTTGGCATCATTTCCGCAACTTATAGGTGTGTAGTCTGATACACAAACGGTTTTACAACAAACTGTGACTTTCATGACTTGTAAACTTACTAATTAAACTGACAGACATCATATGTATAAATGACAGCATATTTCAAATGGGATCCAAACATGACTTGTCTGATGCCACTGATGGTAAAACAATTTTGTCTTCAAATACATTTGGAAGGGACAGGACTTCACCTTTGTATATTGGCTGTCATGTTACGCTATATTTATGCTGATATAAGAAGATGTGGTTTAGTCAGGGCACAGGAAGCACAGTTCTACTACTAGAGGCAGAATAGACTGATATAATGGGGTCTGTGTCACTTATCCCCACAAACTATAAATAACAACACTGTGAAACTGAGCGATCTGAACAACACGACCAGGCTGAGTGACCGAGCAGGTCTCAAGAGAGGTCTGGAGGGTTCACATGGTCTGAATGAGCTGGTCACAGGGAGTAATGACAGTGACCTGGCTTGTATTGAGCTAACTATCCACCCCTGATAGATAATAAAGGTTAGAGTCACTCAGTCAAGCTTAAATCACATCTCATGTCCTATACAAAATGCAGGGAGACACACTAGGTTACATGCTGGCGAAGAGTTAATTTAGGAAATAATAAAAGGTTCACTTGCTTTATTATTATTGAAAATGAGAATCAGTTCTTAACTAACTTACCTGGTAAAATAAAATAAAATAAAATAAAATAAATCCTTGTAGGAAAATTCAGTCTCTGCCTTTTATCCATCCTAATACACACAGTACCTAGCATTAGCAATTAGCATTAGAACAGAGCTCACATTAGGACCAACTCCAGATCTTCATTAGCACTGTGGTCAAGGGCACTGATACAAGGATTAACCTACTAGCTGTTTTTAATGGTAGAGGAAACTAGAAAACCCAGAGGAAACTCAAGACAGACAGGCTCCACTCTGGCTGAAAATTGTCAAAAATAAAATAATGTACAATACAAGTAAATACGTGTAATAATGGATGATAGAGTAAAGCATGGTACAACATGATATGATAGAGATAACATCCAGCCAACCTCTCATTGTAAACCTCTTTAGGGTGGTCAAATCACTCTTTCTCAGTTTAAATGAAGAATTCAAAAGAGCCATGCCATCACATAAGATACGAAATATTCACATATGGAACAGCTCTAAGCAGTAATTATATAAATGACATTTTCCACAGTCATACATAGCACAATGTTACAATCATACGCGTCACAAGCTTAACGACTGTACATAATTCAACATGATAACAGGGTTTCCATGTAGCTCATGTTCCTGTGAGGACGTCTGGCTCTTCTTGATGGACAACAGGAGTCTGACTGCAGGACCAAAGCTGTAAATCCACAGTTTCAGTGTCTCCCCTCTGCAGAAACACTTTCTCCACGCCTCGGTACATATCACCCTATCTGTTTTTCGCTCATTCTGTCTTTGGCTGGCTTCTTTCCCCTTCGCTTTCTCACCCAAATATCTCTCCTCCTGTCTGTCTCGCTCCCTCTCACACCTCTTCTGTCTGATCTAACTGAAGTTAATTTCTGCATTTTTAGCTAGTATTATTTGATTTAAAAAAAAAAAAAAAAAAAGCTAGTTTTGACTGATTTTCCTAAATAAGATGCTTAAATCTTCCTGCTGTAAATCTCATCCTCTGTATTAAATACCAAACAGCTGCTCTGACTTAAAAACAGGCAGATGCAGCCTTCATACTGTCAAACACCATAATGTCCTCTTTTAGCTGAGCTCTCTTTGTGCTTCTCCTGTGATAAGCCCTGTTACATTTTCTCTAAAGATGATGAGACTCAAGCGCAGATGGCATCCAACTTTCACCATGTGGTCTGTGAGGAGAACTGAAAAGAAAGCTCCTCTTTACTCTCCACATGAAAGATTCAAGCCACATTTTTTATATCACATCTAGCAACGTAAATTCATCAGTGATGCTAAAATTCAGCGTACACGTGTTTATCTGAATGGATAGAGGTAGTAAAATGTGTTGACTTTACAAAGACATCACAGACTGAGTATGATTTAACCCTTTCATGCATAGTGGTCACTACAAACAGGCTCAGGAACTCTTTTATCCCCCTGGCCATCAGATTGTACAGCTCATCACTGAGTGGTCAGGGGGGGTCTCTGTTTCAGTCATGACCACATTAGGACTGATCCAATGAGACTGCAAAATATCCAAGTACCTCATGTAGTTGGACTACACCTACTTTTCAAACCACTGTAGATCACTTAAATCACTGTTTCACTTTATATCACCGTTACACTTTACATCACTGTTTCACTTTATACACAGATATTTGGTCAAATTAAAATTCTGAGGCCAGATTTTTCTGGCTTTGACAATGCCCTATCGAAAAATATCTGTATTCGTGTTGACACAGCAATAATCAGCTTGGTTCTGAATGTGATTTGGAGTCTGTGCTCAGGTTGTTTTGACAGCCATAGGTAAATTCATGAGTGTGTGTATATATATATATATTTTTTACAAAAATCTAATTTTAAAGTCTGAAGATCCAGTTGTAATATGCTGCACACATGTTTAATATTTGACCCTGGTACGTTGCTGCTGCTGCCTGAGAAGTGATAAACAAACACAAGATAAGGAAAGATAAGCAAAAAGGTGGTGTGAAATGAGAAGATAAAAAAAAAAAAAACATGAGTGAATCATGGAAGGGGAATAAACACCTATATAATATCATACAGAAGCCACGTCACACCAGCTGGACTTCACCATAAAGACTTTAAAGGTTTATTTAATGGTAGCTGGGTATTTCCATGAAACTGGGTTTATTTTGGCATCTGGCTCTTTGCCAGCTTTTTTAGACCCAATAATAAAAGAGAAATTTAGACATATTTCCCCCAGGATGTACCTAATGATGACCTCAGATAAATGCCAAAAAATGATGCTCTTGCTCTGAGCCATCCCAAAATTAATGAATTTTTAATCAAATATTGTGGCCAAAAATAGGACCAAAATCAGGACATGAAAAGTTACCTAGGTGTCAGTGCATTTGATCTGGAAAACATGGCCTGAAATAGTCTTATATATGTATATAATTAAAGACACTGTGTTAAATTTGAGGATCCTAATGGTTTTTCTATACCAGACATGGAGGGTTTTCATGAATCATCAGTCTCATTCCAGGTTTTGTGCGTAACCCATCGCGTTACAAACGTAACCTGCCCATTTAAACACATACAAATCGCAAGTGATTTTGTAACAGTGGTCATTTTTGTGAAACACTCTGCCTTGCTTTTTTTGTTTTAAATAATATATTTATTGAGATTTTTACAGGCTGTATATACAAAATATAACCATATAAACAATCAAACAAACAGAAAAAAGTACATTTAAAATCAACGCTTGAATCCATGAGAGTCCTTCCAGATGATGAGTCGTATTGTCAGAATATAGCATAGGATTGTGGACCTGTACAGGGAATAATTATCATGTCCCAGATACCCAGAACAAATAAGTCAAATCTTTGTTCTTAATATAATTAATGAAGTGGCCCCACACTTTTCCAAAAATGTCTTGTTTTCAAAAGTGTCTTGTTTCTGCCTTGCATATTTACTTCAATTCCCAAAATGTACCTGTGACAGAATAAAAAGATATTTGAAAAAATTGTATGCTAGCGCATAATTTTCGTGTCCTCTTTCTGTGTTACCTTCAGATTTTTGTATGCGCGCGTCAAAAAAAAAATGCATTGGATCTGAAAAACAGTTTCTCTTTTATCTCAGTAAATATTTATTTTTAAAATAGATCTAAAGTGCCAAACTTGCTTCATGACATTAGTCTATATCTTGTTTGAATTTTTAGCCCTGCTGTCTTTGTTTAGGGACCAGTTTCATTGAAGCACCCAGCTCTATTCTCAACCTCCTATTCCACACTGAACAAATCTCACCCAAAATCTGCTCTTTAACCTCTTTTTTTCTGTGTTTATTTCATTTTCAGCACAAATTGCACTGCAAATAGAATGCTGTGTTTGTTTTCCTACAAGAGCTGGTGACAGTTGACAGACAGTTGTGGTGAGTTTTGGTCGTCCACTGACAGCACGTCCAGTCTTTACTGAGCAGTGTGTTGTGTAGCCGACGGACTCAGTTATTAGGTTTGAGCTGCTCTCTGACTGTCAAAGACTAAAATCTGCACAATTCGGTAGATCGGTCCGTTTGTGTGTTGTCCAATCTGAGAATATTTCAGGTCTTTTGGCACATGCTCAGCTAAAAGTGGCAGCAGTAACAAGTTGGAAGTATGCAGTAATTGAGGTTTAATTTACCCATAATTCAGCAAATTAGCCCTATTTAAAGTTACATTTAGACTTCTATCTTAAGTCTGATGTTTAGCCACAGTCTTATCTTCATGAAATGGTTGTGGTAACATACAAACAGCAACAGAGGAATTTTCCTTCATCAGGTAATCTTTCTGAATTTAATGTCTTTCCCATGAACTGATCTTATCTCTTTAACTCTGATAAATAAACCTCAACAGCGAAGAAAATCCTGATCTCCTGCCTGCTTTTTGGTGCCTGTTAACACAAGATATGAAGCTTTTATTTCTCTTTTTTGACTTTCCCGAGGCAGATAATCCCTCATGGGTAAGAATTATCTGACCCAGCCACTGATTCTGAAGCCCCTGCTGTGTCCCCATCATGGATTAGTGGAGATGAATTGGATTCAGAGGTGGGGAAGAGATGGGGCCGATGAGCAGAGGTGTCATCCAGGTGTGAAAGTGCACACATTTACTGTCATGGTTTGGTTCCTTGCAAAATGCATGAAAATTCTCCCTGGAGATCAACTCATAATAAGGTCATTAGACCTCTGGACGCTGTGCAGAAATATCCAAAACCCTCTAGGGGAGGCGGGGTGATAGATGTGTGTGTGAAAGCTGGGGGTGTTTCTGTATACACAATATATAACATATTCATCCATCTCCACTTAGTATTTGAATTGAAGGTCAGCCTTCTGAAATAAGAAGCGGTCGGCCTCAAAATTCAATTTCTGCTTCATTTCCAGGCAGCGAGAAGTTTATACAGGCTCCTATATATTCACAGGACGGCTCATTTTATACTGCACATGGCTGCCTGCAGACATGTAACCACCAGCACCTCCCGGGTAGCATCCAACACACAGTGTCCTGTACGCACTGCCAGCTAAATAGTGACAGACCATTGATCAGCCACAGCAGACACAATTAAAGTCTCTGCTGGAAACAGTGCAGAAAATAGTGTTTTTATATACAAACTGATTCGGAAAATAGATTTTAGAGCATTTAATGTGGAGCTAAACAGAAACAAATATGATTTCAGGTATCTACACTTTCTTTGAATATTTATTTTTCTGAAAACTTTTTACTATAACTCTACAAATATCTGTACTTTCTCCTTTTTACATTTTCAAAACAGCATTTAAAAGCAATTATTATTAATTATTTTAACCCATAAAGACCCAGTGCTACTTTCCTGGCTGTTTCAAAATTAATTTTTGTCTCTATTTAACATTTCCTAAGTGGTTTATCACCATGTATAATAATATTACCCTCTGTGTTTTGCATTTTTCACTGTAAATAATGTATTTCCCTACAGTCTCCTATATTTAATTTAGATGACGATCATGAAAACTCACAGTAAATTCAAAGGTTATTACATCAAAACAGAGAAAACTGAAGAAAAAGTGACTATATCCTTAACTGAGTATAAACTCAGTGTGTCCATCCACTGTCATTTGTCAAACTCCATGGGTTTTACTGGTGAATCAATGTTGTAGAAGATGACATTGTTTCCATGTTCACTACAGAGCCTCTGAATGTCCAAATGGTGTTAGGACAGATTGTACGAGTACTGGACCCAGATGCAAGACCCTCAGACAGGAGTACAATTAAAGTGGATTTATTAGAAATAATCAGAGTAACAGGTTCACACAGAATGGTAATGAATGTATCTTCAGCTGGACTGAGATGGGGAATCGTCTCGGCTTCGGATCTAAAGTGAACCTCGTTACGGCCCAGGTCGGGAGCACACGAGGGGAACCCGACTAGGAGAGAGCACAGGGGAATCAGTGGACAGACCAGGTCATACACGGGCAGACTATCAGACAGGCAAACGTACATAGGGGCAGGCAGGCTCACGTACCAGTAGTCCAGGCAGGGGTCAAACCAGGAAAAGGCACCAAGGCGGAGGAACAGACAGGGGTCAGGCGTAATCTCAGGTGTGATGGACAAACCAGGTCGAAGACAGACAAGCAGGCAGACGAGGAACAGGCAGAGTCGGAGGTCGATGGGCAAAACAGGTCACAACAGGCAGGCAGGATCAAAAAACGCTGGTAAGTTATCACACCGAGGGTTGAAAACGAACTGGCAACGAACAGGGGGAAACACAGGGTTTAAATACACAAGAGGGCGGGAAGACAATTGGACACAGGTGGAGACAATCAGGGAGGAGGCAGGTAATCAGGGCAAAGGTGAACACAAAGAGGAAGTAAAGACACCAGACAAGACACATGAGGGAAACTAACAAAATAAAACAGGAAACACACAAAACAAGAAAAAATCCAGGGACTGATATGACAAATGGGTCATATGACAAACTGCATTCTACACCAATTATTTACATGTATTTATAGGATTAATGGATCAAGAGTAGACATTTTAGATCAGTAGATGATTTTGGCTGGTGGTGGATGTTTGGGTTTTATGGGTTAATTTTGCATCTGACCAATGACTCAAATGGATGGAACAATAAAACATAGATGAGATAATCCCCAGGTGTGTTCATCAGTGTATGTTATGCATAAGACACATACAAAGCAAAAATGTCTTTAAAAAGGCACACAGGGATAAGAGGGAAATGAGGTATCACAGTGTTTCCCGTTACATTGTTCTGTTCTCTTCAGTCTGCTGTATTTTATTTGTAGTTAATGATTTAATAGTCTTCTCATAACACCAGCATGATGTGAAGTCAGCTTTGCTAAGAAACAGCAATTTTGATCATTTAATAACTGTCATAAAATGAATTGTCACAATGAATAAAAGCATGAATACAAAGAATTAAGGAGTATGTCTAGGTATTTTTGGCTGACACCAAGAGAGAAAAGCTCTTATTGCAAATGGTAAATATTTGGCTTAATTTTCCATTTACCTTTTAAAGTAAATTTACTTTGTCCACAAGGTATTATAATCCATTATTACAAAATAGCTGTGGGAATAATGGAAGCTCTGCACACTAATTCAAGTGTTTAATGACAATCTCTACCTGAATTAGGACAGAGACAGTGGATCTAGCTGTGCAAAGATAACTTCTCTCTATGTTTAATCTCTGCCTCAGTGGTCTTCTGTAATGTATTCACCAAATATCACTGCACTGTAGCACAAACACTGAATATGAATCACTGTGTAAGAAGATTTAAAGTCACAGACAGCAGCTGCAAACTGACTCAAACCTTATTATCAGCTATCAAACTGCTGAGGAGATAGAAACACAGTAGCTGAAGCTTCACAGGTAGGTGTGTTTGATTTGTTTCTACACTGAACATCCACATTACATAACCAGGAATACCTCATTTCTCCACACTCCTTGATTTTGTTTGCTAACCTTCGCCATCCTGTAATCCCTCCCTCCGCCTCTGATTGCCACATCTGCTCTGTGCTTCTTGCAATTAGGTCTGTGGAGGAACACGACGTTCCTTCGTACCCTCCGAGGGCCCCTGTGACATGTGTTTGCAATCTCCCTCTCCCTAAATTTGGTCGTCACTGGTGTCCGCCCTGCTGTGTTTGTTTGGGTAAAACTCCTTCTGCAAAGCTGTGAGGGTAAAAATAAATAAATAAATAAATACATCTATATCTATATGGAAAACTGAAAAAAGATGAGGGTTGTGTTGTGCTTTGGCCTGATGTGATCAATAAGTAAGTATTGTGATGTTAATTGCATGAGTGCTCATTTGCTCAGCGGCTCAACACATCTCTGTATGTGTAGAGATCATGCCATATACAGCATGTGGACAAAAATACTGGGATGTATCACACCTCAGACTTCACATCTTCATATAATCAAAATAAAAATGTTCAAGTCAGGATAAAATTTAAAGGTTTTGTTGCATTTTGGTCTCCCATTTGCACAGAAATGTTGTTTTAGATGACCTGAAATGCAACAGCCATTGTTGCCACGTCAACAAGTAAAACACAGGCGTTTCTGCATTAAATTTTCATTGAAATAGGCGTGTGCAAACCAGACGACAACAATAACAGTTGGCTGTACCTCTTCCAGTCTGTGGAGGATCACATAGTGGTCACATGGTGGTCCACAACTAAGTTACAACGCCAACTACTGGCCTGGCATACATACTACAGTATACAGTTCTTTAAGCCTTTTAATGTAACATGGATTGTGTTCAAATATAAGGACATATATGTAATATTTTGTGCTTTTGCATGAAATGTGTAAATGGGGCCTTAGTGCTTCTATTTTGCTCCTATCCATAAATGATAGTGCGCATCTCATAAGAAATGGAGTTCCATCACTGCACAGACATGAAAACCAACTTAACCTCCTAAGACCCAGGAAATATCAGCAAAGTACAAGCTTTTTTTGTTTTTTATTAAATAAGTGCCTATATTGGAAACATCATGATGCAATGTTTTTTTCAGATACAGTTTTTAAAATTTTTATGGAATGTCCTTTGTGGTGGACAGTTTTCTTTTTCTTTTTTTTGTATAAAGTTGTGAAACTGTTGTCCACAAATGTAGACAGAAAACCCATAGCTGGGTCTTAGGAGGTTAAGGTAAGCACATGAGCATGCACAACTGTTACATACTGTGTATTAGATTCTCTCTCTAACCATTATTTTAAACTTACATGGTTGTTTTAAACAGTCTCTCGTCTCAAAACCTGCACATGCAGAAATTCCCAGTATCCTCAAGAGAGTGTATTGTCTCCACATGCACAAATGCAGTCCCACGGGCACAGGGCTTTAACATTACAAGGTCAACCCTCCCTGCACACTCACAACTCTTCAACACTCACTCATCAAACTGACTTTTGAGACTTTGGAGGCAGTGACAGTGGCTGGAGTCGACATTGTTTTATTGGTCACTTTGACCTTTGATGGGTTGTTTGGTTTGATCACCGACAGGCATAATCTTTTGTTCCACACTCCAGGCACATCCTTGTCATATTATATTTATTCTGGTGTAGCTTTATGGAATCAAGTTGGTGGGGTTATTTAAATGCCAAGTGATAGGAGAAAAGAGTTGAATGGATTTGATATGAATCTGCTGTAAGTGTCTTTATATTTTCAGGGCTTGTTTTCTATAAAATGATGGGACAGACATGTTAACTGTCATGTGGCACTGGCAGTGAAACTACAAACACATATATGTTGTCATAGTAACTGGAATTAACTGTTAGGCATGAAACTGGCTAGTTATTTAAACAGAACTTTGTAGTTTTGGCCTTGGAATTTGTGTAGAAGGTACTTGAGGTTCTAAAGGGGTGTGAGAGCGTTATGGTGGTCATTTATGAGATTCTAAAGGAGCATGGGGAGGTTCTGGTGGTACTTATGGTAGTTGGTGAGGTCCTAAGGTACTCTGATCAAGTTCTGGAGGTTCTTGAAAAGAATGTTCTAATGGTAATAAGATTTTGAATGAACGAAGTATGAGGAGGTTCTATTGGTACATGATGAGGTTCTAAAAGAGCATGAAAATGTTCTAATAGTGCTTGGTAGCATTCTAAAAGAACGTGAGAGGGTTATAATGGTTCTTGATGAGGTTCTAAAGGAGCATGTAAAGGTTCCAGTCATTTTTGTTGAGTTTCTACAGATCTTTGTAAAATAGTGAATTAAATGTAAGAACTAAATTATTGTAAAGTAAAGGATCAGAGAAAGGGTTGGAGACTGTGAAGGTACATGATGAGGTTCTAAAGGGATGTGAGAGGGTTATGGTGTACATTTATTAGGTTCTAATGGAGAATGAGGAGGTTCTGATGGTTCTTTTGGTAGCTGATGAGGTTCTAAGATAGTGTGATAAGGTTCTAGAGGTTCTTGACCAGAATGTTCTAATGGAAATAAGATGAATGAGAGTAAAGATGTTCTAGTGGGACATGACGAGGTTCTAATGGATTATATTCTGGTGTTCACTGATGAGGTTATAAAGGAGTGTGAAGAGGTTCTGGTGGACATTTACGATGTTTGAATAGAGTGTGAGGGCTTTCTGGAGGTGCTTGATGAGGTTCTAAGATTAAAGTTCTAATGGTAATGAGATTCAAAAATAGTGTAAGTTTCTTTGAGATTCTTCAGGTACATGATGAGGGTCTAAAGAAGGTTGAGGAGGTTTTAGTGGTACTTAATGAGGTTCTAAAGGAACATGCAAAGGTTCCAGTAGTCACCGATAAGGTTCTAAAGGAGTGTGAGGAGGTTCTGGTGGATACTTATGGTGTTTGACTAGGGTAGAAAGAGTTTTGTAGTAGTACTGGATGAGCTTCTAGTGTAGTGTGAAAAGGTTCTACAGTTCTTTAATACTCATACATGAAATATTTTGTACAAATTAAATCCTTGCAAAATCAGGGATCAGAGTAAAGGGTGGAGACCGTGGATGTTGAAATGACTGAAATAACAAATCAGCATCAGTCGCTGTCTCCGCCTCCAGTGGCTCAACAGTCAACTTGACAAACAAACAAGTGCTGTAATAACAGGAGTAACAACTGATTCCCACAGGGCAGATGTCAGATGTATTATTTGCCATGTAGCAACAGCAAAAAAGGAAGAAAGTGCAACAGGGAAGTAGTTATTAACACTCAGGCATCAGTATAATTAACTACCCACCTTCAGTCATTCACAACAAAAATATCCACCTCCAAAAAACTGCTAAATATTTTACAACTTAATAATGTTTTCTGCATAAATCTCTTGAACAACCTCTGCTCTGCTCAAAACTACCAAACATTCAATCAATTTAAAGATTTTAACCCTTTAAATGCCAGTTTGATTACTTGAAATCACAGTTTTTATTTATGAAAAATACACCAAAACTGCCTTATTTTCCATACATCAAATACTGGGTGACTGTGGTATTTTTTTAGTCAGTTTTAGATATGTCAAAGTTTAGCCAAAATATTGACTTTATTAGAGAAAGAAAACTTGCTATAGTGAGACCAAATGGGACATTTTTAGTACTCTAATGACTAAAGAGGGTAGTAAATTTTAAATCTGTTCCTGCACAAAAACTAATAATGTAAAGTCAATATTTTGGCTAATCTTTACCATATCCAAGACTGATTTCAAAACAACAAAATCCCACAGTCCGTATGTTTGTTATATGGAAAATTATTCATTTTAAGGGTTAAGGTACTTAGAATTTTTCAATATATGATAGGTTTGATCAGGACTAAAGTTGATCAAAATATCTGACCCAAAAATGCAGTAAAAAAATAATCTATACTGTTTTTGCAGCAGTTTTTGGAAGTAGATATTTTAAGCTTCAATGGCTCAAGAGGGTAAATTTGAAATCTGATGCCACACAAAAACTAATAAAGCACCAAAGTCAATATTCTAGCTAATCTTTGACATATCCAAGACTGATTAAAAAAACAGAACACCCCAGTTTATTATAAAAAAACAAAACAAAACAAAACTAAAGGTAAAGGTTAGTTGAGGTTGTGAGGGGTCAGTTGTGGACAAAGTGCTGCAGCAGAGTCTGGAGAACACAGATGGAATGACACAGAGAAGATCCAAAAGCATGAGGCTGGAGAACACAAAAGCAAGGATCTTTGAGGACTGCACACAGTGGAGTCATGACGAGACAACGTTTGAGAAAGCAGGGAAGACAGTGATTGAACACAGGTGTTGCTTGTCAGCAGCAGGAGAGTCTGGCCACGCCGCCTCACACACACCTGTAGGGAAAAGACAAAAGAAAAGGGAGGGGGAAGGAGAACCACTACAGCCACCCAACATTTGTTAAAGTGAAAATAACTAATTTTTTTGTGTTTTTTTCATAAATAAAAACAGTGACTTCAACTAATCTAATTGACATTTAGTGGCTTCAAATCCTTAAAACTATTGAAAATGTGGTACTTTTGAGCAAGGCTGAAGTTTTTTTTAATAGATTTATGCAGGAAAAAATGACAAAAACATCCACTTCCACTTTTTTCCAGCTTTCTGATGATCTTTTTTTTTTTTTTAATTCAATTCTAAGCTTTATTAAGAGACTTTGTTACAAACATTGTACCATATGCACTAACATAGACAGAATTATAGCCAGATGAAGAGGAAAAATTGGCCCAAATACATAAAAATGTCCATAATGATGTATGAAGGTTGAATACACCAATACCTGTGGGTGACTGACATTCAGAGAGCCAGGTTTTCAACAAATGCATCTTAGGCTACGTTCAGACGGTAACCAGCTGAACTGAAAACGCAAAAGTGGTGTTGCATTCTCACTTTTAATTCTGCATTAAGACTTTCTTTTTGGGGGAAAATCTGCATGCAGACAGACATGCAAAAGTGTATGAAATTTCCTATTTATCGATGTAGTATGCACGCTAGGTGGCTAGGTGGCATCAACACCACCAAGACCAAGCATCTGCAAAGAACCTTTCTACTTCTCTTCCTGTTCTCTCTTAGCACAAAATACAATCACAAAACAGGAAACAGAGCATGGCGAAGAAGATGAGGAGGTGGAGTTATTACTTAACACCATTTGAAGGTCCGTCGCTGGGAAATCATCCGTATGTTATTGTTTTCCTGTACTGGTGCATGCCTTTGATGTAAACTCTACGTGATGAGAAAACGCAGTTTTTAGACCAGGGCTATTCAAATCCAGTCCTTGAAGGCCGGTATCCTGCATGTTTTAGATATTTCCCTCTTCCACCACACCTTGAAGCCATTACATTGTTATCAGTCTTCTGCAGAGCTTGATGATGAGCTGATCATTAATTGAACCAGGTGTGCTGGAAGAGGGAAATATCTAAAACAGGGGTGTCCAATCCTGGTCCTCAAGGGCCAGTATCCTGCATGTTTTAGATGTTTCCCTCTTCCAGCACACCTGACAGTCATTACCAAGCTTCTGCAGCACTTGATGATAGACTTATCATTTGAATCAGGTGTGTTGGAAAAGGGATACATCTAAAACATGCAGGATACCGGCCCTCAAGGACTGGATTTGAATACCCCCGCTTTAGACAGTGACGCAAGAGGGGAGTGTTTTTAAGATTTTCATTCTGGAAGGTGGTTTCACTTTTTTGCATTTTTCAACCCCAAAAAATGCCATTGCTGTCTACACAAAAGGCACATCTGATGAAATATTTTTGTCGTTTTCACCCGAGAGCGTAGTCATGTAAACTGGGCCTTAGAAAAAACAAGTAAACCAAGGACCGGATGGGACTGAGATTGGAACAATAGAGTACTTTCATAGGACAGGAATGTATCACTCCCATGTGTCGACCTCTAAGGGTAAAGTTTATGCTCATGTGATGCAGAGATGTTATTCCATTTACAGGAACAGCCCTGTATACTTGCATCATACATACAGTATATGCATAGTTTTTATACGTATGTGCTCTGGGAATAATTAAACGGTGTAGTTTAAAACTATTTTGTGGTGAAGTATGTACTGATATAAAGAAAGTCCACGTGACAATTCAGTATCCTTCAGTTTCCTACTCTGTTCCCTAAATCCTTCATTTTTCCAAGTTTTCTCTTTTCACTTCCAGTAAAATCTGATCCTTTCTCTCAGGGATTCGCAGCCACTAACGTTTCTACCCGTCCTGCAAGGCGCACTTTACAAACACAGGTCATTTGTCAAGTGAAAGACATTAAAGTGTAAAAGCCCCAGGTATTAAGAGCGCAGACCACGGGCTGATCTATCGGTAGAGAAATGCTGAGCCTGCAGCGAGGGGGGCCGCTCAGGCTTGTTCTGAGCCTGGGCTCGGTGATGGACCTGTTTTACAGCTCGCCGCTTCGTGCAGCTAACAAGTGGACACGCTGAACTTTGCAGCTTCTGCCCCCCTCTGGGTTCAGCCATTACAATACACCACGCCTGGAGACCTAACACCGTATTCCTTTTCACAGTACACTGACTCCATATCCGGCTGAGGCCACGCTCTGTTTTTGTTTGTGTCGCAGAGGGCCGGCAGATTTTCAGTGTTGTTGTTCTGATGCTTTCTGGCGAATCTGACTGGGGCTAAGAGGCCACAGATCCGCAAGCAAAGAAGAGTTGTATGACAGTGTGAATCATCCCAACAGGAAATGCAAAAAAAACACCCACAGACACACTCTTGACATTTGCATGCAGAGTTCATGAACAGCTTTTAAATTTGACCTTCTCATAAAAAACACAAACCTAACTTCAGTGATGTCTCCAAGTCACGTGACGTTACTAAACAACCTGCATTCCAGTACCTACAATTCACTTTCTTTTTTTTCTACAGACTCATGTTACCTTTGTTACCTACATTTCTCAGGTACATTTGCACAGTATTTGTATATGAGCTGCTCTAACACTAAATCAGTCTCACTTGAAATGTCCAATAAAATGTATTTTTAGCTTATATTTTAACTGAAAAACATACCTTACAAAATAACAATTAAAAACTATTAACTATTTAATTGTCAAAGATTTAATATATAAATTCTTGGAAAATAGGTGTCGGATTCCTCACTTCTCTTTAATGTCAAACATGCATAGAATGTATTAAATGTAATATTTTTGCATCTTTTAGCCACTTTTCTAAACTGAACCAAAACATCTACTTACCTAAAATATTTAGTAACTTTTAAACCATTAATTTGCATGTTCTCCCCATGTCTGTGTGGGTTCACTTCAGGTACTCCGGGTTCCTTCCACCACCCAAAGACATCCACTAATAGGCTAATCAGTTAATCTAAACTTCCCCATAGTTGTCAATGTGAGAGTGATTGGTTGTTTGTATCTATATGTCAGCCCTGCAATGAACTGGTCACATGTCCAGGGTGTACCCCGCCTTCACCCGAAAGTAGCTGGAAAGGCTCCAGTGACCCCCGTGACCCTAGTGAGGATAAAGCGGGTTCATATGAATGAAAGAACCATTAATCTTATCAATACATGTAAGTAAGTCATGTAAAATGTGGTTTCTCAACTTTTCAGCTCCATCAGATATGTGTTTTTGGACATTTAGAGGCTTCTTAGTGAACATGGAAACACCATCATCTTCTGCAACATTGATTCACCAATAAAACTCATAGTTTAACAAAAGATAGTGGTTGTAGACACTTATTTTTTAAACCAGTTAATGTTATATTTTATACTTTTTCTTCAGTTTTCTATGTTTTGATGTAGAAAACTCTGAATTTCCTTTGAGCCTTAATGAACATCTACACCATCAGTAAAGTAAATAAAGAAAAATATAAGATTTTCACTGAAAAATGCAAAGGATAATATTATAAATGGTGATGAATCACTTTGGGAAGGTTAAATGTAGAAAAAAAAAGACAAAAGTAAATCTAGGACGTTAAATGTTAAAGCCCGATTAAAACATGACAGGATCTGTTTTTAAAGCCTTTTAAAACATTGCCATGTTGTGTATCAAACATTTTAATCACATTTTTAACATTTGGCTTGAAAGTGTGCCAATTCAGTGCAAGCAAATTCTGCAGGTTTGTCGAAAAACATGTGACAGAATGAGTCACACAAGTCAGTAAACAGAATCTGCTCAGTTTACTGCAGAACCACACTCTGCAGTTATATTAAGAGGAATTTCCCACAGCTGCAAACACTTAAAGTGCAAGTGGGAATGAGAGCTGCAGGACCATCAGAAAACACATAAAAACGAAATCACTCCCAAAAACCAAATATTTCACTTTGATTTTAACTTTGATTTTGAACATTGTAGCTGTGCTTGATGTTTTAAAGGCGCTACTGGTCCTTGATGGTGTTCTAAAGGAGCATCAGAAGGCTCTAGTGGTACTTACTGAGGCTCTTAAAATGTGACAGGACTCTATGGTCATTTATGAGGTTCTCAAGGAGCAGGACAAAGTTGTAGTGGGTCTTGACGCAGTTCTAGAGGAGCATGGTCATTTAGGAGATCCTAAAACAGCCTGAGGAAGTTCTAATGATTCTTGGTGAGGTTCTAAGGGAGCATGAGCAGCTTCTTCTGGGGTTGTAATGGTACTTGATGGTGCTTTAAATGCTCTAGTGGTCCCTGATGACGGTCTAAATGAGCATGAGAAGGTTCTAGTGGTACTTAATGAGGTTCTAAAAAAGCATGAGATGACTCTGGTGATCGTTCATGAGGTTCTAAAGGAGCATGAGGAGGTTCCAGTGGTTCTTGTTGAGGTCCTAGAGGACTGTAAAAGGCTGAGAGGTTGGTCATTTAGGAAATCCTAAAGTAGTATGAAGAGGTTCTAGTGATTCTTGATGGAGTTCTAAAGGTTCTGGTAGCCCTTGGTGCAGTTCTAAGGATGCCTGAGCAGCTTCTTGTGGGTTTGTAATGGCACTAGATGATGTTTCAAAGGCTCTAGTGGTTCTTCATGGGGTTCTAAAGGAGCATGAGAAGGTTCAAGTGGAGATTCTAAAGTGTGAGAGGACTCTGATGGTCATTTACGAGGTTCTAAAAGAGCACAACAAGGTTATAGTGGTTCTTGATGCGGTTCTAGAGGACTGTGAGAGGGTGGTCATTTGGAAAATTTAAAGTAGCCTGATGAGGTTCTGATTCTTGGTGAGGTTCTAAGGGAGCATGAGCAGCTTCCTCTGGGGTTGTAATGGTACTTGATGGTGCTTTAAATGCTCTAGTGGTCCCTGATGAGGTTCTAAATCAGCATGAGAATGTTCTAGTGATATTTAATGCAGTTCTAAAAAAAGCATGAGATGACTCTAGTGATTGTACATGCAGTTCTAAAGGAGCACGAGGAGGTTCCAGTGGTTCTCTTTGAGGTCTAGTTGAGGTCGTAAAGGACTTTAAGAGGCTGAGAGGTTGGTCATTTACGAGATCCTAAATTAGCGTGAGAAGGTTCTAATGATTCTTGATTAGGTTCTACAGGTTCCAGCAGGCCTTGATGGGGTTCTAAAGAAGCCTGAGCAGCTTCTTATGGGGTTGTAGTGGTAGTTGATGTTCTAAAGGCTATAGTGTTTCCTCATGGGATTCTAAATGGGCATGAAAAGGTTATAGTGGCACTTATTGTGGTTCTAAAGAAGTGTGAGATGACTCTGGTGATCTGGTGATCATGCATGAGGTTCTAATGAAGCATAAGGTTCTAAAGGACTGTAAGAGGGTGGTAATTTTGGATGTTTTAAAAGAGTATGAGGAGTTTCTAATAGTACTTGATAGTGTAGGAAATTTCAGGTGACAATGTTATACTGGTTTTTGATGAGGTTCTACTGGAGAATATTTTAATTAAAAAGATATCACTCCCTAAAAAAAGCTTTTCGCTTTGACTTTAAAGTTTGTTGACATGTACATCTGTGATCTAAGGCTTCTTCTGGACTATAGGCTTATATTTATTCAGTCTTTATTATCTAATTCAGTAATTACACAATAATTATTATAAGAAATAGGTAATTCCTATTAACAAAAGAGAGACCAAGTCATTGTTATCAAGACGTAAATACATCTATTCTCAATCCATGTTGCAATACATATATAAATGTCTTTTGATGTTCATTGTGCAGTCTCAAGTGACGTTATTGCTTCTGCATCTACATCTTACATGCATGTTTACATGTTGTGGTCCCTTTTTATTAATGCATGAAAAGCTGCTCTGTGATATATGCACTCATATTACTTATAGGTTAGTTAGATAATAAAAAATATGGATTTTTTAAAATTATATTACATTCGTTTTTATGTATCTCTGTCCAGATAAATCATGTTTAAAATTAGGCTATTATCGACCTAAATCAAGTGCTGTATAAATGTATCTGTATCTATCCTGGTCTAATTACACATCATTATCTCTAGAAATGCACACGTTACAAATCAGTTCCTTGACCCTTAAACCATCATATGTCATACCTGCTGCCAGACGCTAGTCTGGTTTTGTCTGTCTTTTATGTTTTGTTTGTCATTTCCTGTTTTATTTTGTTAAGTTTTCCCTCATGTGTCTTGTCCGTCGTCTTTACTTCCTGTTCCCCGTTCATCCTGACCTCTGTCCTGATTACCTGTCTCCGCCCTGATTTGCTCCACCTGTGTCTAGTTGTCTTCCCTCCCTTTTGTGTATTTAAACCCTGTCCTTTCCCCCTGTCAGTCGCCAGTTTGTAACTCTCGTAGTTCTTACCAGCGTCTTGACCTCGTTTGTTCGTTTTGTCTGCCTGTTGTGACCCTTTTGGATTCCTCGGTTTTTTGCCTACTTCCTGCTCCCTGTCGGTTTTTGTCTGCCTCTTTGGATTTCCTGGTTTCGATCTTCTCGCCCTGACTTTCTGGTACGTGAGTATTTGTCTAGCCCTTATGTCCTGTTGCCTGAGTGATAGCCTGCCTGTGCATGACCTGTTTCCGTCCCTGACCTCCCTTTGCTTTTCCCCAGTCGGGGAAAATACCCCAAACACCGCTCGGGGAGACGGGCTGCCGCCCTCGAACCGGAGGACGAATCAGAGGAGGATATCTCCCACCTTTATCCTCAAGATTCTGTCATTATTATTATTCTTCCACCTGTGTGTGAATAATAAATCCATTGAACCTTATTTTTGTGTCCGAGTTCCTGCATTTGGATTCAGTGTTTGTACTAGCCTCATTACATCATACCAGGAATTGGATTCATGTCTCTTTCATCAGTGGTTTTGCAGTTTCTTGTGATTTTTTTCAGTGTCATTACTGTCTGTTTTATAATCAGACTGAGTATGAACATTACCATATGAAAAAGTAATGAATAATGAGTATGAATGTCATGTTAAAAACTGAGGTCAGGAATGGTCATCAAATGAAATGAAAATATGCTCTCAGTTCTCCCAGATCAGCAAGAAATGGATCACACAGACATGTCATGCAGCATATGTGTGACCTCCTTCAGAGCAATGACTGCCTTCATTTCAGAGAAAAATCATAAAAATAAAACTGCCCCATCTCCCACTGGTGAAGAATTCTTGATGGTGCTCAAAGTGCTTTACAATGTGTCACATTTACAGACCAGTGAAACAGTCAGTGGGAGTGACTTTCAGTGTCTTGCTCAAGGACGGTTTTATATGTGGACAGGACCAAGGATTGAACCTGCAACTCAGCCACCCATAGATCCTGAGATCGATCCAGGTCAGGACCTTCTTGGAGGACTAAGGTATGGTAGAGACTTAGTTTGTGTAAATTTATTGTCAGAATGTGCTGTAGTTGGAGATAAAGCACAGATAAAACATCACAAGGGTGAGGACATGGCAATGGCAGTTAATGTAATCAAAGCATTTTTCCCAAACAGTAGATAGAACATTCACAGAGTCGATGTTTGGTTGGTGGAAATGGTCCATCTCTAGGAATAAAGATAAATAAAAGTTAAATTGAGCACTTTGCAAATATTGAATCTGTGGTTTCTGATCAGGTGCGGAATGTGAGAAGGTTCTAGTAGTGCTTGATGAGGCTCTAAAAGAGCATGAGAACATTCTAGTAGTGCCTGATGAAGTTCTAAAGGAGCATGAGAATGTTCTACTAGTGCTCGATGAGGTTCTGAAAGAGTAATAGGATGTTGTAATGGTTCTTGAGACAATACCAAAGGTTCTAGTGGTTCTTGATGAAGTTCTAAAGGAGTATAAGAACATTTTAGTAGTTTCTGATGAGGTTCTAAAAGAGTGTGCAAAGGTTCTAGTGGTTCTTGATATGATTGTAAAAGTTCTAGTGGTAACTGATAGCATTCTTAAGGAATGTGAGAAGATTCTAGTGGTTCTTGATGAGGTTCTAAAGGGGCATGAGAAGGTTCTAGTCATATAATACTTGATTAATTTATAAAAGAGCGTGAAAATGTTTTAGTGGAAGTTGATGAGGTTCTAAAGAAGTGTGAAGATGTTGTAATGGTTCTTGATATAATTCTAAAGGTTCTAGCATCTACAGGAATGTGCAAAGGTTTTAGTGTTTCTTGATGAGGTTCTAAAGGAGCATAAGAAAGTCCTGGTAGTACTTGATGAGATTCTAAAAGAGCACGAGAAGTGTTTAGTGGACGTTGATGGGGTTCCAAAGGAGCATGAGGATATTGTAGTGGTTCTTGATACGATTCTATAGGTTCTAGTGGTCAGTGGTCTTTGATGGCATTCTAAAGGAATGGGAGAAGGTTGTAGTGGTTTTTGATGAAGTTCTAAAGTAGCATGAGAATGTTCTAGTAGTTTTTGATGAGGTTCTAAAGGAGCGAGCAAAGGTTCTAGTGCAGGGGTGCCCAATCCTGGTCCTCAAGGTCTACTGTCCTGCATGTTTTAGATGTATCCCTCTTGCAACACATCTGATTCAAATGATAAGCCTATCATCAAGCTCTGCAGAAGTCTGATAATGACCGTCAGGTGTGTTGGAAGAGGGAAACATCTAAAACATGCAGGATAGTAGATCTCGAGGACCAGGATTGGGCACCCCTGTTCTAGTGGTTCTTGATGAGTTTGCTACAGATCATTATAAAATACTTCATTAAACTTTATGCAAATTAAATCCTTCAATCCTTGAGTTGGAGACTGTGGAGAAGGTACTTGATGAGGTTCTAAAAGAATATGAGACAGTTATGGTGGTCATTTAGGGAGTTAACAGGGGGAACGAGGAGGTTCTGGTGATACTTCATGATATTCTAAACAGATTCCAGTGGTCTTGATGGGCTTCTAAAGCTGACTGAGGAGGTTCTAGTGTATCTTGATGAGGTTCTTAAAGTTCCTTAATCTGTGGTTTCTGATCACAAAAGGTTATAAAGGAATGAATACCAGTATAATAATAATAATAATAATAATAATAATAATAATAATAATAATAATACAATTGCACTTATAAAGCACTTTTCATTCAAAGGGATCTCAAAGTGCTAGACAAATACACATTCACTAAAGCAGTGAATGGATTCTGCTAACTCAGTTAATTTCTGTCACCCGTGAGTTTCATAAATGCAAATGTCAAAGAGAGAACACCTTTCACTCCGGTGTAAATGTAGTCAGTGTGGTGTAAAAGCAATAACACAGTCAAGGTCGTGTTCCACTGTGGCTGCTGGCTGATCTACATTTCCTCCAGCTGCAGCTCACTCCTGCCAATAACCAGAGCACTGCGCGACCTTCACCGTGTTACTGCTTAATTGACTGAATACACCTGAGTGTGTGAGGCCCCGGTGGAAATCAAACCCCCAACCCTGCTGATGTTAGTGCCACTGGGCCACACACGAGCACCTCTCTGCTGAAAAATGACCACACACATCACATGCAGACACACACTTTCATTTTGCATGTCACGTTAATAAATGAAATTTCACTAATAGCAGTTTTTTTGCACCTCTGAGACTGCAGCATCTACTGGCTCACAGAGTGGTTTTTGCACAATAAAGGTGACCAGTCGTCCAAAGCGCCAAAAAGTCGCGGTGGTCTGAATGACTGATGCTGCCCTCGGAGCTCTGGGCCCTGAGTGACCATCTGTAACCGGTCCCTAATTGGCCGTCTGGATGACAGAAGGGATCCTTCTAAGAATCACCATCCATCATGTTCTTCAGGAGTAACAATACCGTTTTTTACAAAGCACTTATTGTATGGTAATAATAGGGTTTATTATTAGAGGTTCTACATCAGGGGTGTCAAACATGGCCAAAATCGATCCGCCAAAGAGTCCAATCCGGCCCAAAGGATGACTTTCCAAAGTGCAAAAATTATACTGAAGATATTAACAGCAAAGGGTGTCAAACGTATTTTAATTCAGGGGCTACATACAGCCCAATTTGACAAAAAAATAACAGCATTATAACCAATAAATGATAACAAGTTCAAATTTTTCTCTTTTTTTTTTGTTTTAGTGTGGGAAAAAGTGGAATTATATGATGAAAATGTTTGCAATTACATACTATTCTTTCACCAAAAATTTGAATAATCTAACAGCTAATAATGTAATAAAGGTTTAGCGGTAGTAACATCTTAAAGGGTCACATTTTGCTAAACCCACTTTTATTTGTCTTTGGTACATTTATTTGTGTATTTGGACCCTAATAGTTCAAAAAGTTTGAATTTGAACCCTCCAGGTGCTCTACAACTATCTTTATATTCATTTTGGCAAAACATCGAGTGGATTTCTACAACCCGTATTAGTTACTGCTTAATTTGTTGCGTCTATAACTAGTTACGTCATGATATTTGCACATATAAGGTCAAGACTTCCGACAAACATTCCTCTGAATATGACATAATTGTTTGTCAGCAGCAGCGGTTGTAGTAAAAACTGAAAATTTGTCCAAACTTTGAGGCGATGACCTAAAATGTTCAGTTGTTGGCTGAACAAAACAGAGAAGCACAGTCAACAACCTGGGAGGTGGGGTCATTTGCATTTAAAGGGCCAGTGCTCAAAACGACCTTTCTGGTGTCTTTACTCAGAAATAGTGTTGAAAATGGACCTGTGGAGTTGAATTAATGAAGAATTCAGACCCAAGCATAGCATTTACAGTTTATGTAGACCACAGGGAAATGTTTTAAAATGCATAATTCCATTAAAAAAAAAAAAAAAAAAATGACATTATTGGCTCCATCCTCTGTGACTGTTGTTTGGACACTAGTAACATTTCCTCATCCCTAGATGATGATGGGGATCAGCATCAGAGGGCTTAATATTTTGAATAGTGAAGAACTCTGTTAGTGATCTAATGAGCCCATAGGGTGTGTTTACTTAAACTGCATATAGTTTTACTACAGAGAGAAAATAAAAACTGGAATAGTATGTTACCTTTACGTAAATACAGTAATGTGTTCTCCAAGTATTTACTATGCTGTGTCATATATTTAATATAAGGTTATGCTGAAGTAGCTATATAAAATGGGCAGATAAATCATTCCATTTCACTCCCAGTCTTTAGCTAATGCCTTTATTCAAACCGTAACATTCTCCTGCTGCAATTTCATCCAGGGCTCTTTTTTTTTTATTTCTCCGTGATATGAGCAGAAAGCACTTGAGGAAACTCTCCTCAAAGTAATCTTGCGTCCTGATACCACTTAGTCATCTTGGAGACGTTAGCCGATGATGAGCACTTGAACCATGAGACACGCTCTCCGCTGTTCTCCAGGAAGAGCGACCTGACAGCTTGGCAGAATCACTCCAAACAGTTAAGGAGGAAAGATGGATGCTCTTAACCTCCCACAGCTTTTAGAGGCATCTCAATCGGCTATGCACACCCACACAGACTGCAAACACACACACACAGAGAAGTATAGCCTCACGTTAATGCAAGGGAAGTGTTTCGGAGAAGGGCTTCATCTGCATCCAAACATATGATAAACACTTAAAGCTGATGCAAAACATATAATAATAGACACATGGAGATACACAGCATCCACGCATTTCAAGTCACATCTCGAAACTTAAGCACCATCAGCCTGGCTTGTGAAACTGGTTTTGCATCTCCTTAACTCTCAGAGATTAAGAGCAGTGTTTTGGACCTCTGCCTCTTCTGTATTTGTTCTGGTTTTGTATAATTTAGTATCAGTCGGCATCATCAAATACATACATGTAAGATGTGTTTACCATGAATTCTGACAGTACCTTGGAAAGTTTGTTCTTTTCATTTATAAATTCAGTGTTTTCAGATGCCAAATGATTTTTTTTTTTTTTTAACTTTTAACCTTTTATTCTAATATCATTGTGGTTGTTTTTCAAGGTATTTGTTTCTATTCATTAACTGTCCAAAAAGAGTTACACTTTAAGTATTGGTACGTCTGCCTTTACACACACAGGATCTTAATCCATAGGGTTTAATATGGAGTCGTTCCACCCTTTAAGCTATAACAGCTTCAACTCCTCTGGGAAAACTTTCCAGCAGGTTTAGGAGTCTGTTTATAGGAATTTTTGACCATTCCTCTGGAAGCACATTTGTGAGGTCAGGCACTGATGTTGGATGAGAAGGTCTGGCTCACAGTTTCCACTCTAATTCATCCCAAAGGTGTTCTATCAGGTTGAGGTCAGGACCCTGTGCAGACCAGGCCACAGCAGACTCAGTCATCCATGTCTTTATGGATCTTTCTTTGTTCACTAGTGTGCACAGTGCAGTCAGGCAAGTACCATACTCCTGGCAACCACCAAACCTTGACTCGTCTATCAGATTGGCAGACAGAGAGGCCTGTTTGGTCACTCCAGAGAACGGTCTCCTCTACTCTATTGAGTCTAGTAATGGTGTACTTTACATTTACATTTATGCATTTGGCAGATGCTTTTTTCCAAGCAACTTACAGGGGAAAACCAATCAAATCAATCAACCAACCAACCAACCAATCAATCAATTAATCAATCAAATTTCATTTATATAGTGCCAGATCACAACAAAAGTTTATCTCATGACACTTTATATATAGATTTGGTCAAAACCAGACTCAGACTCAGAATCCTCCAGGAGCAAACACTTGTGACTGGTGACAGTGGCGAGGAAAAACTTCCCTTTAACAAGCAGAAACCTCGAGCAGACGCAGACTCCTGGAAGATGGCCGTCTGCCTTGACCAGTTGGGGTTAAAGAGAGAGAGTAAAGGAAGAGAAAAAGAGAGAGAGATAGAGATAGAGACTGGGAGAGAGGGGGAAAAGGGAGGAGGTAGGGGGAGACACTTGGATGCAGTTGAGGATATGTGAGTGATGATGATGAAGGCAGGAGAGAGGCAGGACCACCGCAGCAGGTCCAGAGATGATCCTGGGAAAATCTGTGATAATCCTAGGAAAAACCTTATTAATATATTTAAAATGGCATGTCTGAAAGGGCTAGGACAGGAGGTGCTCTCAGAAGAGTACTTTAAAACATTGCAACTGTTGCTTTGTTTTATAATTGAAAACCCATTCCATGATGCTGTCTGTGCACTGTTCTGGAGCTAATCTGAAGGACACATCAAGTTTGGAGGTCTATAAGCTATTGAAACTTGATGACCACAGCACACTGTCCTGTGGCTTCCACTTTGTTCTGATCCCACTATTTATTTATTCATGTATGTATGTATGTATGTATGTATGTATGTATTTATTTATTTGGGACAGTGCATATTAATGAACATCTACAATTGCCGCTGTAAATATGCCAGATTGCAGCAACAGTGTTAATTTCCATCTGAAAGACAAGAAAGACAATTGACAAAAGACAATACATCATAAAAACACACAAAACAACACAGTGAGGATAATCTACTGATGGTCACAGGCTTGGTTTTCCTTCATCCAATGTTTAAGTTGTGATTTGAAGGAGGCATATGATTGCAAATCTCTTATGTTGAGTGGTAAACTGTTCCAATATTCAGTCCCAGTGACAGAAAGCATGCAAGGCCATGCAAGACTTTAAATATCAGACAAGCATTTTTGAAATTCACAAAATTATTAAAATTAAGAAATTTATGTTTATCTAAAACAATGCAGTGGTGGAAACTTTTTTTTTAATAATTTTTTTTATTCGGACACATTTTCAGTATACGTATCCTCTCAGCACAGGTATAAACATATGTCCAATTTTCCAGTTTCCCCCCAAAAAAACAACTAACAAAAAACCTTAAACTAAAAAAAAAAAAAAAAAAAAAAAAGGAGAAAAGTAGTACCCCCCCAACCCTAAAATTTTATGGCTTTTTAAAGAAGTGATTGTATGGGTTTGAGCATTGTGCTGCAAGTGACCAGGAAGTTACAGGCTATAGTACACAGTTGACTGTGGGGTATTTAGTAACAAGGAAATTTCATGAATAGGCTTATTGCACAGGTGGCATCCCATCACGATACCACACTTGAATCCACTGAGTTCTTGAGAGCTAACCCATTCTTTCATAAATGTTTGTAGAACCAGTCTGTATGTCTAGGTGGTTTCTTTTATACCCCTGTGTCCTTGGAAGTGATCACAACAACTATATTCAATGATTTATAGAAGTGTTTTACTACTTTTTGAAATATAGTGTATATTATCAATGGAACAAATGCAAACAGTGAAACAGTGAAGATCCAAATGAGACAAAAAGTAGACTGACTGTAGTTCACCTGACTTTATAAAGCACATAGATATGTTTAGAGGTTTAGCAGTTATTTTATAGTAAAGTATATCTTTGGTTCTAGCCTTTGAGGGTTAACTACAGCTGTAAATGTAATTCTTGAGTTTTATTTTGCATGTGTAATTTTGAAACTGAAACCCCTACGTGATAGCAGTGAAGACCCTCTGAGCGTGACAAAGTGTGAAGTGAAATCACCCCCACATTCATTCACTTTCATTCATTTTTTCCCGGTTCAATCAATGAATCTTAATTGTTCCCAGGAGGAAGGGAAATTATGTTTGCAGCTTGGTGACAGACAGGAATGGATGCATACATGTCCATAATGTTTGGCCTTGCTACTGGATTTAATCATCTTAATGCTGCTTAATGTAAATTCTCAGTGAAGGCGGTGAGTTGTTTATTCACACCGTTCTGCTCACGAGGATGCTTACAGGCCAAAACACAGCACTAAGCATCGATGGACTTACTGAAGTACTGTGATGAAGTATACATTTAAGGTACTTGTACTTAAGCTTTTCCATTTTTTCAGCTTTATACTTCTGCACCACTATATACTTAACGCATTTTATTCCATTACATTTTTCTGACAGATTTACTTCATCCCCTTCCACTCCAGTGTTTAACTATGTATCTTCATTGTAATGATTTTTAATGTTTGCAATAAAATGAAGGATGAAAGGGTTTAGAATTCTCTTCGTATTTCAGGTAAACAAACTCTTTATAAACCTGCAGGAAAATACATGGCAACAAAGACAAAACATTTTTTGTGTTGTGTTTTGTCATGAAAATATATTTCAGATATTACAGTGGCAAAAATGATCAGAACAGAAAATATTGACCTTTTTTGCTTTCAAAACATGATTTCATTTTATAAAGTTCATGAAACATGTAGATTGTTGCTCTGAACACAACAAATATCAGATGAAGTGAGTCCTACTGTTTTAATCCACTTTAAACTTTAATATTTACTTAAAGAGCAGGATAGGCCTGGGCTCTGTTCTATGGCTTATATAGCATAAGGATGAGTTTGTAAATATTTCATTTGTTTTATACCTATTTTAATGGCCAATATAAAAAAAAAAAAAAACAGATCAAACCCCTTAAATATTTTTGTTTATAGTGTATAATACCTTTAGGTATATGATGATTGTCCATAGATTAAACTAACAGTATTTAAAATAGTTCAGATGACCTCAAGCAGGGACTATTTAACTGCACAATGACTACTTTAACTCTACTTTTCACATTTTTGAACCACTTCTTGCTGATGATACTACTGGCATATTGAGCCTGGTGTTGTAGTATTTGCAATATTAGTACTTTTACCTAAGTAAATGAGCTAAATGCCCTCTATGTCTTGAATTTCCCCACTGTGGGGTCAATAAAATCTTATCTTGTCTTATCTTGTCTTATCTTATCTTATCTTACCTGTATTAGCCATATTTAGGATCATTTATATGTGATAATTATGTAACATTGAAAAACTGAAAGGCTTACAATAAGTGCTCATGTAATGAAAGTGATGAGGTTATTTCAGACTGTCAAGACAACTTCATTAGTTTCCACTATTGTTTTGGACTTTAAACAACCAAATGATTGAGAGTCTCAACAATTTCCGATAAACTAACATCTCTTCACTTCTGTAAGTTCATAAAAGTGGTGCAAGCCGCTTTTACTTTCTTTCTAACATCAAGCAGACATTATGTGTTGGTACATGACGGGAAATCATCACAGCAGGATGTTTTTCCCAAGCAGATTTATAAGTGCTTTCTCCCCAGAGAGCATCCACATTTGTCCGTTTCACGCAGTATATATGAGCTACCCCACCGCCTATCCTCTCAGGAGTCAATCAAATAGAAGCCCTTCACATTTACCCATAATTCAGGCGTCATAAAGATGGAACAGCAGCATGAAGAAGGAGTTTGAGATATGAGCTCTGAGACCGTCCATGCCAGGCTGTCCGTCTAAAAAAACAGAATCTGAGGGGAAATCATATGTTGCGCTCCAGTGCTGCGACTCTCCCCATCCCATCTGGACTGCCTCCTTCACATTGTTAGCTTCAAAGAACCTCTGCTCCCCGTCAGCCAGAAATCACTTAAGAGGGTTGTTTCAGTCTGCAAAAGCTTTCGACTGTTTCTGTTTGAAACAAAGCACAGAGAAGCCTTTCTTCCCTTTCAAGGCTGCACGTCGTGTGGGCTGCCTCTCCGTAGAGGATGAGGAGAAGAAAGCACAGCAATCTGTGGCAAAGTAAGCTGTTGCTGGCATTGAAAGAAAAACACACATCCCCATTCTTTAACATGAAGTGGCTGACAGAAACATACACTCTACATCCTTGTATTTACCTCCCCTGCAGCCAGGAAAGCTATTATCGCTGCTCATGCTATTACATGATTCATTTAGAACATTGTCAGTGAAACTGGTTTCATTACCTGTTTTCAAAGGCCTGCTGAACACTGCAAAAACTCTAATGGTCTGATCCAACATGATTCATTATTTATTCAGTCCCATTGTATATTTGCCCATCCCTAGGGGAGCAGCATTACATATTATTGGACAATAATGGTGTTTACAGTGACCCTTGCACTTCGATTAGACTGTAACACTGATTTCTGACTGCAAATTTAATATATACAAGGAACAACAACAAAAAAATACAGTTTTGATGATTTTGGTAGGGAAAAAAAGATAGCCAAATCTCATAACTCTACTGTATTGAATAGATTACATTATTAAATTACCTGTTAAATTATGACATGTATGTATTCTAAGTAATGTAACTTATCACATTTGATTAATTAGGACACTTTGCTGTACATGTTAACATGTTGCGAACCTGTACGAGGTAATGAAATGTTTTCATGTTCTCAAGTCAACTTCTGCAGGGAACTCTGGTACATTTATTTAGGAATTTCTCTTCACCATCTCAGTTTATTGTTAATTCAGTCCAATTGTATATTGGCCCAACCCTCGTGAGCAGCATTATATATTACTGGACAATAATGGTGTTTGTAATCACCTTTTCACTTTGATAAGACTAAGATTACAATGAATTATGACTACAAATTCAATATCAATATATAGAAGAAACAGAATAAAAGTAGTAATGTTCTGATGATTTTGGTGATATAATCTGGGATAAAATAGAGGCTAGTCTCAAAACTGTACAGTATTTAACAGGTTACATTATTAAATCACTCATTAGATGGAATTTATGCCTGTTTTAAGCAATCTAACTTATATTTGATTAATCGGGACACTTTGCTATGTTTAGAAGCCTCTCTGTCCATGTTAACATGTGAAAAATGATGATTTTGTGTTTTTTGTATAATCCAGGGATGTTAAGGTTACAAACTCAACTTCTGCAGGGAACCGACTGTTTTTGTAACTTTTTTAACTGAAAGTATGACAGATGAGGAAAAGAATGAGAATTTGGTTTTAAAATATGTTAATTTATTGTCTAGATAGACATTTCCATTTTGGAAGAAGGTGATTGGCTAACAGATACCACACCATTATGTGACAGCAACTGTAATGGTCTGATCCAACTTGATTCATTATTCATTCAGTTCTATTGTACATTGGCCCATCCCTCAGGGAGCAAGATTATATATATTATTGGACAATAATGGTATTTCCAGTCACCCTTGCACTTTAATAAGATGTCATACTGAATTCTGACTGCATATTCAATATATCGAAGGAACAGGAATGAAAAATGCCCATTTTTTTGGTTAGTTATCTGACTTATGACATCTGATTAATCACTTTTCTGTGCTTAGAAGCCTCTGTCCATGTTAACGTGAACCTGTCAATCTACAAAAAAAAAGATGCATCATTTAAATCAGTGTTTAACGCTTCAGTTAACTTCAACTTAAGCATTATATTCTGGTACACTTTTTTTACCTTGTGGCACTAGAGGAAAAGGAGAATTTCAACTTATGTTTGGGGATATTTCCATTTTGACCAAGATTATGTGGGAAATATTACGCCGTTACGTGCCTAAAAAAAAATAATTTCTGCCCCTAAAAACACCCAGGTGAAGCTGCTTTAAAATTTGAATTTCGCCAAAGGTCACTACTGTTAACTCGATTATGCAACCCGTAAATATGAGGATTATTTTACTGCCTCCATCACAGAAAACCTAATTTAAGCGAAAGCGTAGGTTTAAGGCCACTGTGTTATCAAAAGGTCACTGTTTTTATTCCCCAGTGGAAAACCTGAGCATGATAATCAACACCCACTGAAAGTCACCGCTGATAACACTGCCAGTTAAGGTCTTATGCAAATACAGGATCACAGTGACATGTTTAATGAATAATGTGCAAAGCAGAGATGAAACTGTCAGATGCTCACTTCAAGGAGGAAATTAGATGAATTTAATTTGTCTTAAATGGTGAAAAAGCAAATGCACTGTCCGTCTGTGGAAATAACTTGTCAACCTGCAAGAAGAGTCATTATCTTACTTCTATAAACTATTCAAAACTGACTTTAACAATGGAAATGCCTCATTTAAGTCTGGTGTGTTCAAGGCTATGGTTCCTTGCTTCATTTATGAATTATTTATACTTTTTTTAATCATTTTAAATAAATGCAGCCTTTGCTCGACATTATCCCCCAACTTCTATAGAAATAACTCTATCTAGTGGACAAACATAAGAACTGCAGTTTTAACCACAAGTACACAAAGACACTCCAAAATACGACAGTGAGATAACAAGGCAGTGTTTATTTATTTCAATAAATAGTGAAAAGTGTGATTTACTGCACAGTTTTGGGTGAAATAAATTAAGTGCTCATCATTAAAAAAGTGATTTTTTTTTTTTTTTTCACTTAGTTGTGTTCTTGTGTAAATCAGCACCGCGTGTCTTTTCTATAAGTTCCTGCAGAAAAAACAAGATACAGTTAACATTTCACTTTTGCATTTACAATAACGTAACAAATCAGAGTTATATATAGAAGGCTTAACCCTATGTGTTGATCATTACACAGTCCGTAATCTATTTGTTCTTTAATACAGGACTATTCCAAGGAAAAATACTGCACCTTATATCAATACAGCTGCAAGACTGTAAATGCATGTATATACAAAACCTTTAAGTTGACATTTTTTGGATATCCATTACTATTTTTAATCCTAAGGCATTACATCTGTAATTATTTTATATTACCATTTCTTGCAGGTACAACAATACTTTTCAATTGTGCATTGTACTATGTATAACTATCTATGTGACAAAACCCATCTTATCTCTTAGCTTAGTAATGGATGTAAACTTAATAAGACCTTTCTGGGTACTTATTTGGATCTGCAAACTTACAGCTCAGATTTATCATATATTCAATATACATTGTACAGTTTTAGAAAACTGTACAATGTATATTGAATATATATGATAATTCTGAGCAGTAAGATTAAAACTGAGCTCCATTTCACACATTTAATAAGTGATTTCTGACATTTCTTTAGATTGTGAGATTTAAATGCCACATACCTCGTGATTGTGGCTGTGATTTCTTGTGCTTATTCAAATATTGTGCTCTGGCTTCATTCTTGAAGCTTTCCGTTTCATGGTTGGGCATCACTGCTTTCCATGATTTCTCTGCGAGTCAAAATTAGGAATCAAATGATATGGCAGTTGAGAGCATATACAATATCACTTATTTGTAATTAATAAGAGTGGAATTGTTGTGCTTTTAGAGCAAAAATGAAAGACCCTGCTGTCAAATGAGACTACAACACATTGTTTGCCATGTATAACCTTCCAAAATTAATTCATTTTAGCTGATAAAATAACAAAATAGGCTGCCCCTAGTTAAATAATGAATCCCCCTAATTAATCTTTTTATTATTAAAGTGAAAATCCTTTGCTCACCAGTTTGACACCTTTGTGCCAGATAAATGTGATCCGTGTTCCTCCATTTGTCTCTGATGGAGCCCACCATGGCACAGTTCTCATCCATCTCTCTGATGGTGTTGCCGTGGGGACAGTGGTGAAGCCTCTGCCATGTAGCCGGGTGATGCTGCAGCTCGTTGCACACACAGTTCTTTTCACTCAGCTTTCGGTACATCACTGTAGGACACTTCTCTAAGTTTTGCTTAGAGGCCAGTGGCTTTTTGATGACTGCGAATTTTCTCTGATCATCGGCCCCTCTCCATTTCAACGCTGCGCGACTAGGGCTGTTCTCAGATGATTCACCCTCAGTGTCATGTCCACGGTGAGAACAACGTACATCTGGACTGGAACCTTCTTTCATCAGTCGCCTGTTGGGGTGACCTTTACAGAAATCACAGGTTGGTAAATCATTCCACTGTTGGAAGGGAGACGCTTTTCTTTTCAAGGTCTGACCATCTAGTCCTGTACTGGTTGATGTGTAGACCCTCTGTTTTGCCAAACATCTAGTGCAGAGTCGTTGTCCCTTCGACCCATAAGGGAGGAATGTGTTCTCATTGAAATTTCTAGTGATGCAGCATTCATGGTCAGAGAGGCTTCGTCGGTCTGCCTTTCCTTTAGGTTTGTACCTTTCTTTCGGCTTACGAACAGCAGGCTCTTTGTACTCTAGGTCCAGTTTTCTTCTTCTGGAAGCCCCATGTGAAACACGGTTGTTCAAAGGCTTGGTCTTTTTGGGTGTTGGTGGCATCTTGCTATAATAGTGGACACTGTCAAAGTCAGATAACCAGCTGGATGAGGGAAGGTAAGTAGGCAAAGACTCAAATGATGTATCCTGATTATCTGGATTTGATTCACACCTCTGTTGGTTTCCATCTGCCTTATCCATCAAATAGATTGGTGGCTCTGCTGTGTTCTTCAGCTCTGTTACAGGAGCTTCCTCTGCCACAGGGACATCTATCACAGGACAGATATCAGCTTCACACACCATGTCATCATCAGGAGGTTCCACAGTGGGCACCAAGTCCTGCAGTTCTTCCTCTGGTAAAGGAGGCATCTCAATCACAGGAACCAGGTCTTCAGGAGCAGCTTCCACTCTTATTACAACTGTATCTGTCGAAGGAACTTCAGCTACAGCAGGAATGTCATCATGAGACTCCATCAGGAATTCAGGAGAAGGAACTAAAGTATCTTCCCCACCAGACCAGACAGTCGACTCCATCCTCCTCAGCTCATCCAGGTATTGTGGATCAAAGGGCAGGCGAACGACTTTAAAGTCAAAGTTCTTGGAAGTTGGATATTTTTTGCCGCTTTCCTCAACATCAGTATGAGCTACTTGTGAACCCAAATCAGAAGTACCAGCTGCAGTGTCTGTCTGGTTCCTTGATTCTTCCAAAGCCAGGATCTTCTCACCACTGCAGGGTGTCCCTACCAACAGGATGTCTGGACAAGCCTGTAGGGCCTGCTCTGACTGGTCCACAGAAAGGCTCAGGTTGTCGTCCTGCAGCACATGACCATGAAGGACGGAGCTGCACTGGACCACATCTTTAGAAAAGCTGTGGGACATTTCTGCAGTCTCATGAGAATGCAGGACCTGTAGCCCCACCGGTGTGGTGCAGCACTCAATCCTCACCTCCTCTGTCTGTATCACAAAGCTGCCGTTTGGTGGCGTCCTGGTGGTGGAGGAGGGTACCACGTCGTTCAGCTCTAGTGACTGGTCCTCCTTCTGCACAGTCAGAGCTGGAGACAGTGACTGACTGGTTGGGATGCTGATAGTGTCACTGCTGCAGACATTGAGGCCACCTGAGACCGCGGCACTGCTGGATGCTGGTGTGTTGGTCCTCCGTGACGCTGACAGAGGCTCAGTTTGGACCTCAGAGCTGGTCATTGCTCTGGAGGGGGCATTTTGTTGGTAACGGAGCCTATGAGCATGGTAGGCCATGGACTGGTAATACTGAGGGTTGAGCATGCGCCTGTAGTCCATCAGATGGAGGTGACTATGGGGAACAACAAAGCCAGGGGCCTCCACGTATGGATTTGGTGGATAGGGAGGCATCATGGGCATACCATAACCTTTAAAAACCAGAGAAAAGGAATTAGAATAGAATAGAACATTTAAAATCTGATATTTAAAGCTGCCAAATAACTGTAAACATTTAATATTTACATATAAATTAAGTTTTTCAAAAATGCTAAAGTGAAATTGTGTTGAGTGTTTTTTTTAAGCCAACATCACACTAGAGTTGGATGAGAGATTAATCTTTAGATATAAGGGTACAGTACAGTTCTACAACCTGGCCTTAGAAAACAGAAGAAAATGAATGAGGTCACCAGGGACTAGAAATTGTACTTTTCTGAATTTTATTTCAATCAAAGCCAAATTCAAATCAAAATCTTAAAAATAATATTAGATAAAATTGTCATTCTTCTCCCATGAAGTTTGTCAAATGATAATGGTTATAGACATTTGTTTTTACATTCAATTTATGATACATTTTGCTGAAAAAAAAGAAGTTATTTTTCATATATATATATATATATATATATATATATATATATATATATATATATATATATATATATATATATATATATATATATATCCTTTTAATTTACTGAGATTTTCTGAACATCAACTTGAGTACATCAAATATTGGAAAATACCAGATTTTCACTGAAAAATGCAAAATGCAGAGGATGATATAATTAATGATGACAAATCACTCGAAAAAGTTAAAGAGGAAATAAACATTTGAAAGCTGCTATAAAAATTGTTCTAGGTCTTTATTGGTTTAAAGATTATGTTTTTATTGGAATTTGGAAAAACACAAGTCATTTCCAGAATTAACTAAGCACACATACATGTACACCATAAAACCACTCAGCACTTATTTTCCACAGCTGAACAAGAAAGAGAAAAGAAATTATGCACTGTATATATCAAGCATTTGTATATTTTGGACAGTACAAAAATTTTAACCTACACTGAATGGATTTCTTTCTTTCTTTCTTTTTTTAAATAGTGGCTGATTACTTCAATCTGTGCAGAAATGACTTCTGAAAAAATACACACCAACTTACTTCTTATTTGCATAAAAATATAAAGAAGATGATAATGAAAGCAGCACGCTTGCTTAAAACAAAAAAGGACACCGACGAGTAAATACAGCCACTGGTTTCTAGATCACATGCAGTGGAAATGAAGGTACTTCAACCAGAAAGAACAATGAGTTTGCGCTTACCGATCCCAGGGTAGCCATAGTAGGGGTTGTAGGACACAGGCATGGGTAAAGGCACAGGCCACTGCATACTCTGCATGGGCATGTACGGCTGTGAGGGTTGTATGTAGAAGAAAGGTTTATGATGCTGCTCTTCAGGATGTGGAGCTGCTGAAGGCCCTGGAGCCGACTGAGGGGGGCCCTGCATTTGCTGACCCCCATGCGGTCCCTGAGGGCCAAAACCAAACGGCTGATGCAAGGTAGATGTGGCTGCTGCCATATCTGACAAAGAGCCTAAGCAAGAGTCTAGATAATTTCAGTATGTTCTGATAGACATCCAAAACAGATTACCACAGACTAACTCTCTTTCACACTATGATTTCGATAAGAAAGCAAAGTCATGATACGGCCAGGTTTGTCAAATACTGCACTGATTGGCCAGAGTTTGGTACCAGGTGATGATTGTCCAATTAGAGTGAGTTTAAGCCAATAAAAAAGTGGCAATAAAAAAGTCACTCCCACTTTGCTGCATTAACTCACCTGAGGAAAGGCAGACAAAAGAACAGAGATAGGTGGAAAAAGAAGATATGGGACTTGGATGAAGTAGGTGAAACTACAAACTCAGAAGATGAGCAGTCGAGGGGTTCAAGCAAAACAGGTCTGCAGCTTGTCTGGCTAAATGAGAGTGAACCTGTTTACATGACCATAAAAGTCTGGTAACTGTGTAATCAGATAACTATAATAATGATGTGTTTACATGCACTTCAGAAATGCAATAATCATAAAAACTCTGGTTTACATGTTTCAGTCCACTATCAGATTTCTTTTGGAGTATGTTTGTATGAAGTGAGGCTAAGCTCAAACTCTCTGTTGTCTTCTGCTCACATTGGGGCATTGTCACAATCATTTCTATGTTTTGTTCGTTTTTGTGTTTTTTACACATGTGCAGACATAAAAGAACTAAATAAACCAGATTAATGGACTATTAGGGAGAAATCTATGTGTGTTAATCTGATTTCTCATAATCAGAAAATTGCAGTTATCTGATAAAGCATACCACATTATGCTGTTTACATGATCACTTGAATAATCTGATAACTCCAGAAATTGGAAAATGATCAGATTTTTAGTGTGCATGTAAACAGGCTCAGTATGGTACACAGAAGTGAAAGCAGGTTCAAAATGGAACCGCAGAAAATGGAAGATATTTTTAGATATTTTGTTTAAAAAAAAAACAAAAACAAAAAAAAGACAAACAACATTAAAGCATGAAAAACATACTCTGACTTTTTCCAGACTGAACATTGAAGAAAGTGACATCGGTTTATGTCACTTTCTTTACGAAGTGTTTAAGACGTCAGTGCTTTACAGTATGAGAGTAAGGCAAAAGTCAGGATCAGAGGAAGTTATTTGCTGTCTTGCCGTCCTCCTGCAGGGGGAAAAGCAAAATGATGCAGTTCCCTGAGTGGGATTCAGGTTTAATCTAGAACCCAGTCAGGCCAATCACACCATCTGTGACCCCCCAGGACAAAGCTCAAAACCATGAGTGACAGGGATTTCGCTGCCGCTGCTCCCCGTCTGTGGAACGCCATGCCTGACCACCTCTGGGCTCCACAGACTGAGGACACTTTTAAAGAAGGCCTGAAGACCTTTTTATTCAGGAAAGCATATCCATGATCTCCCCACATCTGTGCACGCGTCACCTGTTTTAACTGTCTTTTTCTTTAAACTGTTTTTATCTATCTTACTTACTTTCTATTTTTATTCTCTGACTTCCCTTCTAATCATATGTATTGTACCCTGTCTATAGCACTTCAAGGTTTTTAGATAAAAATGTAAAGTACATTACAAATAAAAATTATTATTATTATTATTATTATTATTATTAATGAAGAACAGCTATTTAGGATATTGAACCAAATAGAATAATCACATATAGACTCCATCTCCTAATTTAGACCAGTGACAGATTATTGTGCTACCAGTATTTAACCCTAAAAAACCATGGACTGTTTTTGTGGTAACTTCCAAATGAATTTCCTACCTGATTTACCACCATTGAGTATATTAGCCTCCGCATTTTGTATTTGTAAGTGAAAATCAGGTATTTGCCTGATGTTTTCAGCCAAATATATCACTAACAGAGCATAAAAACCAACATCTGCAACCACTGTCATTTGTCAGTCAATGTTGCAGAAGATGATGGTTTTTCCATGTTCAATATGGAGCCTCTGAACATCCAAATGGGACATATCTGATGACCATGTAAAGTGGAGAACCTTACTTTTTCCCTGAATTATGTAAATGCATTGATATGTTTAGTGGCTCTAAATTTATTAAACATTTTAGAGGTGGCTGAGGTATTTGGGGGTTTAATACTCAAATGGACAAATGGAAACACAGAGGAGGGTCAGATCCTCTCTTCCAATTATATTTAATGTTTTTATCATTGTTTAAGCAATTTCTTTTTATTTTCCCCTTTGGATGTACCTTCTATTCATATGAAGCACATTGAATTGCCTTTGTGTATGTAAATGGTCTTACTAAGATGCTGCACCTTTTATCAGTTGCTGTCATGTGCTGCAAAACCCTTGGACAAGCTGAGGTTGAAATGGAGGTGGAGTCACTGGGGACTGAGGCGGAGACATGCACATAGCCGGGGACATCTTGGTCCGTCCAGGTCATCCTCTTCATCCCTACTGTATCCGTGTGTGTAACACCTTAGTCAATGGCAGAAAGACTGGAGACTCAGCTGAAAATAAACCATTTTCTTTCTTTTTGTAGAGCTGAAGGACATGTGAATTTCCTCCTTGGGATTAATAAAGTTCATTTGAATGAGTTGAACTGGTCAAACTCCCACAGGTTGTTCCATTAAATATCCTCCCACCGCTCCTTGGTTTTCAGTGCATTTCTGCATACGCTCACAGAAAATTATTCAGCATCCTCCTTATTTCTCTGGGAAAATGTCATTTTCTAAAACCTTTGTCTGCTCTTTATTATGCCCATCCATTAAGTAACCCTAGGAGGACAATTTCTTAAAACATACATTTAATTTTTCCAATTCAGTTCCCTCAATTTCCTGCAGTTTCAGGGTCTTTTTCTTAAGGGTCGCACAATACTTTGAAATGCAAAACACACATCCTCCTCTGAGATGTAGGTTTAACCCTGAAGAGCCAATTAAGAGGTGAGAGGAGGTTTTCTTTGATAGCTAAAGGCAACACTACAAGCAGCTTTATGAAACACGAAAGCTCTGAGGTCGTTTGTTGACTCCACCACTGATTTGATGGAAAGGAATTTTCTGTGGCAGAACAAGGCAGGTTTTTAGTTCTTATCAAGAAGGCATGTCAGCATGCTTTACACAAAACATGAAAACATTAAACGGATCACAAGGGAAAAGCATCTGAACAAGCAACAGGTTCCATTGTAATAAGATAAAAACACCACTTTACCCGTGAGTGGTCATAATGTTATAATTCCATTATGTATGGATGATCATGAGTTTTACTCTACACCTCCCAGCACTGTAACAAAATCACATAAAAGACAATGCAGTTTAAACATTCAACAATATTTTATTCAACTGGCCCCAAACAGTGGCACACCATCTGCAACACAACCTGTCAACCCTTTCATTTTCCATTTTGTGAAATTAATTGATAAAGAATCGTGTAAGGCAGGGTCACTGCAGACAATTTATACTTTTTTTTTTTTAATTTTATTAAACAAAAAGAGGCTTCATGTGCAGTGGATTTCACCTGGTGCTATTAATACTCTAACATATCCTGGAACATTTTTGCCTTTGGGGAACCTGCAAAAGCAAAAATTACATTTTACAATATTGTTTATTTTCTTCAATAGAAGTAAGACATGTCCTGAGACTTGTGAAGAATTCAAGTGTTATTTATGGATTCACCTACAGTTCAACACGCAACTCAGTCTGGGGATTTCAGCATGGCGGTTGTCTCATTGTTGAGCCTGACGAATAAGAAGAAATTAAATTCAGATTAAAATAGATACTTGAGGATAAAATACAGAATACTAACCTCTCTCCCAGTGTAGTGAGATGGCTCGTCATCATCCTCTCTCTGCCAGTGGTACAGCACATTCCTAAATGCACCTGGTGTGGAGTCACAAATAACGCTCACACACCTTAAACTGATTCACAATATAGACTGCTGAAATCATTTTCCTCCCTTCCCCATATACGTCACCACTTTCCAAGTTCCCCTTGTTACATGAAAGAACATCCACCTCTGAGTTACCTCTGTGTGCTGAAAATGACTAGTTTTGACAAGAGATGCATCCATCTTTGGACAGAATTTAGTAATTTTGATACGTTTTCTCACTTTCCATGTGAAAATGCTCCACCAAACCCTTTTCCTCAGCACTTCTTTGCAGAGGCACTGTTGTCACATCCCACACTAGATGAGTTTAAAGGAACGCAAACCAGCCAAACAATCCAGAGTGTTTTTCTATTTGTTCAGAATGGTAGTAAATGGTGCCACCACTGGCACAGTGCTAACCAAGGCTACGTTCACACTACAGTCCAAACCTGACTTCTTTGCCCATATGCGAGCCAACCCTCTTCTTGTATCTGACATTTTGACAGTATAAAGAGCACAAATCTGACTTTGTCAAATTAAACCCAAACCACTTTCATATCCTCCTGAGACCCAACAATGCATTTTTATCCTCTGTAGGTGACTAGAGTTTCACTGCTTTATTTAAAACAAACAAACAAAAAAAAAACACTTTCCGCTGCAAAGGACATTCCATAAATTTAAAAAAAAAAAAAAATCTATCTGAAAAACTGTTGCATCATGCCATTTCTAATCCAGACATTTATTTAATGTAGAAAAGCCAAAACTTTTCCTTTCCTGGGTCTCAGGAGGATATGTGGTCTTAAATCAGATACATATCTTATGTGTTGCAATGTGACAGTCTGAATAGTCATGCCACATTTACAAAACCCACATTTATTTCTGTACATACAGTGAGCTGCATGTGACATCTATATATTCAGGACCATAGACTGATCACATGAGGATGATGGTAGTGGCATTTAAATTATATGAACAATCACTCACAACGAAAAAAAAAATCCAAATTGAGCATTAACACTGCAGTGTGAACGCAGCCTAAGTGTTGAGATTCAGAGAGCACATTTTTGAAAAACTCTGCACACCTTGTCTCTTCAAAGGAGATGGTCTCCTCCTGGGAATCGGACCCCCGTCTCCCCACCTGCCTTGGTCTGCTGCAATCACTTCATCTCTGCAGAGTCTGTCTGTGAGCATATCAACACATTCAGTGTGTATTTCTAAAATTGCTTATATGCATGCACTATGCATGTCATTAGTGTCAGAACGCATATGCTTACCCTGACATGGTCTGCATTGCAGTTCGCTGCCAGTCACTTCTCCAACCTCCATATCAACTGGGTCCTGCTTACAAAGATCATGACCTTTCTCTTGCTCAACCTGATCTGCTGAATCCTTGTGCTGGCTTCTTTTATGCCAAGGCTTTGCAGCATGTCTCAAAGGGAAAGAGTGAGTCTTTCTGGGTGCATTATGCTTCCTCACCACCACTTTAATCGCCTGCTCACACCCTCTGCCATACCCGCCCTCCTCTTCAGAGTCTCCACCTTCATCCACATACACTTTAGAGCTCTGGATTTTGCTCCTTCCTGTTCCTTTTGGCAGACTTTTCCCACAGCAGGCACACATGAACCTCCTTGAACCAATCGCCCAGTCTTCCTCTCTTTCCTCAGCAGCTGGAGGGGGTTCATCGACAACTTCTGTGAGCCTTCGTCCTGCATACACATGCTTAGGGAAGAGATCCATATCCTCCAGATCTGTGGAGAACATTTCATCTTTTGAGGACAACTCATCCAAAGATGGACTGAGCACGCTCATCCGCTCATGGGTCGTCGGCATGGACAGGTAGTTATAGTAGTAAGGAGAGGAAGAGGAAAGGCGGTTCATTCCAGCAGCTCCAGGTGCCAAAACACTCTCAAAAGGCAGCTTCAGAATCTGGTAGCTTGGATCAGGTTTTATGTTATGGGACGATGCTTCCCGGTGTTCTGGTTTTGAGACTTTATCACCACTTTCTGTTACAGGGGAAGAGGGGAGTGTCACTGATGGAAGGGTGGGATCTATTCTCCTCTTCAGCAGCTCATCAGCATCACATTTGTGAGAACTTTGATCAGTCACTACGATATCTGACTGGATATTAGCGACTTCTCCTTTCTCAAGAGGGAGAAGGTGTTCATCTGCTGCTGACTGCTCTACATTTGGACCCTCCTCATGGACAGAGGAGCTATCAAGTGGCAACTCCTCCTCCATTTCCTCCATTTCTCCTGACCAGCACTCTGGAGGGCTTAAAACATCTAAGCTCCTGTGGCTGGAGTCGCCGTCATAAACTGCTGTTGTGGAGGCTCTGAAGGTCACTGCTGAGGGCTCCAAACAGCTGTCATCAGGTGCTGAAGGCAGGATGAGAGCAGCAGCCTGCTCTTCACCCTTCTTCTCCTCTCCTGGTGAAAACATGCCCGAGGACTGCGAAGCGACGCCTGAGTCCAGCTCTCTATCTACACCCTGCAGGTCACTCGCCTGCATTTTATCCAGACATTCAATGAGCTTGGTTATGGCGTCGCTGGGGTCCGTTTGAACCTCTGAACAGGCCGTTTCCCGCTGCCCAGGAGGCTGCGAGGGATGCTGTTGGCGAGGCATGTCATTCCAGTGTGGTGAGGGGAAGCGGGGTTCAAACATCCGCCTATAATCCACTGGATATATGGGAGCATGAGGGAAAACAAACCCAGGATATTGCATGTACTGGTAAGGGTGCAAGCAGGGACGGCCAAAGTTAAAACCTAGAAAAGAAAAAGTAGGGGAAACTTCATTTAAAAACAAAAAAAACACATTTTGAATGTGTAAGGCAGCTCAATTGTTTATTGACTGCATTTTTCTTCTTGCTGGATTTCAATTATTATTTTTAGACTCCACAAAAAACCTGTTTAGAAAATAGTTTCTTTTAAACTATCATAATTTATTTACTACCAAGTAAATAAATGAATAAATACTGATATCACTGTTATTAATGAATGGCTGATGTGGAAACCAAATGTTATAATTTGTCATTATGATGTGAGAACTTTTGTAATGATGTGAAGTTATATAAATAAATTTGATTGATTGGATTGATTTGCATCACTTATTTATTTTTTAAATAATTTTATGTATGGATTTTCAACAGCATAACATGGATGTGTCAAACGGTGTGCATATTTTTGCTGTCCCTCTTAACATAAATTCCTACCCCCAACATGTCACTCATTTTGATCAGACAGAAAGTTATTTAACTCTTCTGAGACACAGAAGATAAAAACTTCCCTGGTGTGGAAATAACAAACGATTAACTTACCACTATGCATGCTTGGATTTGTTATTTTCAACTGAATATTAGACCCAAGTCAAATAAACTATTAACTGTTAAACTGTAAATGATCTAGGGCAGGTGTGTCAAACATGTGGCCCGGGGGCCAAAAGCAGCCCGCCAAAGGGTCCAATCCGGCCTGCGGGATGAATTAGTGAAATACAAAACTTACGCTGAAGAAATTCGCAATCAAGGATGTTAAAATCATTTTAGGTCAATTCGATCTAAAGTGGATCAGACCAGTAAAACACTATCATAATAACCTATAAATAATGAAAACCACAAATTTTTCTCCTTTTTTTATTGTAAAAAAGTAAAATTACACAAAAATGTTTACATTTACAGACTAGCCTTTTACAAAAAATGTGAATAACCTGAACTAATATGAACAATCTGAAGTGTCTTAAGAGAATTAAGTGTAATTGCACTAATATTCTGCCTGCTCTTATACGTTTTGCGTATTTGTAGAGCCACTGTAATCTATAAGTTGTAATGAACATGTGAAAATGAGAAGCTGAGGCCAAATAATGGCATAAATTGTTAAAATTTCACTTTTTTTTTTTCCTTAATAAATTTCATTTTGTTCATGGCTGTTCATGTTTTTGTCTTTTTTTAAAGGATAATTTGTAGATGTAAACATTTTGATAATTTTACTTTTTTTCCACTCTAAAACATAGAATTTAGACATGCAATGATGTTATTTATATATTGCTATGTTATTATTTTAATGATCCGGCCCACTTCAGGTCATTTTGGGCTGTATGTGGCCCCTGAACTAATATGAGTTTGACACCCCGATCTAGGGTAAACAATGCAACACAGCATTAGTTCACGCTCACTTTTGTTGATGTACATTGTAGAGGAAAGATGTTTGATTTGTTTGCATACTTCCAAGCACATGACATGTTGATTTTTTTTTTTTTTTTAATTTTTGTAAAGAAACATCTGGTTCTCACAGGACAGTGATGCTACAAACTTGTGATTATCTTAAACAATATGCTATGATATTATCCAAAAACCTCTATAGTGGTAAAACACTGACAAGAACCATTAAATTGACAATGTCAGCTTTTACTTTTCATGCTTTACATTATGCTGATAGTGTTTTACGGTTTCAAATGCAGTTGCAAAGTTGTATTAAATCTTTTGATATTTTACCTCCAGGTAAACCATAGTGACTGTAGGGGTTGTTCATCTGCCAATGCTGGTACAGATAATAAGGTTGAGATGGAGGCTGGACGTAGAAAAAAGGTCTGTGGTGATGAGTTCTCTGCTGGCCGTTGCCAAATGAATGTGGTTGTTTGCCTCCATCTGTAGGAACATCAATGTAAAAATTAAGTTTGCAAATACTGTTTTAAAGCACTAACACAACTCCATTTGATTCAAGGGCTTCAATGCAGAATTTTATGAAAACAAGATTTAAAAGGAAAGCTTTACCTTCCATTTTTTCAGGTGCTTTCTCAGTCAGACAGAAATAAAACACTACAAATCAACCTCCAGCTACTGAAATTGAACTTTTACAGTCAGTTTCCCGATAAACAACAGTAGAAACGCTTCACTTCGGGGTCCATGGGACGTCTCACTAACAAAAGCCTCGAGCTGGTCTCTCATCAGTCAAATAGGAATCACCTGCTGCATGTCTGCTCTGCGGCCTTCACGTGCACCCAGAAAGACGGGCACCGGCCTCAGCATCACCACGAAACTCAACGGAGAAAAGCATCCGGTCATGAAAAGAAAGTGTATATCTAAATCGCAATTTTTTTAGCTGAGCAAAAAATTATTTGTTTTATGACTATATGAACAAATAAATGCAATTTCTCGGACTCTTTCTGACATAATTTATTTCTGCAGGATAACTCACAGTGTTTTATAGCTACGTTATAAATATACTCTACTATATATGGAGTATCTATTAACATTAAACACCGAGTGGAAGTAACATGAACAGAGGGTGACATAACGCATCATTTCTGTGCAGTTTGTTGTTGTGTCCCTTTCTGACCAGCAGAGGTCAGTATTCCTCTCTGAAGGCTGCTCAGTGTAGGCGCATGCGCAGTATCCTCATTTGGCCTCTGGTCTTTCAGGCGCTTAGATGCGCTGAAAGGTTGTCCGCTGCTCAGCTCTCCTACGTAACTGTTTAAATTCTAATTTCGGCTGGTGGACCTTACTTGGCACTTTCTGCTTGCCGGCAAGGTTTCCGTGTCGGGTGAGTTCGCAGGCCTTGTCTACACGTACTCTAGGACAAGTTAAACGGCTGGTTGTTAAAGTGGTTAACTTGGAAAGTGGCTCACCCAGGTAGCTAGCTTACGTTTATTTAGCTCTTTAGCAGTTAGCTTAGCCGTGTGTGTTAGCAGCATGATCGTTCAATAATTTCGTGGATGCTCGGGTTAATATCTGTCTTGTCCTCTGTGGAACAATTTCACAACTGATCCTCACTTTTTAATAGGACGCTAGCATCTAATCCTGGTGCTAAAAGTTACGGTACCCCCGAACTATGTGGAGCTAAAGTTGCTAAGTTACCGCGAGTGTCGCTGCACTCGAGCTAGCTGTATAATATTACATCAAGCTAGCCGATCAGGTGTATTGGTCATTGATCAAAGACGATGGTTGTCGCTCCAGTTAAAACTGATCTCCACAGGTGATGATGTAAAGGTTAGTCTAGTGTGTATAGCAACAGGCGACGGTGTATTTAACAATAACCACGGTTTGTTTTGGTCAAGTGGAGCAGTGAGAACATGCTAACTTGGCTAATCAGCATCAGACAAAATGTAAACGATGCGCTCTAAAGATGCCATCCTTTATTATCATAAAGTATTCATTTAACTAGGTAGTTATCAGGCTTTCTAACGTAAACATGCTCCTAAAAGGAAGGTGGTCTGCCAATTATCTAAGCATGATGTATGTTGATGGCCTAACGACCGATGGTGCAAGCCTGCTGCCGATGCACGTATTGTTGCTTCGCATCCTTATATGGTTACAAGATAACTTTAATGAAATATCATGCAAGTTAAATACGTGGCAAATCATATTTTATCTGTCACGTCCCTGTGTGTGGTGATGTCGGTTCTGACTCAGTTGAAATCTAATATTAGCTTGACCATGCTAAAACGCTAGCTGGCTACACGTTTGACATCGCAGAAGTTGAAAATATTCCGAACCTGATGTTGGCAGCTGCTGCAGACCCTGTGTTCAGAAAAAAGTGATACTAGATCTGAGGCATAAGGTTATAAAAGGTTGCCAGTATCGAGCTGGTCTTTTTCAGTGTTGTTTCAAGATGGTTGAAAAATTCACTTACTGGATCGTGTGACTTAATGATATTGTTATCTTCAAATATGCCGTTTATTCTCACATGGTTTTTATGAAAACAATCCAGTGTCATTTGTCTGGATGTAATCTGCGTTGATGCCAAAGAAGGTTTTGATGGTGAAAGTGTCTCAATGGCTCTGTCTGTCTCATGGTAACCTGCCAGAAAACACAAAGTCATGTAAGATGTTTTGGAGTCCAAGACTTGGATCCAAAAGCTTGTTCTGTTTTTCTTTGGTTTTGTGTTAAACTCCGCTGTTGTCATTTTTAAGTTTTTAACTGATTACATTTCATCAACCATGACTGAATACACGAATAATGCCAATAGTCTGAGTGTTTGCCATACAAACAGGACAGTATGTACCTTATTCTCTAACTGGCAGTTAAAATATGCATAATTGCGGAAGGGTGGCAGTTACTGATAATTTTTGTTGTGTAGTAATTAACAGATTATTTTCTCTATTCGTGATTTGCTGTATGAAAGGTTAAAAACTGTGAGAAGTGTTTCAGAGACCTCTAGTAGGTAACAAACATTCAAAAACTCAAGGAATGACAGAAAACTCAGCAAATTAGAGAAAATATTTGAAATAATTAATTGAATATCAAAATATCAGCTGATTGTTATCAATTAGATAATCATTTTAATTATTGCATTGACTGCTTAATCATTTTATGTATAAAGTTTACACTTTAGAAATGTGTATTAAAGGATGTCAAATTGACTTTTGGGTGAGCACATACAGGGGTTGGACAAAATAATGGAAACACCTTAAAAAATCAACAAAATATAATTTAATATGTTGTAGGTCCGCCTTTTGCGGCAATTACAGCCTCAATTCTCCAAGGTATTGATTCATACAACTTGTGAATTGTTTCCAAAGGAATTTTAAGCCATTCTTCAGTTAGAATACCCTCCAACTCTTTTAGAGACGATGGTGGTGGAAATCGACATCTTACTTGAATCTCTAAAACTGACCATAAATGCTCAATAATGTTGAGGTCTGGGGACTGTGCCAGCCATACGAGATGCTCAACTTCATTAGAATGTTCCTCATGCCATTCTTTAACAGTTCTAGCTGTATGGATTGGGCCATTATCATCTTGAGGTGAAGGTGTTTCCATTATTTTGTCCAACCCCTGTAGAGCTGTCTGTGTTATTCAAAGGATATACTGTACTTTAGAAGAATTGGGTCATGTTTCTTAAAAGCACCTTAAAATGATAGTAGCCCACAGACTTTAAAATGGACTAAGATGATCTTAGCCTTAAGACGCTTTTGGGAACTGCAGCCCTGGTGTTAGTAGACTATGATGGGTGTAACTGTTTTAGTGTAGTGTAAAGTGTATGTACGTTAGAGTATGAATTAATTATCTGTGCACCTTTTGTTTGTTTTTATTGTATTTAAGTCAAATATTTACAGCATTATATCCCTTTTACAATAAAAATTGCATGCTCCCCACTTCCTATCAGACTGTTCTGCCTGACTGGCAATTTCTGGAAGGAAGGGGTGAAAGACATGACAGCAGGTGACAAGATTTCTGAAAGAGCAATTTTTTCATTTAAAGAAGGTGTGCTGGACTATAGCATGTCTGACAAGACAAAATATTATTTATTTTATTATTGAAGTTGTTTTTTCTTTCATGCATGCTGGGCTCACTGCTCTTTTTGTCTCTTCTGTCTTGTGTTTTCCAGACTGATGTTGCAGTGTTGCGACAGTCGTGGTGCTCTCCCTCTACCTCCTCTGGTTCCCTGTGCCTCATTGCATGACCTCAGACGTCACATCAGTGTAGATCCACGAGGGGAAACAGCCCCTTCCTCATCGAGGACACCATCCTCTAGACTGTAACATTCGGACACTACAGCGCCAAAACCTTCTCGTCTCATCTTTCAGCTCATCACTAGCAGAAGAAGCAGCAGAAATATTTCTATAAAGGAGTTAGACACCTCCACTTGAGTCAGTGGAGGTGTTGAAGAGCTGTGACCATTCTCTTGATCCTTCTTCAGTGTTATCTTTGAATTTTTTTTCTTCTGGTTTGATTGAGCCCGGTTCTGCCGGCCGTGTGACTTTTCAAAACTGGGGCGCGATTCATGGGATGCAACCATGTCGGATCTCGGTGAGCGCAGGCCGGTCAATACGGACTACGCTGTCTCCCTGCTGGAGCAGCTCAAGTTTTTTTATGAACAAAAATTACTGACTGACGTTGTGCTGCTGGTGGAGGACACTGAGTTCCCATGTCACAAGATGGTCCTGGCCACATGTAGCTCCTATTTCAGGTGAGTCTTCCACAACATTTCAGACCACTGCTGCAAGTTTTAATGTTTTTAAAGACGCAAAATAGGTGACTTCAGGCTGATTGGGGCTGTTCTTTGTGTGGTGTACCGTTTCAATAAATAATGCACCATACGTGGTGGCTTTTTGTGTTTAAAGACAGCAATTACTCCCCTCTGTCTGATTGTGATGAGGGCTGGTATGCTGTTATTATGTAGCGTACTTGTTATGTCTGTAAGTGCTCACCTCCTACAGTTACAATAAATAATGCACCACATAGTAGAGCAAGTGTCACCCACTCTATACACGAGGATGGAAAACAAGGGGATGGTGTTTCTGTGAAAGCTATAACAGTTATTCTGTGTTTGACGGACAGTATTTTTATATGGAACAAATGAAGCGACCTCTAACATGTAGTTCTACAGATGTGTGTATATATATCTCTCAAGGCTCTTTGGAGGCCTCATTTGTACGTTTAACATTGCATAATAAAGCATGTGCACTGCAGAGAAAATGAAAAAGCAGCAGCCTTGGCTCTGGGAAGAGTCCATCTGCACATGACAGGAGCTCATACAGCATTTGAACATACCATGTACCTCTCTGTTCCCCCCCTTCCTCTTTCACCGCACATGCGCTCCATGAAAAGGTCCTGACAACTTAATGCCTGTCTCACACACCCTCTTCTCCTCAATCTTCCCCACTGTTTCCCACACGCTTGTTATCTGGTGCGAACATGCAAAGCATTTCCCCTCCAGGGTTCAGAGGTGTCGCAGTGCTTCCTCTTAACTGCAACTCCTTCCTACTCTTTCTCTGCTTGTTTCCTCTGCTTCCAGCTTCTCTCGCTTCAGGGGAAAGGGGACCACAGGAGTCTGGAGAGAGCTTGTGTTTGTTGGGGAAAGTCTGGTCACGTAGGTCTTGGTGAGAGATGCAGAGAAAAGGGAAGAAAGACAGGAAAAAGAGGGAGGGGGGTGCAGGGTTATGCCTGCAGGGTTGCGTAATACAGCCTGGCAGGTTTAGCCCCTGCTGTGAGCACAACACAGACACACACACCCCAAACCCCTGAATAAACTGTGGTCTCTTTTCTCAGATTAACAGTTTTGCCATCCATAAATTTTCCCCAGCAAAGCATCTGTAGTTTGTTTAGAGGGCTGCACAGAAATGATTTTTCTATTATTGATTTCTTTGATTCAAATATTTTGTTGTCAGTGTATCAGAAAATAGAGTAAAGTGTGTGTTATGTTTTCCCAGAGCACTTCATCCTATCTTTTTTGCCTGATTCATTGTCCAAAAGCCAGAGAAATAGGATTTAGTAATTTTTAAATATGAGATATGAGAAATCAGTGTAATGAAAAAGGTTAAAGAGGCTGTGACTCACACAGAAAGCTGATGAATGTCAACGTGGAAATGTAGGCGGCCTGCCGAGGCCCAGCTGGAGCTAAACTGAGCACAGTTAGCCCACTGACCAGATGCTGACTGTCATTTTGTGGTATTTCTATCAGAGAAAGTTGGGTCTGTTGACAAGTTAATCTGTGTTCACCAAATTCAAGTTTCCAGTCACTAGCAGCAGTAATAGGCATCTGGTCCAAATAACCAGGTCATTTCTGCTTTTTGAGACAGAGAATGCAACTGTAGTAGGCTTGTATGTTAATTTCAGCGGTAGGTTGAGCTCTTTTTACACTTTTATTGTAATAAAACTGCAGTAAATTGATCAGAGTTTCCAACAACTATTTATGTTTCCTAGTCTTCTTCAAGCAGAAATGCAAATATTATAAATGATGGCATCATAAATGTGAGGTGAGATGTCTGAATTTTGACAAAACAAAGATGACATTTTTTTTCCATAGTTAAACCTTAGTCTCCTATTTGGTTTTAAGAAGAAAAATAACATTAAGAAAGGGTAACAGATCAGATATTTGCTGTTGCATTATGTCAGTTCTGTAACTCGAGATCAGATTTCTAATTTGGATGTGTTTTTTAGACTACATGACCACAGTGGGAAATAAACAGTTGCAGGTACCCCAGCTCTGGTTGGTAACTGTGTCTGTTTTTCCAGCCAGTTTGGCAAGTGGCCAGCTGTCATTAGGAGGCTCTGTTTATTTAAAGGGAAAAGTTGGGATGGTAAAGCAGTGAGCAGGACTGAATTTGGAGGTGTACCACCCACTAAAGACTACGTCTGGCTTCATTGGTTTATTGCTATTACTTGTGCATTAGATTTGGAAATACTGATCCCTAATAATTGCAGAGTGGGGAAAAAACTCATTGAATTTGTATGAGGTGTATTTGTTTAGTTTTAATAGTCAGCCCTATTGGTTTGCTTGTCCTGTCCAAGAAAAGCCCTTGTAGGTCTTAATACTGTATTTCTGGTATTCAAAGAAAATATTATGGGAGCTTGACTTTCAAAGTGAGTACAGGCATTAGCTTTGGGCAAATACAGCATCTGTCACTGGGGATAAATATCTTAATTTGGTTTCAGGCGAAGTTTGTGTGCAGGTTTTGAGCTCTATCGCCCTGCTTTAAAATGTCTATGAAGTGATGCACCACTTCAGTACGAGTAGACCTTATGAGGAAAAGTTGTAATATGCCCTATCATCTCTCAGTATCTTGATGATATAACTTGCAATTAATATCGAAGTGTGCATATTGGCTATACAGGTTGAAGAAGACAGGAACAAACTGCAAGTCCACTCCACATATATCCAGAAACAACAAAGTGGCAGAACATCAGATGGCTTTTGTCTTCAAGGACTCATCTTTAGGGTTTTGTTGTTCACTTCCTTACTCTTTAATGTCTTTTTTGACTGATGATTGTCCATCTTGTTGCAGGGCGATGTTCATGAGTGGCCTCAGTGAGAGCAAACAGACCCACGTCCACCTGAGGAATGTGGACCCGGCAACCCTGCAGATCATCATCTCCTACGCCTACACAGGCAACCTGGCCATTAGCGACAGCACCGTGGAGCCACTCTACGAGACTGCTTGCTTCCTACAGGTTAGAATTAAAGTGTAAATGACACAAAACTAGTACAGTACTGCTTATATTTTGGTTATATTCTGTGGCTTTAGTCAACAAATCACATGGACTGTACCATTAATCATAACTAGAAATGGTTCCCAACAAATTCCCATGTTTTTCTAATGCTCTCTATAACTACAGCACCCAGTCTTATTAAATAAAACATGTTCCTATGTTCCTTAAAGATCTTTATGAGGAACCAAAATACTTGAGCCTGATTGCCTCTGCAAACAATTTGCTCATGAGTGTTTCCAACCAATGTACCCAGGCCTATCAGTTCATATCATGGATTTTCTCGAAAATATTCATGTGAAAAACACATTTCTACTGAACATTCCACTGTTACAAGTATTGAAGGCATAATGTTGCATATTCACAATTTTGTATATCAATGATGAACATCAACACTGTCATTAAGAACATACCAGTGGAATTAATATAGTCCTTCATTGGAAAATATAGTCAGAATGTGGGTTTTCACTTCCGAAGCTATATTTAAGAAAATCTGAACTGTAACAACATTGCACAGATGGTGTTAACAAATAATTAGTTTAAAAATGTGATTTCAGCAAAAACCATTTGATGTTTAGTTAAATCCACCAACAAATTAAGCAGTTGGTGTGGTTCAGAATATACACACCACTAATTAAATTTAGTTTCAGGGTTGAAAAAGATTGGAGTAACTTGTGGTGAACTTAATAGAAGTTTCCAAGACATTTTTTTCCCCAAAAAAAATCCATGACACGAACTGGGAAGCCACTGTGATTGGTATGAAATTATTTACACAGAACATGAAGCATCTTGAGTTAAATTTGTTTATATCAAATTCAACTAAATTGAGAAATATGTTTGTCACGTTATTGACTGTGGTCTCCTTCTGTTCTCTGTTCTGTTAAGGTGGAGGACGTCTTGTTGCAATGTCGAGACTATCTGGTGAAAAAGATTAATGCTGAGAACTGTGTCCGCATGCTGAGCATCGGTGACCTGTTCAGTTGCAGTGAGCTCAAGCAAAGCGCCAAGCGTATGGTGGAGCACAAGTTCCCCATGGTGTATCGACAGGAGGCCTTCCTTCAGCTCTCCCATGAGCTGTTGATAGATGTCCTGAGCAGCGACAACCTCAACGTGGAGAAAGAAGAGACGGTGAGAGAAGCAGCCATGTTGTGGTTGGAATACAACATGGAGGCACGTTCCCAGCATCTGTCCTCCGTGCTCAGTCAGATCCGCATTGACGCATTGTCAGAGGTAACGCAGCGTGCATGGTTTCAAGGCCTGCCACCCAATGACAAGTCTGTGGTGGTACAGGGCCTGTACAAGTCCATGCCCAAGTTCTTCAAACCAAGGTTAGGCATGACCAAGGAGGAAATGCTTATCTTTATGGAGGCCTTGTCAGAGACACACGGTGAGTGTTACGTAATGTCTGGGTCCTCACCTACCACAGTAGTGTGCTACAGTCCACAGGCAGAGAAAGTCTATAAGCTCAGCAACCCCCCAGGCGACCTGCAGAAGGTGGGAACCCTTGTCACCCCAGACAACGATGTATTCATCGCTGGTGGGCAGATCCCTCTCAATAACTCCATCACTAACCATGGCAAGAGTGGCAAGTTACAAGCAGTCTTCCACTCAGTCAACAGCTTCTTCTGGTTTGATGCCCAGCAAAACGCCTGGGTTCCCAAAACCCCCATGTTGTGTGCCCGGATCAAGCCCTCGTTGGTCTACTGTGAGGGTTACATCTATGCAATCGGAGGTGATAACGTTGGAGGAGAGCTGAACAAGCGCACAGTTGAACGTTATGACTGCGAGAAGGATGAGTGGAGTATGATGAGCCCTCTGCCCTTTGCCTGGAACTGGAGCACCTCTGTTGTAGCGCACGACTGCATCTACGTGATGACGCATGACCTGATGTACTGCTACTTCCCCCGAGCCGACACCTGGGTAGAAATGGCCATGCGCAAGACCAGCCGCTGTTTCGCTTCTGCAGCTGCCTTTGGTGACCTCATTTTCTATATCGGTGGCCTCCATGTAGTCAGCAACTCTGGCATCCGCTTGCCTACAAGCACCATTGATGGCTCTTCTGTCACCGTTGAGATTTATGATGTCAATAAGAATGAGTGGCGCCTGGCTGCCAATATCCCTGCCAAGCGGTATTCGGACCCATGTGTGCGAGCAGTGGTGCTGCTCAACTCATTGTGCATTTTCATGCGTGAAACCCACATGAATGAGCGTGCCAAGTACGCAATCTATCAGTATGACATGGAGCTCGATCGTTGGTTCCTACGACAACCTGTGTCCGAACGTGTGCTCTGGGATCTGGGCAAGGACTTCCGTTGTGCAGTAGGGAAGCTTTACCCCTCTTGCCTGGAGGAGTCCCCGTGGAAACCTCCAACCTACCTCTTCTCCCCTGATGGAGCTGAGGAGTTTGAGGTAGATGGGGAGCTGGTGTCCCTTCCTCAGTACAGTTCATAACCTCCCCCAGCCCTACCTCGCTGACTGAATCAGGAAACTGTAATGCTGAGGGATAAACATGAGGGGGGCAGGTGAGTTCTGTGAGAAATAAAAGGGTTTTGACGTTGTCTGTGTTATGGAGGGATCTCTGGACCTTTGAGGCTCACATTAGCTTCAGCTGTTGCTGATGAACAGTTGAGCCCAGACAAGCTTGGAGTGAAAAGATGCCCTTCAAAAATACTAGTAATCTGAAAATTTCTGTTTTTGGTTCCTTTTTTTCTTATTATTTTGTCACTTGTGACATCTGTTAGATATTATTACAAGTCTGTCATACTGTTTCTACAATGTGATAATCTAAACATCAACTGATTTTGTGGTGGTGACGATGATGATAATGGTGATGATGCACTTAACTGGTAAAACTTTTTGGAATGACAATGGCAACTGTACCAAAATCCCCCAGCCCCACCCCCCCGAGATTGTCGCTTCCCTCTCTTTCCCCACTCACCTCTAGCTCTTCTCTCTCCACTCTTAAAGGAACACTTCATACAAAATCTATCATTTGAGTCCTTGGTGGCTTTAAGTGGCTTTTATTCACAGCAGTTGGAATGGATTCCAATGGAGATACAAAGCATTGGCAGGTTTGAGGTGACCGTTACACGTGTTAAATATGTGCCTGAAATTTCCCACCACGTGGAAATGTGCAAAGATTTTTGGCATGAAATATTGGATGATTCATCTCTGAGCTATTAGCTTATTAAAAAAAGAAGAATTGTTTTCATTTCCCAACCCCTGAGCTGTACTGTAACCTTCCTATCATCTGAGTTTTGGTCCTTCAAGGTGGTTATGATTCAGTAGAATTTTCCAGAAGTTTTGGCATCAGCATCACTAACCTGTCTCCACCACAGCTAAGCCAGTGACCAACAAACACCAAAATTTGACAGTTATTCTTACTATTTTCTGATGAGTGATAAATTAAAGCATATACTGTGGTATGGTGTCGCCAGAGTAGCTTCAGTGCTCCTTGGTGTCGGTTCTGCTGTTGGTGAGCTCTGTTGAAGGGATGAACACCATTCTTCTAAAAGATGATTGAAATTGAAAGTACTGTGCACTTTGGTCCAAACCTTCCAGATGTTGAGTTAGCTGGAGATAGGGTGACAGTGAAGGCCATAGCATATGGTTCACATCATTTTCATGAAAACATTGAGCCCTCTGCTCTGTTGAAGAATTAAAGGTCATTCTATAAGAGTCTTTCATTTGTTATCAGTCTGCATCTCATTACTTTGTCCAATCGTCGACACATTCTCAGTAAAAAAAAAAAAAGGGAAACGAGGTTGATTTATGAAAAAAATAATTATTATTGATTTTAACTAAATCTCTTCCATAAATGTTGACCCTTCCTCTCAATAGAGCTATGAGGTGAACAAGGCCATAATTCTTGGAAATAATTGTGTAAAACTATTAGCATAATGCCCACAACCATCTCTACAACAATCAAGCCAGCAGGTAATGAATGAATGCCAAAATATGTTTCTGAAACTTTCTCATAAGTGGAAATGTGAGCCAACAGTATACAGTTGCAGTTAAATATTTTTCACATTGTAGGTCGGCCTGCTTGATGAATTTGATAATTTCACATAAAGTTTATTATAATAGCCCTAATCAAGGTTTTGTAGAGAAATGTATAAAATAATTCACTGATGGGTAGTTAGTGTTTCACTAAATCTCATTGTCTGTGCTGTGTCAGTGAAGCTTTGGTGCTTCAGGATGAAATTATTAGTAATTATTAGAATTTTCCATCAGTATTAGCAGGGTTTGTGACTCACCTCCCATGTGTCAAAAACAACTGAAGCACCGGTTAATGAAAGCTGAAATATCTGCACAAAAAACACAAACTTCCTAGTGAAATTTATGGGCTGAGATAAAAGATCTGTCTATAAATCTACTGATGTCATTAAAAAGTCTAGAGAAGTATTGAAATGATTGATTGACTGCTGAGAAATGTACGGATGTTCAGTAAAAAGTGCGTTTGAACATAAAAAAAAAGAAGCTCACATTCTCTTGACAAATAAATGAAAATGAGAATGAGTCATGATGATGCACATTGGAATCCATTGGAGCTGTTCAGAGCCACCTTAAAGCCAGCAGGAGCAGAATGTGACGTGTCAAAAGACTGATTTCTTAAAACGGGACCCATCAGTATCTTCAAAAGGCCCTGCAGATAAGAGGACCAGGGGCCGTGGTTTCAGGAGGGGGTGGGAGTGGGTAGGAGGGCTGACAGGGAAACACGGCGAGAGGTGGAGAGGGTTTAAAGAGGGTGACTGCAGGTCCGGTCATTCATCAGCTCTCCGTCCTCGCCGCTCTGTCCTCCACCTTTAACTCCACTTCAGCGCCTCCACAGCCTGTCGTCGTCTGTTTGCACACAGGTCTTCCACACAACCAGCAGTTTACACCTCACTCTGTCTCTATCCATCAGCACATGACCATGGTAGTTTTCATTTTCCACAGGGTCTCTGCAAATACAACTCCACTCTCAGTAGGGTTCAGGCTCATGCATGTTTTTATTTCCAAGCTGCTGAAATATATATATAATAAAATATATATTTTTCATATGTTTAAAAGACAACTGTTTTAGTGTGGGGAAAATAACCAGGTCTATTTTGTATTAGTGTCTTTTTTTAATTTAATATCAGACATTACTGTAGTGTGATTGTGGGTAGATATCCATTTCCTATCAGATTTAATTTTTCTGAGTGAATATTGAGGAATCTTGCTGCTGATTGGTTGTGAGAGGAGAGGGCTGGCCCAAGGCTGTTGCTATGGAAATTGTCCCAGCAACCACTAGCAGTAGTGGAGAGGGCGGGTTGGGGAGGGATGGGGTCTTCCTCCTACCTTAAAAAACATGAGCACAGGTGCTTCATGACAAACTTTACTAGCATGTTTGGCTGCATCATATTCCTTTGGCACTGTATTTTGAATGAACGTTAATTTATTAAAAAACATACCAAAAAACGTTCCTAAAAATGACTCCATGAATCTTTACTTTTGATGAAGTGTGTGGTGTGTTTTTTTACTGCTATTTTGTGAGAATATTTGACATTTTTTGGGTTGGGTTTAATACCAGAAATACTTGTGTGCAACTGTCGTACACTATTTTTTTGTGACCTTAGAAAGCATCCTATTAATATTTTGGTTTGGTATATAACTTCTGGTATGATAGTGATATGTATGTATATCCCCCAAAAAATACCCTGATTAAGAAAAGACCATGTGATAAATTATAAAAAACTGTCAACACAGTTGATTTTTACCCCATGTGGTGTCATAGAAGTATTGTCAAGTGTGTGTGTGTAGTATCTTAAGCTTGAGTGTCCATATCTCTGAAGTTACAAAGCTTTAAACCAAGTAGTGAACTCACACTCACTAGCCCTATATTTACCTTTTGGAAAATGTAATAATAATAATAGTATTGATATAGTGTTTTGTAAAAGAAACAGCTCCAAAGTGCTTTAGAAATACAGGGTGTCCCATAACTCTCCATACATAGGAGACATAATACATTCCATACACATATGGTTCTAACATGTATTTCTTTATATTTCTTCTTTATAGTTCTTCAGCAGACACGCATTGAAATGTGTTCCCGACAAAATGGCAGTCATATAGAGCATATTATATAAATAAAAATGGTTTATGTCAAGAAACGTTTATTTTTCCTATGTATGGAGACTTATGGGACACCCTGTACATACCTGAGTACATCACTTCCACACATACATAATTCCAAACATAAATCACACCAAAGAACAGTGACACTAAAAACTCAGTCCTGTAAATGTACATTTTTAGCATCAATTTAAAACACAAACCTGATTCAGCTGATTGGATGAAAAGAGGAAGATGGCTCCAAAGTTTTGGAACCACAACTGCAAAAGTACAGTCACCTCTGGGTTTCAAATAGGACTATAAAAGGATTGAACTGCTGTATCAGGTAATCAAAGTGAACGGTAGTTAAACTAAGGTCTCACAAGCTCTTCAAACACTGGAGTCACTGTAAGGTTTTATATATAATCAATAACATTTTGTAGATTTTGTATTTGATTGGAATCCATTGAAGGGAGATGAGAAATGTGATGTGGAATTGAGAACTACGTTCATGTAGGAACCTAGCTCACATTCTGGACCAACTGAAGACCAGCAAGAGAGGATTGAGTAATACCTGTAAATAATGAATTATAGTAGCTTAACCACAAATATGTTAAGGTGTGTAGATCAACCTCACTCTAGTACTTAAAATTCCTAGATAAAAAAACAAACTATAGTACCACATCTGCACTATCTGCTGCAATACTCCAATAACAAAAGCTCTTAAATGTGCTTAAAAGTATTTTACATGTCTAAAATAGCATTGCCCTGAAGAGCTGAATACTTATGGTTTTGGCAGCTCATCAGACAACATTAAGGTTAAAGCTGTGGTAAAAAAAACCAAAACAAATCAAAACAAAATTTCATCAGCGATTAAAAGCAGCCTGACCCGGTCGTCCAGTCTGTCTGTACTGCCTGTCAGTCGGGATCATTAGGTGTGAATGTTTGCCCCAAGCTGTTTGTCTCTGAGGTCACGGAGTTCACGTGTCTCTGCGATGCTGCTGAATTGTTGTCGGACAGCACATGGGTGCGTTTTTGTCCAGCCATGTGTAACCAAAACAACAACAATCATCACCACTCAGTCTGAATGACCTACATTTGCATGCAGACACAAACTAATGCATTTCCTGCCGCAAAAAAAGATTTTCTCCTGGATTATTTCATTAAAACTCAGGCTGTAGAACAGTTTAAATTTTTTAATACAGCAATATAATAGAGTATCACTTTCCTCTCATATACATTAAAAGCATCTGTCAAGAAAATATTTTGTGAATTTGAATTCACAATACATTCATATCTTTTAAATACAAAAAGAAAATAGATCATCAGAGGATAAAAAACAAACAGAAAGCATTAACAGCTGGTATTTTCTGTCTTTACCTGATCCAGAAATTAAATGTGATGAATGGTCAAATAAAAACTGTAAAAGCATGAGGAAAAAAAGACCTTTGAACACTTTTAGAGACAAAATGTTACACTTATTATAGATGTAAAACTGGACACAGCATGCTCATGGGACCACTTAATCCACCAGGTGCTGAATATGAAGGGAAACGTTACTGTAAGCACCCAGAAATTGGAATTGTACACGTTTAAGATCGACATAAATAGAATAAATGGCTGCTTTGTGCAAACACAGTGGTCCATGGATAGGATTTGTTCCAGTGTTTTCATGACAAAACATGGATATTTAGGCGATAACAAGTTTTATACACAACAAATAAATAAGTTATCTAACTTTAATCTACTAAATACAGATCTCCCATTTATAATATATGTACTGACAGCAGAGTACAAAAAAAGGCCTGGGCAAGAATTACTAACGCTGTCAAACAGCAAGTTCCTTCATAATAATGGAGATTTATCAGGGACATGAGAATGTAATAACAGTGGGATCATTTCAGTAACAGTATTGAAGTTTGTATTTTATGGTTACAATGAAAAGAAAAATAAGTTTGATATGAATTTCATTATATCTAGGGCTGAAATAAAAATTCAAAAAACAAAGTGGCTCAAAAAGTAAAGTTGATCATTCATAATTTAGGTAATTTAGAAAAATTCGAGTAAACTGAAAAGACCAATGGAACAATGAAACAAACTAAACGCACAAAGTGACAGGTTAAGGCAAGTCAAAAATAGAACTGATTAAGCATTAAACTACCTTTAAAAACATACTTTCTCATTAACTTCCATTCTGTTGATTGAAAGACTTGCACTTCAATTTCTCCTAAAACATTTTTGGACACACATTCATCTAGTTAAATAACATATGTTATTTTCATCAATAGAGTTGTGCTGCTAACTAGCTTAACATTTAGCCCCTTGCTAGTGACCTCCATGAAGTCAACATGTTTCACCAAGGACAAATATGAATATGAATACAAGTGGGTTACATTTTACTTTACAATTATATTATTATTTTTACGTAATGTTGAAAATAAATATACCATGTTATATTGATGTTTTATTTCTCCTGTATGCCATTAATATTTGTAACAAAAAATAAAACATTGCGCTAGTACGCTAATGCTAAAAAAACTATCAGCATCTGCCTAGAAGTAGATAGGTGCTGTTAGTGTTGATGTGGGTTGATGTTTATTATTTTGTTTGTCCATGTATTTTTGGTTATATTTTAAGATTGATAGTTGTAAACTGTGCATTATTTAATATCTTTGGCTATGTCAGACAAACCTGTTTGCTAACCCTTGTAGCATCTTAACTAAAATGCGTTGGCTGTTTCTCAAACAACTGATGAGAAGTAAAGGCAAAAAACTTATTTTGTTTAATTTGTATTTTTATTGATATATCAGTATTTGGCTTGTCTGATAGCATGTCACTGTTTTTTGTTCCATTGTTCCATAGATAACACTGCATAATCTGTGAAGTAATGATTAGCAAACAGTTTTTTCCACTTGAGTTTTAACAAAATAATGGACATGAAAATATAACTCCAAACTTTCAGCATCATTAAAGTCATATGGCATGTACTTTTATACATTTATCTCACTGAACTGACACTGTTACTGCAACAACCACAATATTATTACAGAGGCATCAGAGAAAACATTTAAAATTCTAAACCGTTAAAATCTCCAGAGGTGCCACATGCCAATGCTTCAAGTCAGCAACACCGTAATTCTTTTAATTATATAATATCTGTCAGTAAAATAGTCAGCTTTAAAGACAAACTCCAGAAATACGCAGCAAAGCCTAAACACCGCAACCCCAAAGAGCTTTTGTAGTGTCTCACAGGAAAACTTCCAGCAGTACAAACTGCAGCAGGCAGACATGATGCTGTCTTCTGAAATTTATGTTTGTGATTAAAAGCAGTGGCAGTCTCTGCCTCACAGTGGATATGGACTGTACAGTTAGGAGTAACAGCAGGCCCCTTGTCACTAAAACAGGGATATGGCTGTTTTAGTCCAGACTTTTGATTTGACTCTGACGGAAGATTGATTTTTCTGTTTTCCTGCTCATGTCCTTCACTCAACACTCTTCCTTCAAAGATTCTCATGCATCAGGGGAAACATCAGAGAAAGGTCTTGTTGTGATACTGAGGCGATGGAGGTCATGGTTTGACCTCAGTGGCGGGCTCTGGACTGGTCGGAGCAGAAACCGCTGGGGGTTGAGCCAGTGTGGAGAACCAGGAGGACATGGCCGACTTGGCGCTGGTCAATGCTCCACCCACTGACTGACCTGAGGGACGACGTGGAGACGTTTCTTACAAGGCAAGTACTTTAAAACTGAATTACATGTACTGTGTATTTATTTTATTGTTAAACGCATGGTATAGAAGGAATTGCACTTTATCTACAGTTTCTTGGGGAATAAATGCTGTGACTGTCAAAATAAGACAATCTATTTTCCCTGGTAGCAAGGAAACATCCTTAAAGCACCTACTGACTGTGACATTTCATCAGTCTCCTAAGTTTGTTGTGACCCACAGTCAGGAAATTGGATCTGATAAATTATGAGAACACCTAGGCTACAATGTATGTCAACATCCAAGAATAACATGTGATCATCACGTTGTCCATCTTTGACTTTGGTAAACAAGGGTGCAGTGCTTTGTGATGCCAAATAGGAAACGGTCTGAGTAGTTTTAGAAAGTAGTTTTAGTATGCATAAACATACAGCACAATCAGAGCATCATAGGTTGAACAGCCTCTGACAACACAGCTTTTGTTCATGTTGTGTCATCTCTTGGCTTGTACAAGAAATGCATAGTTTATACAGACTTTAAAGCATCTTAAAGGAACCTTGTCCACAATTTTTAGTTTTGGATTTGCCAGGAAGAATCTAATCTAGTGTCAACATAAAGAAAAAAGACATCATTTTTTGATTCAGAACGAGGCGATACAGCCAAAAAAATGACCATGATCTTGAAATTATCTAAATTTTTTTTGGAGATTGTAGACAACTGATCAATTTTGGCTACATGGACTGCATTTTGACCTGGAAAGGTCTCCAAAGGAATAAGCTCAATTTTGCAAATTCTTGAATCATTAAATTAATTTGATATATTACACATTACATAACTCTAATTTGATAAGATAAACTCATGTAGCTCATCTCAGTTGCACTAACAGCCATCTAAGTACTACAGGAAACAATTAATGCTGTTCCTATGAACATAGAATTAGCTTGAATTAATTTAAAGGAGATAACAGCATCTCATCAAAAATATTTTAAAGATCCATCTTTGTTAAAAATGATTAGATGTTTGATGCAGTTACTAAGATCATATAGATCACTGTATACATGTATTGTAGTCTACCACAGTATATATTTTAATATTTATTGATATTTCTGGGCTGTTTTCTTAGTTTTCTTACCCACTGCTTTCCCGGTTTGCACCATGCTGCGACTAGTGGTTATCATGGCGTTTCCGATCTTCTTCCCCCGCTCACTGTTCTGCACCGAGCTTCAGTGGAAAACAGAAAAAAAAAAACAAAAGGTTTCACAAACCAGAACACACACACTCTCCTGTGTTCCCTTTGCTGGTGTGACATTTTAGAAATTCTTCCCCCTTTCCGGGAAACAAACTGAACAAAAGTGCTGTTGCTAAATGTTGCGCCAACCTGTTAGAGGGGATTATGTAACAGTGACTGAGCTACAGTCACAGGTGGTGTATCTGATGATCAGAGCTGACCTGGGAGAGGAAACGAGCGGGCTACGTTTCACAACAAATGGAGCTCAATGCAGCCTGGTCTGGCTTTATCTGAGCAGCCTGGTGTGAGTCCAGCATGCAACCTTTCACATGGATCCCCACTGACTTGACATTCAGTGGAAATCTCAGTGTAGCATCATCTGTGCGAACAGCTTTTAAAAAGATGATGCTGATACATATCAGCAGCTGCCAATCTCGGACATCTGTCACTCTGACACATTCTGTTTTCACACCCTTTAATGAGCCAATTATTTCATTTGAAAATAAACTATCATTACGCTGTTTGGAGTAATAAGGTGAAAACAAGGCATGTTTTTACTATTTTGGGGGAAATTAGGTCTTCCTAATTCCTTCCTGGAAGACAATTATTTCTAGAAAAATTGTAGCAGAAAACATTTGTGGATTGTTTAGCCATAAGGTAATCACACATTTTGTTCATCTTTTTATATTACTTTCTCATTTGTTACCATTTATTCCTTAATAAATTTTCCCTGCCAAAATAGTGTCTCATAACCTGAAATAATAAAATGAGTAATTATGAAGAAAAATAAAAGGACAATGAAATGATATTACAGACCAAAAAATAAGGAATTACTTACAAAAACCCTTGAAAATGCATTGTTTCTACAAAAATATGAGGATTCTTCAGAATACAATGCTTTCCTGTAGATTAAACCATTAACAATATGTAAATGAGTATTTTACTGCACAAGTACTTGACTTTTCATATTTTAATTATATTCTGGTGATAATACTGACACACTTTTACTCATGTTTACTGCTTACTGTTACTTGTTAGTGACTGGATGCTTGCAAAAAGCTAGTGTCAGTTCACCTAATTTATCGGTCAAATTATACAAAGTAGAGAAGCTTAATTAAAATATTTAAAATTGTGTGTGTTCTAATTGTTGTATGAGGAATGACTACATATGCAGTCAGGCTGATGGGGGAAAATGCTTTCTGGAGCCAAGATTAGGAGTGAATTTAAAGGAGTCCTGCAGGATGTGAAGTCTGTATATGAAACCTGAAACTAAAGAGAAAGTGAGAAGTGTGTGTGTGTGTGTGTGTGTGTGTGTGTGTGTGTGTGTGTGTGCGTGTGTGCACACTCCTGGTTTAGAAGCCTTTTCATTCCTACAAACCACAGACAGAAACAGACTTTATCTGACCACAGCCTCAACCTGACACCGCTCTCTGCAGTCCGGCCAAGTGTAAACTGGCACTGCAGCTCGCTGCCTCGCACGGCCGTCCTGCAGTGCTGCGCTCATTGGACACCGAGCGGATCCGCCAAACAAGCTGCAGTTGCTAAGCGCTTGTTGCTAGGATCAATAATCCAGCTTCACGGCTGCACGTCCACCAGGAATCTGCCCTCTTGGTGCCAGCTTTTTTTGTCTTTACAATATCAAATCTACACTGGTACTGAAAGTAATCACTCAGCTCAAAGCCAACATGTGTAAATATGTCAATATTTAGGGCTGGGTAATGAACTTCAATATTTGGAATTGGTAGGTAATGAAATTTGGCATCAAACAAGACCAACGAGGTAAATCCAATCAATGGATTGAGCACAGACAGATATGAGGGAAGAAAAAAAAAATAAATAAATTAAAAATATATATAAAAAAATTATATATATATATATATATATATATATATATATATATATATATATATATATATATATATATGTATATGTATACACATACAGGGTGGGGAAGCAAAATTTACAATATTTTGAGGCAGGGATTGAAAGACAGTGTACGACCAATTAGTTTATTGAAAGTCATGAGAATTTATTTGCCACAAGAAAATTTACATAATAGAAAATGTTTTTATTCTATGTGTCCTTCTTTCTCAATAACTGCCTTCACACGCTTCCTGAAACTTGCGCAAGTGTTCCTCAAATATTCGGGTGACAACTTCTCCCATTCTTCTTTAATAGTATCTTCCAGACTTTCTCGTAATAGTTTTGCTCATAGTCATTCTCTTCTTTATGTTATAAACAGTCTTTATGGACACTCCAACTATTTTTTAAATCTCCTTTGGTGTGACGAGTGCATTCAGCAAATCACACACTCTTTGACGTTTGCTTTCCTGATTACTCATATGGGCATAAGTTTCTGAAAAGGTATGGATAATAGTGTTAGGTATGATTATGACATCAATATATGTTTGGTTTCAAAACAACTGACGTAGTGCCTGCTGAGAAAAAACAACTAAATGTTCATTGTAAATTTTGCTTCCCCATATATATATATATATATATATATATATATATATATACACACACACACATATATAATTGATAATATTATGTTAACAGACAACTCGAAGTTGTAGGAAAATATGTTAATTATTATGCAATTAAAAAAACAAACAAAAAAACTTCACCGCTATAGGTCATTTTCAGTTTGTTCAGGAATGTCAAAAATAGTATAAAAATGAATCACTACCAGGACTGAATTTTTTCTTATATCCAGCTGAAAATAATGTGAGAATTTTAGACAACATCTCATAAAAATTGTATATAGTAAAACCAAAAAATTTGATTTCGGCCTTAAATCTTGACTTTTGTATATATATTGCAACATAAAATACTGTAATTAAAAACTTTAGAGTGGTGAAGATGACGTTTGAGTGGAAACACAGTGGTCAAACTACCAGTTTGTTGCATGGATGGACAGGTCATTTTCCTGATATCACCACATTACATCATGGTTTCTGCTGGTTTCAAACAAGTTAGTTCCCATATTAAATTAAATAAATGTTTAAGTGTTAGACAAAAAAATGTTTTGTAGGTGTTTATAATAATAGTGAGGTAATTTCCTGGAAAAAAAATAAAAAATACCTAGCTTTTTAACTCTCTTGCCAAGGACCAATGAGCTGACAAGCATTTGTGAATTATTGGTTAATAGCAAAAGCAAATTGCACTCCATTGGACATTTCAATGAGACTTAACTTTTTAAGGTCATTATTAATGTAAATTCTTAATGTACATCCCATCAGAAAATGACCAGGCTTTGGTGATGTTGTTGATGTTTGCTGCTCTTATGTTTCTTCGCTTCCCATGGGACTCTAATGCTTTCACATCCATCATTATTTTCAACCGGCCTCAACTTAGAGCCATATCCTGTCATTTTGTAAGACCTTTCAACATTATACTTAAAGCATTTTAAGGACTACAATTTAAAGTAATAAATGTTTGACTTTCTAAGAATCCCATAAACTGAGCATAAGCGTGCCCAAATCTCTTTCGGTGTAACTGAGAGCAGCTTTCCCTCTCATCTACAGCGTTACTCTGTAGCTCAGCGGACTCAGACGCCCCATCTCGCTGGCTGACCCAAATAAACAGCTCCTTATGTAGCATAGAGTTGTGCACTGACAATAAAGAAAGATCCTCTAACAGTGTTTCTCTGCCCGCAGCCGTGCGTGCAGCTCGTCACATGACTCCTGTTTCCACATCTCTGCCACCGGCTGCTCTTTGTCCAACACTGGTGACGAGAAAACATGAAAAGGGTTGGCTGTGTTCGCCCCCAGTGCTTCTATAATACACATGCAACACAGCACATTCACAAGGAAGTCAGGCCAGGGAGTATAAATAGAGGGGAGGCGGCAGGGGCAGCAGCAGTGGGACAAAGAGCTGAGGTGAGAACTGAGCAGAGTTCACACGCCGAGCTCCACTTTTTCACTTTCTAAACCAGCATCCTGACAAGTGGGATACATCAAATCAGTCGACATCTGTCCCACTAACCCCACATCCCTCCCATCATCCAGACAAGAGTTGTAGGAAAACAGGGCCGTGTTTACTGATGCAGGAAACTGGGAAGGGTTTTCTGCTCTCCTTGATGGATGAGAGGCAACAAGGCAATACTTTGGGTTTGGGAGAAGGTCCCTTTACAGTACTGATGGACATCAAACAAGAAAAACCAGGGACATTCAGAAAGGAACATAACTGTAGAACTGGCACTGCAATGCACTGTATGAGGTATTAAATACTGCTTTAAAGGATTGATATTTTGCTTTTTTAAATGGAATTAGGCATTTTAAAACGTTTCCCTGTGGTCTACATAAACTGTAAATGCTATGCTTGGGTCTGAATTCTTCATTAATTTAACTCCACAGGTCCATCTTCAACCCTATTTCTAAGTAATGACACCAGACAGATTGTTTTGAGCGCTGGCCCTTTAAATCCAAATGAGCCACTTCACACCCCCCCCCCCCCCCTCCAGGTTGTTGACCATGCTTTCTGTCCTGTTCAGCCACTTGTGTTTGTTAATACAACCAACAACTCAACATTTTAGGTAATCGGCTCAAAGTTTGGACATATTTACAGTATGGACTACAACTGCTGCTGCTGACAAACAATTATGGCGTTCTCCGAGAAATGTTCATCGGAATTCTTGACCTTATATGTGTAAATGTCGTGATGTAACTAGTTATAAAATGTAAGAAATTAAGCAGGAATTAAAACGTGTTGTAGAAATTCACTTGATTTTTGCCAAAATGAATATAAAGATAGCTTTGCAGCACCTGGAGGGTTCAAATTCAAACTTTTTGAACTGTTAGGGTCCCATTACACAAATTAATGTACCAAAGATTAATACAAGTGGGTTTTGCAAAATATGAGCCCTTTAAAAAACAAACTAGAAGTGCCAATATGATACAGGTACTAAAACAATAGTCTACATTTCTCACTTCTATTACAACACCGATAAAAACTTTAAGACCCCTTTAAAACCTCAACTCATTGGCTCATCACTTCCCAAATTTCACTCTTTTAATTGAAATGAATGTCACCTGTTAAGGTCAGGGTTTGTAGATTACACTACAACACTACTAGTGTCTTGACATAAACTGCTGAAGTACGGAGAGAGCATGACCATGTATAAAGTATAAATAAACTTGGGTGATAGGAACTACATACTCCTTGTTTCTATTGCACATAAACTACAGCTCTATAAAGGCTGGTAGGTTTCAATTTCAAGTTCCCTATATTCTTATAATGACAAAATGCAACTTTATTCAAAATATATGGGTAAATATGTCAGATATTTTTACTGCATAAATATGGTTATGAAGTAAGTAATGAGATCCTCATCAATCCAGTCAAATAGATCAATACTTTACTATTTTAATGACATAAGTATCTATTTTAAAGGATTTTCACAATAAGCAGGACTGTATGATTTGGTGAAAAAGTCACATCTGAGTCTACTTGCTTAGATTTCAAGGAAACTGCACAGATTATAGATGTATTTTTTCAACTTACAAAGATGCACAAATTTCAAAGCCATGTAATTTTTCACATCTTACATGGTAAACTTCTTTGTTCGGGTTCACTAAATGTACAATATTACCATAGAAACAACTGACCTTTACACTGCAGGATATATGAATCTGGGTTTTACTTGGTATTGGATCAGAAAAGTCATCTGTGGTACTACACATCATTGCTAAATATTCTGACCCTTATGACAGGAGAAAATTAACTACATAGATGATCTGTTTTATAACCTACAAATTAATATTACTTACACACAGAAACAATCATGTGCAGTTCAAGTTTATGTAATAATTTTAAAACCACATGTTGCTTTTTCATTTCACATCATAACTGAGTTGCTTTTCTTATTTTGGTTTTTTACCATAATTTTCCCCCACTCCACTCATTTATGATTTATTGCCTGGCAGTTACACTAAACTAACCCTAACTTTAGCTTCCTCCAGTTTGTTTATCTATGTTTGTTTACTGAGGAGGGATTATGACAAAGTTCACAGTGGCCATGTCACCAAACACCCTGAGGTAAAGTGAGAAATCTGCCTGTGTCCTCACCGTAAAGCTAAGTTAGGGATAGAGAACATATACACTGGGACATTTATCTGACGGGTAACACTAGAAGCAGCGCTCCAGCTGTGGACGGAGTCGCCTTTCATCCGCACTTCCTGGAACGAAACCGGAGTTGGGCTGAAGAAGTCTCTAGCTCTGTTTTTTAGAATGAAACTCGCTCATAATTAATGACTCTGGCTGATATGAGACCCTCACTGCCACCGCAAAACCCCCAGCACTCTGCCTGGTAAGCTGCTATGTCCATCCACAAACACAGCATGAAGTCACACACAGCCTGCTGTTCGCTGTAACACACAGCTGATGAAGTAACTGTACTATTAACTTTCAGAAATGTAATCTTAGCTAACTAGTGGTCTTAAACGGGAGTAAGTATATGTTCCCAGGGTGCCATCCCAAACCCTGATCCGACCCTCGGAATGCAGGACCCTTTAACACAGCAGCTTTTTGACCCTTCATTTATGTGTAACTCCATCCACTGGACAGATTATTAAAGCACTAAAATGTCACTAAAAGGCTAAGAGGAGGATGAGGACAGACACTTATTCACAAACATAGTCATGCCAGAGAAAAATGAAGATAGAATCACAAAGGATATGAACGTCTAGCATGATAAAAATGACACCCTATAAAATTAATATCACCTTAAATGCTCATTATTATTGTCATCCTTATGAATATCATTATTATCATTATTTTTTATTATCATTAAAGAGCATTCTCACTGTCAAACAGCCCTTTGCAATTAAGAACTGAAGCCCTCAAATTCCCTTAAAACCAGACTATATTGATAAAAACAGTCAGACCCACTGCCTTGTTTGAATAGTTTCTGTTTTTGTGCATCTTCTGTGTGATAACTCTGATTTATTATAATAAACAAATCAACCTAATGAGTCATTGGTTCTGGAAGGTAAAGTTGTTTTTGTCGAAGAAGTCTGGTGGCTTTAAGAGCGATCTGTCAGTTTCAGTTCAGTTCACAGACTCTGATTAAAAGGCATTTACATTAATTTTTTAAGGGGTCATATTTTGCTAAACTCACTTTTATTAGTCTTTGGTACATTTATTTGTGTATTTGGGGACATTAATGGTTCAAAACATTTGAATTTGAACCCTCCAGGTGCTGCAAAGCTATCTTTATATTCATTTTAGCAAAAATTGAGTGGATTTCTACAACACGTTTTAATTCCTGCTTGATTTATTACATCTATAACTAGTTACATCATGATATTTGCACATGTAAGGTCAAGACTTCTGATGAACATTTCTCCGAGTACACCATAAATGTTTGTCAGCAGCGGCGGTCCATTCAGACCCAAGCATAGCATTTACAGTTTATGTAGTCCACAGGGAAATGTTTTAAAATGCATAATTCCATTTAAAAAAAGCAAAATATCACTCCTTTAAATAAATGAAACTCATGACATTGAAAAGGCCCAACTGGCTATTTGTTTTGTTTTGTGTTTTTTTTTAATTGGCCATTAAAGTAGCCATAAAATGAATGCAATACCCACAAAGTCATGTTTATGCTCTATAAACCCTAGAATAGAGCCAACATATGGATATTTAGGTCATGCTACTTACAAAAAACAAGCTAGGTCTATTTCACTGTCAGTGTCACACAATCATGCTCCTTCATAGAAGAAGCCAAGTTACTTGTGTAATCATTGTCAGGTGTGATAGTGGTTAAATTGATGGTGATTAAGAGTCTTAGAAAACAGCTGTGTGATTCTTCTGAATACACAAGGCCTATCTTGCTCATTAAGGAAACATTAAAGTTAAAGTGGATAAACAAAACAGCAGAACTCACTTCATCTGATATTCGTTGTGTTCAGAGCAACCATCTGCATGTTTCACAAACATTATGGGATGGAATCAGGTTTTGAAAGCAAAAAAAAGGTAAATATTTTCAGATCTGTCAGGTGTCCTAACAATTTTGGTCACCACTGTATTTTCACCCATAAAATTTACATTTCTATGGATTTGCAGATTTTTTTTTTATAAATACTAACATCATTTGAATCACATAATTTAATTTGTAGCTCAAAAAGCATGGTTCACTGTCAGGGTTAAAATTCATTTAGTTTAAAAGAAACATGGTTAGTACTTTCATATATCCTTAAATGAAGCTATAGGCTAATTAAAGCTAGGACATGGTTAGTATAGCACCACCAAAAAAAAAAAAAACACTCGTCTGGCACTGCAGAAAGATGCACAGGCAGCTGCATCATATTAATTAACTATGACTTGCATTGTTTTCTAAAACTTCTATTCTTGATAATAGAAGTCATGTCTCCAATGTCATTAAATGCAGCAAAAAAAAAGTATTCTCGCTTTCTTTTTTTACTGTTTATATTTTCCTAATGTTTACAATAAGCAAATAAGACTCCTGATGAGCGCAAATACAATAGAAAATAAAAATAAGCAAGTGTCATTCAGTTAGTGTATTCTTGAATTAACTGCTAGTGTGCAAACACAATAAAACTGCACAAATAGTTCATAAAGCAGGAAATAATTCACTTCTAAGTAATATAAAGGAACGATTTATAGATAGAGAGGGGGGTAGAACTATGGAGGGATGCTAAATATGACACAACATTTTGCAAGAACAATCCTTAAAAAAAGATGTGCATTTTACATTGTGTTGTGGTTTTGCAGGATGATAGGAAAGAAAATATCAAAAATTGAATTTAATTAAGTTTAAGATGTATGAAAATTCAATTCTTCTGAGGTATAGTAATGAAGATAAAGAGTGTAACAGTAACAGATGCTGATGGTGAAGGACTTTTAGGACTGCTCTCCTTTGCTTACTTTCTTTTGGAGACTGAAAAATTTACCTATTTTTGTGTACTGTATGCACACATTGATTTGTAAAAGTAACATAAAATTGAGGTAGAACCAGATGAGCTTGGTTCCTTCCTGCTCTATTTCAGACACAAAGTGCTATTGATGTGGTACACTGAAATAGTTGTACATTTTGTATCGTAGTTTTGTTTGGTCTTGGGTCATTCCTTTTGTGTATACTGGGGTGTTTTGTTGACATCTGTGTTGTTTTCTTTTTCTTTTTGCTTACCTTAATGATTTTGTTCTTTCTTGTGTTCAAAATAAAGTTCATCACCAAATATAAAACATAGTAAGCAAACAACAGCCAAAATCCAAAGTAAATCCGACAACCAGCTTCCTCAAATCAAAAGCACTGGCACCTGACAGTGTAAACACAACCAAAGCTTGGGTAAATGTGCTTAAATGACTGAACAGAGTTGTCTGCTTGGTCTTTTTCAACGTAGAACCTGCCAATTTTCTCTTCCATTATATTTACTGACAAGTCTACTTGTTACCACAAGAGGGCAGCAACATGTTCATTTTGGTCACAACTCCAAGAATAGAGTCTGCAATGGCTCCAACTATTGATGGTTCAGTTAAAGACAAATTACCTCATAAGTAAGCAACAGAGATGTTTCATATTTCTGATCCCAGATAAAAAGGGAACTTCTAATATGAGAATAGAAAGTGTACTCACTGTGAGAGCCGCAGTTTCACATCGGCGACACTGTACTGTCCTTGGAATGGATGACTACAACAGAGAAAACAAGGAATCAGTCTACGATTGACTTTCTTTTATTGTGAATAGCAACTATCTTTTTCATATGAAACTAGTAACTTGAGATAATAAAAAATAAGCCAAATTATTTGGTTCTTTGCTGGAAAATGTAACTACACTCATCTAAAGGATTATTTAAAAATGCACTAATACCCTACATAAAACTCCTGTAATAATATTTTTCCAGTGTTTGAGTGCATATGTGTATATTACTGAATGGCCTAAATCATCCTTTGTTGTATTTTTTTTTTTAAATCTTTTTAAGCATTAACCCTCTCATGCATGAATTATTCTAAAACTGAGTGGAATTATTACTCCCAAACTAGATTTAAATGTGTCCAGTTGGATTATTTTGAGTGAGATACATATATTAAAGTCTTAAACACAACTTTAATCATAAATATATTTTTAACATGGTGTCCAAAGGCCTCTCTCCATAAAGAAAACATATGACTGATGTAGGAAAACCTAACCTAAAAGGTAACTGTAGTAGATGTATCAGTGGTAATATGAATTATCTGAAAATAAGTTATCTGAATTTATAGTGTTGTAGTGCTATAACTAGGCCAAAAACAGCTAATTAGGAGAAAATATTGAAAATATTATTGCAAATGTAAGTTTTTAACACAAACCATGAGAGGGATAATGAAATAGAAATGTGTCCATTGTTTTCTATTAATTGAAGGCAGTTGTATTTATGCAATATTTATCATCTGAGAACTGGAAAATGTATCAGAAATGTATAGTTGACGTAGTGTATATATATCCCAATAGACGTATGTCCCTTTCCTTCCTTTATGTTGACCTACCCTGGTGTGATATGAGCCATGGCGGGGTGCTTGTTACTGTACCACACACGGTAGTTGTGGGTAATCTTCCAGGCTGCAATAAAAGGCGCTCCATAATCTGCCAGCAGCCTTTCATTATCTGAGCAAAAGAAGATGCAGGAAACAAAAGAGAAACAGGGAGGCAGTGAATACAATTAGCAGAGTAACTGGATTTTTTCCTCCACGAAAGCAATTTAGTTTAACGATCACTGTGTGTATGTAAGAGTACAGATGACAATTGGAAAAACATCTGAGTTGAACAAGAAACACAGATCCAAATAAAGAAGTGTGTTTAGTCTGATGAGCTTCTGATGACTTAGCTCCTGTTTTGTGTCATTATTCATACCTTGCTGTAATGTTGAGGACAGTAATGAGTGGAGGTAGAGGGTAAACTGGGCTCTGATCCACTCGTCTCCGCCCTCCCACCCCGTCCCATCCAGGAAAACATCATCGCGGTTCTCAGTCACATGTTTCACCAGGTAGTCTGCAAATCGCAGGTCCGCCGTCGTCAGACTCAGGACCTTCCTTAGCTCAGGGTCATGGATCTGGATACGCGCTTCTTCCACCTACAAATTAACATATACAGTATTTACCACCGGGGACATAAAATGAATAATTAAAGTGAAACCTATTATATCTAATGTTTCCTTTTAATTAAACCTAAATGAGGTATGTTCTTCTGTGCAGGACTTACTTCAACAATAGCATCACTGAGGTGTCTCTGCTGGTGGAAGAGGATGTTGGTTGCCCCGGCGACAAAGCCACGTACTGTCACGTCTGAAAGGAGGTGATGCTGCTGCAGGGCCATGTAAGGCAGACACAGGTAACCCTGGCAACAAAGACAAAGGTCACTGTGTAAATGACTGTCAGGTGCTTATATTACCAGAGGATGGAAGGGACACGCCCCCTGACATGGAGCATGTACACATACCTACACAGGAGCAGACAGCATCACTTTAACCAATATCTATAGAAGTATGCAAAAGGAAATTTACTAAATATAACAAGAACTAGTTTTTCAGTTTGAAGTGAGACTGGAAATTATGTGACAAAATACAAAACATATGGGTTGTTTGTTGCTGAAGACACTTTTGATGTGTTTTTGTTGAATTATGTAGATATTATTAAAAGATCAAACTGTTATTAACTTATAAAATATAATAGTTAGTAGGGAAGAATGTGGGTGACATTTGAGGCACCCTCTCATGGCTCCGAGACTATGAAATTGAATGTCAGAGTAAAATCCTTTCCCATCTCTTTTAGCCATTTGCTGTTGCCTTTAGGTACTAGTGGTAGATCAGTGAAAGCTACACGAGCCGATATCAGGAAAAATGCCAAAAATCAAGAAATACACACATTCTCCATGCAGTTTTCTCCTCTTGGTCCATATCAGCGAACTAAATATATAAACAAATGCCCTGACACCATTTCACAAAGCCACTCTCATTACAAGCCATGTAACACAGCAGTGGAGTCACATTTAACAGAATCTGAAGGGATCAGTGATTACATCTCCATTTCTTCTTCAGCAGAGATAAAAATGATAAATAGGCTGAAATTGCCATTTTTACTTCACAAATTTGTGTCTAGGTTCAGTATCTTATTCAAGCTGTTCCCTCAGGCCCCATTTAAAAGTCACTCGGCCCTTTCATAATGTTCTCACAAGCAACAATAAATCCGTGACAAAAGATAAAATAACCTGTTCTGTCCTGTCTCTGGTTACACATTATAACACGCCTCTGCCTTGGTAGCAGCCTGAAACTTTGTTTATACTTGGCTATGAAACTTTGGGGGAACTGCCCACTGAAAGTAGTAGTGGAGATAAGAGATGTACTCGAAAACAGTTTAGAGGAAAAATCAAAAACAATGGAATGGATCCTCTACCAATAATCCTGAAGAGAGAGATCTGGTTTTGCAAATACCATGCAAATATGGTAAAAACAATACTTCTTGATTTCATCTCAAGTTCCAATAAATTCAGTTAGAAATATCAGTAATCAGATTCTTACTGTACAATATATAATAAGCTCTGTCCTAAGACATTTGGTTTGAATGAGGACAAACTGCCTCCAAAAAACTTCCAGACAAGTTTATACTGGATGCACACTTTTTCACTCAGGGCATTCACAGTTGGAAGTGGGGTTGTATCATGGAATAAATTCCTACTTACCATGAGCCTGTTTACATGCAAACTAAAAATCCATTCATTACCTGAATTCTGAAGCTATCATATTATTCAAGTGATCATATAAACAGCATAATCTGATATGCTTTATCAGATAACAGCAGTAAACGGATTATGACAAATCAGATTAACACACCTGGATTTCTCCCCAAAACTCTGTTTTTGTGCATGTGTACCAGTTAATCTGACTTATTTCGTTCTTATACCTCTGTGCATGCACAAAAACAATTAAATCCTAGAAAACAGAAGTGACATAGTCAAATGTGAGCGGAAGACAATATGTTTGAGTATCATCACATACTGTACTCTAAAAGAAATCCGATAATAGGCTGAAACATGTAAACCAGGGTTTTTCAATTATCACATTTCTGAAGTGCATGTAAATGTGTCAGATCTGATTATTACAAATATCTGATTAGTCTCAGTTATAAAATTTTTATGGTCACATAAACGGGCTCACTGACATGGCTCAGTGAATGACATGAAAACAAAAAGGGCTTTTTACCTTTGTAAAAATTGGGAGTGGCAGGCCATACTGATCCTCCTCCAGACCCGACACCAGGCCCTGGGTGACGCCGCCCTGACCAGTAGCTGCCTGCGGTTGCACAGTGATAGGTGTTCCTGGTTTGGAGTCGAAGGCGTCGGACAGCTCTGACCCCGCCTCCTTCATTTCAGCTGCCTCTTTGGGGCTCTCCTCTAACACGCTGGGGTCCAGAGTTTCCCAGTCACTGTCTGAGGCCTCCGGGGAGGTCCGTGATGGGGGTTTGAGGTGGTTGTTGTCCCCCTCTGTGCCGGTCCTGGAGGACTGAGACCCGCTGGTTCGTCTGGTGGTCTGACCCGCCTCCAGCTCCAGAGTGGAGTTGTCAATGTCGGTGGCAGACACGGAAACAAACTCTTCTGCTCCGGAGACACTTTCCACCAGGCTCAGGTCCTCAGACACACTGCTTTTAGGCCTGTAGTGAGACGAGTCCACCAGGCCGTGTTCAATCATACCTGCACCAAGACCAGGCAGAGTGTCAGCACTGTCTCATTACATTTCAGTCCCCTTAATCAAGACTGAGTCCTTCAGGGTTTCAACAACTTCCACACTTTATGAGTCTTATAATTTTTTTTTTTATTTTTAGCTACCTCACGATCCTTGTGGGTGTCACACACATCTAGTATTAAGATGCATTGCTCTTATCTACTATAACTGAATGTGGCTCAGACTAGTATCCCTTTAAATAAAAATCCCAGAACAGACAGAACAAAGACTCTAGGGAGAACCTTTTATGTGTTTTGTGGGAGTTGTGTGGTTTTAGTGGTGAAGGTAGGTGCATGAGAGACAAGGTGTGTTAAGGTTTTAGGATTTACTTTGGATTATGGGATGTCACTATATATTGGACCATGTTACAGGGGCAATGTGTGATAATTAGTGAATTCTGAATTCCACTGGAGCTGCCTGAATCATCACATTATCCAATCAGAGGACAAAAGTCTTAATTATGTACACGTCCTTCTCCAAAATAACATTAGACACTAATAAGTTAAGATACAATACTCATAAGTTCACCCAAAGAATAGAATAGAATGGACAATCATCTTTCAGGTGCAACATACATTTTAGCAGCATACATACAAATGAGACTTTACGAATGAATGCCCATAAAAAACATCATAAAACACAGCATAAAAACCTGAACTGGCTTGCAACTATATAATCATCAACTCCAAAAGGGCCTTAACCTCCTAAGACCCAGCTATGGGTTTTCTGTCCACATTTGTGGACAAGAGTTTCACAACTTTATACAAGAAAAGAAAAGAAAACTGTCCACCATAAAGGACATTCCATAAAAATTTTAAAAATTGCAACTGAAAAAACTGTTGCATCATGATGTTTCCAATATAGGCACTTACTTAATAAAAAACGAAAAAGGTTGTACTTTGCTGACATTTCCTGGGTCTTAGGAGGTTAACAGGAACATTTCTTCCCATATAAGATATGATATAACTGCTCAAACAAGCTTTTGTTTATCTCAGTTATTTATTATTGCACTAGTATGACCTTTTTAAGTTATGAGCTGTTTGTCACAAAGAGGCTTTGCTCACTGCATCTACAGATTTAGAAGAAACCACTGAGCTCTACAATGCACTCTTAATCAGTTACAGACATGCCAGGAAACAAAGCAGTGTTCTGCAGTCTTGTTCTGTTGTTTTTGTCAATTTCCTTACAGCCAAAAATACCACGACTCTAAATAACTGATGTTTCCACTTTATTTCATTACATCCAAGCTGTTTTTCGAGACAATACAAACCCAGAGTCATGCATCAGTGCTGATGAGTCTATAATATGTAAAAAAACATTGCTTGCATTACTACTTTTCTTCATTGTTTTTTGTTTTTCTGTTCAGTTGTCCATCTGTTGAGGACCAGAACAGACAAAAGACAGTTTTATCTTGCTGTATTTTGTCGGTCTCTGTATGTAATCTTGCTTTTTTGGTCATTTTTACCTGTTTTATCAGCTAAACCCAGACAGTTATACTGTACATGTGATACAGTTTTTTTTGTTTGAGGTCTTTTTAGTGTGCAAACTGGTTATCATATTTTCATTATGTTCCCATTATGTGACCCCCCCCGATCCTTATAGTCCCATGTACAGTATTAATTCTATGTGCAGCACATTGGTTAACACTGCTGTATTGGTATGGACTTTACATGCATAAAAACACAAACATGGCAAAAGCTTAAACAACTGCAAGAAGAATGAAGATATTTTGAAGTTGCTGACCTGGAAACAGCGACAAAACTGTCATCAGCGCTCCTACTAGTCTGTTCACAGGAGACACATAGAACAGGACCTGCAAACATAAACAAAACAAACAGTGTCATATTTCAAATGTGCAGAACAATTACACAGCAGAAAACATATGTCAGACGTTGAACTCGTACCTTTTTCTCCAGCAGAATAAGTTTGAAGAGTATGAGGACCTAGAAGATTAAATATCAAAACCATTACTAACACATTATTCATTTCAGTTCAGACATTGTGCTTTATTTGTAATTTTCTACCTTGTGTTGAAATTGCAGTATTAAATCTCTTGGTGATAACCCTGGGGAGAAAAAAAGAAAAAATATGAGGAATTGACCCTCTGGGAAAATGTCATGATGTTTTTGAGCAGTAAAAAAAATCATATGATCACAGGCCAAAAAGCATGTGATAAACAAGTCATAATAACAACAAATATGCAATGTTTGAAGAATATCTGCATCTCTGAAACTAAGAAACCCAAGAAAATTGCTGCTTTTGACCTAAAATGCTATTTCTTTCAATATAAAGAACAACACTGTAAATGTAGAACTTGACTTCTATGCATGTTTGTGCTACTAATTGGCCTTTATTACAGTTAAGTGTTAACACATTGAGTAATAGACACAGGAAATGGTGTTTTCTTCATACCGAGGTAAACTTGTGAGCCCTCCAGAGCTGAACCCCTCAGAGAGCCGTTCATGTGTTCGTAGAGTTCCTGGAAGAGGAGGAGGAAACCGGAGGTGAGTAAACATGACCAGTAAAAAAGTAGAACATTAACAGGTTACTCACTTCAGAAGAATCTCACCTTTAAAATAGAGATCTGTGAAAAGTCTTTCTCCTCAAAGTAGGCATGTGTGATGAGCTGGAGTTTTGCTTGGAGGAGACCATAGAGAGGCTGGCAATGATAGACTTAAGTCAGAAACAAATAAAAGGCAAGTAGTGAATTTGTCACATATTGAGAGGGTTTGAGGACTATTTATTGCTCTTGAAAAATTAATATTATGTCAAGTGTGTATTTTGTGGATGAGAAATAACTTGTGAACTTGAAATAACTTTAATTTTAAAAAGGGCTGTTGTAGTGTTTAGAATAATGAGCTCTGAAGTTCTGCCAAAGATGCCAATGTATAGGACTGTAGAGATACGAACTGAATTTATCTCCACCGATGGGCTGGTGGATTTATGTGACCACTAGACGGAGTAGTGAGTCACTCTGCTGGTCTCCCATGGTGAGGAAAACTATCACCACAGGGCCTTTGACCAATGCATCAGAAAGTGACCAGATGGGATGACAACCACTAAGAAACAACTTTTCGAGTCAAAGAATGTGATAAAGTGATAAAAGCTAGAAGCACTGTTGTCGTTTTCATCACTGGACACAGCTTTAAATGAAAAGAAAGAAAAGAAAATGAAAAGAAAAGAATTGAGTTTGATGCTGAAATCAGAAGTGCTTCTTTTACACAAATGAGTTTGTTTATGAGGCTTATGACGACTTTAAGTTCATTCATTCACCATTGGAACCCACTTTATCCTCACTAGGGTCATGGAGGGTCACTGGAACCTATCCCAGCTAACTATGGGCAAAGGCAGGGTATAAAGTTATTATGTGAGGTTATTCTCTTTGCTAAGTTGTATGTTAATCCACAGTCCAGACTAAACTTGACCTTGTTTGTTTGATTCCAAACAGATCTTTAGTGCAGCTACTGACAAAAGAAAACAGAACAGAAAACAGAGATGATTTGTGGTTTTACTGAGAAACATTACAAAAGGTTGTCGGAATAGATTCATTTCCCTTATTAGTTTGATAAGGATGTTAGGAAAATGTCAGAAAATAGCAGGGATATTTCCTCATAGGCCAAGGTGATGTGATGATCCCAAATGTCTTTATTTATTATGCACAGAAAATGTCAAATCCTCTTTTTTGAGAAGCTGCAATATGTCCATTTTTGCTTAAAAATTGTAATAAAGAAATCAACGGTTACCAAAACAATAGGAAACAATTACTTTTTTTTAAATTAGCTGCCTTATTGACTTGATTGTGGCAGCTTTAAAATTTAAATATGAACTCGATTTCTGTGATTTTGATCCATATAATCTTTTCTGTTGTGTGTTTTAATCTCCAGTTTGAGGGGAAAGCATAATTAAGGCACAAAAATCAGTTTGTGTTAACCAAACAATTTACACAAGACAAGAAATGCCAAAATATAAACATAATTTCTGTTTTCTTCCTCGTTTCTTCATTTTACATGATTCCTGTCAGGTTATGCCAGTATATCCCAGCTCTTGAATTCATCATTTCCAGCTTTTTGCACCTCTGAGTTTATTTGACTGAAAAGACGTCATCAGCTGTGACCTCCCTCCTCTCTGACTCACCACTCGACTGAGGACGCAGACGCTCTTCTGAACTGTCTCTCTGGTGACGTCAGCCTGCCGGACCTTTAGGGCCTAGAGAGGGATTACAACAAAATAAAATACATACTGAACTGCAACCCAAACATCGCGAGGGCACTGTGACTAACCGCTCTGCAACCGACCTCATGACATGACGCCAAGAGAGATAAAAATAGGACATGATGTTATCGCTTCATTTCCTCTGTGTGGCTCTAATCAGAACTCCCACCAGAACACAAATGCATGCTTACTATGCTACACTGACAAAAATATGTGGGCACATACACACAGTTCAGCGCGTTTTCTACCTATTAGATGTGAAACCTTTATTTAAAAACAAAATAGTAGATAGAAACCAGCTCTAAAAGGCCATCTACAGGAATGAAGTATAACATACAATAAGTATGAGGACAATACAATATAAATAGCAACTTTAAATCATAGTAAAATAGTAATATCCCAAAACTTACATCTCCTCATACATAATATTGTACATAGACAGATATTTACTCACAGCAGGAGGATATTGAAGGCTTCTGAACATGATTTGCACTGACCTTTGCTTCTATTTGCCGATAACAGGACACTCCATAGACACATTTCATGTCTCCACTCAGAGGCGGCAGGTGAAAATACACAGTATCTATAAAACAAAGTCATACAGTGATATTAATACCGCATGCATTTCATTAAAAACTGCAAAACCCTTGTTAATAATACAAGCTTTTTTAACCCTTTTAAGACTGCTATTATAACAGGCCGCCTAGGTGTCTTCATATTTTCTTTGCAATAAAAGTGTCAGAAAATGTCTTTATTTGCCAGTTCTTTTGCGCCTTTGTTTTTAGGAAGAACTTAACTTTCAATATCTGGCCATTAATTATCATTATTATAAATAATAAATGCTTGAAACAGTGTGTTTTAGTAAAAAAGAGAAGAAAAAAAAACAGCAACAAAACTTTTTGAGATAAAAATAAACTTTCAACTATTTTACATCTGCTCAAACATGCTTTTTGGCCTAGAACCTTCATATCCATATTGTGGCTTCATATTTTTGGTTACTTCCGTGAGTTTTTTAGCCTGTGTGGAAGTCTCTGAAACAGTTCCTTTCTACTTGTTATAGTGTGCCACATTGCTGCTGTAAAGTGTTATATAGTGTCAGAAAGCTCAGGATCTCAGCTTTCCGTTGCTGTTTGAATTTTGTGGATAGTGCAAACGGTTCAGGAGTTACAGTGATTTGAATATTGTAAAGTGCAAAATGCAGCACTGGAGAGACTGCCATTGTTAAAGGGTTAAACTAAATGGACGAGCTTGAGAAAATGAAGCACTTACTGTTATATGTGTTTGTGGAGTGTAGATGTAACTTATTACTGTACAGGGTTTTACAAAGCGACCCATATCTGGACCTGTTAAGGTGAATTTGGGGGTATTTTGACATATTTGGACCCAGATATGGTATATATCTGTGGAGATCGATAAAATGGAATCTGTAAGGTATGTGAGAGGGTGATGTGTTGTGAAACTGCAATCAGCCACAGCATATTCAGATCCTGAATGTTAAGTGGGATGTGAACGCAGGCCAGTCGGGGAGTGGGGATATTTCTACTTGTGCCCAGAACAAGACAGTTGGAGGCTGGAGGTTATCCTGACTGATATCAGGGGAACATGCGGTTCACCCTGGACAGGTCAACAGTTCATTGTAGGGCTAATGGACAACGACAAACAACCTTTCACTCTAACATTCATTAGACCAATTAGTGTATTAGGAAACTTTTAGTGGTGGGAGGAAGCTGAAGTTTGGAACAGATTACACACAGGACCCAGGCTCTTTTACTATTGCACTACAATACAGTAGTACACAGAATGTCATAACAGTAATTATTCTGTACACCTAACCACATCTGCTAATTTTATTGTTTGATTGGGAACTTCCACACAAAAATTGACAAATATTTTGCTAAATGTAATCTTTTTTTGGTTGTTATAAGAGAAAACACTTTCTTTCTGACTTCATCTAATTATAAACTTGAACATGTTCTGGTTTCTTTCCTCATCTGCGACAGAAAATGTAATATATTTGTCTTGTTTTGGAACTCTTACTTTATTTATATTGATCAATTACTGTATATAACTAGACCATATCGCCACCTGTACATTGTCTGTAAATATCTGTATAAGTATCAATTTCTCTATTCTATTTTAATATTTTATACTTTTATATTCTTAATATTTTATTACTGTAATCTTATCTTATCTTACTTTATCTTATCAGTTCAGGAACAACTTATAGAGGAAATCGACAAAGTAATCCACAATGAAATAAATCATTTCTTGCAGCCCTAATACAAACAACTACTTCTTTTACAAAGTAAGGTTTAAGACTCGAAAGGAGAACAACATTATTAAGATTAATATTTTCATACTAATGGTTTGACGTATTACTGGTTCAAATACATCATGCATGCCTGCCGTCTAAATCACATTAGATTGCGAGGCAGCTAGATATGCAAGATTGTGAAATTACATGAGATTACCAGAGATCCTGCAGTGGAGATGCCATTACTACATTTCTGATCATAAACATATTGCCACTACACTACAACATGTCATATGGCATCAAAGACATTCAGTCATATCACCCAACCCTAAGGCATGCAGAGCTTAGACAGAGAATCAAAAGCAGAGGAGACAGAAATAACATCAAACATTAAACAACAGCTCAAGAGAAAAGAAGAAAAATGGCATAAGGATTCCTTTTCATACTGTCTCTTCTGAACCGTGGTGTGTTTGCTGCTAAACTGGCTTCAAAAGTGGATAAACCTGAAAAATGAGGCCAAACTTTACAACAGGTCTCGAACTAGAATTACAGCCACCTCAAATTCGAATTAGTTCAGCCTTATATGCAGTTCACTCTAACTGATGAAGTGGGTAGCTTCACATTTCTTATAGAACTATTTATGTTCTAGGGAGCAAAGAGACTGGGTAATGCCAGGATTTATGAGGCTCAAATTGTGAAAGAGGGGTTCAGGGAGCATACATAGATTAGACACCACAGAATCCAGGCCTGAACCCCATTGAGAATCTTTTGGATGTGATGGAGAAGACCTTACATAGTGGTCCAACTCTCCATCATTAACACAAGATCTTTGGGAAAAATTTAATGAATGCTTATAACTAGGGACAGAAATAAATGCTGTGACACTTCTTGTGACATTGCATTGCATGATATAAACAATGCACAACAAATGTGTCCTATAATTAAAGTTAAACACAATCCAATGAATTATGTTTTGGGCTTTTTTTGCCCAGGCTGTACATATGTACTGTATAAAACATAATGCTTCCAGACAAGACTTTCACGAACACGGAGGCTTAAATGTCTTTGCGCACTGAATTTAGCTTTGGAAAACCTGAATTAATTAGTTGATCAACTAATAAGTGAATCCATGTATCATCTCACATCTGTTTGTATCCAACACTGTTTATCCTCCATAGTTTTCCACTGATCTGAACAGAAGAATAGGTTTTTGTTTCCCTGTAACTAACATTTGGTCACATCTCTGTGACTGTTTTTATGAGCCGCAGTGCGGAGGGAGTCTGTCACATCACTGTTGTTTTTTAATCAGCTAACACTCTGCTGTAACAGCAGCACACAGAGGATACAAACTGAAGGAATGCACAGAAAAGACTGGTTTAAAACCAAGCAGACTTTTATGCATTTAAAAAAATATTTTAGTGGCAAAAGGAAGCAGGAAAGACGGATCTTAAGCTTGATTTGTGATTTTCTCACTGGAAATTTGTGCAAAAGCAAAGGTTTTCTCCAATCTACTTGTTTTCTGTAGGAAACGTTAATATTTACAGCATGAAAGCCTACAGATGACACTAATCTGAGTAAAACAGAAGGTAAATAAAACCCTCTGGTGTCTTGACATGGGTGTGGTTTATATGGAACACAAAATGTAGATGTGAACTTTGACTCAGCTGCTGCTGCTGTTGTTTTTTTTACCATTACAGGACAGTGTGAACAGCAGTGGTGAACCACAAGACTGTCACATGACAGCAGCCACAACACACAGGACAGTCTGCCAAGAAGGTTCAGTCAGCAGCTTTTATCGCTCACACTCCCTGCAGACACACAGGCCTGAGCTCGTTACAGCCCCCACACTGTTTGTACCTTGAAAGGTGGCACCTGCTTCCACAAATACAACCAATCTACTCTGAAATACAATTATTATGTCATTTTTCAATAATAATCAGCCAGATGATGACCTGACATAGACTCTGAGGTTAAATTCTGAGAATGGCTGGAATGAAAATCGTGCATTCGCTTCAGTCATGTTCACAGCTGCAGGATGAAGAAATAATGGGGAAAAAAACACCAGAATCTTAAAACACACACTTTCCCTCTGCAGCTCTCTCTGTTCAGTCAAAATCAAATATGAAAGAAAAACATAGATGGCAACAACTCCTGAAAAGTGAAGCCAAAACATCATGATCATATGAACTGCTAGGATTTTTTACAGCCTGAAAACAAAAGCCAAGAGGAGATGCACAAGTTTTATTTCCTCTTGTCCTATTTTAATGACAATATGCTGAAATTTATTGTGGAACTTTTGCCTAATGATGCCAAAAACTACTGAAGTCAAATCACGCAGCACCATATATATGAAGCACTCATAATACAGTATATGTTTGTGGGCTTGTTAAAAATTTCTTGCATCTTTTAAAACCTGTTAATATGACACCATTGGACATTTAAACCCAAATCCACATGTGGTCTGAGCGATCAGATCTCCAGTGGTGGATCACCAGGGCAGGGTCAACAAGGGGTTCTCTGTTTACCTAAGGAATCACAATCACTTACCTACATTTACACCCCACATTTTATATTTATTCCGTGAAGATGTCTTAAATAATTCCCTATTGTCTGTTTTCATTTCATAGCTTTTCTCTTGGTCACTGCTTCCAGTAGTCTACATTTAACAGCTGTTTTCAACCCACAACGGCTGACAGAGGAGAAAAAATGGATTTGGTCACAGACGGACAAAAAAATAAGCAGTAGTTTTGGTGAGTATAATGTATTTTATGAACATTTGTATGTTTTTGTCATTTTATTCGGTAAATACAGATGATTGTGCTTGAGGTGATGTATGTGGTGCAGCTGTGGAGACCTGCTGATTTGTGTTCATTGGATTTCTTGCTTTAATAATAACACTCATTCTTGCTACATGAGACATCTGTCTGCGATCCAACGCCCTGTTATATTGCATTTTTTTGTATTGTATTGATGGTACAGTATTGATCTTAAAGGGGTCATATTTTGTTAAACCCACTTTTATTAGTCTTTGGTACATTTATTTGTGTATTTGGACCCTAACAGTTCAAAAAGTTTGAATTTGAACCCTCCAGGTGTTGCAAAGCTATCTTTATATTCATTCCAACAAAAATCAAGTGGATTTCTACAACCTGTTTTAATTCCTTCGTAATTTGTTATGTTTTGTAACTAGTTACGTCACAACATTTGCACATATAAGGTCAAGATTTCCAATGAACATTTCTCCGAGTACCCCATAACTGTTTGTCAGCAGAAGCAGTTGTAGTCCATACTGAAAATATGTCCAAACTTTGAGTCGATTGCCTAAAATGTTCAGTTGTTAGTTGTGTTAACAAACATAAGTGGTTGAACAGGACAGAGCAGCACAGTCAACAACCTGGAGGAAGTGGGGTGTGAAGTGGCTCATTTGCATTTAAAGGGCCAGTGCTCAAAACAACCTTTCTGGTGTCATTACTGAGAAATAGGGTTGAAGATGGACCTGTGGAGTTAAATTAATGAAGAATTCAGACCCAAGCAGAGCATTTACAGTTTATGTAGACCACAGGGAAATGTTTTAAAATGCCTGATTCCATTTAAAAAAGCAAAATATCACTCCTTTAAAAGGTGGATTAAGCCAGGTAGCACAGCCGTAGGCTTAGGAGAGAAATACACAGCCCTCCACTGGTGTCCTCCATACTCAGACCTGTTTGTGACTGATACCTTACATGCATTCAGCATACACAGTATGGACCACATACAGAGCCTTTACAGCCTCTCCTTGATGCAGGTGTAACTTACCCTCCTGATAGTTGTGTGCTCCATCAGGTAGAGCCAGGAAAGGGAGGTACTTCCACTCCTCCGGCAGCAGGTTACTGTCATGACCTTCATCTGGCATCAGCGGTGGGTAAGAGAACTCAACCTGAAGGTCAAAGAAACACGGTCAGTACGGCTAGATTGAGACAGTTTTTAGATGATGTTGTATAGTTCTGCAGGTTAGTACAGCTGTGTTGGTCACATTTCATTCATTTAAGATTGAAGACTGACCGTGTTCCAGAGTGATGGACTCATAAGGGTGAGAAGAGAGGTGGATGAAGTGATTACCCATCATGCCTAGTGTCTACAGTAAAGGCCTGTGGGGTTATGATTTGGGGTTGCTTCAGTTGGTCAGGTCTAGATTCAGCAATGTCATGAATCCAAAAAACAATGGAAATTAATGTTGTGACATTGCATAAGCTTATCAAAGCAAATGTGTGTCTAAACCTAAAGGCACATTGAAATATTAGTGTAGGACTTTTTTTGGGCAGACTGTGTACAAAGAGGATCATAATTAATGTATCTAATGTGATGAGAGTTTATAGTTATAAATGTCACAGCAGTGAAAATATTATCAGTAAACATTTCTCATTTTTATGGAATATTTACTTGAGATAAGGGGTTGATAATTTACAGCTCCAATTATTATTTTTCAACAGACTGACTAAACAATGAGTGACGTGGTGGTGCAACAGTTGGCACTGTCGTCTCACACAGTGTTCCTACAGGTTTCTACAAGTTAAATTCAAGAATTTTTGAGACTTACTTAGAACAGAATGTAATGCCCATTTCACGGCCATACTGGCAAAAATTTGCGACTCCTAGAATTTAGGAAAATGTATTTATTTACTCCAAACCCTTGATTCCCAGCGTTTCAAGTCATTTCTCATCAGGGGTTGCAAAGTCAGTGATAACCGGTTCCTAATTTCAATATAAATTGCCGTGTTGGAACGGGTGGAACTGAGTAGACTAATGGTAGTTTCACAATAAACACAATACAACAAACAAGTTTATGGCAACATAACTTAAGACCTATCATATCAAATTTAATACATTTTAAAGACTTTTTTTAAGGTGTTAAATGCAGATTTGTAAATTCAAGACTTTTAAGACTTTTTAAGATACTGCGGGAATCCTGCTCACAGTAAGATGGTCCTGGGTTTGACTCCAACTGCAACTGTCCAAACATGCACCCTTAATGGGTTAATTGGTCGTTGTAAATCGCCCATAGCTCAGAAAATGCATGGTTCAATTAAAAACTGTAGTACTCAACTTTAAAACTGTGTTATTCCAAGCCATTTTCTTATATCACCAGTAGCATTCTACATATACATACATAAGCTTCTTACATGTATAACCTGAAACCTGCTGTTCCTGAACGCCACTTAGACAAACACACCCAACTGGATGATTCAGTCTTTGAGGATCAACGAACTCCCCGAGGGCGAGGTGGTTCTCCTCACTCCTGCACAAGTGGCGATCTTATATTAACACGTGCGCGCTTCTTCAATAAGCGTTCAGTCCAGGAAACAGATGGGCAGCAGGTGAATAAAAGACAGCGACAGACAGATTAAAGAGCCAGGAACCCAATCTTCTGATACCCAGCGGGGGAGATCGCTGAGCCCTATCAGATAACCTCCAGCACCGGCAGCAACGAAGCCATTAGCTGAAACAAAGAGGGTGCACTGTCTGTCTTCATTTAGGCTTCAGACACAGTTTTACACCATAAACTGTCTTTTTGTTTTGCTCTAGAACTACAGCTGTCTGACAGAAGACAGTTCAGCAGTGACAGAAGGAAAATGTTTGGCGTTCTTTTTCTAAAATGATACACTTTTATAAAGTTTTGTAGGAAATTGTGTGTGTACTCTTCAAAATGACTTTGCATTGTTGCCAAATATTTCAAGATTTATCCTGTAAAGGGAAGTGATAAAAAGACATTTATCATACCTTTATTATGTTGTTTTTCTTGTTTCTTTCTTTTGTTCACTGTTTGCAGTCTCAGCCAAAACATGTCTGATATTCTGTATTCATTGTTCATATTTTATTTTTTGTTCTACATATTACATTTATTCTACTTCTGTGAAATTTTAAAGAGTACATATAATTCATCTGTCGTTAGGTTTACATCTTCTTTCATTGTTCTCATCTCGAATAACAAATCATTTTCTTTATTTTGACTTAATCAAAATCAGAAAAATAAGCACAGAATCAGGAAATCAGACTACATGTGTGATTTCTCTTCTTATGTCTTTACATCTTCTTACATCTTTTACATTGTTCTCTTATTCTTACATCTGAAGTGATACTTTTCCTCGTCTTGTTGTTGTGTCAGCTCTTTAACGTAATTTTCATCTCGTGTCTTTCACATAAATTTCATCTTGTTACATCTTTTACACTATTTATATCTTAAGTTGTTCAACTTGTCACATCAGTTGTTTTCATCATATTGTGTCTTAAATTGTTTTCTTCTGTTACATTTAACATCATTTTCAACTTGTGAAATTTTTTATGCCGTTTCCATCTTGTTGCATCTTTCATGTCATTTTCATTTTGTTGGTCTGGTAGTATTACCAGTAGTTTCTATTTTATTCAGGTGTTTTTATACACCACCAATTTTTATGTAATTGTCGTCTTGTGTCTCACTTTGTGTCGTCATTGCTGTTTGTTGTTGTTGTTTTAATTGCTACTGCAGCAGAAACAATTGCCCCCCAGGGCCAAATAAAGGTCTTGAATGTTGTGTCTTTCATTTTGTTTTAGATTGTTTTCTTCTGTTACATTTTACATAATTTTCATCTTGCTACAACTTTTCCATTGTTTGTTTCTTGTTGTTCATCCTGTTACTTTTTTTTTTTTACATTTTAATGTTGTTACATTTTAAACCGTTTCCATCCTGTTAAGTTGTTGTTATAAATTTTATGTTTTCATCTTGTCATGCTATTTGTGTCTTGTTACACCATTTTATTATTGTTTTCATTTAGTTGTATCTTTTTCAAATATTCTAAAAACACACAAAAAAAACCCTATCTGGCTTCAACTTTGATTCTGGACCAAAACTCAGCCCTTACACTTGAAGGAAATATGGTTTTACATTTATTGTGATAATTACAGATGTCGACTAGGATGAGAATTTTTAACATTTTTGACCACATCCTCCGCCCCTCATTCCCACCCTTTTTGCAATATTAAAATGTAATGTAAATACCTTCCCTGCTTTCCAATTTCTTCAAAATGTTCTAGACAAACTATATAATTCTAACAACTTTATTCACGTTTCACCTCTAGTTTTACATGTGATACTCCATGTTTTCATGTTTCCCTGTCAACCAGCAGCTGTTTGCCACAGTTCAGAAGACAGATGGAGAGTGCTAAGTTTGATGGTTTCCCCCTCAGCCTGTTAATTTAATGTCTTGCGTTTTACAAAAGAAGAAAAGGCAGTAATTAAAGGACGATATTACTTTCACTAATTACCAGCTGTTACACTGTGTCGGTGTTGCAAGAGGTCGACCTGAACTTTGCAGAACAGGCTGACAGTGACACAAAACCAACATGAGAGCATTCCGTGTGGGCGACTTTTGGCTAAATCTGAATTTTAAAAAAAGACACCAAAGTGAGTCTTCATGTAGCAAAATAACAGAAATGAGACTGATAGTTGTTTGGACATAAATAGCTCAGAACTGGGAGGAAAATTCAGACACTTCTTCTGAAATGACATCAGATTTCCCTCTGAGTTTGCACCTTTCTTGACTCATTCTTTCATCAGCAAGGTTCAACTTGAATCTACTTTCACCAGTTTGACTGAGCTCAAAAATCTTACAATTAATAATAATTAAATTTTGTAGCACATTCATTATGATGTAGCAACGGTGTCAAACACTTCTACTGATATCCAACCTGACTTTCAATGTTAGAACCTAATATAAATAAGTGTCCAGTTTACAAAATAGAATAGAATTGAAGATACTTTCTTCATCCTCTCCGGGGAAATTCAATTCATTACAAGCTGCTTTAAAAATTTTTGGAGCCTATTGAATTATTTTAATGGTCACTGAAGAGGTCAGAAGATTGTTTACTACATCATTAAGAAGAAACGCTGATCTTCTTCTTTGCCCTTTGACCCTTGTCTCTTATTGATCTGTGAAGATTTTCAGTCACCTACATCATGGTAAACAATAAACAAAAGGAAAATCAATTACCTACAACTAAACACTTACCATCCTTCACTGGTTGTACTAGTGACAAGTCGTCAACATATACAAATCAAAGAAACATTGGGAACTAATGAGTTATGTGTTTTTTGTATCAAGGTTGTTTTCCTACAAGTATGTACGGAGAAATGATGCCTATATTTAAACAGACCAATCTAAAAAGCAATCGTCAAACAGAGTAAATCGAGGCCTGTTCTATTACAGCCCTGTTTTATAGCCAAAACTGTTTTCTGTGCAAAAATATTTCTGATTCAATAAGAAAAGGAAAAGCTGCAAAATGTTTGGTTTCATGCTTGAAAAATTATTTAAGGGTGCACTGACCATTCAACCATCAGAGTGAAAATCTCAACACCAATCTGCTACAAAAACTCAGATTTCACTACAGAGACAGTTGTAACTTTCCTCTGAAATGTAGTAATAGTACAGATGCAGATGTACAAGTATGGAGGTATCATTTACAGACACGCTGCTGCTCGTTTCCCTGACTGGACACTCACCATCCACTATAAATGTCTTATGCTTAAAGTCCTTCAAATTCTCCAGATCCACACTTTATTTATTATTCTTACTTAGATACTTCACTCTACAGCTGTTTCCACTGCACTAGTCTACAAGTTTTTAGAAATGATCTGCCTCTAAGATTAAATGAGCTAAATCTTACATAATTTAATAAGATGAACTGAAAAAAAAATGACAAAAGTGCTGGTTAGCTTATGTTTTCAATGTATATGATTAAGTGTTATTACACATATTGGTTTACGCCCATTTATAAAATAGATTTATAAATCTTCCACTAGAAAGAACCTGCAAAGTGAATGCATTTTAATGTGCAGACAGTGTTTTAACCCTTTCATGCACGAATTATGAGAACCTTAATCAAGATTTTTTCCCTGAGTGTTTTCATTTCTCTTTAAACATGAAAAAAACAATGTGATTGAAAAAAATTCTTCTAAAAAATAAATAAATAAATAAAGAGATAAAATAAATAAAAAGTTAAAAAAAAAAAAAACATAAAAAAATATAATAATAATAATAATAATAATAATAATAATAATAATAATAATAATAATAATAATCAGCTGGACACCATGTGTTTAATTTTTGAAGCAACGAAACATGTATTTACTGATAAATCGTGTGAAAACTATGGGGGGGCTTGTGATTCTGGGGGTTTATGCTCAGGGGAGATCTACACAAGGTTACCAGTTCATGTCAGAAAAGATATGTAGTGTCTTAAAACTTTAATAAAGATATGTGTAAAAAAATTTTTTTTTTTAATCCATGAATATACAAGAGAACAGCTGTAGAATAGCTGTCCACTGTAGTGACCAGTATGCATGAAAGGGTTAAAGTAGATCTGGTAGCTGAGACAAACATTTCATTTGAGTGAAACCCATTCTCTCATTAATTCATAGAATTTCACATTTTGGCCCAAGACTGTATCTTGGAAACTACAGATAAACCAACATTTTTGACTTATCTTTTTCTTTATTAGTGACTCAAACCTGGTAAACTTTCACTACTTTAACTCTGGAGGCATTTTAATTGTAGCACAGTGATATTTTTACCTGAAAATGTTAGTTTCTAAATATGTCTCTGTATAAATGCAGCTAAAATCTGGAATAGTATCTGTGATAATATTAGACAAGCCCCAACACTGACAATTTTTAAATCTAAGATGAAAATATTTCTTTTTTTTTTTTTTTTTTTTTTTTTTTTAAGTATTGACATCAATGAAGATTATATAAACCTCAGTGACATTCTGGGGTTACAGAGATTTAAGTGAATTACTGAATGACCAGAAATGTGCTTCTTTTTTAAGTTAAACTGGGTTGTTGTAGTCATTGTTGCTTCAAGATCCCTGATTCTTTTTCTATTCCTTCACAAAGAGCCAAGCTGTAATAAAAGCAGACAGATCTGCTGCAGAACACTCAACTGGAAAGATGTTCGACTTGGCAGCAGAACAGTATATGTTATATAACCCTGAAAAGCCCAGAGCAAACAGCTGATGTTAACTACAAACTCTCCTCCTCCTCCTCTGTGCATGCTAGATATGCAGGGATCTGTTGTCATTCGACTTTTTGTCACACGAAAACGTCCTCAGGAAGCCGGATCTGCATCCTCCAAACGCATATATGATCCTTATCATTAGCCTGGGATGTATAGAAAGTAAAGCATTTAGCCACATTAGCATGGAGCATGGGGTTTTCGTACCTGACAGCCTTTTTTGTGGTGAAATCCAACCACCACGATGTGCAGCACCGGTCCCTTTGCCTCGTCTTTGCCGTGTGACTCCATGCCCCCTCCGCGGTACTTTGGCGGTCCTGCGTTGTTTTAAAGTCGGGGGTCGGATGTAAACACAGCAGAGACGGGTTTGCCCCTTCAGTCGAAGCTGTCCGTCCGCGGCAGATGGACGAGCAGAAACACAACAGCACACACACAAGCACAGCCGCAGCACAGACGGACGAATTTTCTCTTCCGCTTCGTACCAGTGTAACACAAGGCACTGAACGAAGGGATGGTTCACTCCACTGCACTTCCGTTTTCGCTTAGCTTTCTAGCATGTTTGTTTGTTTTGCTAAGCACAGTGTATGCAAAGTTATAAATCAATAAAACACTGAAAAAATAGTCTCATCTAACACCTCTAATATATCATAAAATAATTTATTTCATACATTTCAGTGATTAAAAGTTATATTCTCATATAAAAACCCTAGTTTCCTGCATTTTATTCATTTACGACCAAAATCTACCTTGCATCAGTGAAGTATTTAACAAAAAATAGATCTAAAAAAAAAAGACATTTTGATTTTCACAGATCATAATATAAATAGAATTGTAAAAGTTATATTCTCATATAAAAACCCCAGTTTCCTCCATTTTATTCATTTACGACCAAAATCAACTTTGCATCAATGAAGTATTTAACAAAAAATAGATCTAAAAAAAGACATTTTTATTTTCACAGGTCATAATATAAATAGAATTGTAAGACAGTAAAACACAAAAAGAAACAGACGTGGATCTCATTTTATACCGCTAAGTCATTGAATAAATATATATTTTTCATGCACTGCAGTGATCAAAAGTTATTTACTCTTATAAAAAACACACTTTCATTCATTTTATTGATTTATGATTAAAAGCTACTTTTTATCTAAAGCATTAAAAAATAGATTTCTCATCTTACATACAATGCCAGTACAAATATGACAACGATATATATTTGCTTATTTTAACAAATCAAATCATACATCACATAAATCCAAATTTAAATTAACATATTCTTTGTATAGGTAGTCAATACAATATTTGTACATTTTACAAATACAGTCACGTGTAGAGGAAGTAGATTCTTAAGTAAAATTAGCTTTAAAATACAATTTAAAAGTAAAAGTTCTCTCTGCATTTGCGTAAACGTTTTTAAATTAACTCTTTCGAACAGAATCAGAATGAACCTCCTTTACTGTTTAATTACTGTATCAATATTCTGTCTTAAATTTGCAGGAGCATTTTAGCGTCAGATAGCATCAAACGGAAAAGTCAAGCACTAACTTGTATCACGGAGAACTATCCTCAACTGTCATCTCTTTGTTTCACTCAAATAATGACGTCATATTAGCCGGTTCAAACAGCGCCCTCTCGCGGAACTTGTATAGAACAAAACTCTTGGTTCGATGGTTCGATGATTGACTTATTACTGTTGTCTCAGTCTTCTATCGATTGGCTTGGTCTGCGCGTGGAGTCTTGTGGTTGATCATGGCGGCTACTCAAGCCACAAATCCGTCACAGTTGCTCCCATTGGGTTCGTAATTTATGATATTTACTTAAACCTTCTGTATTAAATAACCAGAATTGTTAGTATTAGGTGAGTGGCCTTGTTTGTGTACTTTAATGGAGTAGGTTTAATAATATATGAAGTATGTGCGATATTTGCTAGCTAACTTTAGCATCCTGCTATGACAGCAAGAGGGAAAATGCGTTTTTGTCACCATTAATATAAAATCAAAACAACGATTAGATGTGAAGTGTGAAGATATTCAACTCAAAATTACAACTGAGGATGTTCCTCAAAGCGATATTTTAGGTTATGAGTCCGATGAAAGAAGAAACAGTCCATATGGCGTTCAGACTATATACTCAGATATAAGATATCAGTTTAATGTATTTAAATTGATAGTTTTACACAAAAAGTGAACAAATGAAAGTGCAAAAGAAGATTTTGTGAAATAGCTTGCACTGATTTAGAATGCTTCTGTTGATGATCTGATATAACCAATAACTAAAAGCCACAACATTGCATCATTAAAGCATTGAAATTAAATATCTAAATGTAACTCTGCAGATGTGTAAATCATAAGTCATTTCCCTACATACTTTTCTTTATCTTTATTTAATTCCAAAACAGGTAGAAATGCCCATCTGCTATATGTGAGATGAAACTTAATATGGGAGGTCTTATACAAAATTAGCGTTTTAATAATTCTTATTTGTGTCTGAATCGTTTGTAAATTTTGTGTTCGTGTCTAGCTCTGAAGTATTTGTTTGAATAATTTTCTGCTTTAATAAAGATCATTGTAATAACTAATAAAATGTAATAAAATCAATCTGTGGATTTTACATTATGAGTGCTGAGGTTGTAGCTTAGACCACGTCATAGTAAATTCACCACATAACAGCTCCAAATGTTATTTATATGCTCCGGAGCAGACCAGATCTATAATCACACCCTTTCTTTGTTCTCTTTAGAGCTTGTCGACAAATGTATCGGCTCTCGGATTCACATTGTCATGAAAACTGACAAAGAAATTGTCGGCACACTCCTGGGTTTCGATGACTTCGTCAGTATCCTCCATTGCTATCATGCTGTTAAAACTTTGTCTGCTTTGTATCAGAGTTGTTGTTCTTGTTTTTGTCCTTAACTCAGTGCCTCAGATATGGTCCTGGAGGATGTGACAGAATTGTAAGTAGATCCTTTTCAAAGTGATGATTGGAGTTTGTGAGTTTAAGTTTGATCTATATGTTGGATTGATAGTTGAAGAGGCTATTTTAACATAATTCCTGACTTTTTGGTGCAGTTTTTGCTGTTTACTGGCATTTTACAGAAGCCAGAAATATTGACAAGTTGCCAAAAATATTCAGATAAATCAACAATGGAAATAATCATTGGTCTGTTGGCTTTTGTTCGTTTTAGTGAAATCACACCAGAGGGAAGAAGGATAACAAAACTGGACCAGATCCTGCTAAATGGCAATAACATCACTATGGTATGAAATTAACTATATTTAACATTGGTGCATGAATTTATACTGAGAACTTTTTACAAGGTTCCCGCGGGGTCTTATAAAGTCTTGAATTTCCAAATCTGTATTTAATATCTTAAAAAAGTCTTTAAAATGTATGAAATTTGCTATGGTAGGTCTTAAATTATGGTACCATAAACTTGTTTGCTGTATTGTGTTTAAATGTGTCCAAGCTGCAAAGAAAGTAACATTAGTCAACTCAGTTCCACCCATTCCAACCCGACAATTTATATAGAAATTAGGACCTAATTATCACTAACTTTGCAGCCCCCAGTGAGAAATGACTCGGAATGAGGGGAATCAAGGCGTTAGAGTAAATACATACATTCTCCAAAATTAGAGGAGTCACAAAATTTTGCTAGTATGGCTGTGAAATAGGCAGTAAATTCTGTTCCAAGTCACCTTGTCTTAATAAGTCTTAACTTGTAGAAACCTGTAGGAACCCTGTTTTTGATAAAGACCCAAAATGAAGTTAGAAATCAAAGACAAGATTCTGTCTTTTAAAGCAGATGAATTACATATATTATCTTGACATTCTCATATTAAACCGAACAACCTCTGACATGATCCAGCATCAAGTACAACAGAAACACACAGTCCTTGTTCAAGTTCAAAGAATGGGAACATTTCTCTCTGGTTTTCAGATAAAAAAAAAATCTTTTGGATATAGAATTTACAGGACTAAAAACAAGGACATTAGAATACGTAAAATACAGACTGAATTTCCCTCTGGGGACAGTAAAGTGAGTTAACTTATAACCTTTAAATATCTATTTTTGTTCAACATGTCGGTCTGTTATTGGTAAGGTCTGAGTTTTTGTCTAACTTGTCTGTTGGGTTTAATATTTCCACACCCTGACAGACTTTAATTATTTAGAAACAAATCCAAAGAATACCTCAAATGAATTCATTTCAAGTTTCTTAACCAGATTTCATTTTTATTTAAGTTATTTAAATTGTGTATTGATTAATTTTTCTGATTCTCTGCAGCTCATACCTGGAGGAGAAGGACCAGAAGTATGACGTGTTTTGTTGTCGTTGATGTGGATAAAAATGCCTTTCCTTTCTCAGTTGATCCTGTTATTATTGCTGTTTTTGTTCCTCCCTTGTGATGTTCAGGGGTTAAAATGTTTTTGTAAGATTCTGAATTTGATTTAAAATGGAAAAGAGGAAAACATAGACATTAAAAAAAAGCTGTTTTTGTTAAGAATAAACACACACTTTGGAAAAATACATTTTGTTCTCATTTGTTTTTATTCTGCTTTTATATACATACATAAGAAATAGAAAGAAATTTATCAACCGCGGCAGTGATCAAACCTGAATCCTGTTTTTTTTTTGTTTATTTGATAATGAAAATGTATGTGTCGTCTAACTAAGCAGAAAGAACTGAGTAACGAAGAAACTGCCGCTGCTGCGGTTAAACCCAGGTTTGTGATGCTTCAGTCTCAGTACATCGGGGGCTTCTCTTCTCCTTTGGGGTTAGTCACCTTTTCTAAATTCTTGATGACCATGGTGTACATCTCAACCTGAATAAGATTAAAAACAGAAAAATTGGAGTTTATGATAAAAATGGAGAGTTTAAGTGATGCTGGTGGTCAGTCTGACTCACATAGAAGCCACGGATCTCCAGAACAATCACTCTGATCTCGCTGTAAATCGCCTCATCTTTGTCGTGGACAAGTGAGCGGTAGTCCATCTGAAAGGAAGGAAAGTTGATGTTTGAAACATTCAGAATGAAAAATGCAAGTGAAGACCTGAGCTGGGACATAAACAGACAGGATATAGGGACTACTGTTCAAGGGAGGCATACATTAAGGTGTTTCAGACTGCTGCTTTGACATTTTATTACAGCATGAATTGACAATTTTCAAGTTTTAGAGCAGCAAATCACACTAAAACAGGCTTTATTTTCTGTTAGTCCCATTTTTCTGCTTTCTACTCTCTTTTTAATCAGACTTTTAGTCTACTTTTTGAATTCTGTTTGCGTTAGACGCTACTTTTGTTCTTTTTGTAAACTGATTTTTACCATGCACACAAAGCGCTGTGCAACTGTACGCATCCCCATAATCCAGCTGTAGAGGTACAGCTGGATTCATCTTCTCTCCCAAAACTCCTTTTGAAGTTGAATTATAAATACTGGTAATATTCAGATTTAGAAAGGTCTGGCCTGTTGGGTTGATTAAGGTGCCAGAAGATTCTGTTTATTGTGGGTCCTCTTTACAGTTTGTTATGCTTCTGTTTACAGTGCTCTGTACTAAATAAGTTGAGCAGTCAGTTATGATGTTGGTTCTTTCTTTGTATATTTACCAAATGTCCAATTCCATCACTTTTAAGCAATGTTACCTTTATTAAGTATAATGGTTAAATATGGATCAAATACTTTTACTTTTTACATTTTAAGTATTTTTTTAAAATAGTATTTTTGTACTTTTACTTAAGTACATTTTTTTGTCCCTGTATCTGTACTTTTACTTAAGTAAAAATAGTCAGTACTTCATCCACTACTGCTGAAATGTGAGTAACTGTGAACCTTGTGTAGACTTACCACATGAGTTTCTTTGGAGGCTTTGGCAACAGCGTCCCCTCTTTCTGTAAAGTACCTGCAAAGTTCAAGAGAGAACGTTTTAATGAAATTGACTTTCTGATTTTGCAGGGAGTCCAAGTATTACTCCCACGACTGAGATTACTGTTAAAGTCTACCTGTACTGGTCATGTGAACGACATTAACTGTGCTTTGTGTATTACTTATAACCAAGAGAGGTGCAAATTCAGTAAAGAATCAACATAAATGCACCACACTGAACCTTTTCATGACATGAATTCTTGGCGGGGGCAGAACCTATGGGGAGCAGCCAGAAGTGACGTACCCACGTTGATTCCAAGTGATCGAAGGCGAGTAAACAAGCAGCAGTCAGTGAGCAAGATTGAGTGGAAAGCACATGTTCACGCTTATTGTTTGTGCATCCGTAAGTTGTATTATACGTGATCTTCTGAAATAGCTAGCGATGAAAGTTCACTACAGGTAGCCTTTAAGTAATGATGGTTTATATGTCACTTACTTGTTGAGGTTAGTCTGATACGTGTCAACTTTTGTCCTGACTGCAGTAATTCTCTCAAGGATTTTCTCCTGCGTTGAATTAAACATTGGTGATCCGTTAAAGTCTGACATCACTTTAGCAATTTCAGTCACTTCTCATGTGTCTTTTGAAGTGCAATTTACCTGAATGGCAACCCCAAAGTCATTTCCATCTTCTATTTTTGGGATGAGGAAGTTAATCCAGGAGGACAGCTACAGCAACACATATTCAATATGTTAGCGTCTATGCCATTGACTACGTTTACAGTTAAAGAACAGACTAATGATTTATTTACATTGATGATGGTCTCTCTGAGGTCCACAATTTCTGGTTTCACCCTCTCTATGAGCAGCAAAATCTTCTCATTTGACTTAAGGAAGCCACACTTTGGAGCTGTAGGACAGAAGGAAACACTAAAGCTATTTTCCATGATATTGCTTAAGTTTTGTGCAGATACTGCGTGTAAAGACAAGAACAAAACACTTTACGTTTCTTCTTTTTCTTCTCATCATCTTCATTCTTGTCGGTCTCCATCTCCTGTGATAGAAGGAGATTATCGGTTATAAAAATGCAAACACAAAAACTCTGCATCTCAGCTGACATATGACCAAGAACTGACAGCGTTCTCTTACAGAAAGTGCAATAAGCTTCAAATAAACACTAAATGTGCTGTTGTCAAACCAGATCTAATTGAAAACTGAAGTCATATTAACAGCAAATTAAATTGTAGTTCTAGAAGTAGCTCCATTATGAGACTGAAGTTAATGTAAACATAAAAGTGACATTAACTTTGTGAAATCATAAAAATGTCATTTTAACTCACCATCAACATATTTTAAGACTTTTGAATGTAAAATGAATTTAAAAAAAAAAAAAAGCAACCTCTGCTTCATGTCAGGAAGACTTTACATTCACTCAAGTGTTAGAGGTGAAATGGAAAAAGGTTCCACAAGAATCATGACCACTGGTTTCCACCAGCCAGTCAGGTTGGATATACCGTTGTGGAAAAAATTATCAGACCATCAAAAGTCATCAAAAACAATGGTTATGCACTCAAGTACTAACTCCTGTGTGAATCATGTGACTAAAACTGACAGAAAAGAAAACATTGAATGCCTAAAAGCAGTGTTTTTGTCAGTACAGTGCCATAGCTATTGATGTAAGAACAGAAGTGATTTTGGTTATTAGCAAGAAAACATGGAAAATGGATAGATATCAGCTCTGAAATTAAACTCTTATGAACTATTTCTGTTGTTATCATTATATTTGTCCAAACAAATGTACCTTCAGTTGTACCAGGCATTAAAATGAACAAGAAATTGAAGCAAACAAGGGTGGTCTAACAATTTTTTCCGCAACTGTAATCATGTGGATATTTGTAATATGTGTGTATGTGTAATAGCAACAATGGGGTATTTATGATATAATCATGTGAAAACCTTAATCAATTTTTGCTTGGTGGCTTGTCTTGGTTCCCCTGTTTTTATCTGTTTGTGCACTATGTGTTGTTGCTTGTTTTTCTTTTTCGTAAGTCTCAGTTCAGTTATGATATTATGTTATCTGGAAGTTGTTGTTTTTTTTTTCACCTGCCAATGGGACTCGAGAGGGAAATTAGCCTTATGGTTATAATCTCTTGCATTTATGTGTAAATGTTCATTAACACTAACTGTCCCATTCTAAAAACTAGAAAAGGACTTGGAGAGCGCAGACCTCCGCCAAGGCAGATCAGCCCCCCCCCCCCCCCACCCCTGACAATCAGCACCAAAATGTAATAATTTGTTCTTTGTGCTAGTATCAACATTTCCTGAAAATTTCATCCAACTCTGTCCATAACTTTTTGAGTTACCTTGCTAACAGACAGACAAACAAACAAAAAATCCACCCACCCCTACCACATCACCACCAAAATTTAATCATTTGTTCTTTGTGCCAGTATCAACATTTCCTGAAATTTTCATCCAAATCTGTCCATAACTTTTTGAGTTGTCTTGCTAACAGACAAACCCCAATGAAAACATAACCGCCGCCATTACACTTAGTGGAGGTAATAAATAAATCATTCATTCATTAATTTTCTGAACCACTTAGTCCTTGTGATCCTGATTTGACCTTGAAAATGAAGGTCAAGGTCAACACCCAAAGAACTCATTCAAGAGCTTCCCCAGTCACGCATAAATACCAAACATGAAGGAGATCTGCTGAGGAGTAATTGCGTTGACACTGATGGATAGACAGACACCCCAGGGTTCAACAACACCAACTACAAACTGAACTGAATGATGGACGAAGCTGGTCTAACCTCATCATCAGGTGAAGGAGGGTCCGGTATCGGGATCTCCAGCGGAGCTTTGAGTGAAGACGTGTCTTTTACATTCAAGGCATCATCCTGGAAAAAACCAAAACATGACAAGAAATATGAAAACGGAGATCGCAATTTACAAGAATTGCTGATGATGTGTGATCAATCACTCCGTGAACTCACTGACCTTGAGTAGAGCGTCCAGGTTTGTGATCTTATCGGGAATGTATCTGGAAAACAGATTTTCAGCCTGGAAAATATTGAAAGGATGGTAATGTTTACAGAAACCAAAAAGCAGGAGAATGTATGTGTAAAAAAACCCCAAAAGCATATATCATGGTCATATCAAGTTTTATTTTGTATTATGTAATGAGATGAGCTGAAAAAAACTTATCAGTTGTCAGTTTGATTAGTACACAGTTAGTACACATGCTTTTAAAATACAATTTAGACCAATCTTTCTCTTGTTTTGTCACTCAAATTAATTTTTTTATAGTGGTTTGTTAATTATATAAGCAAATAGAAGCCATTTTGCCTTATCTTTACTTTGTACGTGTAATTGACTTGAACAGTTCTGTTATATGCAATTCTAAACAACATCACAAAGAAAAAAATACAGTTTTCACAGCACTACATTTGTCTTACAGCTTTAATTACAGTTCATTTTTCTTCTCCTTAAGTAAAAACCGTGTATTAATATTTTTGGATTGGGGAGTTTATTGTTTCTTCCTAAAAATTTGTAATAACTTGCAATAAAAGTCCATTGAGGCTGCTAAGAGGTCGAGGTCCTTGAACGCATCATGATTTGGGAGTTTCTGGACCAAATCACGATGCAGCCCCAGTGGACTTTTATTGCAAGTAATTACATATTGTTAGGAAGAAACAATAAAGTTATTAGACAACATTTGCTCACATAGCAGCTCCAGCTCTTCACTTATTTTACTAATCATTTTTCTCTAACTTATGTACCTTAATTTCTTATAAACCGGAATGTGTTGTTGAAGATATGGCCAGCAATGACATAAAAACCATGGAATTTCACATTTTAAACCACTTTGCTAACACTGTAACGTTCTTTAGATAATTTTGTCATAGCTTTCACAACAAATAACTTCTACCCAAGTACTTGAATATTTCCATTTTACTAAATTTTACACTTCACCAGCTACATCTCAGATGCAAATATTGTACTTTTTACGTTTTATGCTAAATACACGCTTTACAAAACTACTTTTAAAGATCCATGGTTTTCACAGGAAGGTGACACTACAAATGTGTCATGATTTTATAGAATATGATGCACTGATGTAGATTTAACATAAGTGTATAAAGTACTGAGAATTAGCTCATTATTAAATACCTACAGCGGTAAAATACAACAAAAACATCATATATAATAGTAAAATACTAACAGGGACTATTAATTACTTTGATTTGTCATACTTTAGGTACATTTTATTGATCGTACTCAAATTTCTATGATAAAGTTTTGAATCCTGAACTGTTACTCGTAATACTGGTAATATTACTTCAGTAAAGTATCTTGTCTTGGTAGGATTTCTTTCCTAGGATTTATTTCTTATTTCTACATGACATGAATGTCTTGATGAAAATATGACCAATAATGACATAAAAAACAGGGAATTTCCCATTTTAGACCACTATTTTCAGGTAGTTTTTCATAGTTTTCATGAATCAAATCAAGAACTTCTGCTCAAGTTCTTGAATATTTCCATTATACACAACTTTACACTTTTTACTTAACTTTTCATCCTCCTTTTGATCTACTTTTTTTTATTCACGTTATTGCTGTTATGGTTCTATAAGCTACTCAACCATGAAATATACTCAGTTTTCAATGTACTGCTAAAACATTTTGGCTTTATTTTTGATTAATAAATAACAGCACAGTGGAACCTGTTTTGTGCTGTTTTACATTTGAGGTTAAATTTCAGTCATTTTAGGACCCTGTAAAGATCAGATGATTTTTTATTGACTTTTTCGCAAGAAGTGCAGTGAAAACTTTAAAGCAGTTTAACCCATAAAGACCCAAACAGCCACCGATAACCAAAACTATCTACTGATCTAGAATGTTTAATATCTTCTGATCCATTAATCCTATGAATACATGTAAATAATTGGTGTAAAATACAGTTTGTCAACTTTTTACAGTCATCAGATATGACCCATCTGGACGTTCAGAGGCTCCGTAGTGACCATGGAAACACCGTCATCTTCTACAACATTGATTCACCAGTAAAATCCATGGAGTTTGATAAACGATAGTGGATGCAGACAGTTGGTTTATGTTCAGTTAATGATAGATTTTGCTGAAAAAGTCACTTTTTCTTCAGTTTTCTCTGTTTTTGGTGTAATAACCCTCAACTTTAATCTGTGCTTTTATGAACATCCACATGATCAAGAAATTCAATATTGGAAAATACCTAATGTTCACTGAACAAAATGCAAATTACAGAGGAATATTTCATAATAAACTCTGATAAATCACTTGAGAAAAGTTAAATATAGAGAAAATATATTTTGGAACTGCCACAAAAGCAACACAGGGTCATTACAGGTTAATAAAAGTGGATTTTTTTTTTTTTTTTGGGGGGGGGGGGGGGGGTGAATGGAATTTTGCAGTAATTAACATGTATTATTCACGCTGTTTGCTCACAACAGACTTAAAATATTTGTGATCTGCCTCTTATTTCCACATGACCTTCTTAGTTTTTTAGCCTTTGTCTTGGTGGTTTTGTCTCTGTCATGTTCCATCTCTTCTTTTTTGACGCTTATTGAGGAAAAAAATGCAACAATAACATGAATAAATGTCCTCAAACCTCACTGAACAGGCTCTGGCGGAAGTTTTCCACCTGTGGGGAGCAGAAAACAGACAGATAAATGGTGATATTTATGTTACTATTGTAATGTTGCTGCTGCTGGATCATGTTATACTCGGATGGTTTTACTTTCGTTTTCCTCTCAGGAGGGGATTTTTGCACAGCGGTGCCGAAAACAACTCTAGTTTATTCAGATTTTACACTTAAAATGACAAAAATCCAGTACAGTTTTTAAGAAAAGTGCAGATTTTTCTATTTATATATGAAATGAACTTACCCGGGCTTGGCTCTGGGGGCTTATCTTCAGGGTCACGGTCCTAGACATGACTCAGCAGGGTCTACAGATCTGGACTAAGGGTCTGAAAAAAACAACCACAGGTTTACAGGTGCAAGAGAAAGAGAAAAAGTCGACGTGACACGACTCCGAATTCTTTTATTTCCTCATTCAGTTGGAGCTGGATTATATGACGGATGAAGCACCGCCCACTCCGAGCTTCCTCAAAGTAAACTCACTTTATCCTCAATCCAACTATGACCACACCCCCTATGAACATTAAGTCTATAATAACCAGTATTTTAATTTTTTTTTTTTTTTTTTTCATGACGTTGTTTAAGGCTTGCTTTTATTTATCTGTTTTCGTTTTTCACACTTTTTATTTGTTTATTTATTTATTTATTTATTTATTTTGACTCCATTAGATTATTTACTTTTATATCAATAGCCTACAGTTCGCAATTTTTTTCTTGTGTAACATATTTCTAAGCTTGATTTTTTTTTTTTTTTTTTTTTCCCAGTGGTTTTATCAGGTGTAATTGTTTTATTGATGACTACAAAACACTTTGTAATGGTATCCTTGAAAAGTTTTATTTTTATTTTATTAGTGTTAATGTATTTTAGTTTTTCACAGTTTCATTTTTACTTTTTCCCCAATTCGTTTTATGGTGTTGATTTTATCAACTAGTATCAATATTGTATAATATAGATCATTGAAAAAGTCTATATTTTAACTCATTTGTATCATTTTTTAAAATTGTTTTATCAAATTGATTTTATTTTGCTTTATTCATGGTTTTAGTTTTAGTTTTGTTTTTTTCATTTCTTTAGTAACACTTATGATGTAAATATTCTTCATATCTTGATTTTGCACTTTTTTGCACACATCTATTAATCAGTTATGCATTGCATTTAAAGTTTATATTTTACTTTATTTTATTTTATTTTTTGATTATCTGATTTAATTTAATTCTGCCCTGCTGTGACAAATAAACGATAATATCATCTTTCATAATTTACAAAAATATCTTCCAAGCAACATATTACAATAATAAAACAAAATACAGTCAATTGATAAAGATTGAAACTTAAAAAAAGGTGTAAAATTGTATTGTAAGATAATGTGTTATTTGAAAAAAAAAAAAATTAAAAAAATATATAAAATTGAAGCAGGAATAACACTAAATTGAAGTGTTATTACTCTATCACATGCTATCACATATAAACATCTTAGTCTAAATTAATGTAGTTTAATTTGAAAAAAAAATGTAACTATTCAAATGAAATATATTAACCATGTTTCTTCTGTTTTGGTGCATTAATTATTTGATAATATTTAATGTTATTTTCAAGCTATTGGATCCAACGTGTCTGTAAAACCTTTTATTTTGAAGGAACGCAAACGTCACATAAGTTCCGTATATAAAGCCGCTTCACGGACTGTCGGACATTGGTGAGGCGATACAAATATGTCTTATGACAAGAAAAACACACGGTATTAATGTCACTAAACGCTTAAAAACACTTGAACGGGTGTCGGGACGACGTAGTCACCGTTAAAAGAAGTTCGGCTTGTGAAAACGGTAACTTTATCAGATATTATGCTTTAACTACCAGTGTTTGTTAAGCTAACAGAAAGTTTCGTTTTCATCTGAGGTTAATCTGTAAGTGGGTTAGCTCGTTGGTTAGCTCCTTTGCAACACAACAAAACAAACAAATAACACCACTAAAACTTAGTACAGTTAATATACTGTGAGAAAACACAACAGAGAGTGTATTGCGTTCTTTAAGAGTCATTTACTGGGCTGTACAAGGTTAAATATGTGTGCGTCGTCGTGTGATTAAAGTGAAATTACGGCAGTCACTTTCCAGAAACCTGAACTAGCAGTTTAAGAAGTGGTAAATCAGGTCATGTAACATGTCTTTATGCAATAACACAGAAAATAAACACAGTATTATTTTCACTTTGTACAGTTAATTGGGGGTTTCCGGTTTGTAACACATTACACCTGCTAACAAGGTGGAAATAACTGCATCACTTATCAGACATAAAACAGCTGAAAGGATGAAATGTACAAATACAGGAAGTACAGATGAAGTATTCATATCTTTACAAAAAAAAAAAAAAAATTAAGAGTAAAAGTCCTGTGTATAAGGCTAAAAGTAAATGAGGATTACTGCTAAAATATTATGAGCTTATAAAAGTCAAATAAGATGTGTAGTGAAATGGTCGATGATGGTGTTTATATGATGTTTTTGGATTAATATTACTGCTGTACTGCGCATGTGCAGTATATCTGAATTCTACTGCTGCACATGCACATACCTACACTGTAGGCAGTTTACAGCATTGCATCATTTTGTAAAATTAGATGTTTGTAGTTTTTGAAGAGCTCAGAAAATCAGGTCTGTTTTGAGCTTTGTGTCATTTTCCAGTCAACCTAGGAGTATAATTAAAGAGTTTATTGAATTTGATAAAGAAGTAAATGTTAAACACTTCACCCCTCAGTTTATCTCGAATATAAACTCATGGAGAACTACATATTTTAATCTGCAAGAAGGAGATAAAAAGTAAAGTACAATATTTGCTCCTGAGATGTAGTAGAGAAGCCTAGTGTTGTATAAAATTGAAATACTGAAGTGTGTTGGTTTTTTGTTTTCAAAACTAATGAAAACTAACTGAAATCATTCAAAGACCTCAATAGAGTTAATACAAAGATTGCATTAGTCAAGTGATTAAAAATGTGAAATAATTTGTTCTCCATGTTGTTCGCATCTCATCAAAACATTCCGGTTTTTAAGAAATATGTCTACACAACTTGGAGGTAAAATACTAAAGTATGGTGTAATGTTTTTCTTATATATATTTTGAATAATAGAGCTGTTCAAATGAGCACACCTTTAAATGTACAATTTTTTCTAATTTATTAAAATTTTACACAACTAATGTAACAAGTAACATCAACAGCTGCCTAGAGCTTGAGATCTGAAGGTATGATTTGGTCTGAAAACTCTCCAAATGTAAAAATATTAACTTTACAATTATATGAAAGAGAAAACACAAGGTTTTAGACATAAACAGAAGTAAATATTGATAATTCCTCCTTGATTAAACTGTTGCTTGCCTGTCTTCCAGCAGCGATGAGCATTCCTCCATCTGCCCAGATGGATGAGGTGAGGAAGAAAGCCCATTCGCGGCTCTCCTCCTCAGGATTGGCCCAGGATGTGAAGGTTGAGGTCCAGACCATGGCCAACATCCCTCTGTCTCTGTCAGAGAAGTACCGTCACTTTGGAGCTGAGGCCATGCTGAGGGACAATACAACCAGCCGAAACAGACCAGAGGTACACTTTTCTCTCAAGTTGACTTTACCTGAAATGGATATTTACATTAGACTTTTTAGGAACCAATTAGTTACATATTCCCTAATTTCTTGTCAGGAATGTGGATGTATAGCTGGGAAGTTTTGCTGGTTAGTGCACACAGTTTTTCTGATTGTATGATGATGCAAATGGAAAAATTAGTATGAAACAAATTGCAACATTATTATAAATATGATACAGTAAAATCGTATTTTTATTTATTTGCCAAAACATCATGAGGAGCAGTAACGATAGTTGGTGATCAATTTATCTTCAATCTTTAATGCAAGCTGCAGTAAGTTATTGCTATGAAGAGATTCCACATCAACTGATTACATTGAGAATGTCTGATTATTTGGCCACTTATCTGGGTTCAAGTCACTAATACAACAGCTCCACCAGAGAAGCCCAGACTTCCCCTTCCCCACCCATATCCTCCGTGGTGGACACCAAGGTGTTTCTCAAACCAGCTAAGATACACATTTTCTCCAGTGTGTCCTGGATCTGCCCAGGGGTCTTCTCCCAGTTGGAAATGCCTATCCAGGGGTTATTCTGATGAGATGACCAGACCACCTCCTCTTGATTTGGTGGAGGAGAATCAGACCTTCTGTGAGCTTCTCCTTGATGACTGAACTCCTCACTGTATCTCTAAGGAGGAGCCCAGACAACCTGAGAAGAAAAGTGTTTGAAAATTTCCGTCAAACTCAGGATGTGAATCAAAGTCAAGGGGTTGGGAAGATAGCAGTGTCTCCCATCCTGGGAACAATGTTACCTTGGCTTGTAGCATAACTCCAGTAAGAGTCCAATATTGCTTAGGCTGCTGTCACTGTGACCCTGACCCAGATAAGTGGAACAAGATGGATGCATGGATGGACTAGAGATTAACACATGGCCGAGGCCTTGGTACTTTTATAAGATCACACATGACTGAACTAAATGCCTAAATAAAGTAATTAGGAATGCATATTGTTTCTATAAATTACTTCATCAGGATAGCATACAACTTCCTCAACAAAAACCCATTTGCATAGTTTGTATCCATCCTCATGACCATAGACGAAGATAAAGACATAGACCAAGGAGGAGAATCAAGAGCTTTACCTTTTTGCTCAGTTCACACTTCACGTCAACCCGGTACAGCATGCACATCCCTGCTGATACTCCACATTTCCACCTGCCAATCTCCCACTCAGTCCCTCTCCCACTTGTGAACAATCTCTAAAGATCCGTAAACTATAACTGAAGTGGCAACTCATTCCCAACCCAGAGCAGGCAGTAGAGCTGAGAACCACCTAGAGGTCACAGTCACTGAGGCCAACAGGACCAAATCATCTGCAAAAAGTAGAGATGCAAACCTGATGACAAAGAAATGCAAAAAAAAGAGATTATTTTATGTATACAATGATGTGCTCCAGTGATTTTAGCCCCGTACACATTATCCTTAGTTGAACTGTGTGATCTTAACATCAGGTCCTGGAATCTTTGAACCGACTGGTCAAAGCTTTGAGTATCCTGGAGAAGTACGGCTGCAACCTGGCAAGTCCCACCAGGCCCAAATACTGGAGGAGTGTCAAACACAACAACCCGGTCTTCAGGACCACAGTGGATGCTGTCAAGGTGAGAAGAACTCAGACTAAGTAAAAATACTGTATCAAATGTCTTTAAGTCAGGTTTTTGCCCTTTTTTCAGTTTAAATGAACCACTTTCTTAAAGACTAATGCATTATTTTACATATTTAATAAGTCCAAGGGTCATTTAATTTTTCATTTATTTTGTTTTCTGCAGGGCGGGCGGACAGTCCTTTATCTCTACGGCTACACCAACCAGCAGATAGATGGCCTCAGCTTCCCTGATGAAGTAACTGAACCAGATATTGAAAAAGTCGCTGCTGTGACACTTGAGGTCATGATCTTGCGCACAGAGGTGGACATGATCATTAAGGTTTGTAACAGATTATCTGACTCCTGTAAATATCTGTCACCTTGTGTTGAAATCACTCACTGTTTCATTTCCTTTGTCATGTCTGTGTTTGTTTAGGGCACACATCCTCACCTAGAGTACTTCAAAGATATCATCCCACTTGTCATCCAGCAGGTCTGTGCAAACATTTCCAGCCTGTACACATTTTATCTACTAATCAAATAATCAATCAGAGAAAAGCTAATTGCAAGTTTTTGGATAATAGTTTTAATAATCATTTAAAATTTAAAATGATTATTAACATCCATTGCTCAAGCTTTTCTGTCATTTGCTTATTAAGAATAAGTTGAAAATGTTGCACTATTTGTCAGTAAAAGGAGGTTTAATAATTACGCGGGAAAATATTTATATTTATCATTTATAAAAGTGATTTTAATTGTAGTCCTGCTTGTACAATGATTGCTAGAACATTAGTCCACAAGCCACCTCATACAGTATGTCCTGCAGTATTTTGATATTTTATGTACAAAATAATTTTTTATTCAATGACTTTCTTATAAATAATATGTATTCATATTATTACAAATACCCAAATATTTCCGGATCTTAAAATTTTTGAATCTTGATTACTTGAATCACCTCTGAAAAAACAGCAGGATTCAAACAGTGGTACTTTCTATTAACACCTCATACTCTTTTGTGCACCATCATACATTGCATAATACAAAATAATGAAACAAATCTGTAAATGCAAATTTCAGATTCATCAGTGCAGACACTGATATATTTGGATTTTTCCCCTGTTTATTATACATATAAATATTCAAGATACAAGACGTTTGTTGTCTTTTACAGGAGAAACACAGTGGTCACACCAAGTAATGATATTCTTACTTTACGAGTTCCCATTCACACAACTGAAATAACAGCTAAAGTAAAATAAATGAACTTAATTCCAAGCATAGAAAAATAAATGAATTAAAGTGAGCACTCTGTACAAAAGGGTCTAATGGAGTAAAAAAAATATAAAATTCAATTATATGTGTAGGACTATCTCGAGGTAAAGAGTGTTAAATATTTTTTTTTTTCTTTTTTTGTTTTTCAGGATAGTCTATCATGTGATGCTGTAGTTATCCCTCAGTCAGAGGAGCAACCTGCAGATCAGCCACAGGTTCTGTCGTCCTCACCAAAACCTGCTCAGCAGCCAAAACCCTCCACAGGTAAGCTGATGAATGAATATAATTACAGAGAAATACTGGAAAGAAACTGAATTATTCATATTTTTTAGTGCAAATTCAGACTTAATGTATGTTGTATGTTCATTTGGTGTTTTGCTTCTTCTCATGTTGATACATTATCATTTTCCTTTTTTCCAGGTTCTCCTCTAGCAACTCAGTGCAATTTGTGCGGTGGTCCTTCGTCTTTAGTCTGCCCATCCTGCGACAGTCAGTCTTTCTGTGATGCATGTGATGACCTGTTTCACCGACATCCTGCCAGAGCCACGCACAAGAGAGACAAAATTCAGAAATCCAAACAGGGTATGTCAAATATAGATGCATTATTACTCTGTTGACCCCAATGTTAGACAGCTCAACAGGACAAGTGTTGAAATTTGTCAGATATTCAAAGGGTAAAGGGAGAGTTGTTCCCAACAAATGACCTTTTGTTTTGCACGCTCTTTATTATTAATTTTTTTGTTTTTGTCTGTATGTTTGTGGCTGCAGAGACGTGCACTATCTGTGGTGTTTCTGTGATACATGCTCAGTGCTCGACTTGTGTCCAGAAACTATGTCACAACTGTGATCGACTCTTTCACTCTCACCCGGATCGTAAAGGACATAACCGGACTATTGTCACACCAGCAAAAACTTCCAGGTGAGAAGTGAAGTAAACTTTAAACCAAGTCACTGATTCAGTTTATTTGATTCTAGTGATGCACCAGTTGGTAAATTCTGCACTGACTTAAAAAAAAACAATTTGTCTGGAGCTAATACAGACACTGACCTTTTTTTGGCCTATTTTGTATTTTTTATATTTTTTTTTATTTATTCTTGTCCAAAACAGCTAAAATGTTTTAAGACATTTCAGGCCTTCATCACCCTTTGAATCTTTGAATGAGCTCATATTCAATGACACAACATTTAACATAAAAGATACAACATTGTCGTCTGCATTATTAAATTTCATCTTATTTGCAAATACACCAATAGCAACATTGCAGATATCCAGATACCAGTGTTTTGCTAATGTATCCCTATTTAACAGCTGTAATGGCAACAAGTCACATTTGCTCCGTCCTTATCTGCCAGCAGTGACTGAAAATATTGAGTTGAGGAATTTTTTGTGAAAAAAAACAGATTTGAAAACTAAAGTTTACCTGCCATAGACCTGCAAAATGATTACTAGCCACAAGACTGAAACAAAAGTAAGATTTACTTAAAAAAATAAATGAAAGCAAGTGATTTATTCTCATGAGCTGCTGCACATATTAGAGATGCTAACCTGGGTTTGTAAGACATGAAATCATCTTATTGTATGTAGAATAACTTTTAGATATTTAGTTTTACTCTCCATCATAGTGAGGAGAACAGTGGTAGCTGGAATAGAAACATAAATGTGCTGCTTTTGTCTGGTCTTTCAGTCCATCTCTGGCTCCCTGGGAGTGTGCTCATTGCACTACAGTGAATGAAATGCGAGCCGTACTCTGTACAACCTGTGAGCGACCTCGACTCGCCACCGCTGCTTCCATAGTTCAGGAAACCCCAGCATCACCCAATGCAGGTGAGAATAAAATGCACAAGAGGATATTTGATGGCTGTCTGCATCTGAACTGGGCCTTTACAAATGCCACTGGGTTTGTTGTTTAGGGCAGTGATTACTAAATAGTGGGTCCTGCTACAGCATGAGTCACAGGTCGATTGCCAGTGGGTTATTATTTTGGAAAGTGGACAGCTTCCAGGATGTGTATTTAAGTTTTATTTTCTGCCCTGTATCACGTAGAAATTCTACAACATGAATCATCATCTTTGATGTGGCAGTGACTCAGTCTTAAAGATGTGTGTTGCAGAATGGCAGTGTAAGAGCTGTACAATGGTGAACCAAGGCAGTAGCATTCTATGTGAGGTGTGTGAGCGCCCCCGTCTGGCTACTCGGCCACCTGTTGCTCCAGTTCTCTCCAGTCCAGGGTCTCTGCCAGACTCTGGAACAAAGGTCTGTATCACAATCAGGGATCATTTATGATACTGTCAGACTATGCAGGATTTATTTTATTATCTTTAATACGTTCAAAAATAATTCCAAAGGTGAAAAGGGAAGGAATTTACAAGTCACTGAAAAAGTGTTTAATATATTTTGTGTTAACAGCTTTTTGTGTTTTTGATTCTTTTCACAGTGGACTTGTCAGTTTTGCACCTACGTAAACACCAAACCAACAGCAGTGTGCGAGATGTGCAACCTGTCATGTAAAGACTCTGCTGGAGTGTCTCTGCCCCAGTCTCTCCAGCAGACCCCCACCACCACTAAAGATCCACAGCAGCCAGGAATGAAACCTCAGCCAAAGCCCCGGGTCAACCCAGAGCTGAAGAGACAGAAGCTGATGAAGGAAGAAGGCCTTAGTCTCATAAACCATATTAGAGTAAGCCCACTGTTGGAAACATTACTATAAAACCATGTCTGCTGAATTCACATTGCATCAACATAACTGTAAAAAAAGTATTTGGATTTTACATAAAGACAGTTACAACACCTCTGTGTCATAAATGCAGTGTTGGGGAGGCTAATAGGAAAGAGAGTCACTCTAAATTATAAGAGTCAAATACACGTTGCTACACCAACATGGAGGCAGTTTCCTACTTGAAGCTACTTTGATTTTAATTGAACAACCTCATGCCAAGTCATTGCTTATAGATAGATAGATAGATGGATGCTTTATTAATTGTGTCATCTACTGCTGTCATACACATCACAGACATTAAAATGACAGAATAAATAAAGCACTATATAAAAACTATAAAATGGCTTCAAAGAACAATAAAACTGATTTAGAAAAATAAAAGGCATCACTAAAAGGTCAGGAGTAAAATGTAGCTCAAGTGGATGCTACTGCACAAGTTCTCCAGAGATCTATTAGTGAAAGCAACTGATTCAGAAAACACAAAGTTACAGTTACAGTAGTTAGTTACAGTAGCGATACTGTCACAACTCTAACTGACACTTCACCTCTGTAGGAAGCAGAAAAGCGTGGCGTCAGCCCTGAGGAGGTGTATGCAGCCCTCTGCATGTGCGGCGGAAGCAATGTAAACCCTTGTGATTGGCTGATGTCAGAGCTTCCTCACCTGCTGGATGAAATCTGTGCCATGGCAGCATCAGTGCAGCTAAACTACAAAGAAAGGGATTCTGGGATGCAGATTACACTGGACAGAGATGGTCAGGAGTCAGAGCAGATTAGCACTACTGGTGAAGGAGTGAAGCTGTCCAGAGCTGAGGCCAAACTGGCGTGGCTGGCAGCAGGGGGCGACACCGAACGAGCAGTGAAACAGCTGCTGAGAGATCGACAAGTCAAGGTAAGATGATGAAAAGTTAAATCTGTAGAGTGTCATGGCTGCAGCTCTCCACATATTTAATTTGTTGTAGATGGGTGTCCTAAAAGATGTATTTCACCTTTTGCTATATGTCAGTAGCAACTGGTGATTCACTGAGGTTAGGGAAAATAAGTAGTGAGTAGTAACTGAAGCACTTGCTAAATGAAAGACCTTTTGTATATTTGGAACATTTAAAAAGAATAAGAAATATAACATGTAAAATGATAATTTATAGGGAAATATCTTGATATATTAGCATTAAAATGATGAAGGCAAGAGTATTTGTAGTACTTCTAAGCAAGAGAAACAAAAAGATAAGACACTTTATAGATCTCCACAGGACAGTTAGGTGTTGTATCAGTACAAGGTGAAACAGGCCATGAAGCTATAAAAAGGATAGGAAAAGCATATAATACCATTTTAGAAGCTTCCCGTTTGTCTCTATTTTTGCAGATGAAAGAAACCAAAGTCTGAGCTGAAAAAATTAGAGAAAATGTTATCCTTTGAGTGACTCCCAGTTTTCTGGCAGGGAAAGAACTGAATCTCAGAAGAAAGATGGTGTCTGCCTTTGGGAATGATCTGTAGGAGTATTGTCTGACCCTGGTTAATGAGTGAAGAATGTAAAAACCTAAAACAGCTGTGGCAGACTAAGAAATGTTAAAGCTCAGAAGAGGAGCTCTTTCTCATGGGAAGCTGTTGCTAATTATAAGAAGGCACTAATGTCACAAAAATGTGCAAACAGTGCTTGTGAAAATTCTGTTTATTTGCTACACACAGCACCACAGTGATTCATCATCATGCCTTAAAACCTTTTTCCAAAGTTGCTGTGTTTCTCAAAACCTTATAAAAAAAATATGCACCAAAATATTTTATTATTCAGACTCCTGTTTTGCCTTAATGCTACTTTAAAATTGGCTTTAAGAGTGTTATGCACAATCAAGCTCGCAGTGATAGGGTTTGACTCCAGATTTTAAGTGAATTTATTGCCAGACTTCACAAAAACCCTGAATCCTCTCTTTTACAAAGGTTATTTTAGATCCTGTGCTTGTAAATTGACTAAAAATGTTCATCTGATGCTCCGATTACTATTTGATCATCTAAACACGCACCTTTAACTTCCAATGCCCAACATGTTTTAGTTTACATTCAAATACATGGTGTATTCCTATGTGGCATCATTATCATTACATGTTGTGTTGATAGTTGCTGATGTTTTTATGTCTGTGTGATCAGATGAGGGAGCTGCACTCTCTGGGCTTCAGAGATGTGGCTCAGTGTGAAGAAGCCCTACGTCAGAGCGGAGGAGAGGTCAAAGGAGCTCTGTCTCTGCTACAGCGCCCTCTGCTGGAGCCCTTCCACCAGCGCATATGGGCCAACCAGCCTGAGCCGCCGATTGATCCCAAACACCCAGACAAACAGGTTAGATCACCTGAGGGCAGAGTGAACACATCTGCTTGGCTCCGTGCAATCAAAATGTATTTCCATGGGTGTGGTGTTTGTTTTTTGTGGTCTGTATTCCCAAGGGCGTTAATTTATTAATTCTCATCCTTGTTTGCTCTCCTCAGAGGATGTGCAGGCGTCTGTTGGCCCTGTATGACCTGCCCAGCTGGGGGCGCTGTGAGCTCGTCCTGTCTCTGCTCCAAGATCCAGGCATCACTTACACCCTGGAGGACGTAGTGCAGGCTGTGAAAGAGTCGCACGACAAAGACTTCATCAGACGTCTGCTCAACAACGAGTGCCCGTGCTGTTTGAGCATCTTCCCCCGCAGCAAGGTGGGTCAAAGAGGAAGTTTTTATTATCAGTGTATCTACTGATTATTATCCGTAATTGATCAATATGACATATCTAAGATCTCATCAGGCCAAATCCCAAAGTATTTCTTTCATTATCATACTAGACAAAGAAAATGAGCAGTTCTTTATATTTGGGTCAATGATTAATTATTTTTAAAAATAATTTTCAATTAGCTCACAAACTAATTGCTTCGTCATTGCAGCACTGTTTGCAAGTACAGTATAAAGAAAAATGTCTGACAGAGCCAAGGATTAATAACATACAAAACATCATAGAGCATCAAAACGGCCACATTTTTAAAAAATACATCTAGTATGACTATTTTATTTTTAAATTTTTGTCATTGAAAGTAGAAATATCTCTTACAGCAGTAGCAGAATATACAATGTGACACTATTCAGACACTATTGCAGCCAAACATACACACATATCATACACAAGACAATATCAAAGGTAAAGAGATTTTTAATGTCAAAATATAAATAAATCAAGCAAAACATCTATATATCTAAACATACGATGGAAGCAGACCTAAACTGTATTTCAAAATAAGAACGTGCAAATGTTTCAGTCTGGTTGTGGACAAGTTTCAGATAACATTTAGCCAAAAGGTAGTTGTTTAAAAACTAATAAATCGACAAGTAAATTGTTTATTATTGATGGCATATTCACAATCACCACAGAAACTTCAGAATGACTGTTTTGTTAAGAACCTGGGCACAGATCCCAGACAGTATAACGCCAGCAGAATGTGAGGATACTGATAACAGTAGCAATTTGTTCAGTTAGAAGGTAGAATTACATAACTGATAATTTCAAATAACAGCAGTACTCCAGTATGAGATAAGAGATATATACATTTTTTTAAATGGAATTACTTGTGCATTAAACACTTGTTTCATTTAACATGCTTATATAAATTAAACACATTCATTTTCTCTCCCACTTTGACATGTTCAGCCATTAATGTCCAGATGTTAAGGTTTACTTTTCCTCTGGTCTTTCAGATGCAGTCTCTGACTTCATGTCAGTGCTCCGTTTGTCATGAGTGCTTCGGGCAGCATTTCACTGTCGCAGTGAGAGATAAACATATCAGAGACATGGTGTGTCCTGTCTGCAGTGAGCCAGACATCAATGACCAGGAACAGCTGGACAGCTACTTCTCCACTCTGGACATACAGGTACATGGAGAAGCAAACAGAAAGCATGGGAAAAAGTGGATCAGTTGGTTATAGTTTGTTTGCAAAGAGTTGTACTCTCAAATCTAAGAACTGGGATCTACTTAGGAATTATTACACTGTGTATTGTCATTAAATCTTAGATCCAGTAACATTGAGTTTTGTTTTTGCAGCTACGGGACTGTCTGGAGCATGACGTTTATGATCTGTTCCACAAAAAGTTGACTGAGCACGCTCTGATGAAAGACCCAAAATTCCTGTGGTGCTGTCATGTGAGTTCCACCCAGTGATCCCCCTCCATTGAACTGTTTCTCCTCTGTTAATGTGTCAGCTCCCAAAGTCTGATTTATTTTTGTAGTTGTAGATTTACACAACCTCCTTTTCATTCATCATGTTTTGGTGATTTATGAACCTTGAGTTCAGTGTTGTATATTCTCACTGCAAATAATTTAAAGAGAAGTTTCTCATTTACTTTCATGTCACATTGTTGTCATTACTTCATATTTCATAAGAATCTAAATGAATTATTTGTTTTATCTTTTTGCACTGTTGACCCCTTGTCTCCTCTCCATCTGTCTCAGTGCACCTCTGGGTTCATCAATGATGGAGACCACCTAAAGGTCACCTGCCCATCTTGCCGGAAGAGTTTTTGTGCACAATGCAAGAAACCTGTGAGTATTAAATAATATACTGGACTCTATCATGATAGTGTATGGCAGGAAATCTGCCCTTAGTATGTTGTGAAAGGTGTTGTTAATGTTAATGATATGTGAAATATCTCAGGGAGTACTTATGCCTTAGCAGTAATCTAAAATGCTTTAGCAATGTATACCTAACCATTTTCAGAGCACTTTAAAACCTATATAAGGCTCTAATAACTCAAATAATCCACATTTAGTTTTTTTCTCATTTAAATAGGTAGTGTCTTTATAACAAAAACAGCTTAACATTAAAAAATATACTTAAAGGATCACTACAAATTTTGTCGATCATGTCAGGACAGAAGTTAATAAAAGATTTGAGTTTTTGAAAGTGAAAAATTATATAAATTAAATAATTTTTTATGGCACTTTTTAAGGTGGGGAACTAATGGTACAAGTGTATTTTTGTAAATGGTGTCAAAGGATTAAACAAAGTTTTTGCAAGGGAAATATGGAATTTTTATTCGTGATACAAAACTATCAAGTGCTGCAATTTTAGTGCCTTGATGGACATGATGCAAATGATTTTAGAAATAAATATCAATCCTTGATAAATATGACCATTTTCCAAGAACATGCTATAGCCTTAATATGGCGGCACCTCTGTAGGCGATTTGAGGACCGCCTGGAAAAGACTTGGCAATCTGAAACTACGCTGTTAGGTTTACATGTGGTGTCTACAGCACAATACTTCATTCACAGGACAAGACATAGGAGGACTGGTTAAAAAAAAAAAAAAAAAAAAAGAATAATAAAGTTAAGCTCAGATAAGCTCCATCTGACAGCCCACATTCTGTTTGAAGTCCTCACATCTTGGAAATACCACAGATCCATCTATGCCAGAAAAAAACAGGCCCCTCTCTGCTCCCCCAATGACACCACTGCCCCCATCAATCTATAACACTTACCTCTTTTACATTTTATTATACCAACATGAATTGTGCTTCTCCTCTGAAGTTCTTTTCTGTGTTTGCAGTGGGAGCCTCAGCACCAGGATCTGTCCTGTGAGCAGTTCCAGCAGTGGAAGAGGGAGAACGATCCGGAATACCAGAGACAGGGTCTAGCTGGATACCTGAGGGACAACGGGATTAGTAAGGCTCAACACAACTTTACAAATCAGTTTCATTTCGCATTCATCACTTTCCACAGTGTTTACTCACATCTGTTCTAATTGTTTGTTGAAGTTACTGAGTTGAGAAGAATTATCTTTCATTTACAACTAGAAACTGCATAGTAATTTTGGCAACCAAAACATGCATTTTGGCAGTATAACCATAAACACGGCATACTGCTTTTGATATTAAATAAATTAAGCTTGTGGTTTAACAATATCGGCATAGAGGCAGTGCTTCCTATTTCATGTCCCCTCATTCATACTAGAGATACACCAATCCACTTCTCTGACTGATACTAAAACTCTCTTTTTTTTTTTTTTTATTATTCCGGAACGACGTCTGTGTAAACAAAATGGTGGATCATTTGGTCCTACCTCTGTAACATCTCTTGAGGTAGTAACAGAACCATGATAAAGGTGAAATCATGATTCAGAAATGCTATGTAAAAGGAACACCTCTTGTCCCACAACAAAGATGTGATGTTTTGATGACTTATTGCATGGGCGACCCCCTTGTTAGGGGGATTTACAAATGAGCACAGGCCGTGCACAGTAAAACATATCAACGCGACCAGAAAGATGTCAAACTGGGGAGATGCTGAGATCCGCAAGATGTTGTCATTTCAGGTGGAGGACTCGATTTGTGCTCCACTGTTGTTTTGAAAGCTAACACCTCTATGCTCGGGGTATTTCTGACTCACAACTTATATGTCACACTATACGCCTCGCAAAAGTCCAGCCCTTCTCACCTCTCCGTTACTCCTTTGGCTTGGCTGTGTAAATTGGTCAATGGTGGCAAAAAGGTGGGATCACCATCTCACTTTTCCGGGATCTCTGTGTAAAAGTGGCTATTGATTGACTACTGAAAATTTGTCAGCCTCTAGTTTTGCTTGAGAAGATGGCTCACTCTTAGATTTATAATCTACAGAAACACTCAGTCCACTCTGACTTTACAGCTGTGTTACAGGACTATACTTTTACCTCATAAACAATCAAGTGCTGATAAAGTCCAGACAGAACTGGCAACAGCAGCAAAGTTAAATTTTTCTCGGTCATCATGCTAAGTCATAATTTTAAAGTTATGTGCAGCTGATATGACATGAACTTTAACCTTTAAACAGCAGTAAAACAGAAAAAAACTGAAGTATTTGTTCACTCAGTTCGACTGGCCTGAATATAGGATCTGGATGATTGGTAACATCAGTCTGAAATATTGTTAATGTTTTATGTCAGTATTTTTACCAGCCATAACCCTGAACTGGATTAGTCTGAATTCTACTTGTCGCATTACCTAAACAAATGGAGCACTGCTTTGAATAAGTAGATTTACCTGGCTGTGGTGTTTTCTTCCAGCCTGCCCTCACTGTCGGTTCCAGTATGCTCTGACCAAAGGTGGTTGCATGCACTTCACCTGCTCCCAGTGCAGGTACCAGTTCTGCAGCGGCTGCAACAACCCATACCACAAGGTGAGGTCACACAAGACAAGGCTCCCACATAACTTGGAAATCCCAAAAAAGCAGGTGATCATGTCATGGAACGATGTCTAGAGAAAGAGAGGTAGAGAGAGATTTGGTTGGCTTTTAGGATTAAATCCCATGCACAAAGGAACATAATACTGTATGAATGAGTCACTCGCCAAGGTTTGTGTTTACAGCTCAATTATTCCATTCTGTAAAATGCGTAGTCAGCGTTGTCTGTTCCTCCACACACAGTTTCTGATCTAAAATCCTGCATTTTCACAGTTCAGAAACACAGCTGTATGTGTATCTACCTTCAAAGTGAAGCTACAAGACTGCATATAAAAGTATTTAATCGTTTCACTTGAAAAAAGGGGGTTCTCATTTGTTTTATGTTCACTTGCAGACCGCTTGTAAGACGCCTCAGTGTAATTACACTGGTCTGCATGCTCACCACCCTCGAGACTGTCTCTTCTATCTCAGAGACTGGGAGCCAGCGAGACTACAGGCTCTGCTGCAGGTGAATATACTGGTCTGGTTCTGGAAGAAGATGTAATGGCAGCTGGATTTGACGGAGTTTTAAAGGAAGTTCTATGGGACAGCTGAGGGACAAGACCAAATCCATGTTAAAAATACAGCTCCTTCCATTTTCTTTGGACTTCAGCCTTTAATTGGAAACGATTTATTTTTCTTCCTGCACTATTGACTTATTTTTCTTTTTTCCCCATAGAAAAGTGGTGTGGAGTTTAACACAGACCCTTCAAATGAAACTCAAACTGGTAAAACAACTTTTTATATATAAGTATGCTGAATTCCTCTGGGGTTTGATTGTTGTAAATGACCTCTGAAGACTGTTACATCCAAGGCCCACAGTTTATTTTTAAGTGAGAACATTAGCCAAAGCCAGTAGTTCCCTAAATAAACACTGTCATCTTTAGCCATGTGATATTTTCTAGTTCATAATTGTTGATCAGATCTGTCTCTGAGTGTTCTATCCTCTCTGAATCAGCCAACTGTGGCGTGATGGAGCAGAAAGATGAAGGTGGTCTACAGATCGATTCACCATGTGGCCTTGAAACACGACCTGGACAAGCAGGACTCTGCGAGTGAGTGGGAAATTCAGTCCAAGTAACACTGGTCCTGCTGGTCTAACACCAGTGCATGGATGGGGTTTGTGGAGGATTCTTACCAGTGGTCTGTCTGCGCTCATCTCTACAGGAAACACTACAGGGAGTATCTGGTGAGTCTGATCAACGCCCACTCCTTGGATCCTGCTCCGCTGTACGACGCCCAGGAAGTGACCCGAGCCTGTGAGAGATACCAGGTGGACACTCAGAGAGGAGACGAGGACGACAACGCCTACTACACAAAACTGCTCAAGGTCAGACAATAATAATATTATTCTCCTACTCCTCCTCCTACGTCTAGTCCTCCTCCTTCCTCTCATACTCCTCCTCCATCTAGTCCTTCATCTCCTACTCCTTCTTCCTCTCATACTCCTCCTCTGTCTAAGTCCTTCTTCCTCTCCTCCTCCTCCTACTTCTTCCTCCATCTACTCCTTCCACTCCTCCCACTCCTCCTTTGTCTCATACTCCTTCCTCCTCTCCTACCCCTCCTCCTTCGTCTAGTCTGTCATCTACTCCTTCCACTCCTCCTTTGTCTCATACTCCTCCCACTCCTCCTTCGTCATCAACTCCTCCTTCGTCTCTTCCTCTCCCTTCTTCGTCTACTCCTTCCTCCATTCCTACTCCTCCTCTTCCTCATACTTCTGTGTCTCCTTCTCCTCCTCTCACCTGTTTGTTTTGTTTTTTTACAGAAATTAATGGAGGTCCCTCTTGGAGAAAAAGTTCCTCGTAATAAATGAAGTCATCTCTGGACTCACAGAAATCAGCCTAACATTGGTGGTGGATTTTAACCCGATACTCTGACAGGTGATCAGGTTCTCAACAAACCACAGGAGGAAAAAGACTCTGGTCTGTGTCTGAAAACTTATGATACATGTTCTCTACATGTTCATGAAGAAACTGATTTTGAGTACAAAAGCAGCAAGAAGTGTTTTCAAGTCTCTCATATTAAACATAAAAATGTAATCTTTCTGTATTTGATCATTTATCTTTTGTACATTACAAAGATAAATTGAACCAGTTTAAAGCCAAAATAAGTGTGAAAAAAAAGATGTATGATGAAAAAGTGGATATTTTTGAAAGACTTTGAGATTCTTAGGTGTGCGGGTCTGGTTCTTGTTTTGCTTGGGTTGAAATTTAACTCAATATGAAATTATTCCTCTGTTTATGGAAGCTTGTGTCTTGCACTGAAAACGGTTGATGGGATTTTATTTTTCCTTTAAGGAGCAGTGATGTTATGTCATTTATTATTAAAAACTAATTTAATCAACTTGTCCTCGAGTATTTTCTGCCTCTTACACCTCCACTCTGGCTTTACTACATTTATTCTAAGGTTAACTTTACTTTTAAGATTTTACACACAATATACAAAAGTCCACCGATGACATTAAAGTATTATAATGGGTTTGAGGCATTCATAATGCAAAAAGTTTCAAATTGTGAGTATTTCATGTTTTTGTAGGTTTTTAATGAAATACATTCTCAAGTGTCTTAAATTCTTCATCAAAATGATATGAATGAATAAAATTACAGCAGCTTTTGTTGAATTATATCTTTGGCTGTACAGTGATTAGTTTACTATCTTGTTCTTACACCTATCTGAATTGTGCATTTACTGCCACTACATGCAACAAATGGAAACTAATGAGGGTAACTGGTTCAGGTTAAGTGAGAATTTTGCAAAGGAAATAAAACTAAAAGAAAAGACTTGTGTGGTCAGTTGGTGTATGGATGTTTAGGATGGGTGGTTCCACTGCCTGTTTTTTTTTTAATATTTTAAAATAAGCTGGTTATGTATTTTATATTTAGTATAAATAACATTCTATTATATTATGATTATATTTTACAAGAGCTGGATTCAATGACTAAGTTTTTATCTAGTTTCAATTATTTTCCTTGTCCAGGCACTCAGGACAAAAGTGAAGTTGTGCCAGAGTATTCTACTTTGTTTTGTAAATGAAAAGAAGCTTGTTTGGTTGATCGCTTTATGGATGTTTTAGGATGGGTTGTTCCCATGCCTTTCTCTCTCTCATGTTTCTGATCTTACTTAAAACCAGCTGGTTGTGTTTTCTGATGACCCTTATGAAGGCCATAAACTAAAAGACACTGGTCTACCTGTAATAAGGTTATTATAATGTAAGGAAGCTGAAATTGTGGCAATCTACTTGTGTGTACTTTACTTAGCAAGAGAAGAAAATAAAAAGAGAAAAGAGCTAAAGAAAAGAGAAAAGAAAAGGAGATGAAGAAAAATAAAACAAGTGGTACCAGGCACAACAAACCCTGCACCTTGCATATATTTCACCATTATAAGTAAATGGGAAGATTTTAAAAATTCATAAAAACTTTGAATTTTAACATACTGTTCCCAAAATGTAATGAGATCCATTCTGGGTCACTGGCAATCTATAAAGTCAATTTGGTTAGAAGTTTCGCTGCTATACACGTGAAATTTCGCCCCTTATAAGTAAATGTGGAAAAAAGGATTTAGAATATTTATAAAAAATTAAAACCTTGATGTAGTTTTCCCAAAATGTAGTGACATTTATTATGCGTCACTGGCAATCTATAAACCCAATCTGGTATGAATTCAACCAATAGTTTTGCTGCTAGAGTGCTAATCAAACAAACTGAACCAAAAACAATACCCCCTGCCTCCCCTTTGGAGGGTGGGGTAATAAGTAAAGAAGTGATCAAAGAAAGAAAAGATGAAGAAAAAGAAAATAAGTGGTGCCAGGCACAACAAACCCTGCCCCTCGCACACATTTCACCATTATAAGTAAATGGGAAAATTTTAAAAATTCATGAAAACTTTCAACTTTAACATACTGTTCCCAAAATGTAATGAGATCCATTCTGGGTCACTGGCAATCTATAAACCAAATTTGGTGTGAATTCACCCAAGAGTTTTGCTGCTACAGACATTTGAAATTTTGCTCATTTTAAGTAAATGAGAAAAAAAAAAAAAGATTTTAAAAATTCAAAAAAATTGTAACTTTGACTTATTTTTCCCAAAATGTAATGAGATCTATTCTGGGTCACTGGCAATCTATAAAGTCAATTTGGTTTGAATTAATCTAATAGTTTAGCTGCTACACACGTGAAATTTCGCCCCTTATAAGTAAATGGAAGAAAAAGAATTTAAAATATTTATAAAAAATTGAAACCTTGATGTACTTTTCCCAAAATATAATGAGATCCATTCTGGGTCACTGGCAATCTATAAACCAAATTTGGTGTGAATTCACCCAAGAGTTTTGCTGCTACAGACATTTGAAATTTTGCTCATTTTAAGTAAATGAGAAAAAAAAAAAAAAAAAAAAAGATTTTAAAAATTCAAAAAAATTGTAACTTTGACTTATTTTTCCCAAAATGTAATGAGATCTATACTGGGTCACTGGCAATCTATAAAGTCAATTTGGTTTGAATTAATCTAATAGTTTAGCTGCTACACACGTGAAATTTCGCCCCTTATAAGTAAATGGAAGAAAAAGAATTTAAAATATTTATAAAAAATTGAAACCTTGATGTACTTTTCCCAAAATGTAATGACATCTATTCTGGGTCACTGGCAATCTATAAACCAAATTTGGTATGAATTCACCCAAGAGTTTTGCTGCTACAGACATTTGAAAGTTTGCTCATTATAAGTAAATGAGAAAAAAAGATTTTAAAAATTCATAAAAAAAAAAAATTGTAACTTTGACCTACTTTTCCCAAAATGTAATGAGATCTATTCTGGGTCACTGGCAATCTATAAAGTCAATTTGGTTTGAATTCAATTAATAGTTTAGCTGCTACACACGTAAACTTTTGCCCCTCATAAGTAAATGGGGAAAAAAGGATTTAAAATATTTATAAAAATTTAAAACTTTGCTGTACTTTTCCCAAAATGTAATGACATATATTCTGGGTCACTGGCAGTCTATAAACCAAAACTGGTATGAATTCAACCAAGAGTTTTGCTGCTAGAGTGTTAATCAAACAAACAAACAGGACCAAAAACAATACCCCCTGCCTCCCCTGTGGAGGGTGGGGTAATAACTAAAGAAAAGTGATGAAAGAAAAAGAAAAGAAAAGCCCTGTTTGCTGTCTAAACAGTATTCTGTGCCTCTGTCGCCCCCTGGTGGACACATTGCTCCTCTGTTCTGTGAAACCACGTGATTTCGGGGAAGAGGAGCGTCTTTTCTGAGGCAGCGGAGTCAGACCTGCAGCTCATCCGGAGACCTCAGTCAGTCCGCGGCCGCAGCGAAGGAAACGCAACCGAACGGTAAACGAAACCTAAATCCACTTCCTTTATTTAACACCTTTGTGTCTGTTTTTCAGTTAAATATATCACTATGTTTATTTTTGTCTCTTCGCTAAATTAAAAATAGTGTTTCGGGTGTGAGTTTTGATGATAATGTTCTTACTCAAAGTCCAAAAAGACGCTTAAAAAAACGTATTTGCGTTGCGTTTATTTGTGTTGTTTTTGTTGTTTAATATAAGATTAGAGGTGATGTAATTGTAAATATGCGGGAGTTGTGTTCTGTGTCTGATGCTGATTGCCTTTGTTTATTTATTTATGTGTTTGTTTGTTTGTTTCTCAGTGTGTTTACAGCTTTTAAAGAGCCATGCCATCAGGTAAAGTGCGCTCCTCTAGGAGACTGCGCTCCTGGATTGTCGAACAGGTGTGTGTGTTTTCACTATGTGTATTTTGTGTGTTATTGTGAGTGTGTTAGGTTTGAAGGGAGGGGAGAGGAAGTCAGGGAGAGAGAGAGAAGGAAAGGGAAAGACAGAACACAGAGGAGCAAAACATCATCTGCTGCTGCTGCCCTACTGGGTGGTATTGTCCACTTTATGTCACATATTCAACTCAAATAGGACTGAAAATTAACAAATTGTGGTTTTATGCAAAAGAATATATCAATTTCCACTCACTTTTACATGCCATTCAATATTTTACCAACAAAACATTTTATAATTTGAGTAAATATGCATCTAATTAGTCAGTAATATTAATAATTGTTAGATGTAGCTATCATTTTTACATTTAGATTGTAAAAAATATGCTATTCTTTTAACCCTTTCATGCATGAATTATCAGAACCTTAATCAAGATTTTTTTTTTTCCTGAGTGTTTTTATTCCTCTTCAGGCATGAAAAAACAATGCGGTTGAAATTTTTGTGATCCATCTTTCACGGAGTTACAAAAATGTCCACTCAGGTGAACACCATGCATTTGATTTTAGAAGCAAAATGATATACTGTGTGAAAACTATGAAATAATAAAAACATTTTTAATGCTGCTAATCTGATGTTTTCTCATATTTTAACATACTCTTAATACTAGTTATTACTACACTTCATGGAGATAATATGCAAAATAAACTGTTAATTACAGTCTAATAAAAATTAACAATTGATTTACACTCAAACATGTTAGTGGGTCAAAACATGGCATTTGAAATCTGTCTGACGGGACATTTTAGAGACAATTTGACAGATTAGTGTTGCTAAATGACCCACATTTTTACTTTTAAATTCATTTTTGCTTTAGTTGGACAATAAGGGATTATCCAAAACAAGAAGCTACTTTATATTGAAATAAATGTTGGAATGGCAATCAATTAAAGTTCGCTCTCTGATGGGACATTACTGTGTTTTGATCCTCATGCAGATTAGGTTTATCAAAAACAGCAAAGTTACAGTAATGGTATGAATGTCAGTGTATGGGATGGTGCATAAGTGTCCACTGTGTTGGCTGATACGGAACTAAAGCAACAAAATCCATGAATATACAAGAGAACAGCTGGAGAATAACTGTCCACTGTAGTGACCACTGTGCATGAAAGGGTTAAATCTGGTGTATTTTAATGGATTAAACTATGACTTTTACTCCTTAACTGCACAATTTGAGATTTTTTTTTGTTTGTTTGTTTAATTTGCTTCTATTTTCTGTAGTTTTAGAGCCAAATATTGGACTAAGTCAACTTTAGTAATGTTATTTTGCATTAAGCTAAATATGAGAACTATTGCATGTGGCAGTAAATCCCTCTTTTGTATTCTAATGTCCTGTTGAGCTATTTGATGAACTACGTCGCACAGCCAGATATTCATTTCCATATTTTATGTACTTACAAATAGGATGGAAATAAGTGAAATGCAAACAAACACAAATGCTTTCCTCATGCTTCAGGAGGAAGTTGATTCAGAATTAACAATAAATTATGCAAAGAGGATAAAACATACTGACATACTGTTTTGTGTTTGGCTGTTGCAGGTCAGCAGTGGTAAATACCCAGGGCTGGTGTGGGACGATGAGGCCAAAACCATGTTTCGTATCCCGTGGAAACATGCAGGGAAGCAGGACTTCAGAAAAGACGAGGACGCTGCAATCTTCAAGGTAAATCACCTAAAAAAAACAGCACACATGTAAGGTTCTGCTAGGGTCTAGTGTTAATATTAGACACTCAGGAGGCATTCAGAGGCAGTCCAGGGTATCCAGTATTTTAGCAGGATGAACAGCAATGTGTCCTGGGAGGCCTTTGAGGACTACATGCTCTGAGTAGCGCAGTAACTACATCATATGTATCCCCCCAGTGAGTGAGTAACCACCACAGTCAGTTGAATGAATGTGCGATACTCACCCAACCTCAGCGCAATAATCATATCATTAATCAAACACCTTGTTTTCAATTTCACCTTTATATATCCTATATTACCTTACAATATTTTTGGTACAATTTGTGTGATATTTTAATACAGTCTTTCTTTGCACTTTAATTTTTTTTTGGTTGGTTTTTACCCTTGGCCACACTGGCCGCAGGGTATTGTCATCAGTTTGTCCATCCATCCATCCATCCATCCATCCGTCCGTCTATCTGTCCAAAAACTTTGGCATGCTCTGATAAGTCAGGCTACTGGGTGGCAGTAGTGTGCCTGACAAGTCAGGCGGAGGGGTTTCAAGTGTATGCACATTATGTTTTTTGCTGCTAAAGAGAAACAGAACTGAACTGATTTTCATTGTTCCTGTAACGGTGCCAATGAAGTCCTATTCTATTCTATTTGAAGTATTTTCAAAAGATCTGAGGTTTGCAAAAACCTGATAGGATGCATTATGAGTGAATCATCACTAAAGTCATGTCATGCAAGAGAGAATAAAAACAAATACAAGTCATTGCTGTCACATTAATATTTAAGGTCTATGGCTGAAGTCAATTAAATTTGTAGACCATTAAAAAACCAACCTGTCTGGCTTGAAATGAATGCACAAATTATGCTTTAGGCTAAAGATTACCTTGGTTATTTGCAGACAGTCAGATCCAGTTATAATAGATCACTCAACATGTGCTTTTTAATGCTCGGTGTAAACAGACGCGTTCACTCAGAACACATGTTAATGGGTTATGTTCTCACACTAGTGGCTCAAAGAGATGATAACACTGAACTGCAAAGTGAGGAAGTACATTTAATCTAACACAATATCACCCCAGAGAAAACAAGGATGCAAATGTGGGGAGAAAGTGGGAGACGCCTGTAAAATGATGTCGCAGTGAGATAGGATAATCTACTACCAAAACTACAAAAACAAACGGAATTGCCAGTGACACTCAGCTCAACACAACAGTTAAATTAAAAGATTTTCAGAAATCACCATCATGGTGAAGTGAAAGAGCGTACCTTTCCACCCTTCTGGATCTTCATCTTTCCCTTCATTTCCCAGAGCAAATGGGAACTGAGGAGAGAGGAAACAGATCACAGATAAATATTAAAACAGAACATGACTGACAGAAGTGCAGTTTGAAAGGTGAAAGGTGTAATGATCATTCAGCATCACATAAGGTACATCTGCCAATCTGTTGTTTTTAATGTTTATGCACCTAATACTCAATAACAGCACATATATTATACTGTTCATCTCTGAAAGTCTGGCACATTTAACATATTATTTATCTCTGGTAGTTTGCACAACTACTCAGATATTGTACATTCATGTAAATCTATATTTTTCTCTTAGTAATAGTAGTTTGTATTTTTTTTATATTTTTTCATGCCATAGTTAAATGGCATTGTTTTGTTTGTTTTAATTTCCTAATTAAATTATTCTATTTCTTTCTTTTATACATACACTTATAAGAACATGTTTATCACAAGATATAGGGATGAGGGTTATTAATTGTCACCATATGTTCACTGTTGTTTATGTATACAGTATATTTCTTTCTTTGAGTTATTTATTATTTGTTTATTTATTCGCCAGCACAACTAAGAAATGCATAGGTAAAAAATTATATGTGTATCTGTATGCGCGTATGTGTACTTGTATGTTGTGGGTATATGTATAAACGTATGCATGTGTATATGGATGAATGAGTCTGTTTGTGTGTGTGTGTGTGTGTGTGTGTGAATAGATATATAAATATAAAGGAGTAACAGAAAAGGAAGAAGGACATGTATATTATTAATAATATTTTAGAGAGAGGGGGTGAGATTAAATAAATTGCGCTTCTTCCCACCCCTTTTCGGGCATGTAAATGGAACTACTGTGTTGTTCTTCTGTCTAAGATTGTTATGATTGTTGATATTTGTATTATGTATGTTTTGCTTGTTTCGCATATATGTTAAATTTTATTGCATGTTCGGAATATATCACTAAATCAAATCAAATCAATACATCTCAAATTCTCTTGGCATTCAGTGTGGACGGCAAAGTAAGATTTTCATTGTACAGGGAAACTTGTTTCTTTACTGTACACATGATGATAAAACGCTTTGAATCTTAACTACAGACATGTTTGACTGGATAAACAACGCTCAGTGCATCAACCGGTGGTTCATGATACACATTTGGTTCAGGAAAACTAACCTCACGGCAATACATTTTTGAAATTTTTTTTTGAAAAATAACACTGGGTGCTTCTCTTAATCTGCATATCACTCACATCCAAGTCGAGTTTAAATGAGAGTGAAATGACCACGAGAACAAGCTCAAAACAAGCTAATTACAGCTGTAAAGTAACTGGAAAAAAATAATACAGTACTGGGTAAAAGTACTAGACCAACATTAGGTTTGTTGGTTTAGTAAATTATAATACATATGTGCATTCATCAGTCTGTATTAAGATCCCCCATCTGATATGCTGTATGTGAAGGATGTACAGCAGGAAAAACTAAAGTTTCAGGAAAAAAAACAGCTTCTAGTATTTAGTTTGACCTCCCTTTGCACTTGACACGTCTTTAACCCTTTTGTTCAGACATATGAGATTTATTACATACATTTTCTGATGTTTTATACCAGGTTTCATTCAACATGTCAGATGTTTCTGTTTGTGCTGCTTCTTGTCATGGGGTCAGGTCACATTAAACAGTGACTTTAACCTTTAGAATCCACTTTGTTCAGTTCTGCGTCATAAAAATACACCTGATCTTGACAGATATGTCCACCTACAACATTTTTCTTGATTAAGATTAAATAACACTTGTCAGCACAACACGTTAGTGACGTGTATCAGATTCAGGTACGCAAACCTATTCAAGGATTGTCTCCAAATTGCACAGTTGTTTACAAAAATGTAATAGAAGGAAATCATTAGTGTGTAATATTGAAATGGAAAGCAGGTGAACATTAAACTCTCAGAGGGAGATTGGCACTTGACATGGAAAATATACAGTTTGGTCAATAATTAGAAAAATATTAATTTTTTCACTGAATCTCACATGAAAAAGTAAACCTTTGGGGGTATATGGATACCAGCCACTGTCACATCTACAAAATACAAACATTTTAGGATAGTATTAGTCTGACATTACAGAAAACCTTTGTATGAAACACTTGGATTGTTGAAATCTGAAGACAATTCATAGGTTCATTAAATTCTTCTGGCTTGTAAAAAGGTGCGAATGTGACCCTTTAAGACTAAAACATAGTGGAGGAAATGTTCTAAATGGAAAAGCTGGTATTTTTTGTCTGAGGAATAAAGAAAAAAATAGACCTGAGCCTCATTTTAATCACATTTGAACTAAGAAACTATCTACAATAACCATTATAGGGACTATTTTCTTATTAGCATGTGTTTTATATGTTTGTAATATTGTGCAGTGATGCAGGTTTACCCACAATATTGAACTAAACCTGGTCTCATTGTAACCTGGTTCGCAGGCCTGGGCTGAGTTTAAGGGGAAGTTGACAGAAGCGGGGCAGGACAGCCCGGCCTCGTGGAAAACCCGTCTGCGCTGCGCCCTCAACAAAAGCCCAGAGTTTAAGGAAGTGAATGAGCGAGCCCAGCTGGACATCTCCGAACCCTACAAGGTCTACCGACTGGTCCCCATCAACGAGCAGGGTGAGAAAGCTGAGCACATGGCCAAGCAAACGGCCAAGTACAGGCCTACGTACACCAAACATGGGGTTTATGCATTTTTACTGGATCTGTGAGATCAAGGACCATTACTGCTTAGACTTCACTGCTCATCACTGATAGGAAAAAACTGAGTAAATGACTGGGAACGCTTCACTTTACAAAGAAAAAGACTCAGTCGACTGCAATATGTGGCAACATTGATGTAGTTTCTATAATTTCATTGCATTTTGTAAGTGATTTTCCTGCTCTTTTCTTACTTTCTCTTCCATCTTTATTTTTTCCTTCGTCTCTTAGCTTCTTTTTTTCTTCACACATACATAAAATGGGAACTTGTCACTTGTAAATATGGTAAAGATGCTTGTAACAATAAAATGAAAAAAAAGAAAAAAAATGTATTTAAAAACCAAGGGAAGTACGTGTAGTGCAGTCAATTTAGTGCCTGTCTGCCATTTAGAGAAAATGCAAATGAATGAGAAGGAAAATGTACTGAACAAGATCATAAAAACAAAAACAAGAAAAGCACTCAGAGAGCGCAGACCTCCGCCAGGACATATCTGCCTCCCGTGCGTGTTTGTTTGTTAGCAAGATAACTCAAAAAGTTATTGATGGATTTTCATGAAATTTTCAGGAAATGTTGATACTGGCACAAGGAAGAAATGATTAAGTTTTGGTGGTGATTAGGCCTAGGGGGTGGGGGTAAGCCCCCCCCCCCCCCCATCACCACCAAAATTGAATAATTTCTTCCTTCCATTTTGTTGTCAGTTAATTTGTAGTTTAATAAAAGTATTAGAAATAAAGTCTCCTGTAATCACTACAGTTATGTCTTAAAAATGCTTGTTAACAGGACGAAAAGACAAAAAATAGCAAAACTTAGGGCTGACTTGAAGAAGCTGGAAATATGTTTTACACTTTATTAAAATTATTACAGATACAGATGAATCTTATTGATCCACCAGGGGATTATATATTAAACTTACATTCATCAATTATCATCAAAATACTTTATTTTTCAGCTGAATAATAATAATTGACTCATCTCTGCAGGGCGTTACCCGTTAACAGATGTCCTCATATATTTCTAAGTCGACTATTGTTTCACTGTAAACATTAGATACAATCTTGCTTCTACTTGTTCAGGCCTTGGTAATTTCTGCAGACTGGGTTTGTTCGTGTGTGAGTGTGTGTAATCTTGTTTGCAACGACCAGCCCTCCTTGTTCGCAGCTGCAGCCCATCATTATCATCCAGTAAATCACTCTGCTCAGTCTTACCCATTTAACCACATCCACCCTCTGCTTCTTGCTCTGAATACCTCCCTGTTGTTAGGACTTATTTATAGGAAACTCAGCATCGTCACCTGATGCAGCCATTTCTTTGCTCTGATTTGGCTGGTTAAATTTGCTGTTTTTTGACTTGTCTAGTGTTTCAGGAAGTTGAAAACAAGCTTTATCTAGTTAAAGGAGACTGAGGTTGACTCATTAGCTACAGAGGCTTTCTTCATTTATGCTGAAGCCAGTTAAGTCCAGTCCATTCCTTTTAACAGTTCTGAAACAATGCATTTATTGCAAACTCTCCACCCTGTCACCTGATGCATTTGCACATTTAAGTCACAGGAACATCAACTAAAGAGGAACAGTTTCTTAATGAAACTCCTGATTGCTTTATAATGATATCCTTCCGTTTTCTGCTGCTTTATGTTTCCATGTCTAACATGTTTTATTGCAGGTTTACAACCTTTGTGTTACGTGTTTTACCTTTTCTGCACAAATAAAGCAACCAGACCTTAATGTACACAGTGACCTGGTTAAAAGAGGCCAAAGTCCACCTGGTGCATTCCCTCTGATAATGTGAAATATCACAGTTTTTTAGTTTCATAACAATATTTCAATGCTGTATAAGAGAAATCTGCCTTATTAAAAACAGTTTGATTCGCTTCCTGACATTAATCTGAGCTGGAAACGAGTAAAACTAATACAATAAGCACAAAGTATAAAACAGATTGAGTTATGAAACAGAAGCTGCATGATTGTGTTTGCTGGAGGGGAGTAAGTTCAGCAAAAGTCAACACAATAACTGGGACAAGTTTGTTTTCTGGGAGGATTTACTCCACTTTGCCTCCATAAAAGTCCTGCATTCCTCAAAAAAACGTATTTATCCTCTCAAAGCTGGCATGCACTGACATTAATGTAAATAAATCAGTCTATAGGAAAGAATTACAACAGAACTTTATTATCATGTAATTTGATTATTATTTTGATAATTTATTATTTTTTGAGGAATATGTCACAAAATATATGGATGTTACAAAGACTTACTAATAAAACAATGAATCAAAACACAAATCTTTATTTTACTTCTAGTTCTAGAAAATTAAAAACATCCATTTCTCACATTTAAGCAGTTGTGACCTGCAGAATTATTGGTAGTTTTGCTTTAAAAACTCCATTTAGTAATCATCAAAACAGCTGCAATGTAATATAATTTAATAATTTCATAGATATACATACTGTTAATATAGTGTCTATTCATATTTTATGTCTACTTTTATTTTATTCTACTTTAGTTCTATTCTTATTTTAGTTTTTGTAAATTTTTATATTCTTTTTTTTTTTTTTTCATATTTTTAGTTTTTGTAATTTCATATTCGCTCTATTTTTATTATCTGGCATATTGGTTTTTATTAATATTGTTGCACTGACTGGAGTAGCACTCCTAATTTCATCGTACACACAGTGACAATAAAGGCTATTCTATTCTATTCTATTCTATTCTATTCTATTCTATTCTATTCTATTCTATTTAATAGTTGTGGTTCGATTATCTATTCATTATCTCTTGTGGTTTAGTGTTTCCTTCTGTGTTTCTGAGCCTTTATGCCATTTTCTCTCCATGTTTAGGTGTGGTGGAGCCTGAGAAAAAGTGCAAAGAGAAAATCATCAAGAGGTCGAAGAGGAGGAGGAGCAGCTCCAGTCAGAGCAGCGACATGAGCCCCGTCAAACAGATAAAGGAGGAGGTCACATCTCAGCTGGTGAGTTCACAACACAGTCTGAAGTCTTACCGAAAGATTTACAGCAGGAAGTCCAGTGATTTAGTTAAAACAACAGGCACCCTCTGGTTAAATTTGCTGTTTTTGTCTCATGTAGTCATTCAGAAAGCTGAAAAACTTTATTCAGTTTAAGGAGAATGAGGCTGACTCACTTCCTGAGTTCTTCTTCTTTTATCCTGAAGCCAAATAAGTCCAGTCCATTTCCCTAAACAGTTCTTCTCTGAAACAAAGCCCGGGTCACAGGAGATAGTATCAAGGTCTCCAAAAGTATTCACATTTCAAAGACAAAACAAATCTTAAATGATCAAATGAGAAAAAAAATTAACACATAAGTTAATATACGTTTTGTTACTTAAAGAGACAGAATGGATGCCAGCCTTTCACGCAGTACGAATAAAATACTTTTACCTCTTCTCATGAAATGTTTGTGACAGCATGATTTATTGTTGATAGATAAAGTGTAACTGGGACTCGGTATGTAATCATTGCACCTGGGCAAAGGTGATTACTGATGTGTATAAATAGGAATAGCCTATGTGAATGTGGAAACAAAATTATTCCCACTTCATGGACAATAGTGTATTTGATAGTACTGCATGAAAGGCTGCATTCTGCTTCTGTAACTTAGTAAAAAACCAAATTAGCTTCACTCAAACTTCAGTTGAGGATTTAAAATGTGTGTTTTTTTTTTTAGTGACACATGCATAAAACAAAGGTGTGATTTCTCAGACACTGTATGTATCTCTTTAAATGGCTCTTGTAAATACTATTGTGAGGTGATATTATTTTTTGTAATTTAAAGATGAGACCTATTGTGACATATTGTCCTGTTTTTCTGAAAGTGCATCACCAAAAAATAATTTTAGGGTAGGTCCATTTGTTATTTTATTCTGGTAGATGAGTTCTGCTGATCCAGCTCAGAGTCTGTGTAGATTCTGATGCTGATTCATTTAACATTACATTTGATAGAAAATGGCTGTGCAAAACCACTGGGATATTTTTTTAAAAGACTAAATGTTAGTTTAATAATAATAAGCTTTACTTCCTCCCACTCCTTTTCGAATGTGCAAATGAAGTCATGTATATGTATACGGTTTTTTTTTTGTTTTTTTTTTTGTTTTTTTTTGTTTTCAATGACTTCTTAATACCCGTTTTATTTCTAAGGACTAAGTAAGATTACTTTGTCTTGTTGCATATTTGAAATAAACTTAAAATAAATAAATAAAATTAATATTGCATTTTTTATGTCTATATTAATGACCCAGAAACAGCACTGTTTGTGTGTGTAATGTTTAGCAGGATTAAAGATGATCTAAGTGCCGAAGCTAAAGATGTTTCCATTTATATGTAATCTACAAATAAGCCTTTTTGTGTTTCTGTATTCTTCTTATTTCTATTTTATGCTGGTTGTCATCCATTTTCAAGACACTTTACTATCCAGATAACTAAAGATAAACACTAAATATGACACTCTGGACCTGTAATCAACTGATCGCACATTTTGTTCTTCGACTGAACATATTTCTGTTTCTCAGCTTGTGGAGAATATTTTACTGCCAAGTGAGATCCCCGTTGAAACAGAAGAAACCGTTCAGATCGTCACCACCATTCCAACAGACGGTGAGTTTATTCTGCTTCATCTGTACCTGCTTATCTCATTATTAGCCCTAATCGATCAGACATGTGGGCGTTAGATTTATGAAGATCATACAAACGATGCAGGTGCAGCCTCCGTCGACACTTTCTTTTTCCAGTATAAACCTTGGAGGTTGCAGCTTCTAAAGGTGTGTTGATTGGATACTTTTCTTTGATGCAGCCGAGAGAAAACTGAAAATACTTGACTTTTTTTAAATTGTTGGCCAAGTATAAGGAGAGTTTAGTCAATAAAACAAATTTCTTAAGTAGTTTTGGAACATATTGCATCATGCACGGTGCCTAGTAGTGAAACAGGATGTGGGTTATTTATTATATATTTTTGTCGACAGAGATGGGAGTGGTGCAAGACAATATCAGCATCAGGTTCAAATAACAAATGATCAAAGTGAGATTCCATAGTCTGGTGTTGTATTAATAATAAATGTATAATAATGTAATGGAAGCATCGATCGTCAAACTCTTAAAACACAAACTGAGTTGTCAGCACTATGATCTCTTAGCCACCTCTGTTTACAGATGATTTTAGAGGTTATAGACTTTTACACTTATTGATACGGTATTTTTAGTAATTATTGATTTGCTTTTTTCTCCCAATTGGTGGTGTACTTAATATTTTTATAAGGAAAGGGCAACAACATTGTTTTTGAAGTAATTACTATCATAGATTCTGATTTTGTTTTTATAGTAATGTGAAAGAAATAATTATTTACAGCAAAGGATTAGTGTTTCACTCATTATTTTTAAGAATATGACTTAATGTTGGACCTTTTCTTCATCAGTACTTTGGCAGTGCTGTAGTTTACCCACAGTCTACAGATTCTTTAGAATTAGTACTGCTATTAAAACAATAGTACAGGAGCTTATCGATACTCCTGTTTTTTGGGTTTTTGTTTTTTTTTAATAATTTGGCCACAAGACACATTTAGTCCTTGGTTTCATCACCCATCCTAAGTTTAGGTATAATAAAATAATGTTAGCTGCTACTTAACATATTCTACAGTTAAAGTCTCTTCTCTTCAATAAACAATCCCATCATTAACGCAAAAGTTCTAAGTAATATTTCCATATTTTTCAGTTTGAAACACAGACGAAATGCTGTTTACTGCCAATAATAGTCAATAAAATAAAGCTTTATAGTGTCATCTGTCAGAACTGAACTCACTACATTTACTGAAATGTTTACAAAATTCATCTTTAAAAGTCATATCTTCTCATTTACTTCTAATTTATTATGTCTAGTGTGTTTGCTCTTCAATTTATTTTATTGTTGTATTCTATTTTTACTGCTGCACTACAATTTCCCAGTTCAGGATCAATAAATTCTGTCAGTCCATCTGAAAGATTATCCTGACATTATTTCAACCAATTGTGATCAGTTCTTAAACTCTTGTCTCTGCAGTGGTTGATGAAATCACTCTGGATGTACGGATCGAGGAGAGCGTCCCCCCTCCAGCAGCAGGTAAAAAAACAAAACGTGATTATTTTAGTGGTTTATTTACTTCATGTGCATTTTTAAATGGCTTCTTTATTTTTTAACCAACCATTTTCAGTTATTTTGCTTTTCTTATACAGTATTGTGAAAATGTTTTAAGTTGGAATTAGGTTTGTTGTTGTAGCAAAGTTATTTTTGTGCAATTTTCAGAATTTGTTTTAAGATACAACCAGTATGTACTGGAAATATTTAAAAATACTTAGATATTTAAATTTCAAGGTAAAAGAACTTCTACAAACCACAGTGGTAATATTTAGTGTGGCTTGTCTTTGCACTTAAATATCTGTAACTTTTGTTCAGACAATGAGATATTTACTGAATAATATAACACCTAATGCATTAATTTTTTGTCTTTGACATCAGGTTTCATTCAACACATGTCCGATGTTCCTAAATGTTTGAGCTGCTTTTTGTCACAGGGTCAGGGGTCACATTAAATAGTGACTTTAATGGTGACTTTTTGCCTGTGTGTTTTAAGGCTGTGTATATATTTCCTGTATTTTATTGTTATATCTGAAGAAGAGAGAATGAGAATTAAATATGTATTCTCATTTCAACCCTGCAAAAATAATAAACCTGCATTGTACCTAAAAAACATTCACAGTTGTGGGATGACATCTATATTTAAATACAAAATGAGTAAATCTCATCATCTTCAGACTTTTTTACAATTTCATTAAAGATATTAGATCAGGTTTCATTCATCATGTCAGATATTTCTTATTTTTGGAAGAACTTTTCATCATGGGAACAGAGCTTACATTAAATGCCGACTTTAGCCTGTAGAAGTTATTTCATTCTGATTTTCATGTCTTTTTAATTCTGTGTGCATATTCCCCATATTTTTTGCTCTGACAGAAAAAAGACAGAAATAAATATGTTGCTCATCACAATTTGGCAAAAACAAAGCTAAAGACTTTTGCACAATATTATATGTCAAAGTGAAGCATGTGTTACAGTATGTAAACTTTTTTGTAGGTTTATCTGGTGTTTTGAGGTAAAATATATCTTTTTTAAACTAATTGCCCCCTCCTCTTCATTTCAGACCAGGATTCTTTCAACGTAGTGGTTCATTATTTAGGACACAATATCGTCAGTCGTTACATCCAGGGAAGTGACGTCCGGATAACATACCCATCCTCGTCTGTCACCGCCCCAACGCACGCCGCTCTCAACTGCCGGTTCCCTCGTATCCTGCTGCCGGAGCCGCCCACGTCGCTGCCCCCAGGCCCCGAGCTGCAGGCGCTCTTCACACTGCTGCCCTTCATGGAGAAAGGCGTGGCGCTCACCTCCACGCCGCAGGGGGTTTACGGGAAGAGGTTCTGCCAGGGAAGGGTGTTCTGGATGGGGCCACACACGACCTCAACGGGGCTGCACAAGATGGAGAGGAAGACGGAGCCGGTGTTACTGTTCAGCAAAGAAATCTTCAAACAACGTGAGTAACAGCAGAGATGGAGAACAGTGACAGGAATCAGAAAACAGAAAAATTATGTTCCAAGTCATCAACTCCATCGATAAACTTCTCTCATTTAATCCTCAAAATGAAAACCCTAATGTTCATAGGTTTTTGTCAAAGAAATTTGATTTATATTCACATATTTAGCTTAAAATTAAGAAAATACATTTCAACCCAAATGATATGCGCAGAAAAATCTTTGAAAGTTCTAAATCTACCTTAACCCTTAAAGACCTCAACAACCTCCAGTGACCAAAAGTATCTACTTCTCTAAAATGTTAACTCTTGAATTATTATTCCTATCAATATATTAAATAATTGAGGTAAAATGCAGTTTTTTGTCTTTTCATGGTCATCAGATATGATCCATTTGGACATTCAGACGCTCTGTAGTGAGCATGAAAACATTGTCATCTTCTACAACATTGATTCACCAGTAAAACCCATGGAGCTGGATCAGTGTCAGTGGTTGGAGACACTTGTTTTTATGTTACTTTAATGATATATTTTGCTGAAAAAGTCCCATTTTCCTCAATTTTCTGCGTTTTGATAAAATAACCTTTGAATTTACACTGAGTTTCTATGAATGTCTACATGATCAGTGAGTTAAATATAGGAAAATATACAATTTACACTGAAAAAGGCAAAATGCAGTGGATAATATAATAACTGGCGATATATCATTTAGGAATGGTTAAATGTGATGAGAAAAATGTGTTTAGAAGTTGCCACAGAAATAGTTCTGAGTCTTTCTTTACTCTTCTTTTTAAGCAGTTAAATCACTATACAAGGAGACAAAAGCCTTTTAGGTACATCAGGTCTAATCCATATGTGTACTGGTTTTTACTCACTGTGCGTTCTTCTCTTCAGAGCTGAATTCCTTTTTCAACGGTGGGGAACGTCCTCAGTGTGGGATCACACTGTGTTTTGGAGAAGAGCTGAGTAACACTGAAGACCCATCCAGTAAGCTCATTATTGTTCAGGTAAAAACCACATCCTCATCCTTCTATCACAGCTCTGTACAGTCAAACAAAAGATGAGATACTGTTTAAACAGAGAGCTCAGTTTGGACTATAGTGAAACAAAGAAAATGTAAAAGAAAAACTCAACTCTGGTTGCTTTTACTTCTGCACATATCTTTTAGTCTATGTGCTATTCAGTCAGTCACATTAAAAACATAGCCAGTTAAGCATAAGTGTATGGGCTATAATCAAGGCCAGTTGGAGTGACTCTTACATAGACGTACACATTCATTACTGGATTATAACATCAACATATTCACCATACACGCCTGGTTTAAACAGATCCTGTAATTGCATTTTTTCTGGATAAAACCACCATATCTCGTGACCCACTGAGATTGGATGAGAAATGTAAACACTATTGGTTTTTATTTATTTATTCATTCAAATGAGGAAGTGAAATAGCCACTGGGAGTAAAACATGACCTGAGATTAAATTGTAAACCTCCCACTTTGAGACGATCCCGCTATTTCCTGAAGCCACATCTGATCTGAATGTGTTAAGATCTCAAAAAGACACAGTAGATAGTCTTCACAAAGAGCTATAACTCATGACTTTAAACAGAATTCTTTCCATTGTCATCAAAAATGTAAAATAGTCTTGATTGAATTTGCGTTATCATGCAGGCGGTGAGTTGTTGTGGGAAGGTTTGTGCACAGTAATTGTGGTTTACAAAGGCATGGAATAGAACTAGAAGTACAACTGGAAGTGTGTTTAGCTTGTAATTGTCATGATTGGTGCTAAATTAGTCACTTCAACCTATGCACAGTTAACTGTTGCCCACAAAAGTAGCACAAAATGTTCTCCTCCTGACATACACGTAGTTATAATTTCCATTTGGTACCAAGATTGTGCTGTAGAGGTATTCATCATTATAGCACTGTCTGCTAATCACACTTTAGTTTAACACTTAATTGATTTGTAGTCAAATATAAATAAAAACCTTTCCAGTTCTGTGCACATACTACAGTGGAAAACATGGAATGACACATTTAGAAATTAAAAACAGCGCTGTCATGTAAAAATGCCTGTTATACTTACATACCTACATGCGTTTCCTGTGCAGATCACTTTACCGTGGGCCGAGCAGCAGGTCCAGAGCGTCGAGTCCTTTCTGAAATCCATCGGCTTCCTCCAGTCTCTGGCCAGTCAGTCACCACAGGGGGAAATCACACTGGACCTGGTCCCCGTGGCCGAGGGCTGAGGTCACCTCACCGAGCACTTTGTCCAAACGTGACGGGTTTTATTCAAAATAAGACATCTTCTATTTACACCCAAAACAATTGAAAAAGTGCTGAGCGACAGATTACAGCTGTTCTATCCAAACTGACATCACCCAAATAATTCCTGAAAAACAGACTAGAACATTTAAAGTTTCTACTGTCGCCCAGCTGGAACACAACAAAACATACACATCTCACAGCCTAAATTGCCAATACTATTGCACTTTTTGTCAGGAGATCAAATCTCCTAGAGTGAAAGCTTTTTTAGAATTGAAAAATTTGTTAAATTGAGACATTTGTAGATGCACTACATGTAAACCACCTCTTATCTAAAAATGTGATATTCATTCAGTTCTTTGAAAAGGCCTGTATCCATGTTCATCTAAGTACGTGGTTCCCAACCTGGTTATAGGATAGAAGAGTTCTCTGTTCTGTTCACTGTCTTCCGTTTGTACAGTTTTCCTGTGAATAACTGGATAATTTTGGTGCTTTGACTTCTTTTTGCAATAAAACAAGTGCAAAATATGGCTGATCTGGATCAATATAGGGTTGCGATTATGAGAGTTTCCATTGATTTTGTTTTACATGTTCAATTAGTTGTTAGGATTAGGAAAATAGTTAGTGGATCAATATTTCCCAATGCTACAAATGTCTTGAATTGGTCCACACTTCAAAAATTATTGCACAAATTACTGAAAATTAACAAGGCTGAACAACATTCGGCTGTTTTTAACATAAAAAAAAAAAATTACTCAGATTCATTACAATCAACTAATTGCATTTGTCAAACATCCTATAAGAAAACACTTTTGATTTGAGAACTAGATGCATTATTAAAAATATTAAATATCCTAATGTAGGGAGTCCCCTGTTTACAGCTGCAGGAGGTGATTTCACAGTAACACAAAAATACTGTTGTCTGTAGAGGTGACATGTGACCTCTCATGACATCACAAAGTCACAGATTTAGGAGAAAGAAACTCAGCTTTGCAACCGTGAGCCTGTTTACATGCACACCAATACTCCGATCATTAACTGATTTCTGGAGTTACCAAACTATTCAAGTGATCATGTATACAGGTTCATCTGATATGGTTAATCAGATAACAGCAGTTATCCGATTAACACGCCTGGATTTCTCCTCAATATTCCGATGTCTTCCTGCATAAATACAGGTTAATCTGGTACGTTTCGCTCTTTTACGTCTGCGCATGTGTAAACAAATAAAATCATAGAAAACTGAAGGTACGCAGTCAAACGGGAGCAGAAGACAACAGGAAGTTTGAGTCCACCATCACTATGTACATACTGAACCAGAGTTTTCAGTTATTACATTTTTCAAGTGCATGTACACGTATCAAATCTGATTACTACAATTATCCGATTACCCCCAGTTATCACATTTTTATGGTCATGTAAACAGGCTCAGTGACTCACCCTGCAGAATAAACAATATCTCTAAACACTGAAATTTCAGTGTAATTGAGAGCTTGCTCATTCTATTGTTGTGCAGCAACAAAATCTGGATTACACTACGCGGAACAAGAGAATCTGAGTCATATTTACCAACGGGCTGTAAATATTAATCTGAGGCTTACTAAATTCAATCATGTTTTTGTACATATCACCTTTGGTATTATGTAGTTGGATTAATAAGACTCACACACTGAAAAGTGAGTATATAAGCCTTCAAAGATTACTTTACATAACGCTTTTAGTGTTCCTGAATATGCTTGAGAAATACGGACATGGTTACAAAGTGTAAATAAAGGTTGGGAACCACTGTTCTGTACAAGCACCACACAGCTATATTTCAACTACATATGTGTTGTACTCTGGTTGTAACTTTGTGAAAGGGACAGATATGTAAAGTTAAATCTGTAAGAAAACACCACAGTAGATTAGTAAGATCACCTTGGTTTTTCATTTTAGTAGCACTCCAATTCATCAAATCCAACTTGGGTTTTTGTTGGATGGAAGGACAGGCATCAGTACTTTACATAGGTGGTTAATAGTTGTATTTTAATAGATAATAAAAAGTAGTTTTACACTTTTGTCGTGACAGAACATGCACTCTGTGGGTCTGAAGAAGTGCTCAGTCAGGACTGTCAAAGGAAAAATCCAACTTTATACTTTCTCCAACAGAAATCAACAAGGAGCATTCAGTGCATTTTAGGAGATATTCTGTGAGAAACTAACATGTAAAGAGTGTAGCCACTTTGTCTTTCTGTGCAGAAATATCCTGCACAGAAAGAGTGTAAACTTGAGATCAGTGTTTTACAGAAACACAGTCGTTTAAAGATGCCCCACAGTGAACGATTAGGGTTTTATTTTATGTCTGAGTGATTTTTAAGGTGGTACTATGGAGTTTCTAATGGTGCATGTGAACACTGTTCCTGTTTGCTTTTGCAGTTTTCCTGTTTTTGGCAGATGAGTCATTTTATACATTTCCTCTTGAATATTTACAATTTGACTCACGTTCACCAGCCACTCAGAGAGGAATTACTAAAAATGACAAACATTTGGCATCAGAAACTGAAAAACAGAATAAACAGGATGTATTGATGTTGTCCTGTGGGGTTACTAATTAACATTTTGATAACAAGACAGAGCACAGTGTTTTTCTAGAATTTACATGATTTTTTATTCAAATGACAAAAAATAAGTTAGTTTTTTAATAGTTTTTTTAATCAATTAATTTTATTTTCTGGCTAAAAATAATAAAAAATCCTAAGATTTAACCAAATTTTAAAGAAGTTTGATGGTACCTTTCTTTCCTTCTTGCAATCAAAAATACATCTTTCAGGCAGCATCTGCCTAACATACTACCACCTTAAATCACCAAACTTTAAAAAACTGGAATGAACCACAGGGCCTTTTAATTTTGTCCACCCCATTAATAAGTCAATTTAAAAAAGTATCAGATCCAAAGTGGCACCAGAAATACCACAGATGCTTTATAGTGTTAGTGTTTTTAAGGTGGATTTTTCCTTTATATTAGCAAGGTGTTGGGCTGGACCACAAGGCACACTGAGGGTGTTGGGGCAGTGGAAGACTGCAGAGACCTACCGAGCTGTAAATGTTTGTATTTATGCATGTACTACGTCCCTGTTCAGTCAAAGGAATTGCATTAAAGGATAACAGATTCCTAAACTGTGTTTGTGTTGATTTGTCATAAAAAAACATTTTTGCAGGAACGACAGGTCAGAACATAAATAAAGCTGGACTAGTACAAACTGATGGTGCTAGGTCTCAGGTTAGATGTTCCCATTGGCCGGCGAGGCCAGCTCTGCTATCTTAGTATTAAGTTTCTGATTGGTCCAGTCTTTAGTTATGTCGTCCAAGTGGGTGTCAAAATCCACCAGCTGCATGTGATCTCCAGATTCCATCATCTGACCGGCTATCGCCCGAGTCTCCTCCCACTGTCTCAGCATTATCCTGAACACAGACACACCAGAGGGAGAAGAGTTCAACACTGACAGCTCACAAAACTTTCCCAGACGTTTAAAGATGTCTCATTCAAAAACAAAATCCCACATATAATCAGACTCTTCAGTGAGCTTTTAAGACTGAATGATGGTGTTTCGGAAATAGCTCAGATTAATTCAAAGACAGTGAAAACCTGTCACCTTGAAGAATGACTGGAAAATAATTTACTCTGTCTTTTGAAAATAATAGATGTTGACAGAGTCTTCCTAGATGCTGCCCACCCTCCACATAGGCTGAGGCCCGGTGGTGCTGGACTAATCTGGTAACTGGATTGATTTTATCTAAACTCACAAAGTCACACTACATGTTCCTCACATGCTAGGCTGCATAAATACAAGCTACAGCATATTTTACACTATATTTGGGTTTGGATTTATACTGAGATCTGTATAAATATTAAAGTTTCCTTAATTTCTAACCCTGTAACATCTTAACAGCATATTTGTAAGTTTTGATGAACACAAAATCACTGAAATCCACTGGTTTGAGGACTCAGACTCCTGTGTCTAGACTAAATACATACAAGTGAATAAACATTAAAAAAAATTGTTGAGCTATGTCATTTAAAAAAAAAAAAAAAATTCAAGTGATCGTCAGTGAATCTCTAATTTAGTGGGTAGAAGTCTTATTTACAATATATTCAAGTAAAAAAAACAGACACGGGTAATTCACCAAAATAATTAGACCTCAAGGATAAGTGAAGCAAATGAAATATAATGTAAACAAAAATGTTAAATTATTCAGGGTTTTTCCTGGGCCAACATGATAGAGGTGGTCCTTCAACTGGCTCATCCTTTGTGTAACAAATATATTTTAGAAGTTCTGTTAATTATATGACTAATTACATTTCTGATGTTTTATTGTTACTTTATTAAACATACTACTTCAAGTAGAAACAACAGGGAATATATGTTTATGGTCTCTTATACATGTTGTTTTTTTTTTTTTCCTGATTATACTGTTATCTTCACCTACTTAGAAACATTTGTTAGAGGTCTTGAAGAGAAAGAACAGGGATCAGTCTGCTTTTGGAAGCCTACTAAAAAAGGCTTGTTCCTCCACTATAGGAGAATCATTTCCATTTGGTCAAAAATTACCGTGACCCCACAGTGGTGTAATACAGCAACTGTGCAATGCTAGTTAAAAACATACTTTTCATGAAAACCCCAACTTAAAGCTGGAGGTGGCACAAACTTTCACACAGGTGGCCATCTCTATATTCTCCATGTAGTAAAAACACAGTCCTCTAAGGGTAAAAATTAGACAAACTTTATATTTTTCTGCAAGTTATTCTGGAATTTCTACATTTACTAAAACAGCCACACCTGCAACCATATCTAAAAGCTTAAAAGTTGCTGCTGAAAAATGCACAGATGACAAAATATCATCGTAGTCCATAACTGGGGAAACTCCTTCTAAAATACAGAGTAAGAATTTTTTTCCATCTTAAATACCTTACTAGTTTAATCCAATTTTTTTTTAAAGGTTACATTTTTCATCTAGTAAAATTCCAGATTCTGAGAGAGACTATCACAGCTGATATATCTAGCTCTACATGAATTAAGACTTATCTCCATTAAGAACTAGTTTGTGATGATTATAGGAAATTTTGTTCTCTGATCATGACCAGAAATGCTACCAACAAGGATTTTCATCATTTTCATCATAAATATTATTTAGTCTGCAAAATGTCTACAAATACCATTTAGAATTTTGTTCAGCCCAAGGTAATGACCATCAGTACAACAACAAAAAGTAATAGATCTTTGACATTTTTACCTTAAAACCTGGTAATCCTACATCTGTTGCAGACTTCTACCTCAAATCCATTTGGACTGACATTGCATGCTAATTGTATGTTTTAATTTTACGCAAGTAACATTGTGTTCATTTATCTGAGCAGTTTAGTTACAGCCTGGGTCAGAATAATTCAGTGTGTCTTTAAGGTGAAGTTGTAATTCTCTTACATGTGTTTGTCTTTAAGCGTCCATCGTGAATCTTTGCGTTCGTACATCACTATGGGAGGAACACGGTAATCTGGAGACATCTTGCTGCCATCAAGCTGTGAGAAAAAGTGAATTGAAAAAGTGAAAAGTAAATTATTATTGTATAAGAGTGAAACCATAATTCATATTGTCTTGTAAGGGAGTTTTTTTGGTGAAAGTGACATCTTAAAAGAGCTTCTAGTTTTGCCTGATGCTTCATTTATCAGAACATAAACAGTATCTAAGATATCTTTGTTATAATATATTGCCTCTGTTTCATTTCTACACTTACCATTAACAAAACTGCACTGTCAAACTGCTCAGCAATCTTATCAGCTATCTTCAGTGCACATGGTGTTGGGCTGTTGTGAGAGAGGCAGATTAAACAGTTTAGGAATTCTGAATAATAAAGATTAAGTAGAACATTATACACAGACTTACATTAAAGACATTGCAGATCACTTTCCTTCACCACTCGTTTCCCAGGCCACCCCACATATACATCTAAACTGAAGGAGTGTTTGAAGAGACACAGGAACTCACCTACTGTCTGATACACAGGCATTGGCTTGATAGTATCCCACAATCCTCTGCTGAGTCTGTGAACACCACACATCAACCTGAAACAGGACAGAGTGTCACTTTAAACTATTACTACAGAAAGAGTACTTGGTTTCTTTGTTATTTGGTGAAGAAAAACATAAAATGTGACTATTTTTGGTAAAGATGGGATGCCTCCAGATTCTGCTTACATTTGACCACTCACATCTATCATAAGTGTAAGACTTTTTAAGTCAGTATGACTAAGAGTTTGGACTGGGGACTTTTCAGGGTCAATATTTACATGACTACTACTAACTTCTATTTGAGATTTGTTTTGATTTGTTTCCACAGTAAGAATCAGGTTAGATGATGAAATTGGAAGATTTGGTGGATACTGTGGCATCTTCACTTGAGTACTGGGTTCTTAACTTGTGTAACTCCGAGAAGAAAAGTAAAGAATAATAGATCTAATAATATTTGATTGAAATAATCCTGCCTCTAGAGGGCACTACAACTACTGAGCAAAACTCAGCTGAAAAAACACCTTTCCTTGTTCATTAACATTAGTCAGCAGCACTTTCATCACCTCTTTTCAGACAGAACTAAACAGACAGAATCCACTATATTACAGTCTTACAATAGTTTGTCATTTCCTGTTTCGATTTGGAAAAATCACAATGATTGATTGCTGAGAATATTCACTTCACTGGATTTAACGATTTGGCTGATCCAAGATGGTCAGCTATTGATGAGGCTGGATTTTATGGGAACATCAAGCTGGACTTAACACAACTTGGACTGTTTTAAGACCACCTCACACCAAACAATCAACACAAATGCCAACAGGGAAATGGTCAGTAATATCCTGAGCAATGCTGTACCTGTGTGAGAGCCAGCTGAGTGATGGGAGCTAGAGGCAGGTGGGAGTGAAGCAGTGGTACACAGTCTGTCACACAAACAGCACCGCCTGCAGAGCTAGACGATAATAGCAGTCCGTTGATGCTGCACCGTGGAAACAGACAAGCGTGCAGGTACATCTTCACGTATGCCCGACAGGATAACTCCACCTCACCCATGATGGCAACTGTGGACACAGACTACAAGTAATAACATAGGTTTTAATGAACTCCTCAGAGCAAACACTATGAATAGCCACACTGACAACGTTACTTGGGGATTGGAGTATTAATTCACTCCTTCAGCAAGGAAATTACATGCACAATACATGAACATTGTAAGAACAAATAATTCCCTTTTAATGTGCTGAAATTCTCTTTCTGAATCCTGTGTATATTATACTACTAGCGCAGAATTATTTTTTTATTTTTTTTTGTTAAATCAGGGTATCAACAGCTGTATTATTTACTATTTTTTAAGATCATCTGAACACAATTTAACAAGATAATACAAAATCATTCACATAAACATTTATATCTGATTCACTGCAGAACTAGCTTTTATATAATAATGTGGTTAGTAGTTAGACTACTACAATCCATATTTTGGTAAGGGAAAAGATAAACTAAGAAGCCTTATGAACCTATTAAGGACTCATTTTGGACCTACATGTATTTGAGACTTTATGTGGGACTAAGATTAATTTACAGAAAACAAAGAACTATGAGAAAAATCATGGATATACTTTCAATTAAATCTTATTTTACACGGCAGTTTTACATCCAAGTAAACAAAAGCCTGTGAGGAAAGCACCAAATTTACGAATTCAATGAATGAATTACATGAAACTAGTTATAAACACTAAAACGCCAAACACACCTACAGTACAAGCCTTTTGGGTTTTAAGCCTCTAAATTTATGTGAGTACATCTTTCCTGTTGTCTTTTCCAAGAGAAGACTAACGCAAGAGAAGAAGCAGACTGTGATTAACAAAAAAGACAAAGATGATTTCCACAAACATAAGAAGCAGTTTGATAATAATCTCGCCAAAAACGAAGACAACCCTCTCTGAATGGGAAATAAACCAGCTGTCCTGACTGTTAGCATTAGCATGCTAGCAGACCAAGCAGACCTGATTTAACTCTTACCTGAAGGGAAAAATAATGCAGCCAACTGAACCACAACAGACAAAGTATGTATTTCACGACGGATGAACACTATCGTCCATTCAGCTTTTGAGACCGTTTCTGGGTTTAATCAAGGCTGTAACGGATTTCACCTGACAGTTCATAAGCACCAACTGAATGGCTACTTCTGGTCCCGCCTATGTGTTAAATGTAATCATCCTATTGGCGGATGAATTGCTCTTCTGCACGCCGATTGGAGGAAGAAGCTGCCTGTCATTTCTGGTATTGCCTAACATCACATTAACATTTTACAGGACAGCGCCCCAAGTGGATGGGATGTACGAAAATACATTTTACACTTGACATTTGTTATACAGTAAATATACCGTGTTTTAAACTAGATTACAAAACACTACCATTAAATGCTATTAAATACCCCATTATGGCCTAAACAAATGTTTTAGTGTTAAGATTTATACAGAAAGAGTGACAGTATTTGGACCAAAGTTATTTTTTATGACCTCCTTTGTGAGCTACTAACAAAATGCCTGATTGTAATATTAAAAGAAGTCCCTAAAAATCTATAATAGATCTATTAACTATTACAGATTAAAATTACTTATCTATGAATCTTTGCAATGAATGACCCTCTCCAGGAGAACGGTAACTAGAAGTCCCACAGCATAATGACCTTGTCCCAACATCCTACATATTAGGTAATGACCCATATAATGATTTTGAAGGGAATATTTGAAACACATTTGCATCTTACAGATCAGAAATGTTGAAAGACTTTTCAGACAAGTGGATGCAATCACATTGTCAATACTGTTCATACTATTATCAGACTGTATGAATACCCAGCAACTACAGTAGATTTAGAAAAAACATGCTCTCATACCCTGGATCAGGGGTATTCAAATCCAGCCCTCGAGGGCCGGTATCCTGCATGTTTTAGATATTTCCCTCATTCAGCACACAGGATGTTCAATTACCAGTCAGAATAACAATCCAAAATACAGTTAGCACTTCTCATGAATGGCTAGAACATAAAACGTGTCTATTCTGAAATGGCCCTCTGTGAGCCCTAATCATAATCCTATTGAAGATCTGGAAAATGTACTGTGCAGAAGTCAACCCTTAACCCATAAAGACCCAAACATCCATCTATGACTAAATGCATCTAGTGATGTAAAATCTTTAATACCTGTTGATCCATTAATCCTATCAATACAAATAAATAATAGGTGCAAAATGCAGTTTATCTTTTCATGGTCATCAGATATGACCCATTTGGATGTTCACAGGCCCCGCAGTGAATGTGGAAACACCATCATCTTCTACAACATTGATTCACCAGTAAAACCCATGGAATTGGATCAATGACAGTGGATGGACACACTTGGTTTATGTTCAGTTATTGATATATTTACCTGAAAAAGTCACTTTTTCTTCAGTTTTCTCTGTTTCTAATATAATAACCCTCAACTTTAGTCTGAGCTTTTATAAACATCTACATGATCAGTGAATTAAATATAGAAAAATTCCAGATTTGCACTGAAAAACACAGAATACAGAAGATAATATTAAAATAAGTGGTGATAAATCATTTAAGGAGGGTTGAATGTAGAGAAAAATTCACTTGGGAACTGCCACAAAAGTAACACTGGGTTTTTATGGGTTAAACCTGAGACAACTAGAGCAGTTAACTCTGACAGAGTGGGCTAAAAATACCTGTTACCAGATGCAGAAATCTTGCAAATTACCGTAATCACTTGTCAGTAGTGATTGCTGCAAAAGGTTGTGCAACAAAAATTCAGGGTACAATTTTTTTCCATGTCATTTTCATTTATTTATTTTTTGGTTCATTTTGTAAAATATCAAGTTGAAATAAAAATGAAAAGAAATGTCTGGTATGTGTTAAACATGGAATAATCAATGATTGATGCCTTTAAATTTTGTCATTTTCAGATATATTTGTTAATGCTTCTTTTTATGGAAGAATACCAAGGAATATGTCCATGTCTGTACCCGCTAAAACAGTCATAAACAATTTTCACCTGATTCAATCTAAATGTACAATTAGAAGCAGATTTGTTTGTTCTATAAAATAATTAAAGAATAGTTAGGATAAAAAATTCAATTCAGAAATGCATTTGAATGCACATTGATACAAGTATGTTAAATGAATCTAAGTAGAATTAATGTGCCTTTATCTCCATTTCAGCAGTAAAGAAGACCTACACTACCAGTCAAAAGTTTGGACTCACCTTCTCATTTAAATGGCATGAGATGGACCACAGATGACCAACAAGTTCTCAGCATCACTGGGAACTCCTTCAAGACTGTTGGAAAACATTTCAGCTGACTACCTTATGAAGTTCATCAAGAGAATGCCAAGAATGTGCAAAGTAGTCATAAAAGCAAAATGTGGCTATTTTGAAGAATCTAAAATATAAAACATGTTTTGAGTTGTGTCACACTTTTTTTAAATACATAATTCTGTATGTGTTCATTCATAGTTTTGATGCCTTCAGTGAGAATCTATAATGTAAATAGTCATGAAAATAAAGAACAAACAGGTGAGTCCAAACTTTTGACTGGTAGTGTACACATATAATTTAATCCGTTTGCTATAAGTGCGTGGCTAATTTTAGAGAAAATGAAAGTACTTAATTTACAAGATACAAAAGCAATAATGTTAATGTTGAATAAATGGTTTATTCTGGTTGGGTGGTTTTGTTCGTGTTTTTACTACAAGCTTAAAAAAAACTACATTTCCCATGAAACCAGCTCAACGTTACACAATTCTTACACTTCTTCCTAGTTTGTTTTTCAAAATAAAAGCTCAGCCATGGTTTGAGTGGTCAGGTGACAAGGTAGAACCGCTGCTATGCTTTTATTTTGAAATGTGGGTCATTCCTCCGTGTTTCGACGCTCCCTGACCGATCCACGGAGGGTTATCCCGTGTGTGAACGGTGGGGTCGAAGCAGGTACACTCCGCCGCGATGAGGCTCCGTGTGGCCGGAGCCGTGCTGCTGTCGGCGGCTGCGTACTACGTTTACCTGCCGTTACCGAGCGGCGTGAGCGAACCGTGGAAGCTGATGCTGTTGGACGCGCTGTTCCGGAGCTTCATGCAGGCGGTGAGATGCAGTGACGGATCTGAGGACAGGTTGATGACATAGAGATGACACCAGGACTGAAGCAGAGGAAAGAACAGAAAAAACACTGCAGCACAGGAGAAACACACAGAATTAACCCCAAACACAAACACTGTCAGTTTAGTTGACTTAACCCTTTCATGCACAGTGGTCACGACAGTAGACAGTCTACAGCTGTTCTCTTATATATTCATGGATTTTATTGTTTTAGTTCCATATCAGCCAACACAGTAGACGCCTATGCATCATCCTATACATTGCAATTCATACCATTACTGTAACTTTGCTGTTCTTGATAAATCTGATCTGCAGTAACATGTTTGAGTGTAAATCAATTGCTTGTTATTGTTATTAGACTGTAGGGTTTTTTTTTTTTTTTTTTGGTATATTATCTCCATAAAGTGAGTAATAACTAATATTACAGTATGTTAAAATGTGACAATACATCAAATTAGTAGCATTAACCCTTTCATGCATGAATTATGAGAACCTTTGTCAAGATTTTTTTTCTTGAGTGTTTTTATTCCTCCTTAGGCATAAAAAAACCAATGTGATCAAGTTTTTTTTTCTATAGTTACAAAAATATTCATGCATTTAATTTTTGAAGTAAAGAAACATATGTTTAAAACCCAATTTCAGAAAGTGATATGAAAACAATGAAATAAAAACATTTTTAATGCTGCTAATCTGATGTTTTCTCACATTTTAACATATTGTAATGATAGTAATTACTCACTTCATGGAGATAATATGCAAAAAAAAAAAAACTTTTTGTCTAACAAATAACAATTGATTTACACTAAAACGTGACTGCAGATCAGGTTTATCAAGAACAGCAAAGTTACAGTAATGGTATGAATGTCAGGGTATGAGATGGTGCGTAAGTGTCCACTGTGTTGGCTGATATGAAACTAAAACAAGAAAACCCATTAATATACAAGAAAACAGCTGTAGAATAACTGTCCACTGTAGTGACTTATGCATGAAAGGGTTAAAAAAAATTTATTTCATAGTTTTCACACAGTGTGTCAGTAAATACATGTTTCTTTGCTTCAAGTGGATATTGAGTGGATATTTTTTGCAACTCCATGAAAAATAGGTTCACAAAAAAATTCTTCAATCGCATAGTTTTTTTCAGGCCTAAAGAGGAATAAAAACACTCTGGAAAAACAAATCTTGAGAAGGGTCAAAACACGGTATTCAAAATCTCTCTGACGGGACATTTTAGAGACAATTTGACCCACATTTTTATTTTTAAATTCATTTTTGCTTTAGTTAGACCACAGGGGGTTATCCAAAACAAGGAGCTACTTTAGAATGAAATAAACATTGGAATGGCAATCAATTAAAATTCGCTCTCTGACTAGACATTACTGTGTTTTAACCCATTAAGGTTCTCATAATTCATGCATGAAAGGGTTAAATATTCTGCATAAATGGGCTACAGGAGTATTTACATTTTCTGCTGCTTGATTAAGGTATTAGCTTTATATCAGATATCAACCTCTTATTAAACAAAAAGTATCATTAAATTCTGTAAAGTAGTCTGTAAGGCAGGGGTTTCAAACATACACCCTGCGGTCCAAAACCGGCCCACCAAAGGGTCCAATTTGGCCCACTGGGTCAATTTTGAGATGCATGAGTTGCACTGAGGATATTAAGCGTTAAATTAATTTTATTTTATTGGCCACATACATCCAATTTGATCTCAAGTGGATCGGACCAGTAGAACAATAGCATAAAAACCTATAAATGCTAACTTTCTTTTTGTTTTAGTGTGAAAAAAGTAATATGACATGATGACAATGTAGAGCTGCAACCGATTAATCGATTAGTTGCTTGAAGTCAATGCAAAAAGTCCCGATTCGATTAATCGACTCGAATTGACTGAAGGGAGATATTCTATCGCAGTTTTCCTGAATTGAAGCTTCTTTGTGCGTCGACAATAAGCGTCCATGTGAAACAACAGTGGAACCAATGTTTAACAGCAGAGAAATGAAGGAAACAAAGCTTTGATTCAGGAGAATTGTGGTTAAATGATTATTTTTAATCACTTTGAATCAATTAATCGGTTGCAGCTCTATGGCAATGTTTACATTTACAAGCTATCCTAACCAAAAAATATTAATAATCTAAACAACCATGAACAATCTGAAATTTCTTAAGAAACACAGGTGGAATTTTAACAATATTATACCTTTTGCTAAATGTTTTGTGCCTTTAGATCCACTGTGATCTGTGAGTTGCAATGCACGTGTGTAAATGATAAGCTGAGGCATAATACAGTTCAAATTGCACTTTTATGTGCTAAAACAAGAAAAATTTGGAGTTATTTTTTGTGGGTTATTTTACTGATCTGATCCACTTGAGATTTAATTGAGCTCTATGTGGCACCTGAACTAGGATGAGTTTGACACCCCCTCTAGGGACTTACATAAATGTTTTGGTGTATTAATATTATGTTTAAATGTATAAGAAATTTTTATCAGAATTTTAAATGCAATTTCAATTTCTACATAGTGTCTATTTCATATATTTTATTCAAAGAAGTACCTAGAACAACACTTAGTACTTTTCCTTGAGTGCTGTGCTGAAGTACAAACCAGAAATGTCTGTGGGGGATGGGGTTTCAATGCAACTACTCTTTCTTGTTTTTCCAGCATTTATACTTGTGAAATATCTTGCAACATTCCCCTTTATTGAAAATCAAGAAAAAAGCATTTGTTTTCCTATGGAATTACCTATACTGCATAATTAATTGCCCATTAGAATAAGTGTCCATTAATTAATGCTAGTGTTGTATATTTTATTAAGAGTAGTATCTCCAAAGTATCAAGGTAGAATGTCTAGGGGTGCTGAGTGTCTGGAGAACCTTTACCCTTGAACAAAGGTTAGAAAACAGCGCGGAAACAAATACCTGTATGTAACCTACTTTCATGAGTGAAAGTATGGAGAACCGAACCTGCCATATTGAAAAATATATACAGAAATATAGGAATGGCTTGATAAATGAATCCATGTGCTAATTACATGATACAAAAAAATTTTAAAGGCATTTTCTATGAAGTTATCTGTAAAATGTGATAAAAATGGTTGTTTGTATTGTCATTTCTAATCGTTTTAATTTTATGTTAAAACCCTAGTGTTTTACTTTAATATTTTATTTTCCATACCATTTTATTTATTTATTTTGTTATTTATATTTTTTCTTCTTTAATTTTTATCCCTGCATTTATTTTTGCGTCATTTTCTATTTACATTTTCTTTATCTCTTTATGGCCCCAAAATTATTTATTTCTACATTTTATTTTCATCTGACATTTTATTAATTTATTGGCATGTTTTTTATCCATAGTCATATTTACGTCCCCAGTATTCTCCCTCTTGCATTTTCTTCCTCTATTTAATTCTCCAAGCCTATTCATTCCTGTGTTTCTATTTTACATTTCTGCTTCATTAGGCAAATCTTTAAAGGCGTCAGCTCTTTGTCTATTGGTTAATTTGTATTAGGGTGCTGTACTATCAGTGCACTCCGATATAGTCTGAGACAGAAAAGAATAAAACGTTGTACCACACTGTTTTATACCATGAGGTTTTATGTTAAGTAATAAATGAGAACAGTATATATTATATATAATATCAGAAGTGAATAGACATGAACACATTTGGAAATCAGGAGTATGGAGTATAGATAATAAAAATACTGTAACAGATTCAGGTTCAAGAGTAGAGCAGTGAAAATTATAGAAATATTACAGACTATATTATATTTGAATAAAATAATACATAACATTAGAGAATCATGCAATATAAGAGAGAAAAATAAAATATAATGAATGAATGGAAGTGAGTGGAACAAGTGGTACACACATATATAAGAATAAATATGAATTATGAATAAATAAGAAGAAATATTAACAAACTGATAAATAAGCAATAGTAATATGCAGATACTTGAATAGAATTAAACACTATGTACCACTTACATAGTGTTAAAATACTATAAACTGGGGAAAAAACTACTTTTTTGTCTACAATATGCATAATTTTGACTTACTAAACACTGCAGATTAGTGTTCCGTTTAGAATTAAAATTAGTGATATGAGATTCATACAACAGAAAAAAAGAACACAGCAGAGTACAATTGACTAGAGTAGAATAATGGAATTTTAAAAAGGTTTCAAAACAGATTCCCATAAATTAGAATAAATTCAACGGGAAGAACAGACTTAAAAGTATAGTACACTAAAACTAAGTAAAACCTTTACATTCAGAGGCTTATTTAAGGAAATCTGCGCAGTAAAATGGTCCTTCTGAGTCTTTCATTATTATATAAGATGCTTAAGACTTCCGCTTTAGTGATGTATTTTTGTGCTTGTATAAGACTGAGCTCATCGGAGCTACTTTACATAACACTGAATAGTTTAAGTTGCAACAGTGCATCCCATTCTGTACAATCATCATATGTTTGTGGCGTTGCTGTCCTGTGAGAAATGTGTGTTTCTAAGAAATCAAGTTTTCAAGAGCTTAAGTGATGATGGTTCCTCCAGCAAATCCAATAAATGAACTCATCATTGAATTTATCCGAAAAAAAGTCATTACATTTAGAGATATTTGTTTTTTACTGGACAGGAATGGAATGAGTAACTGATCTGAAAAGGAACTAAAGCCGTCACACAAATGTAGTAGAAATATAAACCTGCAGAAAATGGAAATACTTAAGTACAAGTAGCTGTAGTTTTCGTGTGGACAGAGCTCCATGTCTTCTATAACATATTCGTTTTATCTAAAGGTTCCTGAACTGAAACTCACAACGCCCATTCACACCTCCACATTGTATAATCTGTATCAATGCAGCTCGACGTGTTTTAACAAACATTGCGTAGGACTAGTTTTCACACCCTGCCTGTTCCCTTCCTGCAGCGCTGCTGGGCTTAGATCCTCACACTGCAAACAATTAGGTTCTTACCAAGATTTGAAAAAGCTTAGATTTATAAGTGTTAGATAACTTATCTTGTTTTAAGAATGAATTTCTTATTTTAAGTGTTCTGCATCTGTAGACATGCTTATTTCTTATAAATCTTGTCAAGTGAAATTATCTTGGTGCATGGACAGATATTTCACTTCTTTTGAGTACCTTTTTAAACTCAGATTTAATGTTTCTATCTTGTTTTCAGACACCCGTTTTTTTGCAGTGCACCTTGTTTTTTCCCACTGTGGGCTTGTTTACCCAACCCTGTGGTGACGGGGGGGTCAGAAACAATAAATATTAATAATGTACTAGTTTAACAAGAGAAACCACAGAGCACCAGTTAATTGTGTAACCTGTTTTCCAAGTTAATAAAAACCTGGGAAGACACTGCTTTATGAACTCAGATTATAGTCAATATGATTCTGAGGTTGTGAAGTAACATTCATATATTTATTATTCTAAGGTTTGTAGCTGAAAATGAGCATCTGTAAACCTGTAATATATAAAAATTGTGAGCTTGCACATAGTGATTGAAGTACATGAGCGAGTGTCATGAAGTATTTTAGACCCAGTTGGTTTTTAGATTAGTCTTATGGAAATTTAGCAGTTTCACAAAATAAAATCTAGATTATTTTAAATCCTTAACAGACTAACTGATTCAGGAGTTTGTTTGACAAATGACAATGGTTGTTTTTACATTCAGTTAATGATATATTTTGTCACTTTTTCTTCAGTTTTTTTTTGTTTTGCTGTAATAACCTTTGAATTTGCTCTGAGCTTTTATGAACATTTGTGTTTGAGAAAATTTATTTAATTACAGTTCTGACAATTATGCATCATAGTTATTGTAGGTGCTATATTCAACTTAATCTCCACTTAATTTAGGATCTGCGTCACAGCAACACAAATTATTTTTTTCTATAATTTATAAATAAGTTTTGTCAGTAAGGGGTTATCGTCCCCTATCTGCCCCTAACTGTTAGCCATTTTCTTTCCAGAGCGACATGGCTCATGCGTTGGGTGTGTGCCACCGTGTCCACCTGCTGAACCAGCTGGTGTCCTGGGTGGAGGTGATCGACGCTCACTCCTGTTCGGTCGTAGAAGTGTCCGACTCCCCACTGGGTGGTGTGCCCACCCGAGTCTTTCAGCCAAAGGGCGGAGAGAAGCCGAAAAGGGGGGTCATATATTTCCACGGTGGCGGATGGGCCCTCGGCAGCGGAAGTGAGTTTGGTTTTTACCTCCTATAGAAAGTGTTTACTTCTGTTTAATTTAACTCATGCTGCTGTGATATGAGCCTCTAATCTTAAAGATCTAGTGCTGTTTTTATGGTGACTTCCAAATGATTTTTTCTCAACATTTAACCTTTAAGTGATTTATTACCATTTATTGCAGTATTATCCTTTGTATTTTACATTTTGTAGTGTAATTCTGGTATTTTCCTATATTTAATTCACTGATCATGTAGATATTCATAAAATCTCAGAGTATATTCAAAGGAAAACAAAGAAATCTGAAGCAAAAGTGACTTTTCTGCTACATTTAGCATTAACTGAACATAAAACCAGGCCAAACTACATGGATTTTACTGGTGAGTCAATGTTGTAGAAGATGACAGTGTTTCCATGTTCACTACGGAGCCTCTGAATGTCCACACGGGTCAAATCTGATGACCATGAAAAGACGACAAACTGCATTTTACATGAATTATTTACATGTATTGATAGGATTAGTGGCTCAGAAGTTATTGAACATTTTTGATCAGAAGATGCTTTTTGCTTTTGGTCTTTGAGAGTTAAATTCAATAAATAAAACATAATGACCACAGTTTATTTGTTTAAAAACCAATGACAATATCAATTATATCCGTTTCACAGGGATGCGATCTTATGACCTCCTTTGTCGTACAATGGCAGAGAAACTGGACGCTGTCATCATGTCTGTGGAGTAAGTCTGTCACACAAACTACAGGTGGATGATCAATCAGTAGAGTTCTGTGCAAAAGTCAAATTGTTGTTTATCACAGTTATAACGACCAGAGAGATGCACCTTTCAGTCTCTGAATCAAGATACAAGAAAATATAGGAAATATGAATCAAAAAAGCATAAAAAACTTATCAGAACAAATATATGAAGATCATAAATGCTGTGTTAGATAATCTAGACTGAAAATAAATAAAAGACAGAATATAAAGAGGAACCCTGGTAACTAGTTAACAGTTCAACACGTATTCACTAGAATTTTAAGTACAGAGCACATGTTCTTTATCTTGTATTGTATCTTGTATTAAATAGACAGGAATTAGGTTTTGATATTGTTGTTTATATTATAAATGCATTTTCTTCCTCAAAAAGCTCAACCAGGGATGAGAGTTGCACATTAGCTAAATGCTATATTTGTGCAGAACATCAGATGTATGTAAACTAAATAGTGATTAACTTGTTATAATTGGATTTGCAGTGTTGATGAAACTGCAAAACTATCTGCAATGCAATGGTTGTAAATAAAGAAATAAAGAATTTCTTGAGGTAGTTGTGGCTTTCATTAATGATTCGTTTTGGACACTTAGGTGAACAAAATGTGGGAATGATGTATATGCTTATTTAAATGTGTAGGTATTTTCCATTTAGAAATTTAGTAATAAAACACCTGATCAGATTTAATTTAAACCTCTGCAGTACATCATGGTCAAAACCATGATGAGGGCTTCTGTGGATATTAAATATTCTTTTCTAATATGATGCTGTTGTTTATCTGTGATGTGTGGTTGCCATAGTTACCGTCTCGCTCCGGAGGCGGTGTTCCCTGAGCAGTACCACGATGCTTTAGCGGCGTCGCGGGCCTTCCTGTCCGTCGAGGTGTTGGAGCGGTACAACATGGATCCGCAGAGACTGTGTGTGTCTGGAGACAGCGCCGGGGGAAACCTGGCTGCAGCCGTGGCACAGGAGGTACGCAAAAAAAGACACAAACATTATCTTCGGAGTCACAGTTTGTCACGTGATGTTTTGCATTCTCTAAGATGTAATGTTAACATAGAAGTAGGTGCAGTTTTTCCCTCCTGGTTATAAATATACATATTCCTGGCTAAAGTTGAGACTGTAGGATGGGGTTCCCATAGGGGGCTTAAAAAGTCTTCAAAATTTTGAATTCACAAATCTGCATTTAATACCTTATAAAAGTATTTAAAAGGTATTACATTTGATATAGTAGGTCTTAAGTTATGCTACCATAAACTTGTTTGCTGTGTTGATGTTTAAATGTGTCTGGGAAATGTCCAAGCTGCGAAGACAGTAATATTAGTCTACACAGTTCCAACCCGACAATTTATATTGAAATTACGAACCAGTTATCGCTAACTTTGCAGCCTCAGGTGAAAGATGACTGGGAACGATGGGAATAAAGGTGTTGGACTAAATAAATGCATTTTCCTAAATTCAAGGAGTCACAAATTTTTGCCAGTATGGCTGTGAAATGGGCATTAAATTCTGTTCTAAGTAGTCTTAAAATGGTCCTAAAAAATCCTAAATTCAACTTGTAGAAACCTGTAGGAACTCTCATAGGGGTTAATTCTTGGTTTCAACACATCTTTTGTTTGTTTGTGTCATCAGCTCGCCTTAGATGACAGTCTGAAGGTGAAGTTCAAAGCCCAGGCGTTGATCTACCCCGTGCTGCAGGCCCTTGACTTCTACACCCCGTCCTACCAGCAGAACCAGGCTGTGCCCATCCTCTACAGGCCTGTCATGGCTCGTTTCTGGCTGCAGTACCTGGGTGCTGATTCTGCTCTGGAGCCCCTCCTTCTGGCCAATAACCACAGCTCCCTGGACCAGCCGGGCATCAGCAGCAGCACCCGCTCCAAGCTGAACTGGACAGCTCTGCTCCCACCTGAAAGGAAGAAGCATTTTCAGCCGGTGGTCAAAGAAACAGGATCGGCGGGGGTGGTGGGGGAGGTGCCAGGGCTGATGGATGTACGGGCGGCGCCGCTGCTGGCAGAGCAGGTGGTTCTGAGTAGGACACCTAAAGCATATGTGATGACCTGTGAGTTTGACGTGCTGAGGGACGACGGGCTGATGTACGCCAGGCGGCTGCAGGATGCCGGTGTCACAGTCACCAGCGATCACTATGAGGACGGCTTCCATGGCTGCATGGTGTTCGCTTTCCTGCCCATGATGTCGAGTGTTGGGCAGAGGAGCATGCACAACTACATCCACTGGCTGGACCAGAACCTCTAGACGAACAAAGTGAAACAGGATCAGTTTGCTGCACCAAAGACTTACAGGAAACTGGTGAAACTGCAAGGAGGAAAAACATGTTGAGGTGATAAAGACATGAGGTGACACATTCCCTGCTCACTGATTCCTCACTGCTTTGAGTGGAAGTAAGCACAAAGATACTTAAAGTGTAAAAACAAATGTTAGGATTAAATGCAAAATCAATCTGTAGACGTAGAATCAGTTTTATGTCCTAAAACCAAAACTTTTAGGACCAGATGTGACCAAAGAAACATGTTTTAATCAATGCTTTTAGACTTACAGAGAGTGATGTGTACTTAAGGCCCATTATTTTAAGAAGACACTTAACATTGTGGTTATGCATACATGTCTGTAGTGCAACACTGTCTAAACACACTGAACAATATACCACACATGTAAGCAGTGCTGGAATGCAGCTAAGTACTAGTTACAGTATCTATACTTTATGTTTCCATTTTACTGCGGCTTTGTACTAATACTCCACTATCTCCATTCTGTGTGAAATCACATGTTTGCAAAGGATAAAGTGTTCCTTTTATAGAGTTCAGCAACACAAAGTCTTAAAATACCCTCTGGATTAGCTGGAAAATTCATCATAACGTTGTAAATAGGACTGTTTTTCTGAGCGCATGGCTGATGTGGTTCTCACAGGACAGAGACACTGTAAAACATGATGATCTTAGATAATATGATGTATGGCTGTAGATTAAACTACCACTCACATATAAAGGAGTTCAACCTTTAGCATCTACAGCAGTAAAACAGCATACACATTAGAGCGGCAATAAAACTTAACGCTGACAGGAAGCATTTAACTGCACAATGACCACTTTTACTCTTCATTGCACAGATTTTGTTAATGCTTACAGACTTTTGTTTGAGAAGCTAGTATGGTTTTGTACTTTTACTTAAAACACCTACTTTTTTTTTCTTTATCTTAGTCACAAATACAAAATACATACTTTCTGGCCAAAAAAAAAAAAACCCCAAAAAATGTCCCACTACTTAATATTTAACCTTTATCATTGTATTGTAGCCACAAGGCATGATGGGTAACCACTTCATCCACCTCTCTTCTCACCCTGATGCACTCATCACTCTGGAACAGGGTCAGTCTGGACTCATCAGACCACATGACCTCTTTCCATTGTTTAAGAAATGAGAATCTACTCACTGCATCAGTTTGACTTAAAGAAAGTGTTGGAGCTGAAACATATTATTCACTGCAGTAATTATCCACTAGAGGGCTCTTAACTATTTGCTCAATTAAATCCAAATGGTAACAGTATGACGATCATATGCAATGATGCTCTACACTAGTATCATCGTATCAACACCCCAATGAAACTACACCTTACAGTACAGTACGTACAGTACATTTGTCATTGCATAATCTTGAATATATATGGCATGAACAAAAATGACAAACACATGTACAACCATTTGGCAGTTTTAAAAAATAAAAAGGCAGCAAAATAGAAAAAATCATTTAAATCATTAGGTTTTAAAAGAAAATGGATAAAAAAAACAACATGGTGTCAAACAAAAACAATTAATCTAAGGGTAAATCTTAGTTTTTAATATCCGGTGCATATCCCGGGCTGCTGTTTCATTCCTGCTGTTTAACCTTTTGTCTAAAAAAACAAAAAAAAAGTAAAGTAAAAAGGTGAAGAATCCATTTGCAAAAGAACATATGATGAGCCTTGAGTGCACATCCTCCTAATCTGACAGGTTTCGTAGGTCAGAGTCACTCAGAAATCATTTGCAGCTTTTTATTCTTTTATGATGCACTGAATACAGGGCTGTGTGTGTGTGTGTGAGTGTGTGTGTTGTAGAAGTATGCCAGAGTTCACAGCTGTGTACACTCACTGGATTGTGCAATACTGTATGTCTGAAAGTCATGCTGTCATCCTGTCGAACTCCTCTCTGATGACCACGGTGCTGTGTGGGGGCGCATGCAAGGACAACGACGACCATGACGATAGCTGTGAAATTTATGCATCACCTTGAGAGAACAAATCCCAAATGGACTATCGCGTTTCCCTCCCCCACTCACCGCTGGCCCAAAACTAATATAATGAACCGACGACAGCCAGCGTCAGACGGACTCGGCTTGGCTTTCGGCCCAAAACTCAGCGAGCCAAGAGTGTAGCAGAAACACTGAGTCGAGTGTGGTCATTACAGGGCTTCACATTATTAAAAAAAAAACAAAAAAACACTGAAACTATAACACTGGCTATCAGGAGATTTTTTTTTTCTCTTAAAGGGAAAAGATTCCAGACAGCTTATTTCTAACATGTGGATTCCTTTGAGCGATGTGAATTCCTCACATTACCCTCCACATGCACATGGTTTGTACACTTCCTAGTAAAAAGTGACTGTTTGATATGCTTCTATATTGGGGAAAGTAAGAATTATAGATTTTAAATGAGTTTAAGGTATATTCACTGTAAAGAAATATGGAAATCAAGAATACCTGTGGTTCAGTTATTATTTTTTATAAATTATTTGCTTGCTTTGTCACAATAGGGTTTGGATAATGAACTCATCACAAGAAAATTTAAAAATGATGTACAGTCACGGAAAAAACTATTAGACCACCCTTGTTTTCTTCTATTTCTTTTATATTTTAATGCCTGGTAAAACTAAAGGTACATTTATTTGGACACATATAATGATAACAACAAAAATAGCTCATAATAGTTTAATTTCAGAGCTGATATTTAGCCATTTTCCATGTTTTCTTGATAATAACCAAAATCACTTCAGTTCTTACATCAGTATCTATGTCATTGTACTGACAAAAACAGTGCTTTTAGACATTCCATGTTTTCTTTTCTGTCTGTTTTAGTCACATGATACACACAGGAGTTAGTACTTGATTGTATAACTATTGTTTTTGATAAATTTGATTGTCTAATAATTTTGTGTATCTTTGAGGGGGTTATATGTAATATTCATTTCACCAGCAGGGGGAACTCACATACCAGAACACACTGAACCAAAACCATCAATGCATCAACATTATGTATCCACAGGCTGTATCACTCACTGAATAAAATATAAAGGCCTTTGTTTACACACATCTATATTATGGTATCATCAAGTTTTCTTCTTCAAACTAAAATTCAAAGCCGGTTATTTTAACATTCAGTCAACATGACACTGTATCTTATAATCTTCATGTGCTGCATCAGCTGATAGTTTACATTATAGCTCTGTTAGCTTAGCTCTGTTTTTAAACAGAAAACAGCCACAGTAAAACCACAAATCACCTCTGTTTTCTGTACGGTTTGTGTTGGCAATAGCTGAACTAAAAATCTGTTTGGAATCTTCCAAACAAGGTCAGAACTGTCAGTTTCGTCTGAGCCATGTATTAAACAGCAACTTAGCAAAGATAATAACGTCACATTAACCTTATACCTCATAAGCCTCATAAACAAACTCACCCATATAGAAGAAATGCTGCCATTTCAGCATCAAACTTTACTCTTTTCATTTAGAGCTGTGTCCAGTGGAGAAAACAACAACAGTGCTTCAAGCTTATTTTTACTTTGTCACTTTCTTTGACTCTAAAAGTTGTTTGTCAACAGTTCTCATCCCATCTCATAACTTCTTGATGCTTTGGTCAAAGGCACTGTGGCGTTTGTTTTCCCCAAGTCCCTCAGCTATATATATAACTGCAATCCAATACCTTGGTGTCTTTAAACATTTTTAAAAAATATATTTTTCACTGGAAAAATTCTACATATAGCCCCTTTAAAACATTGAAGACTGATTTGAATGTTCTCTGTACCAAAGATCCATGTCATCTGTACATGCTGGCCTCACACTCTTTATCCCTGATATACTGTATATGTTTTGTTTTCTCTGGTTTATTATCCTTTTTTTTTTTAAAGTATTGAGACCAGATACATGGATAGAATATTATGGCAACAAATAGTTACACAAGATATGATTGATGTGATGTGATATGATATGGCCAAAACAATCTTTAAAGTGATTAAAGTCCTCTGAAAGTGAATAGATGTGTGTTTAAGTGATTGTGTACTGTGGTTTGTTGCTTTAGGTGGGAGTCGACATTGCTAGAACTTCAATAGCTCTTTTATAGTTTTATATTGTTTTTGTGGCTTATTGGTTTCACATAAACAAGAAACATAATGTGTGTACACTTGAAAACCCTCAGCCTGACTTATGTGGCAGTAGTGTGACTGATAGTGGCCTGACTTATCAGTGCAGGGCAATTTTTGCACATACGGAGGGACAGACGACAAACTGATGACAATACCCTGCGTCAAGGGCCGAGGGTAAAAACTGTAACTTGGGAACAATATTTTCACACCATATACCATGTTTCTTCACAGCTAACGCTAAGTTAACTCTGCATTAGCATCATCCCTTAATGTAGCAAAATGATTATTGTTAGGTTACTTTTGCACCTAGATAGTGGCAAGTAGTTGGTTAACAACTGGAACTATCACACGGACATACAGCAGATATATAACAGGATAATATTTATAGCTAATATTGGCTAAATGTCTTTGGGTGAAAACATTTCAGATGAGTTTTTCGATGCAAAAGCAGATATTATTCATTTAGTTGCAAAACTTGTGGCCAACACCAATCTCTATTTAAAATGATATTTTGACCAATAGCGAATGCTGACACATTATCTTTGTTTTTTTTAATTTGTTGTTATTTATCCTGCCATCAACAAAGAAATCTTTGTTATAAATATAACGTGAAACACTATTTTCGAATGAACACAGATATCAGCTAATATGAACTTATACTGATGTCCATTTCATATATAGATCCATCCCTAGTTAGTTGCTCATTCAGTTTCTATTCCTGACAGTTCAATGTTCTTTAAATGTATTTATATATATTTATCCGTTACGAATTTCACCTGTGTAAGAAAATATCAGTCCAGCCACAAAAGCACACAACACTCACAATGCTTTAACATGTCACCAGTAAGAATAGAGATAAGTAAATTTGAGCGTAATAAATAAATAAATAGTTGCTTGGAAATAGGTCAGGCACTCAAAGGTATAATAGACATGAGCTGAAAGCTGGACATGGCCTCTTATTTACGAGGAGTAATTAGTATTTGCATTCTGGTGATAAGTAAGTGTAGTAGATATGGAGCAGAAGACATCTGTTGTCCGTTCTTTAACACCCTCCTGGGATAAGTATAGCTCAGGGATTCCAAGTCTAGTTCAATAACTTAAAATATAAAAAAATTAAAAAATGGAATAAGAATATAAAGTGTATTACACCAGCCTAGCCACTAAATATTTGACAAAAACATCTAAAATAAGTATGTGGAAGCTAAGACTACAATAAAATTAAATTATCTGTACAGTTTCTAATTAATGGTCAATATTCACCTGTGTGTTGTAAAGGCTATGACTGTACAATATTTATACTTGTGTGCAAAGCCATCTTTCTAACATGTAACCAACATTGTGAGATTTCTGAAATTTATCAAAACTCATGACCTTTTAGCCTTCACCCTTGACCAAAACAAATGATTTTTTGCCTAAACTTGAAACATACTTTGTTTGATGTAATCATACAAATATAGGATTGTCTAAGACTGAAATGTTGAATAAAATGCAAAAACTGAACCCTGGTGTTCTGGGGGACAGTGCAGTGACCAATCTGTATGTGTACATAAATGTCTATAACAGTAATGTGTTTATTGTTCAACATGGCTCCAGCCGTCTCCTTAGTCACTGCATTACACATCACTGTCTATTTTCTGGATGCTTGGATGCTGTTGCTACATCTGTATAATCCTCCACATTTTGCATTTAATTTACTGATCATGTAGATGTTCATTAAAGCTCAGGGTTAATTTATGAGTTATTATATTGAAACAGAGAAAACTGAACAAAATGTGACTTTCTCAACATAAATATCATTAACTGAATGTAAAAACATGGGTTTTATTGATGAATCCGTGTTTCAGAACATGTTCACTGTGGAGCCTGTGAATGCCCAAATGGGTCATATCTGACTGTTGACAATATTTGTATCTGTGTGCAATTAACATAGTGAAAATTTTAAAATGAATCAAAAATCCTAATCTTTTAAACTTCACCCCTGAGGAAAGCAAGTTTTTCTTCCATTTGCTTAAACTGTAAACATGGTTTTGTTGCTTAAATCATAAAAATACCATTTAGACTGAAAACTGGAATAACATTGATTGTAATGGTAATGGTCCTATTGTAGATGAGCTTTATAATACATGTAATAACAAATAATTCTTCATGATTATGAGGATGATGATCTGGCCATTGTTCGACATGGCTCCAGCCATCTCATTAGTCACTACATTACACATCATTGTCTGTTTTCTATTGGATGCTGTTTTTGTTAAAGTTGATCTCCCTGTGGTTTAGGTTTTGACAAATTTCACTACAGCAGATTCTGATAATCCTCTCTAGAGACAGAGTCTGGCATGAGTCAAGTTACATATTTGAAGCAAGATGTTTAACGTAAAGTCACAGTGATGACTTTAACAAATAAATCCAACAGTCCAACAGTGGGTAGTTTAGTGTTATCCCTACAATTTTGCAATAAAATCCAGTCAATTCTGAGCCAGAAATCTTCAAAAACAGCAGATAGAAGCATTAAAAAATAATTACAAACACAGCTGTTCTCATCTTTTGTTACAAAGACATTGTATAGTTTGATATTGTATAAATAAGGTCTAAATATTACTTTTGTTACGCAACAGGTAGTTTTAGCTAAGCATACAAACAAAGCTGGTCCCCCAATGCTCCTGCAGCACTAATAAATCCCACAAAGTAGCGGTTTTATTGGCTGCAGTGACAGCTGTAGTGGCACGGAGGGAGCACAGCACAATATTTCTGGTTTTGGTTTTGTTATTTTTTCATTATGTGCCGAATGTGCGCTATTAGTTAGAGGACAATGTTTTGATGTGATTACATGGAAATTTGTGTGTTTACCCGTAAGAGGGCAGGATTTCAGGTGATGGTGCATCTAACATTTACATAACCGGATCTGAAAGATAAGTTAGAATATGCATGAAAAAAATCAAAAAATGTAGTCAGTTTAGTCATTCTAGCAATGTTAGTGTGGCACATGTGTTTCAGTTTAATTTGTAGAATCTTGAAACGGCAAATGTGTGTGATTACAAACAAATTTGTGAATGACTGAGCTGTTGGATCAGAGGCCTTTCCCATGACTGTGGTAATAAAAAAGTACTTTGGAAAACTCAGACTGGCTTGAAGATCAGTCCACAGAATAAGCCCGGCTTGTGTTATTCTGATCTTTAGAGACAACAATAATTTGTTTATAACGCAGTAGACTAAAGCATGTGTGCGCTACATTATAAGACTAAACTGTTTAAAGGTTTTTCCGCTTTATCACTTCTTTTAATTTTCAGGCAGGTGGATTACAGACTCTGCACTGTGATGCAGATGCAGAGATGAGCTACACGTTAATAAACAAATCTGAAATAATGCTATTGTACAGATCTCAAGGGTTTAGAGCAGGTGTGTCAAACATGCAGCCCAGGGGCCAAATCTGGCCTGGCAAGGGGTCCAGTCCAGCCTGTGGGGTGACTTTGTGAAATGGAAATATACTAGTCAACATTTGCTAGGGATCAGTTTTATATTTGTGCAATAATTGATGTTGTATAATATTTTGGGTGACTTCATATATTATGTGTGTACTTTGGCTAGTCATGTAAAGAAAAATGGACCAAAAGGTAAAAAAACAAAAAATGTTATTGCACTTTCAGGCAAAAGGGTGATACAACCCTAGAAATTAGAGTTCACAACAATTACTCTTCCAATTTTGTTTTCACTGAAACCACTCAGAATGTTCTGAAACACATACGGTGTGATGTCAATAATGTGTGTGGCCACCATCCGCATCCGCAGGCTGTACTCCACTGGGAAAATAAACTGTCAAGTTTCCAGAATTACACCCCCAAATATAGCAAAGTTATAGTCCTGATCCCTAGCAAATGCTGACTAGTGTATTACACTGAAGATATTAACAATCATTTTAGTTTAGGTTCCACATACAGACCTATTCAATTTCAAGTGGGTCAGACCAGTAAAATACAGGGTTATTCAGAAAGAATGAACCGATTTCATTACGCAATATTTTAATAAGGAAAAGCAATAGTGAACTCCAGCCAAGTCACAAGTATTCTACTCACAATCAACTTTTATTTCCTGTCTTACAAGTGTTCAATGTGGCCACCACCTGTGGCACGGACAACATCAATGCGATAAGAGAATTCCTCCCAGACGCGTATCAGCATATCATGATCCACTGAGCTGATCGCTGTTGTTATTCGATGTTTACGGTCATTGAGGTTAGTGAGTAGCGGTGGAACTTCAACTTAGAAAACTCCTGTTTCAAATGGTCGCTGACTCATTCCATGATGATGCTTGAGATCTGAAGCAATGTGTCATGAAATTGGTGCCCAGGCAAAATAATTATAATTTAAGGGGAACTGAAATCTACAAGAAAATGAAAAGTAGAACAAACATAAAAAGCCAGTGTATTTCTGTTAGAGGGGTACATCTGTGGAATAATCTGGAGCAGAACTTAAAAATGTCTTCTTCAATTTGTGCATTTGAAAGGATGTATAAATCCACTATAATAACAAAATATAGAACATTATCTGAATAAGTGAATATCTAGTTATAACATAGAAGTACGCATAAAATATTATTGGAATTAATTAATTATCATGATAAGAAGATATCATCACATTTATTGATCATTGTATTTGTAGTAAATATCTAAAGTGCAAATAAATATTATAGTTTATATTAAAAAACAGTTGATTATGCGAATCTGATTGTGTGTGAGGTGACCAAAAGTGTATGTGAATGGGTTGTACGGACGTTTTGTGTTATTGTAAAAATATACAGAAAAAAAGTGTGTTAACAAACCAAAGGAAGCGAAATTGATTTAATTATTAGTTTGTAAAAAGGGGTGGGAGTCAATAAGTTATACTTCGTCCCACTCCTTTTCGAGCGCAGAAAAATTTTGTTTGACCATGTTGTATGGTTCTTTGTTATCTGATGATTCTATGTGCTCGAAATAAAACTACACTACTACTACTACTACTATTCTTTTTGAAAAACCTTGTACTATCATAATAACCTATAAAGACTCACAACACCAAAATTTTCTATTTCTAATGTAAACATTTTCATGTAATTTGACTGTTTCTACAATAAAACAAACTATCATTTCACAAAAAATGTGAATAACCTGAACAAATATGAATAACCTGAAATGTCTAAAGAGGAGTGTAATTTTTCCAATATTCTGCCTGTTATGAAATGTTTTGTGTATTTGTAGATCCTCTGTGATCTGTAAGTTGTGATATACAAGTGGAAATAATAAACTGAGGCAGAAAATTTTAAAATTGCGGTTGTTTTTCTTAAAAAATTTCAGTTTGCTCATGTTTTTCACATTATTTTAAAGGACAGTTTGTAGATGTTAACATTTCTATTATGCAAGTTTACGTTTTTCACTCTAAAACATAAAGGAAAGTTTGGATTGACATTACTTATATATTATTATGCTATTATTTTACTGGTCCGGCCCAGTTCAGCTCAAATTTGGGTGAATGTGGCCCCTGAACTAAATTGAGTTTGACACCCCTGGTTTATAGACTATGTCCCGAATAAAATAGAATTAAGAAATCACTTTATGCAGTTTATAACGTGATGATAATCATTTAAAACACTCACTGCAAAGTCAACGTGTCACATGGTCGATAGCTGCTAATGAAAAAGCAGGTGTTAGAAAGGGAAATCACTGCTTTTAATAAATAATGGTTTTAAATGATTTTGTCCTTCAGAGACTGTGATGGGAAAGTTTTAGAAATCACTCATTAGAGGATTCTAACAAAAGAGCATTTGCCCCTAAATTAAAGCCTCAACCCAGATGAGTCAACTCACTGATGCAAATGACTGGAAGTTCTGTACTGACCTGCTCAAGTGGAATGAAGTTCAGCAAATGGAGATGCTTTGTCTTGTGCAGTGAGTTCTACTTGTGCATCTTCAGGAAATAACCTGGTCCAATGTGTAGTTTTTGTTTTAATCTAGATCAAACCTTGTTAAAGGGGTTATATTTTGCTAAACCCACTTTTATTAGTCTTTGGTACATTTATTTGTGTATTTGAAACCTAACAGTTCAAAAAGTTTGAATTTGAACCCTCCAGGTGTTCTTTTTATATTCATTCCAGTAAAGATGAAATGGATTTCTACAACCCCTTTTAATTTCTACTTAATTTGTTACGTCTATAACTAGTTACATCACAACATTTGCACATATAAGGTCAAAACTTCTGATGAACATTTCTCTGAATACCCCACAACTGTTTGTCAGCAGCAGCGGTTGTAGTCCATACTGAAAATATGTCCAAACTTCAAGCCTATGACCTAAAATGTTCAGTTGTTGGTTGTATTAATGAACACAAGTGGCTGAAGGGGACAGAAAGCACGGCCAACAACCTGGAGGGGGTGGGGTGTGAAGTGGCTCATTTGGATTTAAAGGGCCAGCATTCAAAATGACCTTTCCGGTGTCATTACTCAGAAATAGGATTGAAGATGGACCAGTGGAGTTGAATTAATGAAGAATTCAGACTGAAGTATAGCATTTACAGTTTATGTAGACCACAGGGAAATGTTTTAAAATGCCTAATTCCATTTAAAAAAAAAAAAAAAAAAAAAAAATATATATATATATATATATATATATATATATATATATATGTATGTATATATATATATTACTCTTTAAAAAAAAAAAAAAAAACTTTTGCAAGGCCTAGAGTGGACTGGGATACCTCTATTCTAAAACTGCAAGCTTAAAAGTCAGACACAAACAGATTCAGTGTGTTTTCCATCGTACCTCTTCAATCAACAGGTGAAGCTGCTGCATGACCCACCATCATGGATCCTCTTGCACCACCAACATGTTCTGCAGTTGAGGGTCCATCAGACATAAAACCCTGCTCCTGGTGAATGTTCAACTCCACCTGAGGATTGAAAATGTCACCAGAGGCATCAAGCAATTACTGTCTTAAAACCTGTGGTCAAACTCATCTGACACAGGTCTGGAACAGTTTAGTTGTAAAAGCAGCAAAGCCCAGGTGTTACACATATCTTTAACAAGGGCTCTGTTCCATTTAGACACAAACTCAGTGAACCAGAATGAGAGTATTTCCAAATCCTGAGGCTGATATAGTGAAATGGGATACTAACTATTTCTGCATTTGTAATGTTTAGTATTTAACATGTAATTAAAATAGAATTTTTAAAAAAAGTGATGCCCTGATTAACGCCTGAAGGAATGAAAAAAAAATCTGTTGAAGTGTTGAAGTAATGATTAATTCACACATAAAGTAAAATAAATAAATGCTGATTAACTAATATAATGCACTGAATGAAATGTTATGATTAATCTAAATTTTGCTTACACATGTTTCTCCTAATGATGCCACTTACACCTGTGCTTTTTCTGTCTAAACAAGTTGAAATAGCTGACTTTGTTTTAGCAAAAGTACAAACAACTGAACAAGAAAAAACAAGTAACTAAAGCAATAACAACAATGGGATATTTATAATATAATTCATGAGGAAATTTTAATCAGTTTTTGCTTGGTGGTTGCCTTAGTCCCCGTTTTTGTATGTTTGTGTGCACTGTGTGTTGTTGCTTGTTTTTCTTTTTTGTATATTTTACTTCAGTCATATTATCTGTAAGCCCGTTTTCTTTCTTTCTTCCTTTCTTTCTTTCTTTCTTTCTTTGACCTGCTAATGGCACTCAAGATGGAAATTAGCCGTATGGTTATAATCTCTCGTATTTACATGTAAATGTTTAAAAATACATAAATGATTCATTCATTCATTAAAGCTGCGAGACAAATAAAGAACAAGATGAAGCATCAGCATTAAAGATTAAATATCATTTTTAAGCATTTAATAACCTTTAAACCACCAATAATATAAATCATCTTAGTTTATCAGTTTCTCTCCACTGCTTAAACCCAGAGTACAAATACTGCGTTACTTTACTAAAGGACAGTTCTCATGCATCTGTACTTTATCTCCCTGACACTTTTGTACTTTTACTCCCTCCATGACACACAAATATCTGCACTTTTATTTTTTTTTAATTTTCAAAACAGGCTTTTTGTTCAATACTAGTTCTATTAATTAATTTCATTTTGCATCTTTGCACACCTTCCCAACATCAAGACAGAGTTTAACCTAAATGAATGAGACATTAGTGCATAGAAAGATAATATGGTGTGTCTGTTTCCATGTTTGTGTTGTAAATACACTAAATGGACAAAAATACTGAAAAAAAATTTAAAGTTGAGGAAAATTAGGTAAAAACAAATTACTTCAGATGGCGGTGTAAATGAAATAAACCTATAAAACACAATATAACATAATATTTAATTTGCCATTACTGTTTTGTAATAAAACACTTGGATTCAATGTGTCCAAATGCTTTTGTCCGTGGATTATATAAGAACACAAGAAGATGAAAACAACATAAAACGATTTAACAAGATGAAAATGTTGTAAAAGACCAAAAACGATGTGGTCAGAATGAGTAAAGAATGTAACCACACCATCATGTTTTGTTACATCTGTTATATATAGACAAAAATTACTTGGAAAACCAAAAAAAACGGTGTTAAAAGGCAGTTTGTACTTTATTGATTTAACATTTATTTGTGACACAAAACCAAGAATATGCCAAAAAACTACGAATTCCTCTAGTTCTTTGAAGGTTAAATAAAGCATAAATACCTCTCATACTGAGTTCAGTGCTTAAGTATTTATTTTTAATAATTATTTTACCAGTCAAGATAATACTTTATTTTCTTATTTAAAGATTAAAACAAATAAAACCAATATTATGGTTGTAAGAAAACAATAATGCATACTTTTATGGCATTGGAAGTTTTATGACACTGCACTGATTCTGGTAAAATAATTGTTTTTGGATTGATAATTAACATGTGCTTGTTGATTTAGGCAAATAATTGGTTCACTGAGATTACAATTTTTATGGCATTTGATGTAAAGAAGTATGAAACAAATGTAGATCCTTCTGTACTTACTCAAATTTATTGCACATGGTGGTTTATTCTTTATACTATGATGGCAAAGAAAGTTGGAATATATCACAGTATACCACAATACGTATCATATTATTACATTTTTGCCAAAACATAGCTCTCCCCCAGTGGTGTGATGAGTTTGTAAATCATGTGAATCACAGTGAATCATATACCATGGTTTTCATGTAAAAGCAATGTTTTCCACCACGATCACCAAACCATCAAATGTCTATGAATATCCTCTGGAAGAATGGTGTTCAGTTAGATCATAGACTGTAGAATAAATGTTAAGGAGCATTAGAGCTGATCTTCAACTACACTAGGATGGTTTTTCCTTTCATTTATAACCATCTGTGGTCAATCATGCATCAGTTTCTCGTTTGATTTCACAGTAAATGTCTGAAACAGGAGATGGCGCCAAATCCTCCACCTGCATGCGTGGATATTACACATCCAGATATCTCTCACATGAATTATAGCTTTTATTTCATTTCTCTCAGTTTTCTGTTCTGGTTTTATGAACATTATAAAATTTAATGGTTTTTCTGTGATGGATTTACACTTCAATACTTCTGTAATCTCTGGTTTTAGTTTCCATCTTTGGTTTTGATTTATGTCTGTGACATGAAAAATTGGAGACTAATAAAAACATGTTCAGAGTGACAGATCGCTGCCAAACCCTCTCCATCTGTCACCCTGGTCAAGAAATTATACTTTTACTGGGTTTTGTCCCCTCTTACTGGATTTTACAGACTCCAGCTGGACAGTAGATTGTCTTGCTGTATTGTTTTCTGATACTTGCCCAGGGACTATTGCTGTAAAATAATGCTCTTACTAAATCTGACATGTTTACATCACTGTACATTGTTCCTGAAATGAACAAATAAATCAAGCAAAGTTGGATGTTACTTTCTCATGTTCATCTCACAGATACAAACGCTCTCTCCTCAAGTCAAAGCATGTAGAAAAACAGAAACCGAACCCACCATGTGATTGCGTGACAGAGAGTAACATGGTTGTCAGATCATGTGATCAGAAAGTGAGGCGAGGTGAGCAGGAACATGCTCCTCCTGACAGACAGGTCTGTGTGTATTTGTTTGTGTGTTTGTATAATATTGCATCTGGAGCACCTCAGGGCATGCTCAGCTTTTGCTTTTTGTGTGTTTGTGTCTCACACACTTGATGAGTATACGATCTCCCATCAGGACTTGATTATAGAATCTGTGTGGGTGGTGCACGGGTGAAGCAACAGGCAGCGCGCAACACTGCATCCTGCTGCCAAACGGGCTGCATGTGGGAGTGCACCAAAAATCACTCATCCATTGTTTTTCTACCTCCACTTAAATCCAGAAAGTACAAATACTGCGTTACTGCACCTAAGTACATTTTTCATGCATCAGTACTTTATCTCACTGAGAACGTTTTACTTAAATCCCCACACGGCACACAAATATCTGCACTTTCTACACTTACACAGCTTGTTGCTAAATAGTTTTATGCATTTGAGGAGGCTAATTGAGTATTTTTTATTTTGCATCATTACACACCGTCCAAACATCATCATGGATTTTAACCTAAGTGGAAGAGACAATACACTGTGCATTTGCATCATAAATGCACTGTATTCATACATATTCGGACATATCACCCCTACAGCTTGTAGGAGTTCCCATTCCCACTGATAAAAATATGTTCATTTCAGTAAAGAATTGTCGTGATAAATGTCAAATTAATATTTTTTTTAGTTTCAAGGCTGATTTTTTTCCCAAGTGAGAATGGAAGAAACCAGATGGTTACTTTTGGTTTAAAATTATTTATGTTTAGACAATGACAAATATTTCAGAAATATAGAGGGGTAGAACATTTAAAATGATAAAAAAAAAAAGACAAATTAAGTAAAAACAAACTGTGATGCATTTTGTGAGCACAGATATGATTGTAAACAAAATTAACACGGAAAACAGTGATTGTAATATTTACTGCAATAAAAAAATTACTTTATAATAGTCACTATTGTTTTTTAGCCAAGACCTCCACCAGAAATGAAACACCTAAATTCAATGTTTCCAACAAAATAAGTGATGTAATTAGATTAAATGTCACAAAAAAACAAAAACCAAATAACACAATTTTATCAGGAGAAAACAATATTAATGTTGCACATTGTCGTGAGGTTATGCTCATTGTTGTGTTATTTTATCTAAAAGGTCGATGTTAAATAGTCTTCACATTGTATTAACATGATGAGAGCTTTATATTGAAACAGCTGTTAGAAATATCCTTCAAAAGCAACTTTATACTTTGGTCAGAGCCTGGAGTTTTTCATTCTACTGTGATGAAGTTGAATCAGCATTTGACACAACTTCAGTTTATGTTGCTCGTACTTTTTCAATCACTGCTTACATCCAATTAAAGCCAGAGGAGGACAGATGGCTTATCCCAACACGCTCTTTGTTCAGGATAAAATTTCATTGGGGAGTGTCATCTTATAATCCTCAGCATCCCATGATCCATTATTGGTTTGCCAGTTTTGGAATCAACTCATAAAGTCAGGACATATTGAGTGGACACAACGTGTTTACCACGTGTCTACGCTCATGTGGTCATTGTTTGTGGCAACACATGAAATGATACATGAATAAAACCACAGGACACCGGCAAACAAGGACGCCATGAAATCTTACTTTTTGATCTGTTTATGAGTGTTTGTTTATTTCCACAAGTGATATCACATGCAGATTTTTATGCACCATATGTTCATACAAATTATTTCCAGGGGGGACCACTCCTTTGTGGAAAAAACAGTTATCCTATTCAATCTCTCCCTGGAAACATAACTATGTAATTTTAAATTGTAGAATATGTTTTGAAGGCACATGTGTTAATTATAGATGTAGAAAAATACAGTTTTACATGTTGAAAGACTTCAACGGGCAGTTTGGTCCAAAGCCTAACCACACGGTCGCTAAATGGCTCCAAAAATCCTGTTCCAGTCGACTCCCTCCCTCAAAAAACAAAACACCAATACAAAATGAACAAGAGAAACAAAAGACTAAGCCCATATTTTTTTTTCCTCAGGTCTTTTTTGCTTTATTTGAGCGCTACAGTATAGCTCAGTTTATAAGAGTTTAGGGCTTCCACATGGGTGGCATGGTGGGGCAGTGGTTCACACTATAGCTCACAGCTAGAAGTTCCTGGGTTCAAATTATCGGCCTTTCTGTAGTTTGCATGTTCTCCTCATGTATTTATTTATTAACCTTTATTTACCCAGGGCAAAAATCCCATTGAGAGAACCTCTTTTACAAGGATGTCTTGGCCAAGACAGGCAGCAACAAATACAACACAGTTAAAAGATTAAACTGTTAAAACACAAATATTTGACACATTTGACAAAAGTTAGTTAAAATAACATTTACAAGCAAATTAGTTTGGTTTCGTTTTGGTTTGGATTTAAAAGGGCTCAATGAAATTAGTTCACAGTTTTTCTGCAGCTGATTCCATGCATAAGGTGCAGAGTAAAGAAAATCATTTTGACCCAGTTCTGTACAGGCGTACGAACAGAAAGTAATACATAGTCATTTGTACAGAGAGAACAAACATAATTTGTACTGAGAATAAATACCAGAATTTCTCTTCACAATTAATGTGTAAATGTAGACAGGTAAGAGGCGACGTATTGCCTTATATATAAACATGTACTGATGGCTGAGCCTTCTGGTGGCCAGAGCAGGCCATCCTTCCAAGCATACAAATCACAGTGGTGTGTCGACACTTTACAATTAGTAATAAACCTCAGACAAGCATAGTACACAGTGTCAACCATTTGAAGACACTGAACAGAAGAATTCATGTATAAAACATTCATAATCCAATTCTAATTTTAAAAAAAGTTGCAGCAACAAGCCGCTTTTTTGTATTAATAGAAAATGTCTGCAATCAGTTCTTGCTGGGTCCTTTGGCTTCCTTCCACCATCCAAAGACAAGCCCTTAAAGGGTTAGAATAGAATAGAATAGAATAGAATAGAATAGAATAGAATAGAATAGAATAGAATAGAATAGAATAGAATAGAACAGACTTTATCATTGTGTGTACAATGAAATTAGGAGTAATGCTCCAGTCAGTGCATTAATATTAACAAAACACCCGTACTACAGAAAACGAGAATAGAGCAAATATAAAATTACAAAATCTAAAGATACGAAAATAGAATATAAATTTTACAGTTTTACAAAGTAACATAAGAATAGAGCTAAAAAGAATTAAAAAAAAAAAACAGAAAAAATATGAATACACTCAAATTTGCACTATTAACAGTATGTACATATCTATGAACAATAATAACAATATTAGTAGTATGTATAACCCATGAAAACAGTATATATATCTATGAAACCGTACATCATGAACAGTATTAAATTTAACATGTTAATGGTTAATATACCACACCTGTATGTGTGAATGTGAGCATGAACGGTTGTTTGTCTATATTTCAGCCTGAACTGGTGACACATCCAGGGTGTACCCCATCTTCATCTGAAGATAGCCAGGATAGACTACAACAGGCCCCGGGACCCTCATAAGAATTAAGGTCAGAACATGGATAGATGGGTTTTACATCTGCAGTGTGTGCTTCATCTCACAGAGCGTTTACCTGCGGATTTTTAGAGCGTCTGTCTATTGAATAAAACATATTTCCCCTCTGTTGTCACTGAGGTTTAAGATTTTTAAAATACCTTGAACTCACTCCCAGCCAGCATGTCCATGTGGGCCCCAGAAGGATTACAACTGGGCTGTATATAAGGGTCCCATGTGGGTTTGTTCGCAGTTTCCAAGGTGGCCTCACATGTGTTTGCCCATATCAGAATCAGAATCAAAATCAGAATCTCTTTATTGTCATTGTACCAAGTATAACAAAACTGAGGCAAAGCTCTCAGGTTCAGTGCAAGAATTTACAGACAGACAACAAATATCAGTAAAACAACAACAAATATCAGAAAAGGCACAGTTATTTACATTAAAAAATAAAAAGTATTGCAAACTAAGATATTTGTAAAACATAGAATTTAAGTAGTGCAAATAACATGAGAAGTAGTTCACATGACATGAAAGATAAATATCGTGGGATTAATAGTGTGAAGAATAAATAATATGATATATTCAGATGTCTGATTCTGATATGGGCAAACACATGTGGGGTCACCATGGAAACTGTGGACAAACCCAAATGGGACCTTTATATGCAGCCCAAATGTAACCCTTCTGGGGCCCACATGGACATGCTGGCTGGGACTTTGGTTAGCTCTCTGGCTAACATTAGCTGAATTTTGCACACTGGCTAACATTAGCTGAATTAACTCACTGGCTAACATTAACTGAATGTAGCTCACTGGCTAACATTCACTGAATATAGCTCACTGGCTAACATTAGCTGAATTTAGCACACTGGCTAACATTAGCTGAATGTAGCTCACTGGCTAACATTAGCTGAATTTACCTCATTGGCTAACATTAACTGAATGTAGCTCACTGGCTAACATTAGCTGAATTTAGCTCACTGGCTAACATTAGCTGAATTTAGCTCACTGGCTTACATTGGTTGAATTTAGCTCACTGATTAACATTAACTGAATTTAGCACAGTGGCTAACATTAGCTGAATGTAACTCACTGGCTAACATTAGCTGAATTTACCTCACTGACTAACATTAACTGAATGTAGCTCACTGGCTAACATTAGCTGAATTAACTCACTGGCTAACATTACCTGAATTTAACTCACTGGCTCATATTAGCTGAATTTTGCTCACTGGCTAAGATTTGCTGAATTTAGCTCACTGGCTAACATTAGCGGAATTTAGCTCACTGGCTAACATTAGCTGAATTTAGGTCACTGGTGGGCAACACGGTGGTGCAGTGGATAGCACTGGTGCCTCACAGCAAGAAGGTCCTGGGTTCGATTCCAACACCGATCCACGGGGGGTGGGACCTTTCTGTGTGGAGTTTGCATGTTCTCCCTGTGTCTGCGTGGGTTCTCTCCGGCTAGTCCAGCTTCCTCCCACCATCCAAAGACACGCACTGATAGGTTAATCAGTTAATCTAAATTGCCCATAGGTGTGAATGTGAGAGTGATTGATTGTCTCTATATGTCAGCCCTGTGATGAACTGGTGAAATGTCCAGGGTGTACCCCACCTTCACCCATAAGTAGCTGGGATAGGCTCCAAGTGACCCCCGTGACCCTAGTGAGGACAAAGCGGGTTCAGATAATGAATGAAAGGTCACTGGCTAAAATTAGTTGAATTTTGCTCACTGGCTAAATTTAATCAAAATCCTCTATTTACAAAGATGATATGAACAATTTGATTTTCTATCTCCTAAATGGATGTGGTTAGGATGGTTGAGAACATCTGTGATCATACTGTACTCCTCAGGATCCTATGATCCTGTTGTTTGCCAGTTTTAGAATCAGCTCATAAAGTCAGAACATGTTGAGTGGACACAATATGTTTGCCATGTGTTTGCACTGAGGTCAATATTTGTGGCAACACATAAAATGATACGTGAATAAAACTGCAGGACACCAGCAAACAAAGACGATATAAAATCTTACTTTGTGATCTGTTTAGAAATATTTATGTTTATTTCCACTAATGATATCATATTTAGATTCTTGCACCACATGTTCAAAATCAAAATCCTCTGGTTACAAAGATGGTATGAACCTTTTGATTTCCTGTCTTCTAAGCAGGCATCGTCAAACATCTGAGGACGTCTGTGGATCAGTTAAAGTAAATTATTTATTCATTCGTTTTATGAATTTATTGTCCTTGAGAGCATTATGGGGCTGCCAAAGCTCATCCTGGCTGCCAATGAGTGAAGGCGGTGTTTACCCTGGACATGTCACCAGTTTAGCATCTGACAAGAACAGCCATTCACCATTACATCCACACCTATGGGTGATTTAGACTGACTTATTAACCTATTAAGGTGCATGTCTTTGGATGGTGGTGGTGGGGGGGGGGGTCAGAGAACCCAGAGAGAACCCATGCAGAAGTAGAATATGCAAACTCCACATGGAAGGAATCAAACCCAGGACCCAACAGTGCTAATCACTGCCCCTGAAGTAGATTAATGAGGTACAACAACACTAATGTGATGTTATTTTTTTATGGCTGACTAACATTACTTCATCATATTTATCATTTGTTTTATTTTCTTGCTTGTTTATTCCTCCTAAAATAATTCAAGTTGCAAGATCTCATAGGTTTTCATTGCAAAAACAGAAACAATCCCCACACAAAATCCATTTTCTATTAAACTATGTATCTTAAAATTGTTGGTTTTAATATCAGAATGTTAGAAAAAATTGGTCATTTGGTCAAAAAACAAAAACAAAAAACAAAACTGTCAAAATCTGTAAATCATGTTCACCTCTTGTTGGAATGAATGGAACAAGATCAGGGGTTAATCTCCTAAAGGGGCGGGGCAGTGGATAAACCATGTGACATTGAAACAGGAAGTCACTCCCCAACGAACTGTTTTGTTTCACCTTGCAATATTTTCCAGCTCTACTGTTTTATTCATATATGTTGACTTTGGATAAACAATAATGAAGATGGGGATGGTTAAATATCAAACCCATGACTTCACAATAGCAGACAATGGGTGATGTTATTTTTACACAGCAGTGACTGACATCACCTCAGTATTTAATTTCTGTAATAATAGTAATAATTTCTGTATTGTTATGTGACCTTTCTCTTACTTTTTAAGTGGGAGAGGCTGTTGTCAGATTCAACAAAAATATTTCAACTGTATAAATGACTCAAACATACTGGAGTGAGAAGCAATAGATGAAGTTTGTGGAGTTTTCAAAGTCAAACCTACTAGTAAGTAAGGAAACTTAAAGAAAATTTAGGATAAAACTACAGCAAACTAATTGTACAAGTCTGGATCACTAAATTCTGTTCATATCTGAAACAAAATTTAAAAAATATGAGCAAAATGGTGGATGTGGAAGGTTCTCCATATCACTTATATTTGTCAGTTGAGGGCTGATTGTTCTTTGGCAGTATAATACAAATAATAACATTCATAATTTTACCCAGACTGTTTTGTTCACTCAGTGCATGCGAATGTATCACACTGACGTTATTTATTACAGACAGTATAGATCAGAATCCAACAGTTTTATATAAACATCTGTGTCTGTGTGATCCACATCAGTGCATAAACAATTCATAAATCCTGCTGTTCACTACAAGTAGAGGAGTAAATATTTATTATAATTAGACTCTAGTCAGCATCCTGATGTACCTTTGAATTGAGAAATTTCCACAACTATACAATATGGTTCTTTTTCTTTCAACCATATCTTTTTCTTTAAACTATAAAGGCTAAGTATTTTTACCTGACCATATCTAAGTGATGTCAGGGCCTAAATCTAACCACACAAAGTTTGATATTGCTCTTCATGCAGTAAAAATGCTTTGGTTATGGTTAAGAAAAGACTGTGGCAGGGATCAAATATTAACAAACACATACAGCCATGGAAAAAATTATTACACCACCCTTGATTTCTTGTTCATTTTAATGCCTGGTACAACTAAAGGTACATTTGTCTGGACAAATATAATGATAACAATAAAAATAGCTCATAAAAGTTTAATTTCAGAGCTGATATCTAGCCATTTTCCATGGTTTTCTTGATAATAACCAAAATCACTTAAGTTCTTACATCAATAGCTATGAAATTGTACTGACAAAAACTGTGCTTTTAGGCATTCCATGTTTTCTTTTCTGTCTGTTTTAGTCACATGATACACACAGGAGTTAGGACTTTACTGCATAACCATTTTTTTATGACTTTTGATGGTCTAACAATTTTTTCCGCGAGTCAAAACCAGCAGATAAAGTACATTATGTAGGTGGTTGTTTCGGTGGAAAACAAACTAAACATGATTATCTTTCTTTAACATTTTGGAAGTTAATCAAGAACATTTATTATTATTATTATTATTATTATTATAAAATGTAACAGCATTATTACTACAACATAGCCTGTTTGCAGTTGCAGTTTAGTCACATGTGAACATAATTTTTGAGAGAATCTGGAATCGTACTGTAGTCTGACTGAACTTCACACCACACTGTCTGACTTAGAAATGCACAGCTCCAGATTTCTTTTCTTCCCCCTCTCTCTCTCTCTCTCTCTCTGTTCCTAGTATAATTTCACTGTACTTTAAGATTACTAGAAAGTGACAGGATATATTGTAAGCAGGAAAAGATGGGGGGCCTAACAGCTCATATTTTAGCCCCAGGGCCCCCCTTGCAGGTCAATCCAGTACTGCCTCTGGGTCTCATTTGCAGACATTTCCACACACCTTAGATGGGAATTAAAAACATGCAGGTTTTCACTGCTGACATTGAGTAAAAGTAATACATGTATGACACATGTGAGAAGATAAAAACAGAGAAGCGGTGCTCTCGGCGTCGGTGTGAACACATTTGAAGTGCATGCATGTCTGTGTGTGACCCCGCGGAGGCCTGACTTCCTCCATGCCCCCTGGTGCTGCTCGTTAATCACCGGGTGCAGAGATGATCATTACTTAGGAAAACAGAGCCGCCAGGAGCGAAAACAAACCGGTGAGAATGTGAAAGGAAAGCCTGAGCGGCGGGGAATTCATGAGGGAGAATGTTATCGCTGTGACTAAAGGTCATATTGTTCACTTCTTCCTGACAGGCAGAGAGAGAAAGAGAGAAGGGAGTGGAAGGCAATTTGGAAAGAGGGGGAGGGAGGACAGAGAAAGATTGGTAGGGAGGAAGAGAAAACCACAACGTGGGCCTCAAACCGCACAAGGACACATTCTGAATTTAGACCCACACACTATTCGGCCAAAAGTTTGTGGACACTAAATATTTCTCTATGCATGTGATTATTGAATATTTCATGTCAAAGCCTTGTTATTAATCTGCCTCTCATATCTGAGTTTCCATCAACTTCTGCAAATTTGCTGCACAAATTCAACCAATCGTTCAGTTTTGGCGTAATGTTAGTTTGTCTGGAAAACCTAAGATTTGCAGAAGTTGAAAATGTACAGTGGTGGAAAAACATTTGTGTTCACCCCATGCATTTGTGATATATTGCATTTAAGAATCACTCTTAAGTCATTGCACTCTGCCAAGTATTGTTCCATTCTCTAAACCTACATGCTCCCTTCTGCACATGCTCTGTTCCACTGAGGTCAAAACTGGATGTTTCAGCAAGATAATGAAACACATCCAGGACATGACATGTTGAAACTGTCAAGAATTTAACTTTGTTATATTTTGTTGTCAATGAACAAAAAAATGCACTTGTTTCTGTCTGTGCCTGAAAACTTTTTCACGTTACTGTATGGCAGAATGACATCACATACGGCTTACAAATCCACTCTGTATTAAAGGTTACATGTGCAAAAACAATGTATTAGCTGTGTCTCTGTGTGTCCCCATTACGCTGAGACAGTTGAAAATAATGCCAGAAAATCTGGTACAAATTGTTATTTGGACTGAAGGATGGAGTGAAATGACTTTTGGTGTCCAAAGGTCAAAGGTTAAGGGTGCTGCGACCTCACATTCAACATTTTTGTCTATAACTATTGGTAATTGGTTGAAGTGCATGAACAGATTATGATGAACATCTGGTTTATCCTTGAACTCTGCTTGACTCATAGTACAACTTAGGAATTAGTACAAAAGAAATTAAAGGAAAACCCTTAAAAAAGTGGCATATATCAAAATTAAGCTCATTTTATTTGTTGATTTGAAGCTTTCATTTTTTTTTTGTATTCATTTAAAGGAGCTATATATTGCTATGAATTTATTCATATCCACGGGCCGGGGATTTACAATATACTGAGGGAGTAGTGAGTCAGTGATTAATAGTCTTCAGTAGTGCATCTGTAGGTTTCCCATGACAGTGAAAACGAACACCAAGGCCAAGTTGAGGATGAAAACCAACAAGAAACAACTTCTAGAGTCAAAGAAAGTGACAAAGTGATAAAAACTAGAACCTCTGCTGTTGTTTTCGCCACTGGACACAGTTGTAAATGGAAAGAATGAAGTTTGATGATGAAATGGCAGTGTTTCTTCTACACAGGTGAGTTTGAGTATGAGGCTTATGAAGGTATAAAGTTATTATGTGATGTTATTATTTTTGCAAAGTTTTCTGTATGTTAATCTACGGTTCAGTTTAAACTCAGACAGTTCTGACCTTGTATGGACGATTCCAAACAGATCTTTAGTGCAAACCGTACAGAAAACAAAGGTGATTTGTGGATTTACTGTGTTTGTTTTCTGTCTAAACACAGAGCTAAGCTAACAGAGCTATAATATAAACTATCTACTAATACATTAACCTTCATGAAGACAAGTGAAGGTAGCAGTGCACTGGAGCTTTTGTTGAAAGGACATAACTTGATATCATAACACAGCACTCACACTTTATTCAGTGATACTGTCTGTGGATACATAGCATTAATCTATTGGTGGATTTGTTTGCCACGGGTACATTCTGGTTCATAACTTCACCTGCTGTTGATAGTTTGCGATATCATTACTACATATCTGTTTACATAATCATTTAGTCTTTGTCATTAACAATAAACCTGATTCATCCTCAGAGCATTAAGATCTTTAACAACACATAAATGCAACATACTTTACCACAAATATCTCCCATTTAGACTATTCATACTGGCACTGATGCACACTTGTTCAGCAGAGGTCCATTCATGTTATTCTTCAGAAATAATAACACATTCAGTATCACTTAGAGCTCTCCATTTAGTCTGTACAGTGTCCAGGAAAAACAAGACACACACACTGCAAACTGTATTTAATTCATATGATATTAATATTGCATATACTCCTCTCTGTGTTGTTAATGTTAATACTCCCTCAGTTCATTGTCATTTTTTATCTACAGCTGGGTGGTGGGAAATGAACAGGTCCGCACGGCTGATATGTTCCATGAAAAATATATATGTGCAGTATGTGTTGCTCCCCCCCCACAATACTGACATTCTCTGTGGATTTATTCATGGTATAAACAGTTAATAAAAGAAATGAAATCAATCATGCACAGAATAAGTTCCCTCATATGTAAAGGTCTTCAGTGGGGTCCAACCTAGTGTTTCAGTTCATCCCAGACATAATGAGGTGAGGGCTCTGTGCAGACTTGTCATTTCAGTTTTATTTGTGAAACCCAGAATCACAAAGGGCCTTTACATTCTGACTCTGTTGCCACAAAACGTGTTCCTGTCTCTGGACTATCTCAAGCCACCCAAAACGTCCTCACGGGAGAACCAAACAATCTCCCCCCAAAAACCAATAAGAGGCAGCATTATGTAAATTAACCTTGAAAGCAGCGACCACAGTGAGTGGACTGTTATATGTGTTTTATATAGAAGAAACTGAACTAAAATAGACTCAAGTTAACCCACTGTCACCACAGGTGAGGTTACATTTGAGAAAACATGACTCTGGTGACAAATATTTGGTTAGAGGAGAATACTGCAGCATTCAAAGAATACAACATCAGAGGACGTCTTACACCAAGCATCCTCACTATGGCCAACAAAAGATCATCTTATTGTGTGTTATAGTAAAGGTTGTAAAAAGTCAACTTTTTTTTGTCTTAGAAACAAAGACCCAGGATTTCTATGAATAAATCTCTAATTTCCACCAAATTAAAACCCTTCATAATAACTCTCTGTAGTGTATTTCACATTTCAGTTGTCCACCCTGGACTTCAAGTATAGGAAAACTCCCCCTCCAAAGAAACAAAAAAGTTTCAACGGGGAAAAAATTGAGGAAACCTCAGGAAGAGCAACAAAGAAGGAATCAAGGTTTTCCACATCAAACCAGGAAAATTATCTCTATATAGAGCTACAGTTTAATGAAAACCTCAAGCATTCCTCAAATCATCTGGATTCTCAAAATAAAACGGTTAACAAAGCAACAAGGTGCATGATAAAAGGCTTTAACTACATTTCTCCAGCCCCAATCTCTATCCATTACCACAAATGTGGATGGGAGCCAGCAATCAAGTTATAATCAGAAAAAAAAGGTATTTATTTTTCCAATTTTTGCGAACTGTTTAATAACAATATTTTTCTTCTGAAATTTCCTTTTGTTGGAATTTTTTTTTTTTTTTTTTTTTAGATTTTATTAAGGTTTGTAGAGGCTTCAACCTATAAAGACCCAGTGCTACTTTTGTGGCAGTTCCCAGATACATTTTTCTCTCTATTTAACCTTTCCTGAGTGATTTTTCACCATTTATTGCAATATTATCATCCATATTTTGCATTTTCCATGTAAATCAGTTATTTTCCTATACTGAATTCACTGATCATGTAGATATTTATTAAAGCTCAGAGTAAATTCAAAGGTTATTATATCAAAAACTGAGAAAACTGGAGAAAATGTGACTTTTTCAGCGAAATATATCATTAACTGAACATAAAAACAAGCATCTCCATCCGCTGTCATTTATTAAACTCTATGGGTTTTACTGGTGAATCAATGTTGTAGAAGATGATAGTGTTTCCATATTCACTACAGAGCCTCTAAATGTCCAAATGGGTCATATCTGATGACCATGAAAAGAAGACAAACTGTATTTTACATCAATTATTTACATGTATTGATAGAATTAGTGAATCAGCAGGTATTAACTATTTTAAATCAGTAGATGATTTGGTTACCAATGGCTGTTTGGGTCTTTATGGGTTAAGCACCAACTGTTAACGGTCTTATTAAAGCTGCAGGAGCCAAAGTCAAGGGGGGAAAACAAGAATTTAAGAATACACACCGTCCTTTCTATCCAAATTAGAATATACATATATATATATATATATATATATATATATACATATATATATATATATATATATATATATATATATATATATATATATATATATATGTAAAATGTACATATAAACAAAGTCGACGGAGTACAAGTAATACATGTATGACACAGAGGAGAAGAGTAGTTTAACGTGAATAAATCTTGACCGTCATCTGTAATTATAGCTATCAGCCATGTATTTAACCCTCATACCTGTCTGAAAACACCTGTTATCAGACAAAACCCATGTCACAGAGTCGATTTTTCATAGTGAAAACAGGGTTTTAAAAAAAATGGAGAGAATCCTCATTTCCTCTCAGACCACACGTGAATCAGGATGTTAAAAACAACTATGGAATTTTTGCTTAATGACAGGAAAAAACTATAAATATATGCAGCTTTATGTGTTTAATATTAAGTCTTTTAGTTGACTAACCATTTAGCCAGGGTGGAATGTAAGTATGTGTACTCTCGTACTGTACTTAAATCAAGTATTTCCTTCACTTACAGATTTAGGGTTTGTGTCCAGAAGCAGCTGTTTTTGCACTTGCAACATCTATTTACATACAAATCCTATGTGGTTAGCATTTACAGCTCTCAGTGCAAAAATGCTCACAACACACAGTATTTCTGTCTGCTGCATTCACAGCTAATGCAGAAGATGTTTGTAAAAAGCCCCTATCAGAAGTGTCCTCAAAGTCAGGTTGTGGACGCTTCCAAAAGAAAAGAAAATGAAGTGTTGAAGATGAAGCGTTCCTTTGTGAGTTGGGTTAAAATGTTTCAGTGCTGAGGACGGGCCTGTTTTCCTGAACTCAAGAAAAGTTGACTACATACTTAGTTTAATGACATTAGTAATTGTGAATCTAAAACACTTTTCACTCTGTAACGCTGCAGTGCTTGATTTTTTTGTGTGTCTCTGGAGAACAAACCCATAATCACCATGGTCTCAGAGGAAACTAGACTTCTACCCACTTCTCTAGACTCTGGTTTCAGGCTACACAAAACCTTCTACATGACATAGATTTTGTCTAATCACTGGTGTTTTAAGGCAAATGGAGGTTAAATATGTGATTCACAGCTATAATTACCAGTTCTTTATGAGTTTCAGTCAGATGCAACTCTACGTTAATGGACACAGAAGCTGGAAAAAGTTAAAAAAGACATCATGTCACATATGTTTCGCCTTTTGATTTGAAGAGCTGTGATGTGTTGCCTGATTTCAGCTCCTGCAGCTTTAAGTGCATTTTGCGGATAATACTTGCATACTTTTACTTGAGTCGGGTTTTTAATCTAAAACTTTTACTTGAAATATGTCACAGTGTGTATTAATACTTTACCTTGTGACTTATTCTACATCACCCTTTAACTGAATATAACTTTTTACTCTTAGAAAAATCATTCAGAGATGTTAAGAACAACCCAAATGTCCTCACAAGGATGGTTAACATGTAAAATGTGTCCACAGAACGACACAAACCACACAACTGCACAAAGGTACACACACTGTAGTGAAAGTATCTGACTTGAGGGATTCTGTCGTTCCCTCAGGAGTGGTGGCCTCCTCAATCGGCCGCTTCACTCTGAACCCTTGATTCCTGGAGTGAAATGAAGCAGTAAGCGAGCAGCCGCAACTTCAGTGCCTTCACACACACACACACACGCACACACGCACACACGCACACACACACACACACACAGGGTTACACACAATCCCTGAGAACGAACAGATCACATACAGAACACTCTCATACACACACACACACACGTCAACTTCAACAAAATAATAATCTAACAAAAGTGAATGGAGCCAAAAAAGTTTGGAAACTTTGGAAAGTCCCCAGAAGTTTTTGTTTGCTGATTGGTTGAGTTTGAAGGTTTCCGGTGTGCCCATTGGCTGCCTTCATTCTCCCACCTCTCCCTTCCCGAGGTGTGTGTGTGTGTGTGTGTTTGGGCAGATATCAGTGATATTGTTCAGCTCTGGTACTGTGTTCTGTCTAATGGGAGGGCTAAAATTAATACTGTGTGTGTGTGTGTGTGTGTGTGTGTGTGTGTGTGTGTGTGTGTGTGTGTGTGTGTGTGTGTGTGTGTGTTAGGAGGGTGTGTGTGTTTTGGCAGCCGCTCAGACGGTCAGAAACAGACTGAGAACAATGTTACTTTTTTACAGTTATTAGTCTGTGTGTTCACATGAATCTTTCATTTCCATTAGAAGTTATAATTAGCCAACAGTTCTCAGGGGATGAGAATCAAGTATCCAGTTGAAAACCAGTTCAGATTGTCCAATCCACCTCTGAGGTTATCAATTCCTTTTATCGATATTTTTTTGACAGTTGCGCTTAAAAAAAAAGGTGAAACTGATGTGATTACGCTTCTAGAGACATGCATCTGGAAGGAGTCAGGTCAGAGAGGAGGAAACGGTCCAAAGTGTGGATTCATTTCACAAAGAAAAATATAGAGCAAAATGCAAACATCATTCTCTGCAATTGCATTTTTTTCTATTCAACAATTTGCTGCAACAAGCAGCGCAACTAAAGTACAAAGCAAGTAAAATCAGCTTTGGTTTTATTTCCCAGAATGAATGACTGTAATGGCTTTGCGCAATTTGGCTGCAACAAACACTGATTTTGTAGACTACATGTTGTGAAATTCTGTGCAGGATTAGTCAAAACAGTAGATAACAGATCATCTTTTTTTTTATTTTATTCTAATTTGACAAATTTTTATTTGGGGTGTGAGGAGATTTAGCTTTTATTTCATAAAGATGCGGAGCTAGTATTTATTTATGTTTGCTTTTAGTCAGCTGGAGAGTTGGCTTGTGACCGAAGGGTCGCTGGTTCGATTCCACAGACTGGCAGAAAAAGTTGTTGGCTGATGTGCCCTTGAGCAAGGCACTTAACCCCCCCATTTGCTTCCTTGGGCACCTGATATGGAAAGCCTGCTGCTCCTTGTCAGCAGTGTGTGGTGTGTTCCTGCATGTTCTAGTGATGGGTTAAAAGCAGAAGTTAAATTTCAGTGTGTGGTGCATGTACTGTATACTGACAATAACGGATCTTAATCTTAATCTTTAGTTTTTGAGTGGATTCCGCAAAAGACTAGATAAAACAAAGTCAGGTATGGAATTAATTATACTCTACTGGACTACTGTATTTTTATATATATAAAAAAACTTTTACACAAAATATTTGAAGCCTGGAAAAGTGTCTTAAAAAATATAGAGTATCCTTCACGTCATAGTTGGTCAGTTCTTTTTAATTATTATTGTTAGTTTAGGTAGAAGGCACATGTTTACAATGACAACACAACTAATTGGCTAAAACTAGCTTTATTATTCAACTTCCCCAGCGTTTACAAAGGTCATTCTTAACTTTACAGCTGCTACAAATTCAGGCTTCCCTCATAATACACAATAAAACCAAGGCTTCCACTAAAACTAAACAATAACTAACAACTACTCAATTCCTCCACGTGAAACTAAAACAATTCATGCACTTGTGTAAGAAAAGAACTAAAACTAACCTGAAATCTAAAACCAAACTGAAAGACGAAGGTATAGCAAATAAGACATAATAAAACACTGGTTCTGACACTGAAAGCTTTTTTTTCTACATATAGTCAGAGTGTTACGCTCTGATAACAGCTGATGAGGAATAATTAATTGAATCAATAACCTGAAACATTAATGGCACTGATATCAATAAACTGATTCATCCCCATCACAACTGTTCCACTTTCTGTCTGAGGACGTCCCATTAACTTCATATTCATTCCTAAACAGTACATGTAGGAGTCTGTACCCGACGCCTTCTTGACGTCAGTATTTGAGATGCTGCAGACTTTTCCAACATGAACCATCATAATAAGCTGCTCCACATTGTGCGCCGATTTTCCATGATTTATTTTGCCTTTCTTCAAACAATAACTTTTACAGCTGTTTTAAAATGCGGCACATTTTCTCCTCTGGTTTTTTGTGAATAATAAATCAATTAAATTAGTCATACAATAAATGCCTCCATGGTGATAAGTCCTGCGGTCGCTTTACTCTCCATTAGAACAGTCTGTTGGATTGACTCGCAGCTTGTGAATTTCCCTCCTCCGAAATCTTTCTGATGTTTAATTAAGTGGCATTATATTTGCAGTTTCACTCACTTTCTCAAAATGCCAACAGGACATTGACCCATTTCTGTATTTACATGATGGACCTTTGAAATAAAAGCTCAGACCCAATAGAAATGTCCATTCAGAGGGTATTTTCTGTCAAGTTCCTAAACCATTCAATAGGAAAATATTTTTATGTAATAACCATAATTTTAGAATTATTGTTATCTGTATTTTTAGCCAGTGTCAATTAAAATAACAGAAACTGCAGTTCCTTTTGTCCATAATCACCTCTATACACATAACACAACACAAGAGGCAAACACATGATGATGATGATGTTACAAAACTATCAATATCAGTAATCAGTAATGGGGCAGAATAAAACCATTTCAGTTTCAAAATAATGTGCTCAATCTATAGTTAAAAAAATGAATGACGACAAAGTCAAACAAACAGTCAACTAAATCCACAGTACAATTACACAATTAGAATCCTAAAAAGGAGAAATGGATGGTGAGGGCACAAAGCTTTACTTGTATCTTATTGGATCACCTTATTTATTTTTCATAAACAGTAGAGCTGAATCTCTTGGAGTTCTAGTATTGATATTCCAAACTCTCACCAGCAGGGGGACGTCACATACCAGATCCCACACAGAACTACCAAAACCACCTACGAATCAACGCTATGTATCCGCAGACTGTATCACTCACTGAATAAAGTATTAAGCTCATTGTTTACACACATCTGTATTATAGTATCATCAGGTTTTCCTCTTATCATAGCCATTTATTTTGATGGTCAGACAAAATAACAGTCTTTTAATCTGCTTGTTCTGCATCAGCTGGTAGTTTACATGATAGCCCTGTTAGCTTAGCTCTGTTTTTAGAAAGAAAAAAGAAAAACTCAGTTCTTTTCATTTAGAGCTGTGTCCAGTGGTGAAAATAACAGTGCTTCTATTTTTTTTAACGACTTTATCACTTTCTTTAGATCTAAAAGTTGTTTCTAAGTGGTTCTCATTGTTTCTTAGACCAACAGAGTGACTCATTACTCCCTCTAGTGGTCACATTAATCCACTGGTGTGATAAATTCAGTTAATATTTCTACAATCCAGTATATTGGTATCTTTGGCAGAACTTCATCATTCCACTCAGGTTGATGATATACCCTGTACAGTCTGCTGTGTGGAACATTTCAGCACTTTTATTCTTTACATTAAAATGTCTGTGAGTTCATTTTAACAGCCGAGTGCAGCTCTGTGAATGTCCTCCACTGGAGACTGAGTCTGAAAATGTGTTATCTCCATGTTTAAACCAGATCACGACTCCCTCCTCTATATGACGCCTGGTTTTTCTCCCCCACTTTCCAATGTGACCATTAAGAGCAGCTTTTCCGCGGTCTGACAGCACATTGTACGACTCTATTCTTCTGTAGTGCGACCCAGGCCTTAATTCGGCCCGTAGGCTGTTCTGACCAGCTGCGAACACTTTAGACATGCTCAGACAACACATCATACAAACACACCCAAACCTCCTCTCTAAGCTCTACCGAGTCTTAATCAAAAAAGGCAATGATTTATCTTAGTGGGGGGGACTAGCTTTTAGTAACTGAACTCGATAAATCAAACCTTGCCATGTTCACAACGGACAGTTTAGGCAATACTTTTACAGCTCGCCTTCTATAAATATGTTTATCAGCAAAAAACAAGCTTTAATCAGAAAAAAGGATTGATTTAACTTGGAAGGGCTAGCTTTTAGTGGTCAAACATCATACATCAAACTGTGCAAAGTTCACACTGGGTAGTTTGGGTAATACCTTAATAGCTCACTGTCCATAAATATTTGTTTGGCTTCAATAAAGTTGCATTAATTCTCATCCCTACTGTTCACACACCAACATCTGTTTATTAAACATGGTAAATCTAACCCTGAAATGCCCACAAGGGATGGTTTTGGTATTACTCATACAGCTCATCCACGATTATGTCTTTGGTAAGGATAAAAAAAAAACAAAGCTAAAGCAGACAAAACAATAATTAACAAGCTTTTAGTGGTTAAACACAGTAAATCAAACTGTGAAATGTTTATTATAGACACTTTAGCCATTACTTTTACAGCTCACCTTGGATAAATATTTGTCTGATGCCCAGTTACAACTTTTTAGTGTAATCGCACTGATAAATATGAACCCAAATATGCAATGAAACTAAGATTTCCTGCACAGCGTTTGTGATGAGATAACGGAAATCCAACGTGGAAACATTAGTGGGACAGATGGAGGAAGGTGGAGAGAGAAGGAGACAAAGAAAGATGTAGACAAAGAGAGGAAGAGAGAGGAGGGCAGAGGGGAGTAAAAGACGGGGTTTGGACGGCGACTGAGGGGGAGTGGACTATGTGGGGGAGTCGGTCAGCTCTCCTCTTTGTATCCCTATCAAAACTTGGCTGCCGTTCAGAAACACAGTGTGCGAGTGTGCCTGTATTTTTCACAAAGTGGGGACGAATCACCTCTATTTCGGGACAGACGGCTGGAAAAGACTTATGTTAGGGTTAAAGTTCTACTTCTTCTGGTTACACTCGGAGTTAAACCTGAAGTAGTTGTGGTTACAGTGAGGTTAAGCATCCAGGGAATTCCCTTAAATCAAAGCAAGATCCTGTAAAAGAACCAAAAAAATATGAAGTGTAGGTGTGAGACGGAAGACAGAATCTTTTACGCTTCTCTGCGGCTCATATGAAGATGCTCCCATGGACGAGTTGAACTTCACATATTCTCTTTGCTCTAACACACAAGTTACTGGCTGTTACCCCCAGCAGGCCCTGCAGACGTAGCTGAGTGAAACTTAAGCGGAGAGCGTCTCCCGTGGGACGGCGGGGCGTAGGAGCCAGATTGAGGCCAGATGTTGCAGATGCAGGAACAAGCCAATAGGACCAGGATCCATTTATAGGCTCAGCCCGCCTCGCTGCACAATACACTGATAATCGCATGAGCAGAGCGGAACATTACACCGACGGATGACATTTATGTTCTTATTGCATACGTTTTCATTTCAGTTTTGTTCTTATTCTCTTCTTGTCCAATTGCACCATCATTTGGCTCATACATTAAAAAGTATTTGCTCCTATCATGAAATATATTCAATAAGACGCAAAGCTGCAATCCTACAAAAGGACTAAGGTTTTCATAACAGATTACACATTTCATGCATGTGTCTTTAAAATTTCAAAATAATAGAGAAAATTGCCAAGTATAATTTCTCACAGCTGGAGCAAATATGTTCATACAGCATGTTTTAATTTAAAAAAATCAAGTCAACCCTAATCATATAATAGAGTTATAGTTGTATGGTTGTAGCTCCATAAGGAAGCAACCACAGATGCAATAAAAATTTATTAATTGTTACTGAAATAATTATTTTGATTAAGATCAATTACTTTACAGGAAAAAAATGGAAAGATTTGACAGGTTAAAGGTTGTCAAAACTGAATATCTGATGCATTTCTTTGCTACATCTTGAGGTGTGGGATTGAATAAAAATAAAAACATATCTGAGCACACCATCTTTATAGGTGAACTTATCAGCTACTTTCATGAATATAAATATAAATACTAAAAAGAATCAGCAGAGAACTCCAAAATGACAGATTATAGTTAGATGTAGCATTAGAAAAACATGTGAAAATGCCCCACTCGTTTGGATGTTAATAATATACAATATGTTTCTGCAAGTGAGTTGTAGTTATCTGATGAAAACATTCATAAGAAAACATATTATTCTATTATATATTTTACTTTGGATTTAATTTACTTGTTAGTTTGTCTGCTTCTTTAGGACAAAGCTAGCAGATGTTTAGCTTAACTTAACTTTGCAGATATCAGTTTATAAATCATTGAAGAGATGATTCTTGAGAAAATAATGTTCACTTTGAGGTTTATTTATTGTTATACTCATAATTTGGCACTTACATGTAAGGTTATACCTAACTGTGAATTTGTTTTAGCTTCTCTTAATTGTCTTAGTTGTGCTTAAAAAGTGTGTTTCAAAATAAAAATTAAAAAAATCATAAATTTAACATTACATATATTTGGAGTAAACCTGTTGCTAACAGAAGTTTTTATGATTGAATAGACCTTTTAATGTGAGTCCAGTTAGCAGCTTATCATATTTTAACTTGTTATCCTAATAAGAAGGCTAGTATGATTATATAGGAAAGTATAAAATCCACTCAAAAGCATGTTGAATCTAAATCATGTCTCATTTTGTTCAATATAATTTTGTGTTTTCTTTTTTCTTGTTTTTTAAATATTCATCTGATATTTTTGTTGAACATTACCATTTTGTCTTTCATATAGTACTCTTTTAACCAACACATATCAAAGTTAAAAATACACCATTGCTCATAAAGTTGGAATAATTACGTTTTCAGACACTTTTTTAAAAATTTATTCCTATTTGTACACATCAGTATGACCTCTGACCAGGTACAATGATTACATACTAAACCCTAGTTACACTTAATCTGTAAAGAGTAAATCACAGTGTCACAATCACGAGAAGAGGTAAAAAAATAATGTATTACAATTTTATGGGCAACAGTGTATTTTTAAACTATTACATGGCTTTTTTCACTGCTGTTGAAGATTATGGAAAGCGGGTAGAACACGTCTTTTCCGTTTTGGACTGACCTCATTGTACCAGTTGGTTTCAACAGCGTTATCTTTCAACAGGGTGGCGATGATGTTGAGTGAAAAAGAACATCATGTCCATGTATACAGTCTGATAAAGACTAAAAACGCATCAACATCCAGCTTTTAAGTATTATCCCACTGAGAGAAATCGATCAGTAGTCTTAAATCACTGGTATAAGCACTAACACAATTACATCTTTCTCCATTTGTGTCCATAGATGACAGCAAACAGATGTGTATGATGGGATTAAATGTGACAAAATGAGAAGTGCAAAGTATTCCAGGTGTGTCTGTTAACCTTTATTGAAACGAGCTGATGTTTGGGCGACGTGATAATGAGCAAGCAAACAGTGGACAGCAGGCATTGAAGAAAATCTAAATTTATGAGCTTCCCCTGAAAAGACCCTTCGGTTATGTAACCTAAACAGACTGCAGCTTCACAAAAACAAAACAACTCATGCAACGGAATTTACTACAAGCAATTAGAGCTACAATTATGCACCATTTAACCCAGTGCAGGTCCTATAGGTGCCAAAGTTCAGCTCTAGTACCACTGCTGTTTATCAACTGGAATATGAAATTGCAAACAACACAAATATATACATGAATTCTAACTTATTTCACTCCCTATCCCATCATTTAAGTATAGTTCCATAAGTCAAAGGGGTAGATGTCTTATTTATACACTGAATAATGCTATAACACCATCAGACAAGAGTGATTTTTCTTCACCACTGGCTCTGTTTTAACTCCTAAAGCATGACTATGAATCTAAAGCTCATAAAAACACTAAGTCTTTGATGTAAAAGTGATGATGCACACGTGCTGGAAATCTGTTTTACTTTTCACTCATCTTAAATACTCTTAAAATAATCTCAGATACTGAATGTGCGATATGTGTTGAAAGTGCAGAACGTAGCTCAAATCCTGGGGAAACATGTTTGACACATAAATGAATTAAAGTAAATTACTGCATCATTGGTGTGAATTTGTGCTACGTGCACATATACAGGAGTTATATCCCCAAACAAAATACAAAAATATGACAGAGTTCACATTCAGGACTATGAGAGGAGATGATGAATGAGAAAAAGAGAATAACATGACTATAAATAAATTATCCTCTCCTGTATCTTGGATTGGAAATTTTGTGTTTTCTTTTATATAACTAAAGACTTTGATGCCACAAACTGACACACAAGTGACATAAATCGATGTATAAGCGTTGAAGCTGAAGGGAGGAACCTAACATCAACACAGAGTTCAATCAAAATCTGCATAATATCAGTTATTGTTTATTGTAAAAGTAAATTAATGATAAAACCATGAATTTGACATCAGACTTTTAAAGATGAGGTCGTGAGAGTCCTGCACTAAAACATAATGGATGAGAGTATAAAAGGAAAAGGAATAAGGTGTTAAAGCAGTGGTGTCAAACATGTGGACAGTGGACCAAAACTGGCCCATGAAAGGGTCCAATCCGGCCCTCGTAAGGAATTTGTGAAATGTAAAAATTACACTGTCATATCAACCATCGATGATGTCAAAATCATTTCATTTCAGGGGCCAAATTCAGTTCAATTCGATCTCAGGTGGGTCAGACCAAAAACACTATCATAATAGCCTATAAATAATGACAAATCCAAATTGTTCTCTTTGTTTTAGTTTTTTAAAAAAAAGTAAAATTTGATGGAAATGTACACATTTTCTACTATCCTTTCACCAAAAATGTGAATAATCTGAACAAATATGAACAACCTGAAATGTCTTGAGAAGTAAGTACAATTTTAACAATATTTTGCTTGTTAATAAATGTTTTATGTATTTGCAGATCCACTATGTAAGTTGTAATGCACAATAAACTCAGATGCAATATTGTCAAAATTGAACTTATTCTTAAGAAATTTCAAGTTCTTCATGTAATTCGCATTTTCTTTATAAAGGATAGTTTGCAGATGTAAACATTTTCATAATAACATTTTACTTTTTTCACTCTAAAACACAGAGAAATGCTTAGAGTTTTAGTTCAGGGGCCACATACAGACCAATATGATCTCAAGTGGGCCAGACCAGTAAAATAATAGCATCATAGCTTATAAATAATATCAACTTCAAAGTTTTTTCTATGTTGTAGAGGGAAAAAAGTAAAATTACATTATAAAAATGTTTACATCTACAACCTATCCTTCAAGAAAGTGTGAATAACATGAACCACCATGAACAACTAGAAATTTCTTTAGAAAAATAAATGGAATTTCATCATTTACACATGTTCGTTACTACTTACAGATCACAGTGGATGTACAAACACACAAAATATTTAATAACAGACATAATTCCTTTTTCATTTCATTTATTTAGTTGTATCAGACATGTAAATAGTTACAGTCCATAGAGTATAATAAATGTTGAAAAAATGATAATAAAAAGGGTTATAAATGTAAAAACAACACGCATGAACACACCCTATCTTCAATAACAAGTATAAAGATGCTGGTGCCAGTATTTAACAAGTGTAGAATCAGCATAAAAGTCAGAGGTAACAATTGTAAAAATCACAACATTTCTACAGTGACTTAAACACAGTTTAAAATTCAAAATTGCTTTCCGTAACATCTCATAATAAGAGCGAACATTACTAAAACAGAACATACCACTAGCACTACAGCTACAATAAAAACCATGTATAATACGGAATGCATTGTTAAAAGCAATTCTGACTGAGTGAGCAGTACAACGTTTAAAATTAACCCATAAGTAACAGAGATAAATATTCAAGCAAAAAGATATGAACAATTTATTCTTAACAGTAGTGGAACAAAAATAAAACCTGCGAGAGATAAAATTACTCCTGCCATAAAGACTCCTAACCTTAGTTTGAATGTCATTATCATCACTAAGATTATCAGATACAATATGTCCAAGGTTCTTTGTAGGTTTTGACATATTCTAATGGAAGGTTATTCAACTCAAGTTTAGTTTTTACATTGTACCTATTTGTGTCAAACAGCATAATCTTTGACTTATCAGAGTTAAATAAAATATCACGAGACTGACCATACTGGGAGCAAGTGTTGAGCAGCTGGTGGACGCCCTTGGGAGATGGCGCAATTAAGACTATATCATCTGCATACATTAGATCACAGGTGTCAAACATGTGGCCCGGGGGCCAAATCAGGCCTGCCAAAGGGTTCAATCCGGCCCCTGGGATGAATTTGTGAAATGCAAAAATTACACTGAAGATATTAACAATCAACACTGTTAAAATCATTTTAGGTCATTTCAGTGTAAACTGGATCAGAACCAGTAAAATACTACTACAACCACCTATAAATAATGAAATTTGTCTCTTTGTTTTAGTGTATAAAAAAAAGTAAAATTACACAAAAATGTTCACATTTACAGACCAGCCTTTTACAAAACGTGAATATCTAAAATGCCATAAGAGAAGTATGTGGAATTTTAAAAATATTCTCCCTGTTATTAAATGTTTTGTGTATTTGTAGATCCACTGTGATCTCTAAGTTGTGATTCACATGTATAAATGATAAACTAAGGTTTAATATTGTTAACATTGCACTTATTTTACCAAAGGATTTTCAGATTGTTCATATTTGTTCATGTTATGTTCAAGTACCATTCGTAGATGTAAACATTTTAATTACGGAATTTTATGTGTATTGTAGAATATTTATCATATTTAAGTGTATTTTTGTGTGTATTGTAGGATATTTAAGCATATTTGAGTGTATTTTTGCGTGTATTGTAGAATATTTAAGCATATTTGAGTGTATTTTTGCTTGTATTGTAGGATATTTAAGTATATTTGAGTGTATTTTTGCGTGTATTTTAGGATATTTAAACATATTTTAAGAGTATTTTTGAGTGTATTGTAGGCTATTTAAGCATATTGAAGTGTATTTTTGCGTGTATTGTAGGATATTTAAGCATATTTAAGTGTATTTTTTATTTTAAGGAAATTAATTTTTTCACTCAAAGTTCTTATCCTATTATTTATATTATTTTACTGGTCCGGCCCACTTTAGATCATATTAGGCTGAATGTGGCCCCTGAACTGAAATGAGTGACACCCCTGCAATAGATGATTAAAAACAATTCACGAATAACAACAACCAACTGGATAATATTGTTAAAACTGCACATAAGATATTTCACATTGTTCATATTTATTCAGGCTATTCACTTTTTTGTGAAAGGATAGTTTGTAAAGGTAAACATTTTCATATACCTGTACTTTTCACTAAAACAAAGAAAGTTTGGAGTTGACATTACTTATAGGTTATCATGTTATTATTGTACTGGTCTGACCCACTTGAGATCATATTGGACTGAATGTGGCCCCTGAACTATATGAGTTTGACATCCTTGGGTTAAAGGAATACTGTGAAGTGAACCATGTTTTTCTCACAGTAAAACTCCAAACATAGATCTACAGTCTAGATACGCACGTTCACAATAAACTATAGAAGCCTATCAGTGTTTTCTCAGCGCAAATACGAAACAATAATCTCACCAGGAGAAATTCAAAGAGGGAAAAAGCTCTTGTTCTCGGTGCTCCTCCTTCTCCTCCTCCTCCTCCTCCTCCTCCTCCTCCTCGCAGGGGACGGGGAGGGTAGAAGTTACGGAGTCAGCTCTCAACTATTGTTCTTCTCCTGGAAGTCTGGGACCGGGACAGGACGGCGCTGGTCGGGTACCGGACGGCGGTCTGTCGTAATGACGGGCTCCGGTCCGAAGCTCGGGGTGCTGCTGCTGCTGGCGGTCCTGCTGCAGACGGTGGTCGTCACCATCACCGTGCTGCACTTCACCACCGCTCTGAACTCGGTAAGGAGACATCTGACACACCACAGCTCTGTGCGATGAACCGGAGACGCGCGGAGGCTTTTTACGCAGCGCCGACGCGGTTTTTACGCAGACGTGTTTTTGACTCTGACGACTTAACTTTTGCATTTCCACACTCATGGTGCATTTTTATGATGTCTGCTTTTGAATAAACCCCTCTGTGCCCCAGTGCACAAATCCACCACCTCTGTTTTCTGTTTTTTAGTGCAGTGCATGATGTCTCCAAAGTAACAAAAAGAAGTTGAGATTTGCACACTTTAGGCCTTTTTTTAAACTGTGCAAACTAAACAAACATCAGGAAAGAGGAACTTCTGCAGCAGAGGTGGACTGCAGCTATTTTTATGATTAGCTGTGATGATCAGGAGGAGTTTTTACTGTGCTTTGTGTGTGTGTTGGACTCACTCAGCTTGTTTTGGTGAAGCCAGAGCCCGTTGGTTACCTGGATCCAGTCCAAGTCTAACTCAGCCTGTGTTTGCAGAAATTAATCTTCAAACCAGATTAAGTAGAGCAGCAGTATGGGGAAATGAAACCTAAACAGAATGATGAGAAGGAAGGAGGATGAATGCTGGGAAATCTGATAAGTGCAGTCCAACATAATATTTAAGATGAATAGGTTTTAATTGCATGTAAAATGTCCATCACTTTAAATAAAATCTAATAACCTCATAGGATTAGTATGCATTTGTAATGATAAATGACACAAGCAAGTTTGAGAAAGTGTATTCCCAAACCTGTTGCATTGAAAACACTACTATCTCATTCAGACAAGTTAAATGTCTGTTTAACCGACAGATAAGAATCACTTTATTAGTTTCAGTAAAATCCAGGTTGATTAAAATACATAAATTTTAACTTTAAGACTAAACAGTGACGTCTTTGTTAAGGTTATGTGGATATAAAATCAACAATTCAAAGTTTATGAGGTCCAATAAAAACACACTCTGGACGTTGAACCTGGTAACTTTATCAGTAAATGAGATGACATTTCATAGACGGTGGAAGCAGAAGTTGATATGAAGAAATGTTCATAAAAAGTTATGTTATTCAAAGGCTGTGAGAGTTCAGCTATTTTTTAATTGTTTCTGGTTGATTTGTTTCTGTGGCACAAAATGTGAAAAAAAAAAAAAAAAAATCAAAGAAAGTAGTTGAAGAAAATATAAATATCAATGTCAGGTACATGCATGTATAGTGTTATTTTAATATTGGTACTAGAACTAGAACAGAATTTTACAATCGTCGCATCCTGATTTGTGGAGTGACAGATTATGTCTAAACTGTCATTTTTTGGAAATGATCTTCACAGATAAAATATGCAAAGTCTCACATGCACTGATAAACTGAATTGGAAAACAAACTACTGGTTGGCTGATGTTTTAATGTCTAAAATTTCCACTTGAATCTGAAAAGTGAATGTATTCTAATGTACAGACTGTGTTTTGAAGTAAAAGAGTTTCACAAATTGACCCAATACTGTGTTGAAAACTACAACCACTTGAGTTACTTTTCTTCATTAGTGATGTAAATTAGGTCAAGTGTCACTATTTTACATCTGGAACATTTTCCTTGTAGAGTGATGTATCATATGTTCTTCACCTATAGATGGACTTTGTACTTTTAAACTTTAAGGTTGGAGGAAAAGTAGGTCCCTAAAGAGCTAAAAAAAAAACATAGTGGCACCTTTATTTTGATCACACACCTTTGTGCTGATGAATAATGAGATTAAGAACTAGGTCACTTTTGTTTTGTCAGTTGCTTGTGTGTCATGACATTTGACATTTGTGTTTGTATTGTAGTCTTTGCATTCATATTGTAGCTTTTTTATTTGCGTGGCAACTGTTTTGTTCATGTTGTAGCTTTTGCATTTGTGTAACATTTTTTATTTGTGCTGTAACATTTGCATGTGCATTGTATCTTTCATTCATGTTGTATTGCATGTTGCGTTAGTGTTGTAACATTTTTATTCATGTTGCTTTTGCATTAGTGTTGTAGCTTTTGCATGTGCATTGTAACTTACTTTTGCAATGTAACTTTTGCAGTCATGTTATAGTTTTCATTCGTGCTGTAACATTTTTATTTGTGCTTTTGCATTTGTGTTGTAGCTTTTGCATTCATCTTGGAGCATATTTATTCATGTAGTAGCTTCTACATTCATGTCATAATATTTTTATTACCTCTTGGCTGAGTCCATTTAACGACATAATTGCATTATCTGAAGAATGCATTGCGATATCTTCACCAAATTTACACTGTGGATGCATCTTGGCATGGAGCAGAAGTCTCTTGAGAATAAGTGACCTTGATATACTTTTTCAAGGTCAAATGTCCTTGTGCAGTTATAATATCTGATTAATTTCAAATATAAACATATATGTAATAAGTTTTACACAAAGATAATCTAATGTAAATTATAGGGCAGTAACTTTCAACAGAATCTTACACTATATTTGGCCGAGGGGTCTTAAAAGTGCACAGCATGTTATATTTATACATGCGGTATGGGGCGGCTGTGGCTCAGGTGGTAGAGCGGGTCGTCTAATAACCGAAGGGTTGGCGGTTTGAATCCCGCTCTGTCCTAGTCAGTCCGTTGTGTCCTTGGGCAAGACACTTCACCCTCCCTGCCTCCAGTGCCACCCACACTGGTGTATGAATGTTTGGTGGTGGTCGGAGGGGCCGTAGGCAGGGCAGCTGTAGCTACAAATGTAGTTTACCACCACCAGAGTGTGAATGTGAGAGCGAATGAATAATGGGCCATAATGTAAAGCGCTTTGGGTGTCTAGAAAAGCACTATATAAATCCAATCCATTATTATTATGTTTTGCATTCATATAGTAGCTTTTGCATTGGTGCCGTAATGTTTTTGTTCAAGTTGTAATTTTTTTTTCCATGTTGTAGCTTTTGCATGTGCATTGTAACTCCATTTTGCAATGTAACTTTTGCACTCATGTCATAGTTTTCATTCATACTGTAACATTTTATATACAGGGTGGGGAAGCAAAATTTACAATATTTTCAGGCAGGGATTGAAAGACTGTATGACCAATGAGTTTATTGAAAGTCATGAGAATTTAAATCTTCAAATCATATTTTACTGCATTTCTAACGGTCTTGTTGTCTACCTCAAGTTCAATTGCCATTTTTCTCATGGATTTGGTTGGATCCTTTAGGATTTTGGATTTGAGAGCTTTAATAAAAGCTTTGGTACGTTTTTTGTTGCTTCCTCCTCTTCCAGACTTTCTCGTAATAGTTTTGCTCATAGTTATTCTCTTCTTTACATTATAAACAGTCTTTATGGACACTCCAACTATTTTTGAAATCTCCTTTGGTGTGACGAGTGCATTCAGCAAATCACACACTCTTTGATGTTTGCTTTCCTGATTACTCATATGGGCAAAAGTTTCTGAAAAGGTATGGATAATAGTGTTAGGTATGATTATGACATCAATATATGTTTTGTTTCAAAACAATTGACGTAGTGCCTGCTGAGAAAAAACAACTAAATGTTCATTGTAAATTTTGCTTCCCCACCCTGTATGCTTTTACATTTGTGTTGTAGCTGTTGTATTCATTTTAGATCTTTTGTATTCATGTAGCGTTTTTATTCATATAGTAGCTTTTACATTCGCGTCGTAACGTTTTTATATAGTGCTGCATGTTTTGCATTCATGACGTTTGTGTTTGCATTGTAGTGTTTGCATTCATATTGTAGCTTTTGCGTTGGTGTCGTAACGGTTTTATTCAAGTTGTCATTTTTTTCCATGTTGTAGCTTTTGCATGTGCATTGTAACTTGCTTTCGCTATGTAACTTGCGATCATGTTGTAGTTTTCATTCACGTTGTAATGTTTTTATTTGTACTTTTGCATTTGTGTTGTAGCTTTTACATTCATTTTGGACCTTTTGCATTCACATTGTAGCATTTTTATTCATGTTGTAGCTTTTACATTTATGCTGTAACATTTTTATACGTGCTGTATGTTTCGCACATATAGCCTTTGCATTGGTGTAATATTTTTATTCAAGTTGTAATTTTTCTTTTTTACATGTTGTAGCCTTTGGATTCATGTAATGTTTTCATTTGTGTTGTAGCTTTGTGTTGTGTGCTTTCTGAGCCACCATAGTTCATGACAACATGTGGTGGACACTAAGACTCTGTTTTTTTGTCTCTTTAATTTGTTGCCAGTTTTGCTCTAATTGTTTCCTCATAGCCAGAAGAACACACAGTCCGACACATTTGACCAGATGCCTAACGACACTAATTCTTTAATGTCCTTGTTGATGCTTTCGATCCTCAGATGAAGGAGACATTTGCCAGGAGCAGTGTTTCGTGTCTGACGGGCTCTGATCTGCAGAGCATCACGGCGGTGCGAGGCGACCCGTGCTGGCAGGTCACTCAGCAGCTTCACCTGCTCATCGAAAAGGTACGACGAGACCCACCGACTCGCACAACAGTTCCTTTCATCTCCTATGACCTCACTGCCCTCCAGCTTAACATTACATTCCTCTATCAGTATTTATTGATCAGTATTAACGATTATTTGGCCATCTGCTCAGATTCATTGCTTTCTAAGCTCAGTTTTCTCTCAGTCTGTAATGCATCAAAAACTCCCCACCCACCGGAGTTTGGAGACATGACAAATCCCCCCCAATACTTCAGCTCCAAAACGCCAACAAAGCATATGACAGGACAGCTTTATAATCATTATTATTAGTAGTATTATTATTCCAGGATGTCTTAGGTCATGGTGCTTTTACAAGTGGGATTTTCCCGTTGATGATTATAGTGTTTCTCAGGGAAACAGGAGTCAAACCGATAAACACCAAAACCAAAAGCACATTTGCTCTGTCACGATATGAAAAAGAGTCATCAAGTGGAGTCAAATAACCTCTAAGCATAAAACTATGACAACTGTTTAGACATGACATGTATTTTTTTTATCAAGTGTACTTCCTTTGGTTGTCATGTTTGTTTGGATAAAAATCAGTTGTCTTTTGAAAAATTAATAGTAAATACTTCATTTTTCACTCTTTAGGTCAAAGTTATAAATTTTCTCACTGATAAATGAATATTTTGTTGTTGCATGTTGCGTTTTCATCATCAGCTTTTAGGTCATATCTTCCTGCAAATGCATAACATGTGTGCAACAAGTATCTAGCAACAAAGTCAACAGATATGAATATCTTTTTTTGAATGAATAATCCTAAAAATATGCAATTTTCTAAAAGATAAGTAGACTAAATGTTACAAATCGTCTCAATGTGACAAGGTTGAAGCAGATAGTGTTTGACTTTTTTTGTTTTGATCTCTGAATCTGAGCAACTGCAACATAAAGCATTTTGTCTTTTTTGCTGAAAACTGAGGTAAACGATTTCCCAATTATCAAAAATATGTGCTGAAGTGTTTTCTTTACTAATCAGTCTCAGTGGGGCTGGTTCATTCTTGTCTAATAGTGGGCGTCTGGAGTAAAGCTGTTACTGTTACAGCCGAACAGTTTGAGTTCACATATATAAATATGAGGCTGAGATTCACCTAAATGACTTTAACTCTACTATGATGCACTGTTTATTTCCTTAACTCTCATCATTCAGTCACCATCCCTTGTTGAAACTTTAAACTGGACTTCTCTAAACCAGCTCTCTGCTTTATGTTTCATATACTTCATTTCTTTTGTGGTGCATGTACAGTAGTTGCCTACAACAATGGTGCATGTCATTTTTTTTTTGCTGAAAAACTAAAATTTTCTGTACAAGGAGCCTTAAATTCCCCTGTTGTTCACTTACATCTTTAACAAACTACAGGAAAATGCAGGAACCCAATGTTGGAACACCCGAGCCCATTAAAAACACATTAAATATGAGCAGTATGTTGCTTAGCTTCTATGTCCATAACTACTAATATACAAGTACCTTTAGCAAACCACAAAAAATCTGAAGTAACCCTTTAAATAATTAGTTATCCCTTTATACGTTATAAACTTGCTGTGAAATGTCCTTAATTTTGTCAACATGTGTGAAAATGTGACTATGGTAGTTTGATAGTTTCATGGATTCAAGTAAAATAACATCATGCATAGTTTCATGAGTTAAATAATATCAAATAATTAGAAAAAAAACCCAATAAAAATACATTTGAATTATTACAGACACTTTGCTTGAGTCTTAAATTTCTGTCAGAGTGCCAGTAAGTTAAATAAGTCAGTTTCTTAGTCTTAGGATGAAGCTAAAAAAGAAAGTTGTGTATTTTAACAAAAAGTGTTGTATATAGGTAGAGTTGACCAATCAGAGCTGACTGCTTTTTTTCAGGAGGGCAGCAGAATCCTTAGATTGATTTTTTATTTATTAATTTTTTTTTTATAGATTATAAGCAAATTTGCAAAAGAAAGTAGCCCTTTACCAGGTGTTTCATTTGGAACTTTGGGTTTTGTTGTGTTAACACATCAAAATGTGCATAGAAAACATGTCAACATGCATTTTATTGTCATTTAAATACAATATTTGAGGTGCTATTTATGCAGCTTCATCCTTTAGTTTATTGGACTCACATTCACTGTGATGCCAACACTAGTACAAATGTTTTAGGAAAATACCAAGACTTCTAACATGTAGTAGTTATCACAAAGTGAGGCACAACAGAACAGTGACTCATGAGGATACTGGGTTCTTTTGAGTATGTATAAAAATATCCCTAGTTCATAATTTATATCAGTTTTAGCAGATCTCGTCTCCAAACACTAGCAGCAACAGAAAAATGCTGAAATGATCCACGATGACGGTCTGACACACAATGAGCTCCTTCATAGCCGGAGATGTGATGTGATCCTGTGAGGTTTAATCAGCACAGGAATGCATTCACCTGCCTCCACTCTGACTGACTCTCACACACAATATTATTCTTTTCCTTTCACTTGCTATTTGTGCACACTGTCTGTTTTCGTTCCCTCGTTCTACGTCTCTTAAATAACTCGTGGGTATTTCTGACTCAGCTGCTAGTTAAATTTAGTTCAGAACATAAACACAGAGCAGGACAGACTGAGCAAGAACACTGTTTTATGTTTTTAAGTGATTTTAATATTAAAAGTGATTTTTTTTTCCCCACATATCTTTAAAGGAATTCACTCACTTTTACAAATTGGTGCAGACGGCTTTCAGGGCTGTGCTGTTAGCTTAATTTATGAAGGATTAACAAGTTTTACAGCACATTTAATGTTATCCACTGCATCTGCACATGTGGTTTTTACCCCTCGGCCAAGGAGTATTGTAATAGTTTCATCTGTCAGTCTGTCTGTCCATTCAATGACACAATTACATTCTCTGAAGAATGCATTGATATATCTGCACCAAATTTATACAGTGGATGCATCTTGGTATGGAGCAGAAGACTCTTAAAAATAGGTGACCTTGACCTACTTTTTCAAGGTCAAATGGCCTTGTGCAGTTATAATATCTGACTACTTTCAAATCTAAACATGTATGTAATAAGTTTTACACAAAGACAATCTCATCTAAATTATAGGATAGTAACTTTCAGCAGAATCTTACACTATATTTGGTCGAGGGGTATTAAAAGTGGGCAGCATGTTATGTTATACATATGTTAACTGAGCTGGTTAAGAATCAGTTTTAATGCTGTGTGTATGTACATGGAGGTATGCACATCATTCTAAGGAAACATCCTTTTTTCTGTCCTTAGCCTTTATGTTAAGCTTTTATTACAAACTGTTGTCCATAAAGTTGGAATTATTTTGTTTTCAGACACATTCCTCTTTTTATTCCTATTTATACACATCAGTAATGACCTTTGACCAGGTGTAATGATTACATACTGAGTTTCAGTTACAATTTATCTATCAAGAATTAATCACATTGATACAATCATTTCATGAGAAGAGGCGAACATGTTACTTTCCAACTTTATGGCCAATAGTGTATGTACAGTTGTGGCCAAAAGTTTTGGGAATGACACAAATGAATTCCTTGCTTAAATGTGATGTATTTGTTAAGTCTTTTAAACCTGTAAAATACTTCTAATTGTTCTTCAGCGTACCTCAGAAACACACGGAAACAAACAAACAAAAAAAAACACTTCGGCAGCAAATTTTACAAAAAAAAGACTTGCGACAAAACTTGTCATCCCCTAAACTTTTGGCTATTGAATGTATTTAAAAATAAAACCACTATGTTATGTGAATCCATCCATCATAGAATCATATACTGTATGTGTCTGTATTTGTTTCTTAATTAAGTCTATAGGTGACCAAGCTTCACAGAAAAGCACATTTCCACAGTCACATATAAAGATTAAGCATCATTTTTAGGTCACAAACATGTTTTTTACCATTTAAACTTTTTTATATCTACATGTCACTATCAAATATAGGATGAGGATGTGAAACAAAACACCAAAAAATCTAACATTTATAATGACTGTCCACTACATTCAGTATAAATGTTATATTTTTCCTATGGAATTGTGTCACTTTTTACATCACTTAATGTCCTGTCACAAATTTACAATGATTAATGCCCTGTCACACTGGCATGGACAATATGCAAAACAAACTTTTGGGCCTCTCATCCATATTAAAAGGGCATTTTATGTCACTAAACGTTAGACAACAATGGTGTCACACTCTAATATGATCATTATCATCTGTTGTTTTGTGTAAATAATATGCACCTGAGACATCAAACATCAGTCATATAGAGTCCAGTGCAAAAGTCATTGTCCAACATTAGGTTTGTTGATTTAGTAAAGTTCTAATGACCACACATGCATTTCTCATTCTCTGTATTAAGATACAATTTGGACATATGCACTAAATGTCTTTAGCCCTTTTGTTTAGACAATAGGAGATTTATTACAGTCATTCTCTGATGTTTTATACCAGGTTTCATTCAACATATGTCACACGTTTCTAACCGTTTGTGCTGCTTCTTGTCATGGGGTCAGGGGTCACACTAAATAGTGACTTTAACCATTAGAACCTATTTAGTTCAATTTTTTGTGTATCTTTTAAGGTTGTGCACATATTCCCTATTTTTTCCTGTTGTATCTAAAGAAAGAGAATGAGAAATGAATATGTAATCATTTCACTCTGCAAAAACAACACACCTAGAGGTGGATGAGGTCTTTTGTACAGTACACAGTAGGTGTTGGTGTTTTACGCTCAGTTGATCGAGGTCAGCACAGACACATTTGGGAGATGGACACACGCTGGGGTTGTGGAAATCTATATAGCATGAAAAAAAAAGAAACACTTCAAACACTTTTTTTTCTTAAATTAACTTCCTGTTCTTGCTCAGCATATGGCGGACTATACTAAACAATGTTTGGAATGTTCGTAGTCATTTTTTACATTGTAGTTTACAGAAATATTTTGTAAAAGGATTGTTTGGACAGATTTATTCTAAAAAAACACAGGAGAAACATTCATATTAGTGTGGATTTGGATTAAATCTAGCCTTCATTTCATGCTTATACTACAAATGACCACTTGTTTAATAAACAGTAGCAGTCATTTTGTAAAATGCATTTTTGAAAAAAATGCCACTGCTGCAAATAAATGCACAAAAACATGTCATCTATGTACATTCTTACAACCAGTGAGTTCTATAATAAGTGGATGTTTCTATAGACTGACCCATAAGTTCATACAGATGCTCTTATTTTTCCTTCTTTGCATGTATTAATATCCTGTCCTCATGCATATACTGTTTTTGTTTTGTAATTTCTACTCACTTCTGCTTCCTTGCACAATCTTTTCTGTGCATCTTGCAATCTGTGGCATTTACAAGTGACTTCCAGATAGACGTCCATCAGATAATACCTGCAGGTCTTCCTTTGAATTCCAGTCCTGTTTCAAGCACAAACATGTCAAGCTTTGAGAGAGATCTAGCTACAGGGAACTTCCAGCTTATAAATTCCACTGAATGCATGTAAATAAACCTTATAAAGCCTTGTTTTTTTTCTACTGTCCTCTGAGTTGTTGATAAAAGCTGTAAAAATACTGTTGACCTCCTACACAAATCAACAAACAGCTGCAGACTTTGTTTCTCTGCTCTCAAACGTCACTGTTTTATCCAGTTTTTCTCATTTCTTCTGGACTCTAAACTTTAAATTAAATCAACAGAAACACACCTACACTCCTGTTTGTAAGAATCAATGGTCCGTGTGGCAGTTGTTGCATTTTTTTGGAACCAGCTCATTGGAGGAAATAACTTAACACACAAAGAAAACGGAGAAGGCTCGATTACCAGGGAAGGATCTGTTACTCGACCTGGACATGAAGGCTCCTTTTTATTCATTGGCGCAAACTTCCTGAAGCTGAAGTCAGCAGATTTTCAGGGTCATGAGCTGATGGCTCTCGTTGGCAGATGAAGTCTTATACTTGGTTTATTGGGGGCTCATTCCTGACTTGTAATTTAAAATGTAAATGGATACAGATTATGAGTTGGCGCCTTCCAAAAAGCCTATTTCTCCATTGGTTTGGAGAAAACTGCAGGGTTAGATTCTGAAAAAACTCACTGTTGTACGTGTTGTTTAATGTTTTTCTATCATTTTGTCCTGCAGTCTCTGTCTCAGCGTTACCAGAGGCAGATTTCCTCAGTAGTCAGAGGTAAGCAACTATTAATTGACAACCATATTAAAATGTTTAGTCTGTTTTCTTGTGGGTTTGTATGAGGTACTTCTTCAGACGTTTCCCTATGAGTATAAGATGCAGAAACAAACCATTTTAACCACTGAAGAAGTCAAATTAATTTCAAATCAAAGTGGAGAGCATGAAAATTAATGACTCTTCTTGGTTTTTGTGTGTTGTTTGTTATCTGCCATAGCCTCTCCTAATTTTTATATAAACATATGGTAATAATAGCAGGCCAAACTTATGAAATTACGTATTTTTTGTTGAAAAATTGTAACATTCTCTTGTTACTAACCACTTGTGTGTGTGCCTAAGTCTTGAAAAAAGCTCTAGGAAAATGCGGGAACTCAGAACTCCTAATCACACTGAAAACTTAGGAAACTTACAGTAGTCAGTGCATGTAATGTAATAGAACATTATACAGCGTCTGTGCCAGTAATTACTAATACATAACTACCTTGAGAAAACCACAAAAATCTAAACCCTTTAAATAATTAAATTTCCTTCTAAACTTGCTGTGACATTAAGTTATTTTATTTGCCCTTGGATGTATTTTCTGTTAGATGAGGTATCTCGGGTGCTGCCCTCACTAGTGATGGATGACAGAGCTTCATCTCGCCCCAAAGTAGCGGCCCACGTTACTGGCAGCTTTGTGCCCAAACTGCAGCGAGAGGGAGGAGGTGAGTCATGAAATGAACTGCAAACAGCCGTCTGGGTATAAAGTAATAGATGAGCAAACCATAAAAAGTAGGTTTTGCTGATTAAGTGTCAGAAAGGGACTGAGTCTGCAGTATGAGGGTCAACAATCAAGCTAGAGAGTAAAAAAAAGTGACTGACTGTGCAGAATTTCATGTTTCCATCCTGTCTGACATGTCAGGATGGACTTTCAGCTTTGTACTAGAAGACAAAACTGATCAAAGTGTTGTTTGTTGTTTTTAATTAAAGCGGGTTTGTTTTCTCCAGCTCCGGTCTCGGCTGGCCGTCGAGTTCAAGGCCAGAAGATCTCGTGGTGGGAGGGACAGAAGGGGCTGGCCTTCCTCCAGGACGTCCAGCTGGTGGACGGGGAGCTGGTGGTGCCGCAGCCCGGCCTCTACTATGTCTACGCCCAGACGTACTTCAGACACACCCACTCCCTGGAGGAGGAGGGCGAGGATGGCGAGGAGGCTGAGGACAGGGGAAGGCCTCTGCTGCAGTACGTCTATAAAAAGGTGATGATCTGAGTCTAACACGTTCTCCTCCCACTGTGTTCAAAGCGGACTGGGTTTGATCTATGCTGGAAACTAACAGCTGTAGTGAATATATTTTGGGTTTTTTGAGTTAGGTACAGCTCCGACTATTAGGCTGGGATGAATGGAAACATTTACTTACATATGCATGAATATTCTTATAGATCAGACTATGCAACAGCATGACAGTGATATATTATTGATGTGTTAAAGGAGTGATATTTAGCTTTTTACCTCCACCAAGGAACCATGAAGGTTATGTTTTCATCAGGGTTTGTTTGGCTGTTTGTTGGTTTGTCTGTCTGTTAGCAAGATAACTCAAAAAGTTATGGACGGATTTGGATGCAATTTTCAGGAAATGTTGATACTGGCACAGGGAACAAATGATTCAAATTTTTTTTTGGGGGGGGAGGACTGATCTGCCTTGGCAGTGGTCTGCGCTCTGAATGCTTTTCTAGTTTTAAACGGAATTATGCGTTTTAAAACATTTCCCTGTGGTCTACATAAACTGTAAATGCTATGCTTGGGTCTGAATTCTTCATTAATTCGACTCATCAGGTCCATCTTCAACCCTATTTCTGAGTAATGACACCAGAAAGGTGGTTTTGAGTGCTGGCCCTTTAAATGCAAATGAGCCACTTCATGCCCCACCCCCATCCAGGTTGTTGAACATTTTAGGTAATCGGCTCAAAGTTTGGATATATTTTCAGTATGGACTACAACCGCTGCTGCTGACAAACAATTATGTCGTACTCGGAGAAATGTTTGTCGGAAGTCTTGACCTTATATGTGCAAATGTCGTGATGTAACTAGTTATAGATGTAACAAATTAAGCAGGAATTAAAACGGGTTGTAGAAATCCACTTGATTTTTGCCAAAATGAATACAAAGATAGCTTTGCAGGACCTGGAGGGTTCAAATTCAAACTTTTTGAACTATTAGGGTCCAAATACACAAATAAATGTACCAAAGACTAATAAATATGGGTTTAGCAAAATATGACCCCTTTAATGCTTTAGCACACTGAAGATATTAACAATCAAGTGTGTCAAAATCACTTTAGTTCAGGTTCCACATTCAGCCCAGTTTGATCTCAAGTGGGTCAGACCAGTAAAATACTATCATAATAACCCATAAATAATGACAACTCCAAATTTTTCTCTTTGTTTAGTGTAAAAAAGTAAAGTTACATGAAAATGTTTACATTTAGAACCTATCTTTTCATAAAAAAAATGTGAATAACCTGAACAAACATGAACAACAGGAAATGTCTTAACCCTGTTAATTTTTTGTCAGTTCCCAAATGAAATTTTCTCTATATCCAACCTTTCTAAAGGGATTTATCACCATTGAGGGTTATTATAACAGAAACAGAGAAAAGATTTTCTGTAAAATATATCATTAACTGAGCATAAACCAAGTGTCTCCATCTACTGTCATCAATCCAACTCCATGGGTTTTACTGGTGAATCAATGTTGTTGAAGATGACGGTGTTTTCACAGTAACTACGGAGCTTCTGAACGTCCAAATGGGTCATATCTGATGACCATGTAAAGATGAATAACTGCATTTTACACCAATTGTTTACATGTATTGATAGGATTAGTGATCAACAGGTATTTAATATTTTAGTGCAATTTTAACAATATTCTCCCTGTTACTAAATGTTTTGTGTCTTTGTAGATCCACTGTGATCTTTAAGTTGTAATGCACATGTGTACGTGATAAGCTAAGGCATAATATTATTAAAATTTATCTTGTCATAACAATTTGAGGTTGTTCATGGTATTTACATTTTTTAAAGACTAGTTTGTAGATGTAAACTTTTTCATAAAGTAATTTTTACTTTTTTCACTGCTTTTTTAGTGGTCCTGCCCACTTGAGCTCATATTGGTCTGAATGTGGCCCCTGAACTAAATGAGTTTGACACCCCTGCTTTAGAAGATTCAGTGTGATACATCTTTGTATTCAGTATAAAATGCTTCTACAGGTTTCAACAAGACAAATGTAAGACTTTGAAGACCTTCATAAATGCAGTTAAAGAGATTTCAGCCCTATTTCATGTCCATACTGGGAAAAAAACTAGTTAAGATATCAATGAGCGGGTGCTGGCAGGCAGGTGCGTCTTTCTTGCCATGAAACGTTAATGTCTTCATACCCAGGGTTCCTCATTTGAATGTTTTCTTGGACCAAGTGCAGCAAGCTTCAAATATTTTCAACAAGCTTCACCTTGGCACTAAAAGTGCTGTTTTCAAAGTAGATCTCATTGAAATTGTACTTTTCTATATTAGATTAAAGTAAAATATAGAGAAAACTTACTGATTTGAGAGGAATTGGTTATTTTTTGGGGTAAGAGGAAGGTCAGGACACATTAGCTGGGTGTGATCATTTCTGGCCGGGCTGTACATGGTTTCGTGTGTTTTTTCCCAGAAAACATGTAAAGTGAGACTTTTTAACGACCTTAGGAAACCCAAGTATATACAGAACTATCAGATATGACAAAGAACAGCACCAGATCTTCACATTCAAAAGGCTAGAGCAGAGGTGTCACACATACAGATGGGCCAAAACCAGCCCACCAAAGGGTCCAATCCAGCCCGTGGAAGGAATTTGTGAAATGCAAAAATTACACTTAAGATATGAACAATCAGGGATGTCAAAATCATTTTAGTTCAGGGGATACATACAGACCACTGTGATCTCAAGTGGGTTGGACCAGTAAAATAATAACATAATAACCTATGAATAATAACTCCAAATGTTTCTCTTTGTTTTGGTGGGAAAAAAGTGCAATTATATGAAAATGTTTACCTTTACAAATTGTCCCTTCACAAAAAATGGGAATAACTTGAACAAATATGAGCAATATGAAATGTCTTGAGTACAAATTCAACATTACGTCTGATACTAATATTTTGTGTATTTGTAGATCCATTGTGATCTGTAAGTTGCAATTCATATATGTAAATGATAAAGTGAGGCATATTTTTCAAATTGCACTTATTTTTCATAAGAACTTTCAGGTTGTTTGTGGTGGTTCATGTTATTCACATTTTTTAAATGTATAGGCTGTAGATGTACAAATTTTTAGAATGTCATTTTTACCTCCACCAAGGAACGGCGAAGGTTATGTTTTCATCAGGGTTTATCTGTTTGTTTGTTTGTTAGCAAGATAACTCAAAAAGTTCTGAACGGATTTGGATGAAATTTTCAGGAAATGTTGATACTGGCACAAAGAACAAATTCTTAAATTTTGGTGGTGATGGGGGGGGGGGGGGGGGGGGGGGGACTGATCTGCCTTGGGGGAGTTTTGCGCGGTGAGTGGTGTTCTAGTTTAACTTTTTTCACTCTAAAACACAGAGAAAAGTTTGAAGTTGACATTATTCATAAGTACCATGTTATTATTTTACTGGTCTAGCCCACTTCAGATCATGTTAGTCTGTATGTGGCCCCTGAACTAAAATGAGTTTGACACCGCTGGAATGGAGCCATTTGATCTATGCTTAAAAACAACCAAAAGTATTAATTGCTAATCAGTTCATGGATAAAATACTCTAACTCTAATTTATTTACAGTCTTGTTTTACGACTTAACATCTGCAAACTTTCTATATATGACCTCCCACCCTCGCCTGTCTTCATCCCCCTCCTCCTCTTCCTCCCTCCAGGTGAGCTCCTACCCAGTTCCCATCCTGCTGATGAAGACGAGTCGGACCTCCTGCTGGTCCCGCGGCTCCCAGTTCTCCCTTCACTCTGCCCATCAGGGGGGGCTGTTCCCCCTCAGCACAGGAGACCGCCTGTTTGTCACGGTGACCAACGCCTCCGCTGTGGACATGGATGAGAAAAGCAGCTTTTTTGGGGCGTTTCTCATCAGCTAGAGGCTCTGAACCAGATACTGACGTGTTTCTGTTCATGAAGAATCTTTTCATGACCAGATCTTAATCTCCCGTAATGAGTCCCTAAACTCACAAGGAGTAAAAAAGCAAAACTGCAGCTTTGTTTTTGTTGAGAATCAACAACAAAACAATTTGCCAACACTGGTTTGGTGGGTAGAACAGAGCAAAAGGACTCATGGATTTGGGGCTGTGTGTGTGTGTGTGTGAGTGAGAACTATTCAGGCTATTGTATTTTCGAGATTTCAAAACAAAGAGTGGCTTTGAGTCACCAGTATTACAGTTCCAGTTGTACAAACATTTTAAATCTGTGTTCAGACAGAGAGAAGGTAATTTTTGGTCACTAAAACACATAAATAGACATGATATGATGATAATGGAGGAGATGAAAACCAGATTGTATCACTGTAAGTTAGTTCTGTGAGTCAGTTCAGTTCACATTCTGTCTGAATACAGTGAAAGAGGCAGACAAAATCTCCACTAGAGGACTGCACAAATTGCATGTAGTTTCCAAATTAAACAAAAAAGCAGAAAATTAACCCCAAACAAAAAATTATTAGAACCCTTGACATACTTCAGAGTTTTAATCTGCGTTTTTTAAAATGAACTGTCCATTAAAATACCCGTAAAACAAATGAAAATATATATCATCATGCTCTATAAACCATAGAATCATAAGGAGATTTAGATCATTTTACTTACAAAAACAAGCTCGGCCTGTTTCCCTGTCAGTGTCACACGATCATGTTCCTTCACTGAAGACAAATTACCTGTGTGATCACTGTCAGGTGTGATTGTGGTTCAATTGATGGTGAGTCTTAGGACCCAGCTGTGCGATTTTATTGAAAGTACAAGGGCCAATCCTGCTCAGTAAGTAAATATTAAAGTTAAAAGTTGATAAAAAATAAACATATTTAGATAAAAAGACTGTTTTGAATGTGGAACAGTCAATAATAGTGTAGATCTGTGGTAATTCATGACATTATTTTGTAATTTTGGGTCCTGAGGAGGCTCCAAATTTCTCTCAAGCTGAAAAAGTTTGAAAAGAAATGCAATATTTCATAATGTCCTTCATACACTTTATATATAAATCATCCTCAGACAAGACTAACCGGTCACAACGGAGCATCCCCCGGCTGATCCGATCCACCACAAACTATTTTAAAGCCAAAGTTAACATGCGAAGCAACAAAAAAAAAAATTTGCTTTTAACACTTTGAGCAGTTTTGAGCTTCTCCACAAGGGGGAGCTGTTCAGCCATCATTAGCCCATTTGTGCCTCCTAGAGGAGACTCATTAAAACTTCACACAAAATTGTTCTGCCTCCATGAAATGTTTGTATAAAACCTTCTTTGTGTGGACATATGTGATTATCTGACATATACATATGAGTGTGTGTGTGTGCATGTGTTTATAAAGATGTAAATATTGTGTTATATTTACTTTGGTGTGTTGTGAATCAGCCTGAATACACAAAGAAGAGCTAGCTGTGGGCCTTAAACAAACCTCTAGTCTTAAATTTCCCTCATTCTGCTTCAATAAGGATGGTGTAACAATACCCCTTCAGCATGTTCTAAATATGTGTTGACAGCCACGTTGGACGACAAACATCATCACCCCTTTAACACTGAACTTTCAGACAATGCTGCTCACAGACGTTGCTTTGTGCATCAACAGGATCACAGTTTCTCCATCTGCTCTGTCTTCCAGTTTGTTGGCCCGTCTGTCGTAACTCCTCTCCAAATGGCGCATTACAAGCTTCATAAAAGTTGGCATTCCTGGCCTTTCAAGTCATGTTGGATTAACTGCAGATGCGACCTGCAGACCCAGAAAACATTCACATCTGGATTCAAACATCAGAAATTTGGGATTTTTTTTTTTTTTCAAGCTATGCCGTTAAGTCCAGTATTACTGAGAACACTGGTTATATCTGACCAAAAATTCAACTTAAAGTCACTTAATTGGTTGTTTTGGACACATCACAGCCATCACTATCATATAAAAAAACATGTTATCACGTGTGTGGTCAAAAGTTCACAATACCTCCACTTTCTCTAAAGGTTTGGAAGTTTACTGATCTGTCTGGCTTCCTTCTTTAATTTCCTTTTTCTAACTAAATTGATAGTGATACTACTTCCTCAAGTGTAATATTGCTCTAAACACTGCTTTCGTACAGTTTGTATCAACTTTCAGGGTTTAATTGACTTCCATTTCTACAGAAAAGCTGTAAGATTTTAACACTTTCTATTTCTGAGACTATACTATTTTTCAATTGTTGGTAACCTAAATTTTGGACTTTTGGAACAAAAATAAGCAGTAAACTACTAGTGATTTAAGGGGTATAAGAAAATATTCCACCTCAATGAAATGTCTGTACAAAAAATATGTGGATTTATGTATGAGGCATGTTAAAGGTCATAAAGAACTCTGTAGCCTTTAAGTGGACCTCATTCTGCTTCAATGAGGATGGACGTATAAAACTAAAAAGCTTTTTTATTACTCTTGTGAAATTTTCTTTTTATAGTATAGAGACTGAGAAAGTGAGGTCAAAGATAATATGTCCGTAATGCCTCATAAAACAACAGACAAATAAGAAGGAAAATAATAATAAAAAAAAGTTGAATTTCCTCCAGTATTTTCCCCCTTTGTTTTTCAGGCCTTTCAGTAGCTCAGGAATATAAAACATCTTTTCCAGTGAAGTGTAAATAATTGACAATTCCTATAAACAGATTTGAGTCAGCTTTTTTACATGCAACCTGGAAAAATATACCATATGTTTATATAACCCTTCAGGAGTACCTCCAAGAAATGTTCTGCATTTTTGCCAGAAGGTTTTGGATACATGGGAATGAGCCTTTTGCCCTGAGTTTAGGTCCCAGATTAGACTGATCTATGAGGAAAAACCTCCAGAATAAAAGTAGTGAAATTTTAACAATTTTGCGTCCCTAATAAAGAAAAAATTAAGTCAAAATGCTGGTTGGATGTAGTTTCCAAGATACAGTCTTGGGTTAAAATTACTCAAAAGGAATGTGTGCCTCAGAGCAACAGATCTACTTCCAAACACTGCCTGTATATTACAATACATTCACTTTTTTATGAATCTATTGTATAAATGTACATAAACCAATAAATATGTCTAACAATACTTAATCTTATACATTGAAAACATCAGCTAAGCAGCACTTTTGTTATTTGTTTTCCAATTTTTATGAAAGTATGTAAGATTGAGCACATTTAACCTCCACAGACCACAGTTATTTGGGTTTGTTTTTGACGTCCAAAGAACTGAACATTTCCAACAAAATCATCCTTCCAGGTCAGTTAGTTTTGCAGGCAAGCAAAAACACCTCCTCACGTATTTCTACCTCTGTATTTTTCCCCAGTAATGTCTTACATCATTAATTGTTACAGTGAATAATTGAGGTGATTGCAACTCACAGCATTTCTGCAGCGATGGAAGTAATAATATGCAATTTTTAAATTAAGTTTTACTTTAAATGTTATCTTTCCTACATAAATAAGTATAAATAAATAACTCAGCATGCTCCCTTTAATCTGGACAATAGTTTACCTCAGTTAGGATGTATGTGTTCATTTAATGCACCTTTTACTCATTTTTTGTACCACTGTAAATAAATGGAAGCCTTGAAAGATGATGCAAACAATTTCTAGGATTACTTTTGTCGCTTACAAATCTGTATAAACACTTACACTGACAGATACTATATTGATATCACAATAGTTAGAAAAATGCTCTCAATAAAGGAAAACGGAATGTGGATTTGCCATATCATTATACCTGACTGGTCTCCATGACAACAGAGCTCTGCATTAGCTGATGAAGGTCCTTGAGTTGTGGGTGTAGATCTGTTGTAAAATATAAAAAAAAACAAAAACAGACAGGACTGTAGCACTTGTGTAAATACCTTGACTTTTCTATTTTCATGATTGTGCTATGAATGCAGACTTTTCTAAAATGTCTAAAGATGCATTTTATTTCTTTGTTTTATTTCTTAAACACATTTGGTGTTAGTTTGTTACTTTGTGCTCTTTTTGTATAACTGTATTTTTGAGCTAATGGATCTTGAAGGTGGATGTTTGCGGTGCTGGATGCCTGGAATTCATTTGTTTTCTCTTACATTAATCGGTGAAAGAGTGGAAACAGTTGTACCTTAAATCTGACTCCTTCACAGGAAAACAGAAAGCATCCACCTGCAGTCAGTCTTCTGCAAAACACCAAAAACAGCTGCAGTAACAAGGCTGTAAAAGATTGAATGAAACTAGATTTTTGTGCCTAAAAGAGCAAACCTAAATGTGAATGTACATAAGCCAAATTTGTTTGTAAATATGTGAAATAAAGACACTGTAAAAAAGCAGCTGGTGGTTGTATTAAACTGTTTGGCTGTAGCGGAGATGGGACTTACTTCCTTTGATTTGACCTTAAGTAATCCCATTTATTGAAAGCTATTTGTTTTACCACGGTTAAAAGGTGATAAAATAAAGGTTTTGTGATGAAAACAGAGATGTTATGATGGCGTATGCTGCCATCTAGTGTTTAAACATGGTAACGCAAGTACAGAAAAACCAGCAAAAAAGAAGAAAAAATTATCACACAACACTTGTCAAGTTTTTGATTTTCTTTCTTTTTTGTGGAAATATGTTACAGTTATATTACAGGTATTTAAATGCCCCAAGGGAGAACAAAAACAGTTTGGAGACACCAGAAACTAACACTACGAAGACAGTAACGTAACCGAGACAGAACAGTCCAAACTGAATCAACAGACTTGTTGGGCTGAACCATGAAATAATATGACACGTAACCTATGTTAGGAGACGTCCAATAAATACTGCAAATGTTGTTAACGCAACTTATAAAAAAAAGAGAAACAAAAACACAAAGACAAAAGACAAGGAAAACAGGTTTGCTCTCCTCGAGTCCTTTGTGGTATTTAGCAGCATGTGTGTAGCTTCCAGAAACCATATGTGACAAACAACATGCAGGGGCTGCAATCAACCAGAATATTTAACACAAACATGGTAAGATTAGAAATATGGTGGGGAACATTTCATTAATCTGTGTGAAGAAGTGTTTAAAACAACACAAATGACTGAACATGAAAACTTTTAACATAAGATCTAAACATGTGGCAGTTTCTCTTGACTCAAACATTCACCACTTTATTGGTTAAATACACATTTTTCTAATATTCACCAGACATACACATTTGGCTGGTGATGTTAAATTCACAACCTGTTTGGTGCCGATCAATATCTGTCAACCTTTATTTCAGTAAGTGCTTTTAACATATTTATTGAAGTTGATTTTCTGACTAATTTCAGCACAAATTTTATTGTTGGTGATCTTAATGTCCTAGTGTGAAAATATTCTGGTTGAATGCACCTCACACTGGCTTCTGTTGTTTTTAATGTAACTTATAAAACAGATCTTAAAATGTCTTCTTAATGGAAACTCAAGTCCGCATACAAAAACTTCTCTCGAATATAAATTACACCAGTCTCTGATGATGATGATGATGTCTCCGCTCCTGCTCATATGGTTCATCTCCAAACCAAACCCTTCCCCTCTTACATACACACTCACATGCACTCACACACACACAGAGAGGCGTGTGACCTCAGTCGACACTCCTGACTTAGCTACACAACATGCTCTACACATTGCCCATAGTAGAGAAGAAACTTAAAAGAACTATCCCCACTGAAATGAAATCTCTGCACATACAGTAACGCTACATCTCCTTTTTCCTTCTTCTCTTCCGACTTGTATGCAAGACCACAAGCATGGTGCAGTTTTGGGCGGCGGACAGAGGGCAACTCCTCAGCTTCAGCTGGTGACCCTCACTTCACTACCGCCTGTCACTGTAGCTGCCTTGTTCTGGCTCCGCCACCGCAGGCCCCTGGCACGACCCGATGGATGACGCCCGGCTGGCGGGGCGGGGAATGTGCGCGTCGACTAACCGGAGGAAGGGCCGGGACCTCAGCAGTCAAACCGCATCTCCAGTGAATCGTCAAAGCCCCTGTTGTCGTGCCCCGCCCCCGACAGAAAGGTAGCCGTGACCGGAGCCCCCGTTGCCGTGGTGACGTTGAGGAGGGTGTTGCCAGGGGAGCTGGTGGCCGGGCTGCGGAGGGCCGCTGCTGTGATACTGGTCAGGTTGATGCCCAGAGTGAGGCGGGTCTGTTCCAGGGCTTTTTCTGGCACAGCAAAGGCCTCCAGCTTCTTCTCTCCGTTGGCCATGTACGAGTTCTGGCAACCGCGGCAGATACAGTCCAGACACGCCTTTAAAAAATTAATGACACAGTTTAATGGACAAGAAAAGAACACAAGAGCACCATCTAGTGGATATAAAGGTACTTTCAACAGAAAGGTAAATAGATTGAGCTGTGAGTTTGGTCAGAATAACGACAAAGTAAATGACTGTATGTGTCTAAAACTAGGGCTGAACACAGACTTAATGCTGTCTAGTCCAAAGATGAGGCACAATGTGAGTCAAGAGTCAAGTACCAGCCAGGTCTCTGATAACGGCTATGGGCGAGGTGGACACAAACAATGTCCTCAAATACAGGCCAGGTTAAAAATAAAGCTGCAAAGACTCCTGGTGCCTGCCCTATAATGTGCAGGCCAGCTGGACATAATGTACACTTGTGTCACTTTATTTTCAACATATAAATTGTCATAAGATGGTAAAGCTTTCACAATAAAAGCCTGTTATGAAATTATTGGTTTCTATCCACTGAATTGTCATGAGTCAAAGGATGCATTAAGTTAAACGATACAATACGATAACTAAGAGAGCAAACAGGAGCAGATAAAAACAAGGCTTAGCACTAAAGAGGAGGGAAGTAAAAATAAAGACCTGTCTCTAATACTAGCCTTGCTCTTCTTCAGACAAGGTAAATGAAGGCCCTGGCTATTGTTTGAGAAAACATGTTAGAAAAATACATTTATAAGAAGCCAAAAGGATTAATTTAACCATTAATTATATATTATGGTCAAGTGTCAGGTCTACTGATAGAGAAGCATTGATACATCAGCTACAATATGAACTTTGTTTGACTAGAAGGAGAAATAAGACATTTGGCTATGTCTATTCACTCACCACTATTGTTGTGGATTGTTATAATTTAACTTGTTTACATATATTTGTATGATTGAATTTGTGCTTATTAAGAGATTAAGTGCCAAAGGGCTGAGACACTTTAAAATTCCTTTGTTTCGCAGCAAAAAATGGAACAAATATGGGAAAAATTAAGAAAAATCGTCAGTGCTGATGCTTGCTATCAGGAGGACTTGTACCATTATCCTGGAATTTCCCAATCACTGCATCCCTACTTACCAAATGTGATTGTATTTCCACTTAAAATGTTTTACTAGAATAAATACACAGTACTAAAATGACAAAAAACATAGAAAAACATAACAAATAGTCTGGGCTCAACTGTGAAAACTTACAACTAAAGCTTTTCTGGCTGTGTTAAAATCTCTGCCTCTTGCAGAGCCAATCAGTCACATCAAGGATGTAATGTAAAGTAATGAGCTCAAAGGAGGAAACTCATCCAAACATTAGCTGCTGTAGGATTGATAGAGCTGTTATGTGACAGCAGGAGCACATCTATCTTCGCAGATTATGTTCTATACGAAGTATAGTTTACAGCTGTCCAGGAAATATGCAGGCAACACAAAAGGGGGGAGCAGGAAAAAGGACGAGGAGCTACTTTTATCACATGGACATGGCGTGGGTATGAAAAGTCTGGCTGAAAAAACATAGTCTACTGCCTACTGTTTTATATTTTAATCACTTAAATTTCATCATTACTCATTACATTCTTCACTGAAAACCTGTGAAAAAACCCTAAAGGACTGAAGAATAAGTAAATAGAACTAAATAAATAAATAAATAAGAGCAATTTATTTTTATTTGTTGAGTATGTATAATGAAAATATAAAGACACAGATTATTCTTCATTTTTCTATCAAAAGAAATTAAACTTTGGTTTTTGTAAACATTTTCTAATAGTTTACAACAAAACAACTCATCAATTAATTGTGAGAATAATCAGCAGATGAACTGACATTTAAAGAAACCATTAGTTTCAACCCGAGTAATTTGTCTCATGAAATGGTCAATGTTGGGATACATGGTAAACATTTATTCACAGAGCCTTCTCACCTTGCGGTTGGAGTAGCAGGGACAACGCTGCCCCCTACAGGTCAAAACAGAGGGGTTCTGGGTGGCTCGGCCACACTTGCAGCCCTTCTTCTCCACAGGCTTCTTGTACAGTGGCTTTGAGGGGCTGGGTGGGTGTGTCAAGGGGTGAGCATGGGGGTGGGGCAGTACCCGGTCACGAGGCTGCGCACGAGGTTTGGGTGTCCCCTGTCTGGCCTTGGTGTAAGCTTTCTTAGGGCCCCCATGATGCTCCACAGTCTTTTTCAGTGCTTTGTTGGACACTAGCACAGTCTTGCCCACCTTTGGAGGGCCGCCATTAGGCACCGGTGCCAGGTGAGGGTGGGGCGTGACTGCAGGAAACTTGGGCTCCTGTTTGGTGGTGGAACCAGGGTTTGGGTGATGAGGGGAACTGTTGGCACCGAGCGAAGGCCCTCGAAGCAGGCTGGAAATGGGGAGGGGCTGCACCTTTTCGCTGTCGCTCTCTGAACGGGAGCGTTTGCGGTGGCACCGAGGGGGGACACGGGGGACGACAGTGGGGGGTTGCGGGGGTGGCTGCAGTGAGGGCTGTGCGTGAGGCTGGAGGGGACGGAAACTGTTTTCTGTGGGGAGGGAAGGGAGGAGGCGAGAAGGGTTAAGGGGTCCGTTAAGAGTGGACTGAGGTACAGAAGGGGAGCAGTCCTGCTTCGGATGTGGCTCGAGGGTGGGGTCAGGGTCTGTGTCCGTTTCCAGTGTCCTGAGCACCTCCTCCACACTCAACAACAGTGGACCCCCTCCATGTTTGAGGTCGTCCCCAAAAGTGCTGATATCACAAAGTCCCGCCTCCCCCGTCCCTGTGACACTCACGCACACTGGGATTTCCTCAGCAAAGCACTCCTGCTTTGGAACCCCCCCACCTGTTTCTATGGTGATGGGTTGCAGTCTGTCTGAACTGACAAGGCCGTTACAATCATGCAGTCCATTTATACTCACAGGGTTCGGCTCCTCTACCTTAAGCTCTTTTGTAGGAGGAGCTTCCTCAGGCTGCAACACCTCAGATGTGGAGGCCGCCTGCGACACACCAACTGAATCTGAAACGTCCTCTGCCTCTGGCTCGCTCTCAGCCAATGTCAGGCCCTCGTTGAGAATGGCCTGAAGGTCCGGCGAGTCAGTGGCAGCGCTGGCTATGTGTGGGGCAAGAGGTGACTGGGTGATGTAGAGGCAGAGTTTCCTGTAACAGTGGACGAGCAAGGAGAGCTGCCTGTTCTCCTCAAAGCGGGAGTAGTCCTTACACCAACTACAGGACGGCTTTAGCTGCATCCTCTGACCCTTACAGCCTAGACAGACATAGTGCTGACATGATGAGTTGGTAGGTGCGATGGGATCCTGCAGCAGGTTACCTGGAAGTAAAAGGAGGAGACCAAAGGAAATATCATACACTGATTCATTCTGACATTCCAACAGTCTAGAAAGAGCAACATTAAAGACGCCAAAAAAAGATATCTGGCTAACCAATACAATAAATTGCAAAGCTGGATTAAAAAATCTTAATAAATATTTAGAATTTACAAATTCCCTGTTATTTTTCTGCCACTTTCTCAAACAAAATTGAACAGATCTCCTTTCAAATTCCATTATCAAGTTTGACATCATCATTAAAAGATTTTATTAGAAATATTTAATTATAAAGCGATCAAAAACTATGCAACAAAGTCATGGGATGTTAGTTTTAAGTGTCTGTTATCCTGAGTGGTGTCTGGCAGCTTTCCAGACTGAATGACAACCAGTCTTTGAGAGAAGCTTCCTTAGCAACGCTTGTTGCTAAGGAGCGCAGCTGCAGATAGGAAAGAGGATGAAGGTCCATTCATAAGGAACAACTAACCTTACACATTCAGCAAAGCCTGCGTGATGAATACCACATAACCGCTGCAAGTGTCTATATTTAACACCATGTAAAGGCTGCTTTCATTTTGATCTATTATTTACACAGTGAAGGTGGAGTAGGTTATCTGTGAGTGTAATAAAACTGCTCCTCTTCTCACAGAAACACCAACTTTGCACTTACCTCACATCAAATATGGGGAAATACATAATAAAAATATCAATAATTCACGTATAAACCATATATCCATTCATTTACAACAAAAAGCTACAGCCCAGCTCACTCTGTGGAGTTCCAAAAAAATAAATAAATAAATAAAACACATAAAAGGTGTGGAATATTTGCTCTCTATATTTTTGGGGGACTTTCTGCATCATGTAGGAGCAGTGAAAACTTCAAAGCAACTGAACAAAGTGCATCAAAAATGGACTTTATTTATAACCCATCTTCATAACTTTCAATTAGTGCCGTGCTGCTGTAACCAACACATCACCAGTTGAAGAAAACCCAATATACCTCTAACTCTGGCCTCTCTGCAAAGGCTTGTTGTTGACTATTGAATTGACCTGAAAATTTATTGCTGACTGATGTATGGTTGCTGCAGTCTACCGTTTCATAGTGGTAAGAAAATTGATGATTATCCTACTAGGATCATTTGGTTATATGAGGCACTGAAAAAACATGCAACTGAAAGAATCTTGTGTATGCATGTTTTATGTCGCATATATGATTTTATTTACTTCTATACAGGCATGACTTTTCCCCCCTCTAAATTTTATTTACAATAAAACATTTGTAAAACCAAACAAACTATTTGTGTACCTTTAAGGAACACTGTAACTGAAAACAATAATAACAGCACTGGCAATAGTATCAACAATGATAATACTAATGATTAGGGATGCATAACTTGATGTTATCATCTGGTATCAGACAATAATGCACTTTGGAATTGCAATTTCCATCTAATTTTCCACGCACAGATCACATATATTGAAATGTGCACATCTTCTTTAACTCGAACTCCAACTGACATAAAAAGGATGCAAAAAGAGTAGCAATGTTTTACAAAGAATATCTCTTTGCTCAGGGTCACCATACATACAAGACCTTCAAGGGGCAGCATACTGTGAATAAATAACTACACAGGCACAGAGGCTCATTAATTGTGCAGCTCTAATATAATAATAACAATAATAGATTGTAATATGGTTGTAAGCTGTAAACAAGATGTCAAATAAAGCTTTCTGCCATTATTCATTTAACAGGCAACAAATAACCGCTGCTTCACTTTCCCTCCTACAGTCAGAGGTGTATATGAGCATCCTAGATTAATTCCCCAAAGCTAACAATAACTCACATTTCCTCCAATTCTCTTTTTTTCGCCTACAAGACAGGTTAATCTTTATAGAGGGGTGTGCGATGAAATCCAGTGTGTGCAAGGACTGCTTTTTTCCTTTCGATTCCACATAATAAACAGAAACGCCCCGATGCTGCCAAACAGCAAACAGAGGGAGGTGTGTCACGATGGGTGTAGCTATGACCAACGATGCGTTTAAGGCACACTGGAAATTTAGGTGTTACATTTAACAATCCACGCAAGGAGGCAAATGCACACGGACTGGAAGCAAAATTAAGGCAATGTGTAATTTATGATTTTAATTTGGGAGGGATATGACATCAGATGTACCACATTTTTAATTCAGGATTAAAAGACAGACAACCAAAGAATCGCCAGTCCACCTTACTACTGTTACTAACATTAACATTAACATTATGATTATTATTTGTTGCTGTAGTAGTTGTATGCTAACTCCGTTATTCACTTACATATGACTTTATAAAATAAAGTAATTTAGCTTCAATTTGTCATTGATAACAGGTGGTGATAAAAAAAACAAAAAAAAAAACAAAAACAGCCTCTTCATTAAATGGCATATGCTTTCTATAGACTATAAGGACAAAAGCTCAAAGAAAAGCGGCACTGCATTAGAGTATTGGGTTGTAACGTAAAATAATCAAAATAACACTTTTACACGTACTCATTCAGCAAATTATATATTTGGCTACTTTTATTGTATTTCCTCATATACTGTCTGCTTTCACGCTTTCTTGGTATTTGTTGATTTTACATTACGTATTTTATCTCTTTGTTTCAATTATGTTCAATGTATAAGTTAATATGTTAACATCTGATATAACTATGTGAGAAATGTTTACTTCCCTCAAGGGCTGAATACAAGGGTAAGTTCTTGAATTTCCGACTGTCCTTGAAAGCAGCTTCATTTCTATGCTTGCAGCTGACAACAGCGCATAGTTACCAGCACATACATTGACATAAGCATTTCATTAAATCACGTACAGAATTAATATATGTTTCTTCACTCACCACAGACCAAGCAGGACAGGGACTGGCGGAAAAACGGCAGCAGTTTGCAGAGCTCCGCCAGGGCCCGAGGGTCTCGGGGGTCGCACTGCAGCACCGAACGGCTCGCGGAGATGTAGAGAGAGGTCGCATTCACCGGGTTCATCTCAGCTGCCTGGCCCGGGGCTCCAGTTCGGCCCGGTCCGTTAAGATTTACTGACACGTTAAAACACTAGAGTCACACAAAAGCACACAATCCAGACCCACAACTCCCGCCTGTTTTGAGGCAAAATGATCGTTTTTGTCAACGGAGTCTGGGGGCTTTGAAGGGGGCATAGATGAGACAGATTTAACCAAATCACTTCTTCTTCGGTACCCAGTTGGTAAATCCCACATATATGAGCAGGTTATACATCCCCGTATCACTCAGCGAGCAGTCACATCTAATCCATCCTCAATGTGAAGAAATTAAAGTCCAGCTGCTTTCGACGGATGTGAGGGATAATCTGCGCATTCACAAGGGTAGAAACCATCCAACACGTTTGTTTCCATACAATCCATGAGTTATGATTAGACAAAGCATCGTGTGGCGCTCTTTCCTCCGCCACTGGCCTTATATTTAATACAGCTGGTTAGCTAGCAGCAGCGGCTCCCAAATTCTAACTGCGGCTTTCGTGACCGACTGCTCCGGTTTGCGATGCTTTCCCCCGATGCCTCCCTCCATAGTCCACATGCATTCTTGTTCCCGGTTTTCACGTCGGCCCACAGCTGGTATCAGACGGTGCATTTATCACTCCACTAGAGGCATCCGGTCTGTTGCTCCCACTTGGCTCGGCAGTGCAGCCCCAGCAGGCTCGTTATGGTTGTGTTATTGTTCGCGGAGATTCATGGCGGCTCGAAAACAAAACAGGCCGCCCTAGCTTTAAAAGGTCCCCGTAGGTGAAAAACACCGACTATTACATGTCGAAAGTGAGAGGACTGGGTGGCTAACCAGCTGCTTTTAGCAAAGCAAAAACAACTTCAAAACCTTATGTTGGTAAAAAGAAAAATAATCCGTCGGAAGCCCCGGGCTGTGGTGACAGTGCTAGCCGTTTGAGCTGCACCGGGAAGCCGGTCACAAAAGCAGGCCGCTTCCCTCTTTTCGGGATTAGCGGTAGTCTCGCGTTACTGCTCGTCGTCTCGGTGGGAACGTAGCAGCAAAAACCGAGGTCCTAGCCGAAATTATGTCCGCCTCCAGCCTTTAGTAGACCCCCAGAGGGCAAGTAGAGACAGAAAGTGATTTAAATCCCTATTTGTGTACCTAGCTATCATTAGCTGTGGAGTATTCCTCATACCTCCTGACGCTTTTCCGCATATAAACACGGTGGCGCTGTTGCTTACATCTCGCGAGAACACGTGGGAAGCGGTTCATTTTTAAAACAGGGATGAACGCATCCTCAGTAAAAACATTTCTACATTTTTAGATGTCGAAAATAAATGTAACTTCTATAATAATGAGCCTGAAACTTTAATACACTTGTTCTATCAATGCAACCACTCCAGGATTAAATTGATAAAATATATATTGTGTAAAGTCAGACACCCCATTGTAATTGATTGTTAGTCTGTTATTACATATTTTATTCACCAAGAGAGCAGCATTGAGTACATTATTATCTTATTAATATTGTTTGGTAAATTCCATACCCATGAATGCAGAGTGTTGAAAATGACCCCCAGTAATAAAATTAAAAAAAAAAAAAAAAAGAAAAGAAAAAAAAAAAAAAAGAAAAGAAAAGACCCCCAGTTTATACAGACTCCTGGCTGAATTTGAACATTACATATGCAGTGTTAATCTTACAGACTCCCCCAAATGTGATTAGACTCTCAAAATATGTGAACTTTTTTACAGAGAAGTGATGTTAAAGAACCCCTTTGTTTTGTTTTTTTTGCATGTTTAAGATTGTGGTAAGTTCTTGTGGTCTTTGTTAATTGTGTGTTTGCTCTTTGTTAATTGTATTCTTTGAAATAAAGTAAAAAAAATCCTCAGTGTAAACTTAAAATTTAAAAAAAATGCAGTGGTTTATTTTTATATTTGGTTTGTGTACACCTTATACAACGTATTTCTAAGTCTACTTGACAGAACCTGAAAATTGTATATTGAAATGGGAGCATTTGAAGAAGATCTGGTAGCTCCGAAACCTGTGTTTTGAATAAATAGCCACTTTGTCACTGATTCCAAGAATTTCACATGTTAACTCACAACTACATTGTGATCCTGTTCAACACCCTAGAACTAAACAGATGCAATGGCTGGGAATCAAACCCAGGTCAACTGCATGGAAGGCAGCTATGTTCACCACTATACCACCATTGCCATATGAGCAAATGCACATTGAAAGTGCAGTGAACCATTATTTTGAACACATTTTTCTTTACCAAGTTTATCTCAGTAAAAAGTTTCATTACATTTCTTATGGACGCATTTTACTTGTACACCAGTGTCATAAAAAATGTTGATGGGCTGTTTTTGTACATTCTTGTCATTTTTCTTGTTTAATTTGTTTATCATAATGTCTGTGTTACACCTTATGGCATGAATTTCTCAAAGAATGTTTTCTTTCTTTTCTTTTTTTTTTTTTTTTGTTAACGAAAGGTCAATTAGTCTGACATGCCTATTATATGCTAAACACTTTTTGCATCCTCAAGCCAAATATGTACACTCAAAAATACCCACTATAAAGTCATCATGCACAGTATGAATATTTTTTTCTGTTTTTTTTTCTCCTGCAAAAATCTCTGAAATCACTTCAGCTCTGCTCAAAACTACAAAATGTTCAATAATTTTCCAGACTTTATCAAATTAGCTAAATTATTATTATAAAATCACATATATAAAGATAAATAAGTTAACTGATCTTTACATTTGTTTGATGTTTGTTCATGTTCATCAGAGAATATTATTTTTTGATAAAAATGATAACTGGATGAGTGGACTTTATGAACTTTGGTAAATCAACAAATAATTTTTGAGATCTGTTTTCCTTGGATGTAATTATGGGAAATTATTGAAAATGTTCTATTTTTAAATTCATGTTTGGAATCTTTTAAACTCTGGAAATCATTATATTTGTTGGATTTAAAGACGTACTGAGTCCTATAAGTTTTTTTGAGCTGTAAACTAAATTATACACTCAACACATCAATGCTACTGTTAAAGTTTACATTTTCAAGAAATTTATAACAAATCAGCATTTCCCGTGCGGAGAATAAAACTGAAGTCTTTATTGCTCTCTTAGTTGCCAGACAACTGAAAAAAAAAATTCAAGCGCAATAACAGAATTCAAGATGGCAGATTTCTTTGTAGTCATTTCACACTGTGTTTACAAAAATACACCGTCTGGAATGAAATATTTCTCACCAGCTCCTGACAGCGCAAATGGCAATGTAGTAAATAGCAGGGAGAAAATTTTATTTAATTAAGTGACATATGGTTACAGGAAACTGGGGTGGTGGTCCCCCTTTTTAAGAAGGGGGACCAGAGGGTGTGTTAGAACTATAGGGGGATCACATGCCTCAGCCTCCCTGGGAAGGCCTACGCCAGAGTACTGGAGAGGAGAGTTAGACCAGTAGTTGAACCCTGGATTGAAGTGGGGGCTGCTATCGGAGTATGGGGTCTATGGACCACCACTACAGGCTAGTAAGTCCTTGTATGACTGTTAATTTAATTCTAATTAAATGTCAGTACAGACTGTCTGAAGTTAGGAAAAGCAGTGAAATTATTCTAAATATATCAAAAACTAATTTTAGAACTCCTATTCACAATAAAACACAAAACTAACCATTATAGATTTTCACGTGGCTTGCAGTTCTATGTTATTCTTCATTTTTTCCCGGCAGCAGCATGCCCAGTTTTTTTTTTAGGATTTTTCTAAATTGTGCAACAGCATGACATTAAACTTTTACTGAACACTTACAGTTGAACCCTCTTGCTACACAATGAGTTCCTTTTTGAAAATAGCAATCCACAAAACTATTTATGCAACATTGACAAGTTCTTCAGTAGTTTATGCTGAAGTGATGAGTAATTTAATGTTAACAAGTTTTCTGCAAACACTACGGTGAAGAATATTACAAAACAGAGTTGGCTTTATACTGACAACTGTTCCAAAGAAATTCTCATATATTTCCATATTGGTAAAAAAAATTCCAGAAATTATGTCAAATATATTAAAATTCCTTAATGAAAAAGTTGAACAATGTTGTTTGTACAGCAAAAATGTTACAATTAGATAATAGCCTCACATTTTAAAATCATTATTTACTTTTTGTCATGTTTGTCAGCTCATTAAAAAAAGTTAGACACTTTACCCATTTAAAAATAAAGTAGCAAAACAAATTTATGAAATTAATTTTAAATTAATGGTGGATATGTTATGGAAAAAGGTACATACATAGAAAAACATTAAAGTTCACATCATGTTACCTACAGTTACAGCAGTATGACTTTAACAACTTAAAGTATATTATAAAATGTGCAAACAACCGATGACTGAATTGATAGCTCATATGTGATTACTGTCTGTGTCATGTTATTGCATCTGTAGGTGGCCATTTCATCCTGTTGACTGAATTTCCATTTAAAGAAATTTTGTTTCCATTATTAGATAATGAACTGCATTTACATATACTGACATCACCGCCAAAATGACCTCATTAAAACCACCCAGGATGTTTAATCTCTTTTTGTTTCCTTAAATTGTCATTTAGTGATAATTGAGTACTGTTCCTTCAATAAATACATTTAGCATATATTTGACCAGATCTCAGAAGACTCAATAACGACACTGATGCATGTCTGATGAAAAGTTTTACAGACCAAAAAAGTGCCAGAAAAGTTCTGGTAAAGAGACTTCAAATTAAACACTGTGGACCAAACCATGTTAGTCCAACAGAATTATAGTTGACAGTTTGTTCAGACAGATTAACACATTTAACCAAATAAATGCAATCTCATATTTTTTAAACAGAGCTTGTTTTTCAAACGAGTATAAAAGTAATAGATTTACTCCAACTAGACAGAAACTGCTAGAATGAATGTTTACATGTGCATTAGCCGCTAATGTTTTCCAGCTGAATGGAACTGAAAACATTCTAATCAGATCAGTGTCTTCAGACAAACATGTTTTTATTCTGATTATTATTAGTAGCATGTTAGAATTAGTGCAACCTACCAGAAAAAAGTGAACATATATACTGAGATATGCAATAAATATGACTGAAGAAATTTAACTAGTTCACAAGTATTCCACAAGTTATTTCCTCTTTTACAGTTTCCAGCAGTGTCTCACGCCACCATGAACGAGTCATGATTCTGAGTTAAAAATGGTAACGGACACTAAAAATACTCAAAGGTTTATTCTTAGTGTAGCTCTGAGTCCAGGTGATTCCCCTCTGATGGCTCAAACATAGTAATAAGAAAAGCTGAAGCTGCAGTCTGAGACATTAAACAACGATAATGTCACAGACATGCAGTAATTGAAGAAATATTTCTGCTATCATACGTACCTTCTCTAGATTACAGTCTTAAAACTGCATCATCTGGAAACTAACAAAAAACAAACAAGAACGAGCATTGTTTTTCCTTTCAATAAAACATAATAGAGGATATATTTCATATCATTTTGAACTGTTATTATTACCATATCTGTACTAAAGTAAGCACATTTAATAAAAAAAGAGCAGATAACAATTAAACCACTTACAAAATGCTTAAAGCAAAACTTGTAAAACAAATTGTCAGGGGTCATTTAGATCAGGAAAAAGCAATTTACTGAGTTTTGATCAATGTCACAAAGAAATCTCCTGGAATTTCAGAATAAGGAGGTTCCCATATTGTCAGCATTAAAACTCTGCTTCACCTCTCCAACTTTACTATATATTCTACTTGTTACAGTGACTATTCTGCAAATATAGTAGTAATTACTTGTACTTAGGGCTGCACGATTTTGGAAAAAAAAAAAAAAATCCCGATTTTTTCCTCAAAAAACTCGATTTTGATTTCGATTTTTGCGTAAAACTACAAAAGACAACAGAAGTCAGCATGTCGTTTTCGTGAGCAGCCAACAATGCAAGGCACTGCTCTGACCTCAAATCTGTGATGGTATCACGTGATGAACCCACAGAAGTTTATTTGTTCTAAATTAAATTTTTATTGAATGAAGTAGAGTATACACCCAATGTATACAACAAGAAAATAACACAAGTTTGCCAGGGGGAATACACTATAATACAATGTCCAAATCAGAGCAAATACTTATGTTTTTTATACCTTTTTTATACCAGCCTTTTTGTTTCCAGATTTATCGAACAGCTTTAAATAAAGTTCAACATCTTTCAAAAAATAAATAATATTTGGTTTTGTGTTACAGAACTTACATTTGTGAATGAAAAATTTAGCAAGTAAGAGGACTAAATTTATATATATATATATATATATATATATATATATATATATATATATATATATATATATATATATATATATATATAATTTATTTATTTTATTTTATTTTATTTTATTTTTTTTTCCTCTGGGTATCTGGGTCCACAGCAGTGATACCAATGTAAGTCAGTGACAGGCATCAGTCGTGCGTGCGTGGACCACGTTATTATGACTGATCCACATGTGGTTCTATTTAAACTGAGGGACCCGTGCGTGGAACAGACCGACCCAGGACACGCTGGAGGGATTCTGTCACTGGAGCTGGTGAATGTGTGTGGGCAGTGGGCTGTGTGGGCTCCTCTGCTGAGGCTGAGGACCCCGAGACCCGGACCCAGTTCGGAAGAAGACAGTACGGTACGGTAAGATGAGTGATCCGCATGCAGTTCTATTTCAGTTGCGGGATCCGTGCGTGAAGCCACGGCTTACATTGCTGCAAGTACTGCGGGCTCATTAACAGATTTAACGTCCGGTCATTACACGGACTTCTGTGACAGACATCTGTCACTGAGAGGAGGAGGAGCCTACGGGAGCCCGTAAGCGCGCGGCCCGCAGGCACGAGAGAGATGAAATCGATTTTACGATTTCCCGTTTTTAAAAATCGTCCTAATTAAAAAATCCGATTTCGATTTAAAATCGATTAATCGTGCAGCCCTACTTGTACTAGAGGTGAACTGAATTTTCCTTACAGGGTAAAAAAAAAAGTTAATCTCATCACAACTGATCATCTCAAAATAAGTTTATATTTAAAAATATGATCCTTGTCAACAGTGTATTCTTACAAGTAAGAATGGCAAATAAAGGACAATATCTATTTCAAGATATGAACAATTTTGATCCTACCAGTCAAAACTAAATTTCAGAAACCTAAAAATCCATAGAACAAAAGTTTACAAAAAGTGGAAGTAGATGCTGCACTTGAGTCAAAAAGTAATGACGTACGTAGGTATGTGTAGAAAGTCAGGTGCTTGAAGGACAGATTTGAATTTATGAAACTGAACAGGACAGAAACTCTGTAAAAAGTTAACAAAAGGATCCTTATGTCTTCATATGGAGGTCACAGAAAGGTTATCAAAAAGCATCATTGAGAGAAATGAACAAAACAAAAAATTTTAATAGATATCCATAAATGTACACTTTTACCTTTTTGCATGAAATGACTGTGACAATGTGATTTATTCTTGATGAAGTGTAACTGGGACTCAGTATGTAATCATTACACCTGGTCAAAGGTGATTACTGATGTGTATAAATACGAATAAAAACAGGAATGTGTCTGAAAATAAAATTATTCCAACTGTTTGGACAAATGTATTATGAAAGTTCAGCTGTGTTGTTTCTAGTCATAACTGTGGTGATAGACGCCTGAAACTGCATTTATACAGGTCATAATGTTAGGTATGGATAAGTGTGATAAGAATATGGATATCTGGAATAGCTTTTCATGTTGTATATTTGATAGATATTTTATTTTTGATTGTACTTCTTCATAATGAGATTTCTAGATATCAAAAACGACCTTATGGACATTTAATATAGACAGATGGTTAGAAATATCATTTATCCCTGGAGGAATTATGTTGTGTTCAAGCCAATCTAACTAATGTACAGTATGTTAAGATGACAATACATGAGGGTATGAAACCCCCACCACGTCACAACAAACCTGAACATATATGGACATACAAGACACAAAACCTGCTACCTCCAGTGTCCAGAGTCTGTCATCACTATTTCCACTTGACACCAGGGGTTCCTCTTTTTCTCTGACCGTCCTGCATATAAATAAACCCACATCTCTCAGCTTCATTTATCTTTTGACTTTGTGGAGTTAATAACCGAACAAAGAAACCAGCTCAGCCCTCTGATCTGTTCTGTTTACTTCTGGAACTTTTGAAGATGTCGACTCTGTCTGCCAGTCGTTGGATTTTCCTGCTCAGCCTGGCTGTTGTGATGCTCTTCTCTGTATCACCAGGTAAAACCATTGGATTGTATGTTTCATCACCATTACACTATGTGACTCTTGTTTTTTAATCTTTATTAGGGAAAAAAAGATAGTTTAACATCTATAACAATGAGAGCCACCACTATTTAACTGACTGATAATTCATGTAGACCTGTTTTGGTGATCAATTATTCAATAATTATTAAGAAAAAAAAAGGCTTTTGCAATTTGCTGAATCCAGATAATTAAATGTAATTTAAAATTTTATGGTTTTGTTGTGCCGTTTAATTGTAAATTAAATATCACTATCATAGTTTTAGGCTCTAGAAAGTAATAAACAATGTTGTTAATTATATTTTATGGACAAATCAATTCATTACCAATGTGTAAAACAACCAGCATATTAATGAAGCAACTATAATACAGATATGATTATTTTGGGATTACTACACAGGTTCTATGAATAGGCTTGATTTTATTAATGAACTACCACCACTGATTGGGTTTTATGTAATGCTGATTAATTCATATCTTTTTGTTGTGTTGCAGTGCAGTCCTCTGTTCCTGGTGTTGATCTTTTCTGCTGTGGAGACGAAGAGCACCCAATTGTGAAGACAAAAATCCACCAAGACTTCATAAATGAGTGTTACGAGCAGAAAAGGCGTCCAGACTGTGAACACAAAGCCTTCGTGTAAGAATGAATGCTAAATCCTGATGAACCCACAACAGAATTGCACATATGTGCCCATTATTACAATCAGAATACAAAACATTTAGGTTTTTATTTTGTCTCTCCAGGATTATTACACCGAAGAAAACATGGTGCATCAGTCCTGAAGTAAAGTGGATCAAAAGCAGGCTAGCAAGTGTGAGTAATACAACATCCACAGTCCATCACATGAATAATGACTAAACATGTCTGGCTTTATCAACTCAGAATTAGTCTGAATTTAGCCACAGATAATTAATCTGTCATATAATGTTATAAAGAGGTCTTTGTAGATTCAAGCTGAGAGAAAAAGCTGTGATTTTCATGACGTATAATGAAGCAAAACACGAATGAAGCCTTTTCTCCCCTAATTTAGTCTAAAGGAAGCATAGATGTAAAAACAAAAAAAGGGAGGTCAAACTAAATCTGAGTGAGAACTGACAAACAAAAAATGAGTAAGAGGATGTTTGATAATTACCTCAGGTTCAAATGATGAATCTGTGAATGGAAATTTTAATATTAACTTTAACTGTGAGCTGCTGTTCAATATTCTACATGTTTTACTTAAGCTTTATTTTAAATGGATACTCGAACTAAAACTCACAATAATATGGGTGGGATGAGTACTTGAATAAGGTTTAATATATATACATCTTCAATTTCCCTGACTTTTATTAAACTTCACTTGTGATGATGTTCTTTTTTCTTTACAGGGAGATCTAGAGTGTCCTCCAGATATCCAGTGAATCCACTCCAGCAGCTCCACAAACCACGCCACCAAAGCAGCTACACAGTCTTTTCTCCTTATCTTCTATTTATTTATTTTATGTTAATATTTATTTAAGGTTTATTTAAAAATACTGTTATTTAGATTACATTATTTTTGTTTTCAAGTTTTATAGTTTCAAAATCATTTTCTGTCCTTACAAGTCCATTACAGTCAAACAGATGCTTTATTCTTGGAGATGATCCTGCAACTGAAAATAAACGTGTCATGGATGTAAAATGTGCTTGTTTTTTCTACATATACTGTGTTTTTTCAGTAATCAGTACAGGTAGTAACTGCTTAAAAACCTAGGCTATTTTTGTGGTGACTTCCAAATTATTTTTTCCTCTATATTTAAACTTTCTTGAGGGATTTACCACCATTTATTTTAACATTACTCTCTGCATTTAATATTTTTCAGTAAAAATGAGGTACTTTCCTTGATTTAATTTGATTGATTTTTACAATTCATTTCATTTAATTATGTAGATGTTCATTAAAGCTCTGTGTAAATTCAAAGGTTATTATATCAGAACAGAGGAAATTAAGTAAAAGTGGATTATTCAACAAAATATACCTTTAACTCAGCGGTTCTCAACCTGTTTTGTACAAACATCAGCAGCTCCTGCCTGTCACTGTTTTCCAGGCCTGTTAGTGATTATTGTGCTGTCATCCCAAGGCTAACATTTATAACAACAACAATCATCTAGATTCTAGACCTTCACCTGTACAAGGAACAAGTATCACACAACACCAGCTAAGATCCAACATCAGGGCTACTTGTTATGTAGTCGCTATTCAGACGACAGTGGCTAGTAGTAAAAACACACTCCTGAGGCAGACAAAGGCCAATCTAGGAAAGTGAACAAACATACACTTATGTGACACAAACAACTGCGATTACTAGTGAGTTTGCCCAGGGTGCGATTTGTCAAAAAAATAGAAGGATGTGTGTGTGTGTGTGTGTGTGTGTGTGTGTTTGTGTGTGTGTGCACACGTGTGTGTGTGTTGTTTTTTTTTAATCATGAAAAAACAAGCAATCAGCAGGCCTAATTCTTTTTTAAGCTAACGGTAGGCCCTATTACATGTCGAACAATTGGGCATTCCTCTTTAATGCAAACTAAAAATACATTGCAAATTGCACTTTTCTTGCTTGCCGCTTTGTTGTTTGATAGTTTTGATATTAAACTTTTTATATGTCACTGTGCTTGTGTACATTTTGATTGGATGTGGAATTTTAACCTGTGTATGGTTGTGCTGTCAACCATCAGGAGCCATCAACCCCTCTCTGCCCAAAGACTCTAGAGCTCAGGCAGCGCTGCATAGGAGTTTGTTTAGGGGTGTTTCTATGGAGATAAAATGCTGGTAGTAGGAAAACCAGAGCAATACACCCAGACTGTCCTTGTCACCGTTGTCTGTTGTCTCACTTACTCAGTAGCACAGTGAAACATCTGTCCCCCTCTGTGCTTTTACAAGTGCGTTCACCTAAAAGCCAGTTGAACTGAAAGAGTCAAACATCTTTCTTGAAGGGGTGGAATTGGATTTGGTCAAAGAGTTCAAGTACCTTGGACTAACCTTGGACCACCATTAACATTTAAGAAACACATAAAGTGACAGTAAAAGACAGTACATTTTTATGTGCAAAATTTTAAAAAGGTCAGACCTTTTTTTGGCCCTATATGCTGCTAAGATGTTTTTGCACTCTATTTTTTTCTCTCACATTAAATACTATGTAACTTCCTGGTCATGTGCAGCTGGCACAACACTCAAACCCATAGAATCACTTTTTTTTAAAAAGCCAAACAAAAATTTTGACAAAAAAACATTTAGTTTTCACCATTCCATTGTTTTCGATAAACATAAATTTCTTAATTTTAATAATTTTGTGAATTTCAAAAATGCTTGGCTGATATTTAAAGTCTTGCATGGACTCGCATCTCCTCCCTTGACAGATTTGATCAAATCTCGGTCTGTCAGTGGGAGGGGCCACAGCTCCAGGAGACTGTGAGGTGCCACGCAGGTGTGCTACTGTTGAACAAACTACACTTTCTTTCACTAGGACTGAATATTGGAACAGTTTACCACTCAGCATAAGAGACTCACAATCATATGCCTCCTTCAAATCCCAGCTTCAACATTGGATGAAGGAAATCCAAGCCTGTGACCATCAGTAGATTGTCTTCACTGTGTTGTTTTGTGTGTTTTTATGATGTGTTGTCTTTTGTCAGTTATCTTTCTTGTCACCTGCCTAGGGATTACAGATGGAAATTGGCACTGTTGCTACAGTCTGGCATATTTACAGCTGCAATTGTTTAAGATGTTCATTAATGTGCACTGTCCATAATAAATAAATAAATAAATAAATAAATGATCCATATCCTCAGTTAACCATTGGGGCACATACTATAAATCGTGATCAGTTAAAAAGCAGTTTAACAGTTTTCCTGCAGCATCAAATATGACCCATTTGGACGTTCAGAGGCTCTGTAGTGAATATGGAAACACTGTCGTCTTCTACAACATTGGTTCACCAGTAAAACTCATGTAGCCAGATAAAAACAAGTGTCTCCAACTACTGTGATTTATGTTCAGTTAAAGGTATATTTTGTTGAATTTTAATTAATCTAATTTAATTTAATTCAAATTAGTTAATTACTTAATTTTTACTGAAAAATGCAAAATGCAGATAAATGTTGGTAAATCCCCTCAGAAGAAGACAAAAAAATAATTTGGAAGTCACAACAAAAACTAGGTCTTTAAGTAGTTATCACCTGTACCAATTACTGAAAAAACACAACATATGTAGAAAAACAAGCACATTTTACATCCATGAAACATTTATTTTCAGCTGCAGGATCATCTCCAAGAATAAAACATCTGTTTGACCATAATAGACTTAATATTTAAGATAAGGACAGAAAATGGTTTTGAAACTATAAAATTTGAATACAAAAATAATGTAATCTAAATGACAGCATTTTTAAATAAAATTTAAATAAATAATAATGCCAAATAAATAATTAGAAGATAAGGAGAAAAGACTTTGTATAGCTGCTTTGGTGGTGTGGTTTGTGTCGCTGCTGGAATGGATTCACTGGATATCTGGAGGACACTCTAGATCTCCCTGCAAAGAAAAAAGAACATAATTAGAAGTGAAGTTTAAAAAAGTCAGTGAAACTGAATAAGCACATATATCAAACCTTATTCAAATACTCATCCCACCTATATTATTGTGAATTTTAATTCTAGTTTCCATTTAAAAATAAAGCTTAAGTAAAACGTGTAGAATATTAAACAGCAGCTCACAGTTAAAGTTAAATTTACATTCACAGATTCATTTCCAACTTAGTCATTTTAACTTTAAGTAATGATCAAACATCCTCTTACTCATTTTTTATTTGTCAGTTTTCATTCAGTTTCAGTTCGGCCCTCCTTTTGTTTACATTTATGCTTCCTTTAGACTAAATTAAAAGGAAAAAGCTTCATTTTGTTGTGTTCTGTTTCATTATACGTCATGAAAATCACAACTTTCTCTCTCAGCTTGAATCTGCACAGACCTGTAAATAACATTATATGATGGACTAATAATCTGTGGTATCTATAGCAAAATCCAGGCTAATTCTGAGTAAATAAGGCCAAACATGTTTAGTCGGTTTTTCATGTGACAGACTGTGGATGTTGTATTACTCACCCTTGCTAGCCTGCTTTTGATCCACTTTGCTTCGGGACTGATGCACAATGTTTTCTTTGGTGTAATAATCCTGGAGAGACAAAATAAACACCTAAATGTTTTGTATTCTGATTGTAATAATGGGTAAATATGTACAATTCTGTTGTGAGTTCATCAGGATTTAGCATTCATGCTTACACAAAGGCATCATGTTCGCAGTCCAACCGTTTTTTCTGCTCGTAACACTCATTTATGAAGCGTTGGGGGATTTTCGTCTTCACAATTGGGAGGTTTACACCACAGCAGAAAACCTCAGTAACAGGAGACAAGGACTGCACTGAAACACATCAACATTCAAAAAGAGATGGATTAATCAGCTTTACATAAAACCTGTTCCATGCAGTAATATTACTATAAAATGACCACCTCACTTTGGAAAGAGCATCATTATTTTCAGATTAGAGGTACCAGCGTGAGCAATTTCAATTAGTTTTATCATTATTAAACAGCCTTAATGTGAGATAATCATTAGATTTTAACTGTAGATATCACAATTTCTAAACAAAACCAAATAAAAATGCAAAAAAGAATATACCAGAAATACTCTACTTCTTGTTCAGTGGTGGTAGTTTATTAATAAAATCAAGAAAATTCATATTTTTTGAACCTGTGTAGTAATTCCAAGATAATCATATGTGTATTATATTTGCTTCATTAACATGCTGGATGTTTTACACATATTTGTCTATAAAATATCATTTTCAACATTGTTTATTGCTTTCTAGAGCCTAAAACTATGATAGTGATATTTAATTTATTATTAAACAGCACAATAAAAGCATAGAATCTGAAATTACATTTAATTATCTGGATTCAGCAAATGGCAAAAGCCTTTTTTTTCTTAATAGTTATTGAATAATTAATCACCAGAACAGGTCTACATGAATTATCAGTCAGTTAAATAGTGGTGGCTCTCATTGTTATAGATGTTAAACTATCTTTTTTTTTCCCTAATAAAGATCAAAAAACAAGAGTCACATAGTGTAATGGTGATGAAACATACAATCCAATGGTTTTACCTGGTGATACAGAGAAGAGCATCACAACAGCCAGGCTGAGCAGGAAAATCCAACGACTGGCAGACAGAGTCGACATCTTGAAAAGTTCCAGAAGTAAACAGAACAGATCAGAGGGCTGAGCTGGTTTCTTTGTTCGGTTATTAACTCCACAAAGTCAAAAGATAAATGAAGCTGAGAGATGTGGGTTTATTTATATGCAGGACGGTCAGAGAAAAAGAGGAACCCCTGGTGTCAAGTGGAAATAGTGATGACAGACTCTGGACACTGGAGGTAGCAGGTTTTGTGTCTTGTATGTCCATATATGTTCAGGTTTGTTGTGACGTGGTGGGGGTTTCATACCCTCATGTGTTGTCATCTTAACATACTGTATATTAGTTAGATTGGCTTGAACACAACATAATTCCTCCAGGGATAAATGATATTTCTATCAATCTGTCTGTATTAAGTGTCCATAAGGTCATTTTTGATATAAGTGCAATCAAAAATAAAATATCTATCAAATATACAACATGAAAAGCTATTCCAGATATCCATAATGTTATCACACTTATCCATACCTAACATTATGACCTGTATAAATGCAGTTTCAGGCGTCTATCACCACAGTTATGACTAGAAACAACACAGCTGAACTTTCATAATACATTTGTCAAAACAGTTGGAATAATTTTATTTTCAGACACATTCCTGTTTTTATTCATATTTTTACACGTCAGTAATCACCTTTGACCAGGTGTAATGATTACATACTGAGTCCCAGTAACACTTCATCAAGAACTAGAATCACTCGGAGAGCGCAGACCTCCGCCAAGGCTGATCAGTGGCCCCCCCCCGTGGGCCCCCCCACGCCAAGGAGGTTATGTTTTTGCCAGGGTTTGTTTGTCTGTCTGTTTGTTTGTTTGTCTGTCTGTTAGTGTGCAACATAACTCAAAAAGTTATGGACAGATTTTGATGAAATTTTCTGGTCTGCGCCCCCCCCGTGGGCCCCCCCACCCCCAATCACCACCAAAATTTAATCATTTCTTCCTTATCCCATTTCCAACAAACCCTGAAAATTTCATCAAAATCTGTTCATAACTTTTTGAGTTATGTTGCACACTAATGGACAGACAAACAAACAGACAAACAAACCCTGGCAAAAACATAACCTCCTTGGCAGAGGTAATAAATCACATTGTCACAATCATTTCATGCAAAAGGGTAAAAGTGTACATTTATGGATATCTATTAAAATATGGACACTTCTTTTTTTTTTTTCCTTGTTCATTTAATTTCTATGAATGGTGTATTTTGATAACCTTTCTGTGACCTCCATTAGAAGACATAAGGATCCTTTTTACAGAGTTTCTGTCCTGTTCAGTTTCATAAATTCAAATCTGTCCTTCAAGCACCTGACTTTCTACACATACCTACGTACGTCACTACTTTTTGACTCAGTGCAGCATCTACTTCCACTTTTTGTAGACTTTTGTTCTATGGATTTTTCGATTACTGAAATTTAGTTTTGACTGGTAGGATCAAAATTGTTCATATCTTGAAATAGATATTGTCCTTTATTTCCCATTCTCACTTGTAAGAATACATTGTTGACAAGGATCATATTTTTAAATGTAAACTTATTTTGAGATGATCAACTGTGATGAGGTTAACTTTTCTTACCCTCTAAGGAAAATTCAGTTCACCTCTAGTACAAGTAATTACTACTATATTTGCAGAATAGTCACTGTAACAAGTAGAATATATAGTAAAGTTGGAGAGGTGAAGCAGAGTTTTAATGCTGACATTATGGGCACCTCCTTATTCCAAAATTCCTGCAAATTTCATTGTGACATTGATCAAAACTCAGTAAATTGCTTTTTCCTGATCTAAGTGACCCCTGTCAATTTGTTTTACAAGTTTTGTCTTAAGCATTTTGTATGTTGTTTAATTACCTCCGCCAAGGAGGTTATGTTTTTGCCAGCGTTTGTTTGTTTGTCTGTTTGTTTGTTTGTCCGTTAGTGTGCAACATAACTCAAAAAGTTATGGACAGATTTGAATGAAATTTTCAGGGTTTGTTGGAAATGGGATAAGGAAGAAATGATTAAATTTTGGTGGTGATCGGGGTTGGGGGGGCCCACGGGGGGGGGGGGGGGCAGACCAGAAAATTTCATCAAAATCTGTCCATAACTTTTTGAGTTATGTTGCACACTAACGAACAGACAAACAGACAGACAGACAGACAGACAAACAAACAAACCCTGGCAAAAACATAACCTCCTTGGCGTGGGGGGGCCCACGGGGGGGGCGACTGATCAGCCTTGGCGGAGGTCTGTGCTCTCCGAGTGCTTTTCTAGTTATTATCTGCTCTTATTTTTTTTAATATACCCTTACTTTAGTACAGATATGGTAATAATAACAGTTCAAAATGATATGAAATATATCCTCTATTATGTTTCATTGAAAGGAACGACGCACATATTTTTGTTTGTTTTTTCTGTAGTTTCCAGATGATGCAGAATTAAGACTGTAATCTAGAGAAGGTATGTATGATAGCAGAAATATTTCTTCAGTTACTGCATGTCTGTGACATTATTGTTGTTTAATGTCTCAGACAGCAGCTTCTGCTTTTCTTATTATTATGTTTGAGCTGTAAGAGGGGAATCACCTGGACTCAGAGCTACACTAAGAATAAACCTTTGAGTATTTTTAGTGTCCGTTTCCATTTTTAACTAAGAATCATGACTCGTTCATGGTGGCGTGAGACGCTGCTGGAAACTGTAAAAGAGGAAATAACTTGTGGAATGCATGTGAACTAGTTAAACTTCAGTCATGTTTATTGGACATTTCAGTTTTTCTGGTAGGTTCCACTAATCCTAATATGCTGCTAATAATCAGAATAAAAACATGTATGTCAGAAGAGACTGGTCTGATCAGAAAAGTTTTCAGTTCCACTGAACTGGATAATGTTAGCAGCTAATGCATATGTAAACATTCTTGAAGTTTCTGTCTAGTTGGAGTAAATCTATTATTCTTTTGTTTGCCTCATGTGGCAGTAACATTAGATGACAAGTAGCAGGAACAACAGACACATGATGGTAGAAGAAAAATACTGCTATGTTTTGTTGTTTGGAGACCTTAAAAGATGTTAAGGTTTAATATAGTAGACTCATTTCCACTTATGTAAAGTTTGTGAGGGGGGACTGGTCATTTGTTGACTTTTTGTTCAGGTTACTCACTTTTTCAGTCTTCGTTAGAGTTTTCCCACAATTTATGCAAACAGAAAACACTGGTAAGGCACAGAATTACATGGAAAATAAAACATTATAGACAGAAAAGATGTTAAAGCTTAGCTAAGGATTAAGGCAACCGTGAAATAACTAAAAGATGTTCTTTCTTCCACAATTTCATGAAGCATTAACCAGTTACCGATAGAACAGTAGATGTATTGAGGCACCATTAATGGTGTAATATTTTATGAATTTATAAATCAGTGTACAGTCTGTTATTATGAATATAGGAAATGAGGCAGTTATTAGTTTAGGAGTGGAGTTAGAGTACTGCACAAATGTTTTATTTCACTTTTTAACTTAGTTATTTTAGCATGGATCTAATGAACATCTCAGTGTTTTTTCATCAGAAACACTAGATGTACTTGAACTCACACAAAAAAATCAAAACTGAATGCATTCTACAGGCTAGTGATCAGTGTGTTCAGGTGACAAAAAGTTGCCTAAACAACAGGGTTCCCCAAAAAAATGTATACACACTTTAAATAATTGTAAAGTAGGTGTTTATTAAAATTCATTTAATTTTCAAAATGTAACAGAATTTACAAACATCATTTTATTGTTTTGTCACCGCCTGTTCTCCAACTGGCGTCCCTTCTGGTCCAGACACTGCTGACAACGCAAAGCAATGGAATCGCACACATCACAATTCCCTTGTATTTGCATGCATTCACGTTCAATGGCTGCTCTCAATTCGACTGTTGAAGGTCTCATAGCGTAGACTTTGTCTTTTAGGTATCTCCATAAAAAAAAGTCTTGCAGTGTGAGGTCTGGTGAACTTGCCAAACAGGTGGATTGGACAGAGGGGTTTCGTTTAATACCCTCCACATTCACCAGACCTCACACCACTAGACTTTTTTTTTTTAAATTTATCTCCTACTTATATACAGAATATTTTCTATTTTATATATTCTACATATTCTTGTATAAATTCTTATTCCCTTATTTATTATTTATCACTGATTTTTATTTCAGAGTTGCTTTTATCAGAGTGCTTGTGATGAATGTGATTAATGCTGCTGTAACTCCTGTAATGGCTCATAAGTTATTAATGTCGATTGATCAGTTGCTTCATAATTAATCAGCAGTAGTGGTGTGTTTGGTTACTGAACAGACTATTCCTAGGTGAAAATGTGGGGTATTTTTATCCTCAGTGCTGCCAGAGTGGAAAGTCCCGGCTGGTGGTGGGTAATGGGGTGTGTCTGGAGTGGAAACAACACGAAGACACAACATCTAAAAAAAGAGGAGGAAGAAGGAGGATGGTGATGGTCATAAGGTCAAGAAAAGATGATTTCAGTGTGTGTGCATTATGCAAGTGTAACAGCTTTCCTTTCAGTGTCTTTGAGTGGGTGTGTTTTGTAGGTATTTTTACAAATAAACAGTGACAAGTAGTTTCCTATTGAGTGTGAGTAGCCATTGTCACATTCAAGAAATCAGTCTGAGGTGACATGAGCTTGGTGATATGATGCTGTAAGTTGCCATTACACCATTAGACTGCTGTTGACAATTAGATTTGACTCAGTGGGATGACTGACAACACACATATATTCTGATTATGGCTGCTGTGTACTTTTACAACAGCAATGCATACATTATGTGTGTGCTATTTCTGGGTTTTCTTGTTTAGAGGAGATTCTGTAGAAATAATTTTCCAGCTAGTTTGTGCATCCAATCAGACAATAATTATGAGGCATTTTGGCACATTTTTCCTCTTACCTGACTGGAAGAAGCTTCAGTGTGTCAATCAATAACATCCAGTCTGATTCAGCGGATCTACCGTGTGGTGTGCCCCAAGGCTCTGTCCTGGGGCCAGTCCTGATCTTGCTTTATGTCCTCCCCCTTGGCCACATTATACGACAGTATAGTGATGTCTCCTATTATCTGTTTGCGGATGACATCCAGATGTACTGTTCCTTTAAGTCTTCTGAGCCCCACAAACTGAGTTCCTTAACCAACTGCTTATCAGAGCTAAAGCAGTGGCTAAATGATAACAGCCTCCAGCTGAACTCCAGCAAAATGGAGACCCTCATTATTGCCCCAGACAGTGCTATTCCAGGGATTAAACAGCACCTTGGTGACCTGAGGGCTTCCGTGAAGACCAAACTGAGGAATATGGGTGTCATCTTTGACCAGGCCATGTCTTTAGACCACTACTCCAAACACCTGGTGAAGAACAGTTTTTTCCAACTTCACAACATCCCCAAACTCAGATCTGTGGTGTCCATCAATGAGCTTGAGATGATCAACCATGCATTTGTGTGTTTTCAATGGTACTTTAATGGTGTTTTATTTGTACTGTTTATTTGTACTCGCACTGTAAAGCCCTTTGTGACTCTGTCTGTGAAAAGTGCTCTATAAATAAAATTTACTTACTTACTTACAATAAACCTGGCAAAGTAACTGGAAAGCACTAGGAAAATGTTCATGTGGCAATGTGATGTCATGTGAAACTATAACATGAGCTGGATCAGATCAGTGTCTTGTGATCAGTAGTCTCTTAAATCCCCTTTTTGTGACTCAAACAAGGTGAAGAACAGGCAGCCAGGAACAGGTAAAAGTCAGCTGTAATGTCAGTTTACCATCCAGAACCTATTAATCATTCAGACAATGACTGGGTATGTCACATTTTATCTGAATTTTATCTTATTTATTGATTTTTTAATTTATTCAGTGAAATGTGAACCTGAGAAGAATGAAAAATCTATCCACAGTCAAAAAAGTTTATTAAGCTAGGAGGTAGTTAACACCACTGTGCTACACAAGGTGTACATAGCCTTTATTTATGTTATATCTGTGTAAACTACATTGTTCAACTTTTTCGTCAAGGAATTTCAATATGTTTGACTTAATTTCTGGAATTTTTTTTAGCCAATATGGAAATATATGAGGCTACATTTTCTTTGGAAAAGTTGACCAGTATAAAGCCAACTCTTTTATGTAATATTCTCCATCGTAGTGTTTTCAGGAAACTTGCTAATATTAAATTACTCATCATTTCAGCATAAACTACTGAAGAACTAGTCAATGTTGTATAAATACTGTGTGGATTACTATTTTCAAAAAGGAAGTTATTGTGCAACAAGAGAGTTCCACTGTAAGTGCTGAGTAAAAGTTTAATGTCATACTGTTGCACAATTTAGAAAATCCTAAAGAAGACTGGGTGTGCTGCTGCTGCTGGGAAACACTGAAGAATAACAGAAAACTGCAAGCCATGTGAAAATTGATAACGGTTGGTTTTGTGTTTTATTGCGAAAAGGAGTTGTTTTGTTTTATTTTTTAAGTTTAGGACATATTTAGAATATTTTCACTGCTTTTCCTTGCTTCAGGCAGTCCGTATGGATATTTATTCATTCATTTTCTGAACCCGCTTTATCCTCACTAGGGTCACGGGGGTTGCTTGGAGCCTATCCCAGCTACATAGGGGCGAAGGCGGGGTACACCCTGGACAAGTTGCCAGTTCATCGCAGGGCTGACATATAGAGACAAACAATCACTCTCACATTCACACCTATGGGCAATTTAGATTAACCAATTAACCTATTAGTGCATGTTTTTGGATTGTGGGAGGAAGCCGGAGTACCCGGAGAGAACCCACGCAGACACGGGGGAACATGCAAACTCCACACAGAAAGGTCCCACCCCCCGTCGACTGGTGTTGGAATCGAACCCAGGACCTTCTTGCTGTGAGGCACGAGTGCTAACCACTGCACCACTGTGTCGCCCCTGGATATTTATGGTTAAATTAAATTTAGTTTTTGTGAGACTTTAGCGTTTTAACATATTTGTTCAGATCCAAACTTATAAATTAATAGGGATATTCACAGTTTACCCTTGCAGCAAAGTTTAAATCTAAAAAACACAGACTTTCTGTCACTTATGTCTTTGTACTTCTGCTTTTTACAGGTTAGAGCCTTGATGTTTTGATATAGTTTAAATGGTCTTATGTAGAATTTCCAGTCTCAGAACACAGCTATGGCTACCAAAACCACCAACAAATTAATATTACATCTCTACAAAGTGTATCACTCATTGAATAAAGTGTAAAGATGATAGCAGCTGATTGTTTACATTATAGCTCTGTTAGCTTAGATCTGTTTTTAGACAGAAAATAACCACAGTAAAACCACAAACTACCTCCATTTGTGTATGGTTGTGAGTCAATAGCTTCACTAAAGATCTATTAGTTAATCCACAGGTTCAGATTAAAATGTGACAGTTCTGATCTTGTTTGGATGATTCAAACACCAAGGGTACTTCTAGATTTTATCACTTTGTTATTTACTTGACTGTAAAGGTCATTTCTTAGTGGTTTTCATCTCATGGTCCATTTCTGACACTTCTGACACCCTGTTGAGCCGCATTTAATGTGGCTTAACACACCCCCAACACGTCACAACAAACCTGAACATATAAGGACACGCAAGACACAAAACCTCCCACTTCCAGTGAGTCTGAGTCTCTCTCTTCACTGTTTTCACTCTGACACCAGGGCTTCCTCTTTTTCTCTGACCGTCCTGCATTCATCCATCATATGACTTTTAACCGAACAAAGAAACCAGCTCAGCCCTAGGATCTGTTCTGTTTACTTCTGGAACTTTTGAAGATGTCGACTCTGTCTGCCAGTCGTTGGATTTTCCTGCTCAGCCTGGCTGTTGTGATGCCCTTCTTTGTATCGCCAGGTAAAACCATTATATTGTATGTTTCATCACCATTACACTATGTGACTCTTTTTTTTTTTTAATCTTTATTTGGGGAAAAAAGAGTTTAACATTTATAACAATGAGAGCCACCAGTATTTAACTGACTGATAATTCATGTAGACCTGTGTTGGTTATAAATTATTCAATAACTATTAAGACAAAAAGGCTTTTGCCATTTGCTGATTCTAGATAATTAAATGTAATGTCAGATTTTATGCTTTTTTGTGCCATTTAATTATAAATTAAATATCTCTACCATAGTTTTAGGCTCTAGACAATAATAAACAATATCGTTAATTATATTTTATAGACAAATAAATTCATTACCAATGTGTAACACAACCAGCATATTAATGAAGCAAATATAATGCACATATGATTATCTTGGGGTTACTACACAGGTTCTATGAATATGAATTGGCTTGATTTTATTAATAAACTACCACCACTGATTGGATTTTATGTAATGCTGATTAATGTATATCTTTTTGATGCATTGCAGTGCGGCTCTCTGTTCCTGGTGTTAAACTTTTCTGCTGTGGAGACAAAGAGCACCCAATTGTGAGGACAAATATCCCTCAACGCTTCATAAATGAGTGTTACGAGCAGAAAAGGCGTCCAGACTGTGACCACGATGCCTTTGTGTAAGAATGAATGCTAAATTCTGCTGAACACACGACAGAATTGCGCATATTTTCCCAAAATTACCATCAGGATACAAAACATTTAGATTTTTATTTGGTCTCTCCAGGGTTATTACACCGAAGAGAACCTTTTGCATCAGTCCTGAAGCAAAGTGGATCAATGGGACGCTGGCAAGGGTGAGTAAAACAAAATCCACAGTTCGTCACATGAAAAATGACTAAACATGCTTGGCCTTATTTACTCAGAATTAGTCTGAAATTAGCTACAAATACCAGATTATTAGTCCATCATATAATGTTATTTACAGGTCATTGTAGATTCAAGCTGAGAGAGAAAGCTGTGATTTTCATGGCGTATAATGAAGCAAAACATGACAAAATGAAGCTTTTTCTTTCTAATTTAGTCCAAAGAAGCATAAGTGTAAACAGAAGGGTGGTTAAGCTGAAAGTGAGTGAAAACTTACAAATAAAAAATGAGTAAGAGGATGTTTGATAATTACTTCAAGATGAGAGGATTAAATTGGAAATGAATCTGTGAATGGAAAATTTAACTAGCTCAACTATGAGCTTTTTCTCCTATATTCTACATGTTTTCCTTAAGCTCCCTTTTAAATGGAAACTATAACTAAAACACAACAATATGGGTGGGATGAGTACTTAATTAAAGTTTTATATATATATATATATATATATATATATATATACACATACTTCTTGGATTTCACTGACTTTTATTGAATTAATTGTTCAATTTCTTTACAGGGAGATCTAGAGTGTCCTCCAGATATCCAGTGAATCCATTCCAGCAGCTACACAAACCACACCACCAAAGCAGCTACACAAAGTCTTTTCCACTTATCTTCTATTCTGTGTTAATATTAGTGTTGTCAAACAATTAAAATTTTTAATCGGATTAATCACAGGGTTGCTGTGGATTAATTTCGATTGATCAAAATTAAATATCATTTATTTTTAAACTATGTTAATCATGTTTCATTTTGCACGAGCAAATAGATTCAAGAAAGAAGGGAATATATATGCACCTAACGTGTTTGTAGCAAGCTGGGCGATGCGTTAGCCTAAGTGCTAGCAGAATCTCTGTCTAATGTATGTTTCATGTTCATGTGGTACTTGAAGCTGGAAGTGCTTTGATGAAAATAAAACTCCTTCCTGCAGAGTGTGTATAATACTTTATGTTGGTCAACTGTTACGTCTTGGTTTTTTTGTCCTCATATTTCCATCCAGAGGACCAACATGCTGTTTAACATCTTCCATCTTTATGGGTTGGTCCTGCTGCCTGTCACTACCACATTAACTGTCCATTTGCGCATGTGTGACGATTTCTTTAAAAATACTATTATTTAGATTACATTATTTTTGTATACAAATTTTATAGTTTCAAAACCATTTTCTGCCCTTATCTTGTCCATTATAATCAAACAGATGTTTTATTCTTGGAGTTGATCCTGCAGCTGAAAATAAATGTTTGATGGATGTAAAATGTGCTTGTTTTTTTTTTTTTTTTTTTTTTACATATGTTGTGTTTTTTCAGTAATTGGTACAGGTGATAACTGCTTAAACACTTTTTTGTGTGTTGACTTCCAAATGATTTTTTTCTTCTACAGTATATTTAAACTTTGTTAATGGATTTACTATAATTTATTGTAACATGCCTGTTTGTGACATGGTGTACAAGTTGTCGCTGTACTGTATTGCAGAGATATCTAGAACAGTCACAGAGCTCCATCCTGTCTTATGTTATTATATCACTTTGTAAAACTGATTTCATATCCAAAATGTAGAACCTGCAGATGTATCTTGTAATACTGTTGGCAGTCATTGAGGTTGTCTCCCAAAAACCCTCAATCCCACTGACTTACATTAAACTTCTGTCTAAAAATACTAAGTCAGTCATTCTGGTCTCATTCATGTTATTTGGATTGTCTAGTAAGTGGTCCATAGTTCATTTTTTTTGACCATTAATAAGATCTCAGGTGAAACCAGACTTTAATGTCTGCCGTGTCAGATTTGACTGACAGGCAAGTCAATGCAATTTGATTTATATAATACAATTCACACACGGTAATTCAAAGTGCTTTACAAAATGTTTCTGGTCTAGATTTGTTGTCCACTTGATGGCTCTACTGTGCATCAAGTGAAAAATAAATGAAACAAAGGCAGTGATTATATTGGCACCACGGCTTTGGTGTGTGAAGCTTTCAACAGAATTGTGCTTAAATGATGATGCCAATAAACAAATAACACACTCATTAATATAGTGTGTGTTTTACTGATACAGTGATGACAGAGGGGAAAGTAGAAACTATTCAGTCTAGGAGGGTTGTGAATGTGATTATGTAAATAGGGTGGTTTTGAAAACATGAGAAAGATTTATTCATTAATTGTACATATTAATATTTTTATTTATTGGGGCATTTTTTCATGGATGCTTTAGAAAAAAAAAATATGGAGAGATAGAAGGGTATATGATATGTAGAAAATGACAAAGGCAGACTCAAACCTGTGATCTCTTCTTTATGTGACATCTGCTGTACTTAATGCACTGGAAAATTGAACATTTTGAGCTGCTACATAGACATTACAACAGTGTTACACACTGCTTAACCTTGACCATTTATCCGGTAGACAAAGTGAGTATACAATTTATATGTTAGTATATGAAATGTGGTGACAGTGCCACACTATTAATATATGAAATGTAAACAGTCTAATGGCAGGCAGGGATCTGAGAGTCCAACTCCAAACCTTCCAGCTGTGAGGTGGAAGAGGAAATGCTAACCACTACACCACTGTGCCACCAGCATCTTAAACCATAAAGACCTAAACATCTAACACCAACCAAAACCATCTACTGATCTAAACTATTTAATGCCTGTTGATCCACTAATCCTATCAATACATGTAAATAATTGGTGTAATATACAGTTTGTCATCTTTTCATGGTCATCAGATATGACCCATTTGAATGTACAGAGGCTCCGTAGTTACCATCGAAACACCGTCATCTTCTACAACATTGATTCCCCAGCGAAACCCATGGAGTTGGATCAATGATAGTGGATGGAGACGCTTTGTTTATGTTCAGTTAATGATAGATTTGGCTGGAAGTCACTTTTTCTGCAGTTTTCTCTGCTTTTAATATAATAACCTTCAACTTTAATCTGGGCTTTTATGAACATCTACATGATCAGTAAATTAAATGCAAGAAAATACCTGATATATACTGATAAAATGCAAAGTACAGAGGCTAATATTATAAATGGTGATAAATCACTTTAGAAAGGTTAGATATAGAGAAAATTCATTTGGTAACTGACATAAAAGCCACACTGGGTCTTTATGGGATAATTTAAAGACACTTGATGAATCACTGCAAAACTACTAACAGTGTTTCAGTCAGAGGGCTTCATGTAGTGTAGCTCCAGCTTTAACTCATGGGTGGTGACCAAAACTTTGGTTGTGAGTCTTTTCTGAATGGGCAGCAGATCTGATGTCAGACCTTTCTGTTGACAAGTGCTCAGACTGACTGAAAATATGGTGATGCCAACATTTAAGTTAAAGGTGACAGGCTTAGTTTAGGTTTTATTTGTAGGATTAAACTGAATTGCAAATGTGACCATGATTGGCATAAACATGAATTTATGTCCCTATGATAAAAAAAAGGAACTGGAACACCCTAGTTTCTCAAACAGTTTCCACGTCTGTTTAGTTAAACCGGCCCAATTAGTAGACTTTCCTTATTTTACACGTAGACACAGTTACAGTCATTAGTTTATTCATAAAAGTCTTTTATGAAAAATCCAAACATCATCTTATATCTTCTAACCTTTACTTATCCTAAAAGTATTTTCATATATAATGCAATTATTACACTGCAAAATAAGTCCAATTTTTGGAGAAACATCAAGTGAGACCAGTTGAGAACCACTGACGTAGCTTGACTATTTCAGCAGTTTGCCAGTGGACACTAACACCTCCAGCCTCTGGTAAAATGCTGCCCCCCTCTGATGACAGTAGGAGATAGTTTATGAAGTTCAGTTTTATAACCTTAACCTTTAAATGATGAACTTTGTGTTTTTGTCACATAATTTCCAAGGAATGTTTTCTTGTTGGGATCTAGTTTTTAATAACAATGAAATTGACATTTTACACTTTTACGCCTGAGATAATTACACATGTAATTTAATTAAGGCCAAAACAATATGGTCTTTCTGCTATGAAGCAATAGACAGTGTTTAGGAACTGTTATGCTGCTCTACTTTCTTGAGACAAGGCTCTTTTCTAAAATACAGACATTTGGTTGAAAAAAAATGGATGCTCTGACATGTTTTTGTCATTTCATTCCAAGGTTAGGGTTAGGTTTAGTAACACTGCCACAAAAGCTGGATATCTGAACATAAAAAATGTATCATTAGAGTGTTTAGAATAAAGGGTCCTGATGTCAAAGAAACCAGTGCAATGAATTGAAGAGATATGAACCAAATATATTTAAACCCATGAACCACTGGAATTATGTGACCACTAGTTAACCTTTATAAAGTGTCAGAAAGAAATTAAAAGAATGGAATCTGATGCTGTAATGGTATTATGGTTTAATTATGAGGCTTATGAAGGTACAAAGTTAGCATGTGATGTTATTATCTTTACTAAGTTGCTGTTTGTTGACCCACTGTTGACTAAATAAATTATTTCTTTAAAAGACTAGGATCAATACTGGTAGTTGAGATAAGGACATGATTTACCTGAATTAAAATTAAATATGTATTCTCTTCTGTTGTATATGTAGCAATGATTACGTTGAAAATTTTGTTTGTTTCTTTTCTTGCAGAAACATTGTGTTAATTGTAAATAGGGTTGGGCAAAATAAGTCTTTACTTCAGCCTAAACCCTTTCGGTCGAATTGTATATGGAACAATGGATATGTTGTTTTGGTTTATTGTTTAAAGTAATTAACAACCAAATAAACTAAACTAAACTACTACTACTACTACTAAACTGTGACAGTTCTGACCCTGTTTGGACAATTCCAGACAGATCTTTAGTGTAGCTATTAACTCACAAACCATACAGAAAACAGAGGTAGTTTGTGGTTTTACTGTGTTAGTTTTCTGTCTGAAAGTCTGAATGATTTTTATAATAAACTTTGCTGCAATGGTAAATTGTACATATTTGGACACTACTTTTTCATCTATATATAATATCATAAAACAGAGCAAATTAGATAAACAAGAAAAGCACTCAGAGAGTGCAGACCTCCGCCAGCAGAGATCTGCCCCCCCCCCCCCCCCCCCCCCCCCCCCGATCACCACTAAAATCTAATCATTTCTTCCTTGTGCCAGTATCAACATTTCCTGAAAATTTCATGAAAATCCATCTATAACTTTTTGAGTTATCTTGCTAACAAACAAACAAACACGCACGTACACAAAGCAAAGCGATCACAATACCTCCTGGCGGAGGTAATCAGATGCTGGTCTAGAAATACAAAAGAAGTACAGAAAGTGTGTATAAGTAAGCCAGTGTTATTTCGTGAATGAATTAATATCTAGTCAGTTTCACGAAAATTAGAAAACCACATAAACTGGGCATCATTACTATGAAAAAGGATAGACCTTGATAGATGTGATAATCATTAGGAATCACCTTTAAAACATCTTATTACAGGTTAGTTTTTAAGATGAACATCTCTGCAAACAGCATCATCATGAGCAAAGAGGAAGAACCCAGAACCTGCATCAGCGATGTAAACGTGAACCTATGAGGACATTTCTAGTCTACCCACTGTACATGAGACTGTTCTTTTTCATCTCAGCAGTAGTTCCTCTTTAACAAAAAGCTAAAATATGCAAGATCACGCCTTGCTTCTTCATTTTGGGCTAAACAAGTCCAGAAGTTAGTAGCCTAACCGAATAAACTCAGTTTCAGAGTCCGTTTCTGAGCAGCATCTCAGGATGTGGACGACTGTCTCTGTCAGCTGTCGGATTTGTCTGGTGGCTTTGGTTCTTGGAATGCTCTTTGCTCCAACAGAAGGTACCATTCTTATTATTGTAATGTTTGTTGTTTGTTGTAATGTATTGTAGCTGCAAATTAATAACAAAACAAGAAAATATGGCACTTACTCCAGGGTTTCTTATTCCCTAGTTACTATGTACTCCAGGATATGAGGCAAGTACAATTCATATAACTCTAAATATGAAATGTCTTTACTATTATCATGCAAGAAACAAAGAAAACTAATTCAAAGATGAACGTCTTTATGGTCTAAAATCAGAAGAATCTTCATTTGGTGGAAGCTTATTCTCGCTGAAACATCTTCAAGCGTTTCATTTTCTCAATTATGATCTTAAGACTGTGTCAATACTACTACAAATAATTCAAGTCATAAAAGGGCCTCATATTTCTGCAAACAAATAAATAAATATTCAAAAGCCATCATCAAGGAGGGTGAGAGTTAAAGTTGTTGCAAGCTACAACTGCTAAATTACCGCAAAATACTACTAAATGTTACAAATTGAACCTTTAATCGCATTTTTACATTTCTGTTAAAGCTACGTCTCCTCAGCTTAGTCTTCCCTGCTGTAATAAACGCGCACGTCCAAAACTGATTGCGGATATAAAGGAGTGCTATGAGCAGACACACTGTAACCAACATGCCTACCTGTAAGTCTTCAAATGAAATACATTTAAAAAAATTCATTTTCTCTCACAATTAAACACAAATACATTTGTTTTCTTTCTACGTATCTGTCCTTTCCTTTTCTAGGGTTTTACGCAAAAACAGTAAAACCCAAACAGACGAGATGAAGTGTCTCGACCCGAGTATACCGTGGCTCAAAGAGCTTATCAACAAGGTAAGAAAAAAACAGCAACAGTCAATTTATTCCTCGACCTCTTTTGCTTTTATTTCCATCTTATTTTCTTTTTTCAGTAACTCATGTTCTTTCTTACTTTCTTTTTTCACAACAGAAACAGTTGGATTGTCCTCCAGAGATTTCAAAACGCATGCTCCAAATGCAAGACGATGACATGGAATAAGGCAAACTCTTTTGCAAAGCAGCTGCAGCAAAAGTATTCCCGTTGAGTCTCCTGCTGAAGTTTTTGAGCAATTTTTTCTACAGCTTTTTAAGTCATTTTGTGGCAGTGTTTTGCAAAATTATCAAATAAAGCATTTACAGAATAGACAAAGCTCCTCTCTGGAAAATTAATCTAACAACAAAACATTTAAAATGTGACTGAATTCTTGTTTTTTCATGTTTAATGTTGCATTCATTGCAGTGTTTGTTACTCATAGGGTATACAATTGTGTAGAAACAGTGAAACTAGTTTTTATTTACTAATTCACTTGTTTTCAAATTTTTAAATTTTAGTTTTAGTTACAAGTATGGGAAATTTTATGTTTACTCTGAGGAATTCACCAGCTTTAGTTGAGTATTATAAGCAAAGCCCTGAGGTATTGAGGTTGAAAAATGAAACATGACCTCAAATATAATTAACAAAGCTATTGTTTATTAAAGGTCCTGTTTTTTTCTCATATTGTTTGGCCATATAACCATTCAGTTGGTGAGGTGTTTTGTACAGAATGTTAAGGCCTTTTGAGACAAATCTCTGATCTTAGGTCCAATAAATATCAATGAATTAGAAAGTGTTTCCCTGTAAAATGTTTGGCTTTGTTTAATTTCACCTTCAAAATCTGAATATGTAGAGTTTACAAGTGTGGAGACAAGTTACATAATCACTTTATTTCTCATGTTAATGTATTTTAATTTTCAAATTGTTCCCAAATATAATACAAGAGGGTAGCACAGCGTTAAAGTGATGAACCTCATTTTGACATCTTTATTTGTGCTCCTTTAGAAAAAAGAGCAATAATGCAAAAACACATTAGAAAATAAATGCCTTGTTTACACTGATCAGTCATTACATTCTGACCACTGACTGACTGGCAAAGTGGTATAAATGTTGATTTTCTCAATAAAATGGGACTGTGAACATTTAGTCCTGGCACTTGGAGTAAAATTGTAAGAGTCTGGATCTGAGCAACTTTGAAAAAGGAGAAATTGTGATGGTCAAGTTACTGGATTAAAGCATGTCCCGATTATATTCATTCCCATTGTAAAGTGGTTTATACTGGCCAAAAGTATCAAACAAACAACCAGATCTCAACCAATCCAGCATCTAAATAATAATAATAATAATAATAATAATAATAATAATAATAATAATAATAATAATAATAATAATAATAATAATAAGCATTTATAAAGCATTTTTCATTTGGTGGAATCTCAAAGTGCTACAGAGAGAAGACAGACCAATAAAAAATAAAATGCTATATCAAGAATAAAAGACTAAACAAATAAAATAAAGCATCATGGTGGGCCATAAAAAGCTTGTCCAAACAAGAACGTCTTAAGTCCCTGTTTGAAAGGGTCCAGTGACTGTGAAGCTCTGAGGTGGTCAGATACGGGGGGCAGCAGAGGAAAAGGTCTGGTCTCCCATGGTCCAAAGTTTAGTTCTGGGGGGAGAAGGAGGTTGGTGCTGTGAGGCCGGAGGCTGCGGGAGGCAGTGTGAGGGGTGAGGAGGTCCTTGAGGTAATTGGTGGCATTTCCATGGATGCATTTGAAGGTAATGAGGGCTGTCTTATAATTGATTCTGAACAGGACTGGTAGCCAGTGGGCTCATAACATTATTACCATCTGTCTAATATTGTGCAGGTCCCTTTTTTCCACAAAAACAGCTCTGACCCGAGGATTAGACTCCACCAGACCACTGAAAGTGTGCTGGTATCTGAACCAAGACGCTAACAGCAAATCCCTGAAGTCCTGGAAGTAGAGAGGTGGGTCACCATGGACCGGATTTATTTGTCCAACACCTCCCATGGATGATCAAATGTCCTGATATTGCGATGTCCTTCCTTAGTCCATTTTTCATCAGTACTATCCATTGCAGACCAGGAACACCATACCTGCAGATGTAGAGATGCTCTGACCCAGTCATCACTGTTACAATATGGACCTGGTCATAGTCACTCATTTCCTTATGTTGCTTTTTTGCTGCTTCTAACACATCAGCTTCAAAGACTAAATGTTCACTTATTGCCTAATATATCCAACCCAGTAAAACAAGTCATTGTAATGATATAATCAATATTATTAGTCTACCACTTCTCCTGCCGGTGGTCAGAATGTTGTGGCTGATCAGTGTATATATCAAGACAATTATTCAACTGTGTGAAAAATAGTACAATATAATAGACACAGAACACTCGGTATATTAGAAAAAGAAAAACAGCTATGTTTACATTTGGATACATCTGTACATATTGATTGCTCTTTTTGCTAAATTAAACTTACCAGTCATATAAACCCATGTAAACCAGTAAAAAATTTAACTGAACGGATCATAAGTTTTGCAAATTTCCTGTAGAGATAATAGCAAGCCAGTTTGATCTAGGATCTGGTCTTTAATGTCAGCAGTTCAGTTTATCAAGTTATGTGTTATTTTTATTTAACCATAATCTAACCAAGCAAGTTGGTGGAAACCAATTCTCATTTCCAAATACGATCTGGCCAAGAGGCAGCAGCATGAGGAAAATTATACAAAAAAACCACAAGGATCCCTGTACAAACCCACTCATAAAAAAATCCAAAACAAGAAGACTACTCTAACACAATTCTGTTACGTCCCAGCCTAGGGGTTTACTGAGCCGTACATAATGCACTCTCTTGTCCCCTCCCGACTCCCAAACACATAGGTCAGTCCAAAACTAAAGTTCATATATTTATTATTAAATAACCAAGGGAGGGTTAGGGGAGGGCTCAGCTAAAACAACAAACAAAAAGTCTTCTTCAAGGTTCAAACTAAATTATCTAATCCAAAACAAAATGCAAGAAATAAAATACATTCTACTAACCTAAACTCCCTAACCAAAAACAGGAGAAAAGGTGAAAACAAAAGAGCCACCCTCCCCTACCAGAAAATAGGACTGATTCACAAAAATTCACTATTTACAACTATTTACAAAATTACACAGACACACTCAAATACACACGACGACTGACGGCCAAACACACACACAGGATCTGGGTTGTTGGGAGTTGGCAGGGAGCAAAAAAAGAGAGCGAGCTGGAGGATCCAGTGCCATTTTTAAAAGGGCCAGGTAATCTTACTCCCCCAATCAGCTTCCTGCATGAAACAAAACAGACACAAAAAGACACAGCACCCCTACAGGGCTGGGGGGAACACAATTGTTACAGAAAATATACACATAAATAGACAAATTATGACCCAGGGTCATAACAATACATTCACTGCATACAACAAGGAAATCCATTAACAATCAGAAGCAAGTATGCTGATCAGAAGCTATAGTTCAAAATGAGTCATTGACTGCCGATAATGGTATGACGGTATAAAGCTTTAATGTTTTTTGTAACTCATTCCAGTTGTTACAGTGAAACAAAAATGACATGCAGAACTGTTTGCATTGGGTCAGGTCAGTGAAGGATGTTGGATTAGTGAAGCTGTGAGTGCATTGCTGGGCACAAAACTAGTCCCTTTACCTATTCAGAATGTGAAAGTTCTGCTCTACTCGCTGTATAAAAAGGAAGACAATAATAATTCCTCTGTCCGTGTGTGATTGTGATGGTAACACAACTTTAAAATGGCAGCAACCCTCACACACACCTTTTTTCTCAATTTTTATGTTATAATTTAACACTTTACTCTCATATTGCACCTACATAACATAAATGATTACACATAGATCATAATTTCATACAATATTTTATTGTATTTATTGTTGCATACATTTGGTATATATTTATTGTGTTCATAGAGCTAAGTATGAAGTTTTATTTCAGGCCTTGCTGTGTTTTATTATTTAGCTGCTGTGACAGACTGAATTTCCACGACGGGATATATAACATTTCTAATCTTATCTATTTGTAAGCATGTACTTTAACTTTTGTAAAGTCATCTTTTATAGTTACTTCAATATAACATTAGTTCTAATCATATTAAGTAAATTTATGTTATGTCTATTTTTGCGACTTAAGTAGAAAGCAGTGAAACCTTCAAGGATTACATGTTACATTACTTCAGGACGGACCTCTGTTTAACCTGATCATCTGTGATAAGGTAAACCGTTAATGTTACCATGTGATACCATCTGTTAAGAAAAGCCACAGGATCACTTTGTCATGATGAGATGGTGTTTGAGGCAATTAAAAAGAGAAGATGTGGTTTTTAGGTAGGTTTTAGTTTAGTGTACCATGATGTGAACACACCCTGAGGCGGTAGATAAGGAAATTGTGTAATATTAACTGATGCATGAATGTACTTTTATACTGAAGTATCTGAAAAAATAAGCTGCATGATTTATGAAAGCAATGTTTTTTAATAGTTTAATTCTAATATTTTTCATTGTTTTTAATTACAATAGAAGCTGGGTGTAGCATTTGCAACACCTTAGTTCTCAGAAATGCCAAATGTACTTTCTAGGAACATTAACTTTCAGTATCCTTCCTTCAGTTTTAGATTTCAGTGTGAAAAAAGCTTTACTGTGTTTAAGAATTCCAACGCAGCAAGTACAGATAAGGTGGTATATTCTGTTCTTGATAATATGCACAATATTATTCTGGTGTTATTCCAAATATGATAATATTCTGAATTAGGTGTCATGTTAACAGCATAGCACATCATTTATTCTGATCTGCTTATTCCTTGTGAGGGTCACAGGATATTCCATTTACATATTCTGAAATAGGTATCTATGAGGATTCTTTAAAAATATATACACAGCAAGGAACAAAAGATGGAAGCTGAGTTGCCACAATGGAAAATACTGGAAAAAACACTTTTTTTTAAATCAACATGTAAATGGGAATTAAACAGGAATATTAACAAAATATCTATTCACCATGTAAACAGCTACTCAGATATTTTGTGCATGTAAATGAAGTCAGTGACAATGAACATGAGTATAATATAAGTTTTACTCAAAGGTCTCATTACTGTAAAAGAAAACCAATAGTGGCCAGAAATAATGTTGCACATACACTGATCAGTCATAATATTCTGACCACCGACAGGAGAAGTAACAATACTGATCATAGAATGGGACCTTTCAATGGGTTGGACATATTAGACAGCCAAGTTTAGTGAATAAACACAAGGAAAAATGATCTGATGAACATTCTGTGGCATATACTTAGTATAATATGAGCCAAAGGAAATGTGACTTGGAAGAGTATTAGCTTCAGATTTGTGCTCTGTTAAAGATGTATTATTGATATAGACCCTACTGCTCTAAAATTATCTCTTTTGTTATATTTGACACTGAATATTCGCACTAATAAACATTAAAAAAAACCAAACCAATGGATTTACGCAGGTTTCTCTTTACCCACTAGATAGCGGCAGAGTTTTGATGAACAGACATAGAACTATGACAGGTATAAGTGGAACGTTTCTGTTTTGAGTATGCCTGCAACACAACTTCAGAGAATTTGTAACAGGAAAAGATCATAAAATTAAACAGTTAAAAAAAAACCATCAGGTTTGTACCTCAAACATGTATGAAATTAGCTTTACTCATTTATTATTAAATATGTCTCAATCACAAATGACTCCTCTTAAATAGTTTTGAATGTGTGAGGTTATAGGCTTAAGTTTTCATCTATAAAAACAGAAGTAGCCTATCGGTATCATCTTCACATCACAACTGAACTGTGGAAAATAAAACGCAGAACAAACTCTGCTTGTAAAGTTAAGAAAAAAAAAAAAATGTTCAGAAGGGAATCAATGATAAGGTTGTGTTTCTGAGGCTAAATCTATTCTAATGATCCAAACTGGACCAATTAGAAAATTCCTTCTCATTTCCAGCAGCTATTTTTAGAAAAGCCCTTTCAGTAGATGACGTTGATACCCTTCCTTTTGGGAAAGTTCCTTTGTATCCTCTGGTACAATTAGAAGATAAAGCAGAATATTTTAACAGTCACATATGCACCATGTTTTCCTAGACTGATGAACACTTATGATTAGTTTTTGGTTTAGAGTTTTCAGCTTTTGTTAGTAGTGTTAAACAAATAAAAATGAACTCAACAAGACAGGAACATATACAACACATTATCTTCTCAATTCCTTGTTTTTTGCCTTTGTGTTACCTTTTGATCAGTTCATTTATTTGTTATTGTTGGGTTCAGCAGTTATTTTATACAAATGAAGCACTACAGATCAACTATGTTTAGTTAGATAGTTGTTTCTCTCGTTATTTTGTCATTTGGGTATTTTTCTGATCATTCACAGCCATCTCAACGCCCCTCTGGCAGTTCTCTGAGGCCCCCTAGTGGACCACAGCCATAGATCTGACCAATAGACATTCAACAGCCCCACAAGACATTTAGACTGCACGTTACCCAGAATGCAACACTCTGGGGCCACCGATGCTAGATATACACTCATCTGTAATCCAGAATATCTGAACCCGCTACCTCATTTCCAGGAAAACAAAACTGGGCAAGAAAACAAACAACAACAAACTAACAAACAGGAAAGATTTTGTGGTAATGTGGTTTCATTCTGATTCTCATCCTCTGTCACAATGAGGTGTGGACATGATGAATCGGGCTGTGTATAGTAATTATTTATACATTTAGTCACTGTGTCCTGGTGCAAAATTGCATTTTTAAGAAATAACTCAAGGAAGTCACTTTAAACAGACTAGTTTTACCCACACCTTGACTTTAATGACTGTATTTAATTGATTCTTTGTGATTTTGCTGTGTACTAAATCATATCACATGATCCTTAGGAGTGGTTAATGGAGTCATCAAGTCTGTTTCCATGACAACACAGGAAACCAACAATTGATTAACACCACATGATACAATCCAGTTGGTCAACTTATTGCATTCTCTGTCCTGTCTGTCGAAATGATCCACAAATTGCCCAAATATTTACTTCCCACAGGCGATCTACAGTATCTCAAGTAAAAAATACATGTTTGTTTAGGTTTCATAATTTAACAGATTTTCTGCTTTTAATTAAGTCCTGAAAATGTTTTTTTTTTTTTTTTGTTTTTTTTTTACAATTTCAAGCCATTTATCAAAAAACTATTATCTGATAAGTTAAGAAATACATGCCAATACAATGCTGTTGCACTAATTTGTGTTATGTGATTAACTTAGTTGGATAAAACAAGCAATTTGTAGACATCACCCAAGGGTATATTTGTCTTGGGTTAGATGCTGAACAACTGCAGAATAATATGTCCAGACAGCAAAATTAAACACATACATAAAAATTAATGGTGAACCACAATGAGAGCAAATACAACATATTTCACTAGATTATTGTCCCGAAAATATATAAAATAAATTATGATTAGGAAAACAAACAACTGAGCTCTGTTGATTTTTTTTAATCTACTCCTCCTCCTCCTACAACTACTACCACCACTTAACCTAATCACAGCAATATAATCCATAAAAACAACTTTAACCCATAAAGGTCCAAACATCCACTGGTGACCAAAACCATTCACTGATATGAAATGTTTAACACCTGTTGATCTACTAATCCTATCAAACCATGTTAATAATTGGTGTAAAATACAGTTTGTCATCTTTTCATGGTCATCAGATATGACCCATTTGGACATTCAGAGGCTCCGTAGCTACTGTAGAAACACCGTCATCTTCTACAGCATTGATTCACCAGTAAAACTCATGGTGTCGGATTAATGACAGCAGTTGGAGACAGTCAACAATATATTTAGCAGAAAAAACAATGTTTTCTTCAGTTTTCTCTCTGTTGGATGTAATAACCCTCAATCTTAATCTGAGCCTTAATGAACATCTAGATAATTACTGAATTAAATATAGTAAAATACCTGATTTTCACTTAAAAATGCTAAATACAGTGTATAGTATTAGAGTAAATGGTGATTAATCACTTGAGAAAGGTTAAAAATAGAGAAAAATTCATTTGAGAACTGTCACATAAATAGCACTGGGTATTTTAGAACAGAATAAAATGATCAAAAGTATTAAAAACAAAAACAAGTAGAGTTTGCTGATGGACATGGGAATAAAACAGAGCTTTATGTGATTAATTCTACATCTGCGAGGTTTCTATTGTTGACCTGAGTAGAGGGAAGCAGCTCATATTCAGAGAATAAGGTATGAAAAGAATGATCTAAGATCATTGGAGTCAAACGACTGTAGGGAGCTGCAGTGTCATCTACTCATTAACACTGTTTCTAATCAGCACTGAATCATGAGCTGTCACATCTCTCTGGTCAAATAATATTTCTTTTGTCTTTTTAACATTAAAAACAAGTTTATGCTTGTCTCACTATTCCTTGAAGTTATCAGTCTTATTCATGTATACATAGGGATAGTATACATCAGTGGTTCTTAAACTTTTACACACTCTTGTCTCTTCCGGTACCATCTTTAATAACATCATTATATACAATAGAACAGGCCGGAATTATTCAGCTGGGTCAAACAAGAGGCAAATTTATTTCCTCACAGATCCCATTGGCTGTGTTTTTGGGATTTTCATCATGTTACTACCCTCCACTTGTTCTCTTATCGCCACAGCTTCTCATTGATTAAAGCAGTGGTTCCCAACCTTTTTTGGTTTGACCCCATTTTAACATCACAAATTTCTGGCAAACCCAGACATTCAAAACAGAGACGTTTTTGCTAAAATTTATTTGTTTTTGATCATGTGATAGTTTGCTATACCATGTTGCAAATAAATGTTAATTTTAGATGACATTTAAACTATCTAATGTATTGATTGATGTATTTATTTCAAATATGAATGTCATAAAAGAAGAAATACACAAACAAAACTTTTAAACATAACACATACAATACATTTTCAAAAAGGAGTAAGAAGCACAACTCCTACCCCTTCTCCTCACATAATTAATAACAATAATAAGCTTCCTAGTCTAAACATATCTATACTTATACTATGCTTAATGTATATTATAATGGATGGAGGCAGAAAAGCCAGGTGTAGATTACTGCACAAAGTGAGAATTTTATTTTCTTTGGTCAGGATATGTACAGTCAGTCCAGCTTGGATTTACAAGGCTGGAAATTAATACTGAACAAACAATACCTCAAACTATGAATTTTGAAAGAGCTGCAGCTGTTTTTAATCAATTACCAGAAATTCCAGGTGACCCCATGTGGGGTCTCGACCCCAAGGTTGAAAAACACTGGATTAAAGACTGATATACAACAAAAAATATTGAAGAAAAGTTATTTTAGATCCGACATAAAGGATCTTATGATTGCAGTATTTTTATTCATGGTAGGATTTTCTTGTCATGCATTGATTTGATTTCATTTTCCTCATAAAACAAAAGAGGAAGTCTGAGCAAGAACTGCAAGTCTAGATCATATTTTTACAGACAGACATGGTTAATGAGGACATCTAAAGACTGGATGTGGTTAACCAGAAAAAATGATTAATGTGAAAGATAGCTGCTATGTAGGAAACCTATTAAACAGCCAAACAACCCAAAGCATCTACTGATCTAAAATGCTTAAGGTAAACTAATATAGGGTAAATAGTTCAGGTAAAATGTACTTTTACAGCCTTTAATGGTCACTAGATGTGACCCATTTGGACGTTCAGAAGCTCCATAGTGAAAATAGAAACACCATCATCTTCATTCAACATTTATTCACCAGTAAAATTAATGTGGTTTAACAAATGACAGTGGTTATAGATGCTTGTTTTATGTCAGTTAATGATATATTTAACAAAAAACTCTATCTGCAGTTTGCTCTGTTTTGATACAATTACCTTTGAATTTACTCTTTACTCTTGAGCTTTAATAAATATCTGCATTATTAGTAAATTACATACAGGAAAATATCAGATTTTCACCAAAAAATGCTAAATCATGAGGATAATATTCTAATAAATGGCAATGAATCAATTAGGAAAAGTTAATGTCAAGAAAAATTCATGGATTCAAAAAATTCAATGGAAGTCACCACAAAAGTAGTTCTAAGTCTTTAAGGATCATTACCATTACTATTTTTTACATTTATCTTTAATCTTTTACAGGATCATATTCCTAAACACTTGCTATGTCGACATACTGTTAACAAAAAACTAGCCATCATTTCATCAGATCCTGTAAGACTGAGTGTGACACTGTGTTTAGCGATGAATGAAAACCTTTTGTTCTCCAGAATATAAGTATTAGTAATGGCCCTGTTTGCTGATATCATCATTAACCTGCATGACACAGAGGTGTGATCGTTATGGCACATGATCCAGCCATCCTTCCTGTTCAAGAAGAGTTCAGAAGGTCTAACTCTGCATTATTACTTCCCCTTAAATCTGATACTAGACACAAGACAGGAAGCAATTGAGAAGTTTTAAGGAGATGGTCTTTCCTATCATGTAGAAACTATGAAGTCAGATTTTCCACTGAGTTAAAAACTAACATCCTTACCTACAATGTTGTTTGCTTAGCTGGGAAATACTTTTAAATGCAACTGTTATTCATCTGTACATAAAATTTGTAACTAAAGATTCCTCAGAAAACCAGAGCTCTGAGCCTGTAAAACTTCAATGAATCAGTGAATCAGAGGCTGTGTCATTTTACTGTCTTCTTCCTGTTTCCAAACTTCACATGATTAAACCCAAGTTAGAAAAAGTCGAGACGATACAGAAACTACAAGCAGTGATATTAAAATGACTTGTATTCCATTAACACAACGTCTTTCATGTTTTATCTGGTTGATGTGATTTCATCTGTAAATATACATTTCGTTGACAAATTCAAGACAGTTGACACAGGTACAGGAATTTAGGGCCATTCCCACCAGATCCCTCCAGCTGCCATTTTGTATTAAATACATTAAAGTTTCTACAACAAAACTTTTGTCAATAATAGGCATGCTATAACTTGTTGGAGAGCTTAGATTCTCTGCAATAGAGTCACTAAGTTTATTTCACAGTATTCCTGAGTACCAAAACATAATAAGAGAAAAAATAAAATCACTTGAATAGAGATAAAAACCTAATGGGTCTTCCAACCTGTTTCATGGTCATAAGGTCACATTATTGGTTTATTCCATGATTAATTATATTCCTATTTAACAATGGGAAAGAAAAAAAAAAAGAAGAAAATCCTGGTGGATGGATTTTTTTTTTTTGCTATTCTACTTCTATTCTACAGACTGTAAGGCTACTTAATTCCACTACTAATGTACTTACTCTATGTAAATAAAATGTTCAAAAGCAACAAAATGAGCTAAGTAAGAGTCAATGTAAATGACCAAAAAAGCAGTAACAAGAAACAGGCCTTCAAAGAAAAGGTGAGTTCAAGTTCTGCAGCTGAAACTGAAAACTGAGAAAATTTAATGGCCAATATTTTCAGTATATTGTCTGTGTTAAACATTTTTCACATTATTTTAATACAATGTGAAGTTCTGTTTGTGTTGCACAGAAACAGCCTGTAAAAATGTCAGCAACCAAGCCATTTCAGCCCCCACCTAAACCAAATACCTGTAAAATCGATATGAAGACCATCAAACTGACTAAAATTGCCTCACATCTAACAATTGCCAGAGCATAGGGGTTTTTCTTTTTTAGTTTTTTCCATGTTTTGGATTTCCCAGTTTCCCAATTTTGTGCAATTATGTGATTATAAAAGATACAATTATATATTTATAATTGAAAAATCTAAGATTTTCTTGTGGAAGGACCTTTAGTCTGTACCACTATGCATTTGAGTCTTCCACAAATACTGACAAACCACACACTTCCACAAGTTTTGAGTATATCAGAGCTTTAAATCAAAGTTTGCACTTTTTCACTTAAAGAAAGAGGTTAAAGGGTACCTGTAGTGAATTTTGATCGATAGCCATTTCAAAAGATCACGTATAATACCAGCAGTTCTGTCCAGTAATTTGCGTTATAACCTGTTGTCGAGTACGTGCGAGTCACTGCTCTGTCATATAACCTGTTGTCGAGTATGTGCGAGTCACTGCTCTGTCATATAACCTGTTGTCGAGTATGTGCGAGTCACTGCTCTGTCAGTCTGACATGGTCAGTGACATGTTGCCTCCTTCCCGGGCTGTTCCAGCTTGTGACGCAGACTCAACACATTATCGGCAAGTGCAAAGCTTATGACTGCATAAACAACAAGCACAAACACATGCTTTCCACTCAATCTGTCTCACTAGCTTGGTTTCCATTACCCTCAGAAATGCACAAAATGTAAAATGCGCAATAGAAAACTGGTAATGGAGACACAGAAATGGCGCAAAAACTGTCAAAGATCGCAAAAAAAAATTTTTCGCTCTCATGAGGCGGTTTTTCAGACGTTTTGATATGGAAGTATTGTGCAAAAGTGTAATGGAAACACATTTTGCAAATTTTCACTAGTCATGGGCATGACAAGTCTGGTGCCACAAGAGGTTCAATACGGGTCATTCGGAAATTCTGGATCCACAACTCGGTGAATTCTGCACAATTCTCTCCCAGAAATTCATTATGCGTGGCTGTTGCCATATATAAGGACTTTGCCTTGGGACAATCAGGCACATCTACAGAGTGAAATCATGAGGTACGCATGGATGGGGGGGGGCCCCACTACAACATATCACAAGAGGGGTAGATGGGACTTTACTAGAATAACGCATCAGAAGCCAAACACTCTTCAGTGGAAACACCTACAAGTAGTAATTATACTTTGTCAAAACTGTAGAAGTATCACTTTTATTTTGTGGGAAGCTGTAATGGAAACCCAGCTATAGACTGCTGCTTGTTTACTCGCGTTCGATCACCAGGAATCAACGTGGGTATGTCACTTGCGGTCGGCAATGGCTGCTCCCGTAGGTTCTGCCCCCGCCCATAATTCATGTAACAAAATGGTCCAGTGTGGTGCATTTATGGTGCATTTTTACTGAATTTGGGCATCCCTTGCTTTTAAGTGATGCACAAAACACAATTAATACTGTAAGCATGACCACTACAGGCAGACCTTAAAGCAGTTCTGCTACTTTTACCACAGTGCCTACACTTTTACGTGGTTGACAAAGTGCCACCTCTGCTTTAACCTTTCTGCCCACAACACCACCACTGACAAATCACTATCTTATAGTGAAAATACATACACAACTCTCTCAAGAATACTTTTATTTCATGTTTTCAACCACTTACATCTACAGCTTTAAGGAACTTTCCCACCCCCTAAATTACCACATTTTAAAGTACAGGGTCGACTACGTGTTTCTTCACAATAATACGTGCATCACCTCTGAGAGTATTAACACATTAGTGCGGAGAGTGCAGTACTTGACTTAATCTGATCACACAAGCGTCTGTTTTTGCATCACCTCTGCACAAATGGTTAACCACAAGATATGGAAACACATGAAATATGTGAAACATATCTGATAAGGAAGGAAATACTGTCTCTATTCAACGCATCAGTGTTGGTAAAGTATAAATATCACCATTAGATTCTGCAACGTAAGTGCAAGAACAGTGAAATTAACACAGTATGAACTGAGTTAATATACAGACGCACCCTTCAGTGATAATTCACGCTGAACTGATTGAATAAAATAAAGAGCATGGAAAAACCACAGATACCTAAAGCAATGTACAAATCCTGCACTTTGGGGCTCTTTGTAGTATTGATTGTCCAAGCGGGGAGACGTCAGGTACCAGAACACACCCAGGACTACAAAAACCACCAACAAATCAACACTATGTATCCACAGACTCTATCAGCCACTGAAAAACGTATAAAAATCATTGTTTTCTTCTTCAAACTGAAACTCTTAGCCCCTTATTTTCACAGTCCATCAAAATAACACTGTTTCTTATAATCAAATGTGTTGCATCAGCTGATAGTTTACATCATAACTCTGTTAGCTCACTTCTGTTTTTAGACAGAAAACAGCCACAGCAAAATAACAAATCACCTCTGTTTTCTGTTTGGTGTGTGTTGTCAGTAGCTGCACTAAAGATCTGTTTGGAATCAAACAAACAAGTCTTAGTCAACAGCAACTTAGTAAAGATAATAATGTCACGTAACTTTTTACCTTCATAAGCCTCATGATCAAACTCATCTGTGTAAAAGAAACGCTGCCATTTTGGCTTCAAACTCCTTCCATTTCATTTAGATTTGTGTCCAGTGGTGAAAACAACAGTGCTTCTAACTTTCTTTCTGTCTTTTTCTTTGACTCTAAAAGTTGTGTCTTAGAGGTTCCCATCCCATCTGGTCACTTTCTGATGCTTTGGTCAAAGGCCCTGTGCTATTAGCCATATTCTAGAATATAATCTAATATGCAGTTATGATTCTTTTAGATTTTATGTTTGTAGCATCACTGTTGTGTGAAAATTGTATCTAATAAATCAACTTTTCACAAGCTCAGAAAAATAGGCCTGTTTTCAGCTTTGTGATGGTACATTTTCCTCCCTATCCAAACAAGTTTAATTTAAAGAGTAAAACTATGAAACTCAACACATAGAAGTTACCACATCAACCTACAGTTTATCAGAAATATTTCATAACAAAAACATGGAGAAAAGTGACATACAGGAAATGGAAATCTGTAAACTAAAAAGAAACTAAAGAATGTAGAGGAGCAAAAAGTACAATATTTGCCTCTGAAATGTAGTGGAGTAGAAGAAAGGCGCTGATATAGAAATATTCAAGTATGTAAGAGCATATGTAGCCATATTTTCATTTTAAAGGCAACAAACATGAACACAGTGACTGTAGTGAGAGTTGTCCTTTGCAGACTTCATCCCACGATCTCACTCAGATCCAGATTAGCTGATGTCTGCATTCTTGTGTGTATAAAACAGTGTGGGAGTATGAAAGTTTTTAATGATACACATTCCTTCTCTGCTGTTCATATCAAGAATGTATGAATAGATTAGGCTGAAATACCAACTTATACGTAACATTGATGTAAGCGCACATTACTCAAAAACTCCTCTTGTTTTGTCAGCTCAATTTACCATTTGACATTAATTTGTTTCAACTTTAAGAAAATAATGTCACATATATGGATAGTTGAAGAAAAGTTTGCCAGTAGAAAGTGCCCATTCTGCATGTGAAGTCCTGTGAAAAACATCCGATGTGTTGCAACAGAATGAGAAGTGGAGCAGAAGGAAAGTAGGAAGGAAGTCTAGTTTATTTTAATCTTACCATCACTGTGAAGCTAAACCACATCCAGTGGGAAATTTATCAACGAGTGACTTGTCTTAACTTGTCATTTTCTCAACCTGTGCAGAGATTTTTGTCAATTAAGCACGTAAAAACACCAAATATTTAACATTTTTTCTTGTGAAGCTGTAAAAAGTTGATTTTGACCTACTTTGTCCAACAAAATGATTTATTTTTCATCTGCAACGCCAAAATATTTGCCATGCCGCCTCTTTAACCTTTAAAGACCTGAGGAATTAATGAATTTTTCTCTCTATTTTTCCCTTTTGAACTAAATTTTTATCGAAAATATATTTTTCTATATTTAATTGATAGATGTTCATAAAAGAGTAAATTCAGAGGGTGTTTTTTTTTATATCAGAACAGAGAAAACTGAAGAAAATGTGACTTCAGTGAAACAGAATTAACTGAACATAAAAAAAGCATCTACATCCACTGTCATTTGATAAATTACATGTGTTTTATTCATAAATCAGTGTTGCAGGAGATGACCATGTTTCTGTTTTCACTACAAAGCCTCTGATCATCCAAATGGGTCATATCTGAGGACAGTAAAAAGCTATAAAACAGCATTTTACTTGAATTATTTACATATATGAAAAGGATTAGTGATTCAATAGTTATTAAATATTTTAGATCAGTAGATACTTTTGGTGCGTTTGGTTGTTCAGGTCTTAGAGTTTTAATACATTTATTACATCGCAGCTATGTTTCACATTAATCAATTTCTTCTGGTTAACCACATCTGATCCTTAAATGTTCATATTAATCTTGTCTTTCTGTAAAATTATGACCTAGAGCTGCCGTTCTCACCAAGACTTCCTCCTTGTTTAATGAGGGAAATAAAATCAACTCAATGCATGACATGGACATACTAAAAAATAAAAATACTGCTATCATAAGATCCTTCAAGTCAGATCTAAACATACTTTTCTGTAATATTTTTTCTTATATGTCAGTCTTTAATCAATAATAAGATAAACTGAAGACAGGAAAATAAATGGAGGGCACATATATTGATAAGATTAGTGATTCAAAAGTTCTTAAACATTTTAGATCAGTAGATTCTTTTGGTTTACCAGGGGCTGTTTAAGTATTTGAGGGTTAATGATAACAAGATGTTTTCTAGCTTGTGTCAACACTAGTTAACCACGGTGTTATCAACCTCTGTAAGTGCAACACCTCCCACCCAACACTTGTTTCTCAGAAAATCTTATCTCAGCCCTCCACGTCGTGAAATGATGAACACAAATTAATTACTGTGTCTGAACTGAGTACCAGTAAAAGGTGAGGTCAGTCAGGTGACTCACAGGACACTGGCAGCTTAGAACCTGTTCCTCTGCTAATTCTGCAAAAACATACTATAATATAAGAACGATGCCGAGATTAACATACCAGCATGATTTCTAAATGCCAGGAATTTTAGACCCTTAAGTTTTGTTTTGTGGTCAAAAACGTTGCCAAAGGATGGTTTTACTTTTGTATTTGGTCTTATGACAAAACAGACTGAAAGTCTGCGTGGTAACAGTTCTGCTTTTAGTCTGAGGCAGTTCCGTGTCATTTCCTGCCCTCTTCCTTTAATCATTATATTTAAGCTGAATACGCAGTGGGTTTCCTTGTTAAGTGTGTTGTCAGTACTGGGTTTTGACTGAACATGTTTTAACTGCTGTCATTTTTTTTTTTTTTAGATGTATGAGAACAGATGATTTTTCCTCTTATTTAATCATAATAATCATACTTATAACTATATTTTGGCCTGTCATGTTTCTCCATTTTATTTTATGACTCCTTATTATTAAATATGAATATGATAATTTATATCAACCGATTTATATAGAGAGCTGTATGTACACCAGCTTCAGAGAATGGTATGCATTCATAGTGATCTCACAAATTAATTCATGAGCTAGATATAGTATTACTGCTTTCAAATATTAAAAAATGAACTAAAATTATGTTTATTTATAATAAATGTCAAAGACACCAATGAATTGGACTGTAGAGATGAGAACTTAATTTATTTCGACTGATAGACTACTAGATTTATGTGGCCACTAGAGGGAGTAGTGAGTCACTCTGCCGGTCTGAGTTGAAAACTAACACCACAGGGCCTCTGACCAAAGTACTAGAAAATGACCAGATGGGATGAGAACAACTAAGAAACAACTTTTGGAGTGGCATTTTTCCTCTTTCATTTAGATCATCTTTAGATTCTTCAGTGTTGAAGGTGCAGGAGACTTTCGTAACCAGTTTTTCATCAAATCTGTAAAACCTCAGTCATAGCCTAAGTATCATGAATCTGTAAGTCTTTCTGTGATTACTCACCTGAATCTCTTGCATTACGGTGAACAATTTCCAAGTGCCTTCCACCATAAACAAACCACGTGTTTACAAACGGAGCCGGGAGGTAACTCAGGAATCTTCAGAATTTTGTCGCGACATGCATTGTGGGAAAGGGAGGTTTGAAGCGCAAACATATATTATATGGATGAAACAAAACGCGGAAACGGCTGAAACAGCTGGAGGAATATGCATAGAGGGAAGGGAGCTCCTGCCGTTTCTGCGTCGTGTCTGTAGCAGGGATTAAAGCAAAAATTTTTCATCTGACTGAAAATTTTCTTCTGGTCAAAATCATTGGCCACTATTAAAAATGATGCAATACAATACTACTATAGCGTACAAGTTTATATAGTCAAATTTGGCAATACTGTAAAACCCACTGAATGGGGAGAGTGTACAGGTGTAGAATATTAGTAACATGGATAGAAAAAAATGTCATGAGTGGTATTGGTGGGGGGTCTGGGGGTCCTCCCCCAGAAAATGTTTAAAGCTTCAGGTCAATTTTGGTGCTCTCTGGTTAATTTTAAAGGGTATGAAAACCTTTGAAGCAAGTGAAAATAACTAGAAGAAAACCTTACTGCAAAAAATGAGTGAAAAACTTTTTATTTAACAATTTAGGAACTCCGAAAACATAACTCCAACTCCAACAGCACATGAATTTTGGGGGAAATGTCTGTAAATGTAACCCTAACCGGCTAATCTTCAGATACTCAGATTGATGGCGGATCAGGACTTTTTTTTACCATTGGAACCATACAGAATTTTCTTGTGGCAAACTCCGCACATGCACGCACCAGGCTGCTTCATTTTTTTGCACCATGATCTAATTGGAGTTCCATTGTCTCTTCTCATCCAGCCATGCCCACCTCCATCTATTTTTCACGCATCTCTCAATAGTTACCACTTCAGCACCTTCCTCTACAAACGTGTCCATGATGTCGTTTATGCTAGCCAAAATAATCTGTACCTCGTCAAACCTGCGTCCACCCCCCCCCCCCGCCGCCAATATCATGTTCTCTTTTGATTGGAAGAAATTACGTCAACTGAAACAGAAATTATATTCCGTTACAGATACTCTCTGAGGGTATTTAAAATACAGTGGCTTTGCAAATACCAAGGGTGTTACTCATTCATTCAGTTTTATCTTCGTACTGTACCACACAGATAGAAATAAGATGCTAAACGGGTCAAAATAAAGCACTTATGCAGTCGGGCGCGTAACCGCGTAAGGCCGCGGCGCGCACAGCCGCATGCACGGGGGGGGCACATACACACAAACTAGTCATATACCGGCAAGAGGAGATAAGCTATGAACCCAAACATGAAGGTACATGTAGATCAGTTCTGTCTTCTTCCCTTTTCGCTGTGGTTCTTTCATAATGAAAGCTACTTGTTAGCACTAAAGGTAGGCTGGAGGCTGAACTTCGGTAAAGCTGAACTTGTCCATGTGTTTCTGAGGCACACAATGAGCAGCGTTTCCTTCTAAAGAGAAATAGTCATCAATCTCTCCTCCCGACATAAAAATAAAGAAGTCATCTTATTATCATCACTGTTAAACCTATCAGCCCCCTGTGCCTGTGTTAAACACCTGCAGATTCAGGACAGCAGACCCAGGACAGGATCGTGGAGTCACGTGGGGAAGTTACTTCAATATGAGTCCCCCCCCCTCAATTTTTCCATTTGACGGAAATCCGTCGTGGTGACGGAGAACTTTAATCCCTGGTCTGTAGCCACTGCCGGTGTCAGGTGGCTGTGCGAACCTCTGTTTCCCACAATGCATGTCACGACAAAATTCCGAAGATGCCTGAGTGACCTCCCAGCTCTGTTTGTAAACACATGGTTTGTTTATGGTGGATGGCACGTTGAAATTGTTCACCGTAATGCAAGAGATTCAGGTGAGTAATCACAGAAAGACTTGCAGATTTGTGATACTTAGGCTATGACTGAGGTTTGACAGATTTGATGAAAAATTGGTCACGAAAGTCTCCCGCACCTTTAAAGATAAATGAAGACTAAGGCTACATTCAGACAGCAGGTCTTAATGCACAATTCAGATTTTTTGGTGAAATCCAACTTTTTCTATGCTCATTCATATTACACATTAAATGCAATTTCTATCAGTTTTGAGTATGAACTGAATGCGACCCTGAAGTGACCCGCAAGCGCAAAAGAGGTCCTAACATAATACGTGATCATGTAGGCATGCACTGTGTTTACGAAGTGCATATGTTTTTCCTGCCGCTCCTCTTCCTGGGACGCAGAATTGTGACGTTTATCACATTTCAGTGTCGTAAAGGTCAGATAAATGTGACGTGGCCATTGAGACTGAAGTTGCATTGCAAAATATAAGATACGTGTTAAGACTGGTGGTACATGAACTGAACCCAGATGCAAGACCCTCAGACAGGAATACAGTAAAAGGGTATTTATTAAATACAGTCAGAGTAATTGGTTCACACAGGAAAGTAATGGATAATCTTTCAGTGGGACTGTGCTGGGGAATCATTTCGGCTTCAGATTCCAAGTGAACCACTTTACAGCCCAGGTCGGGAGCACACGAGGGGAACCCGACTAGGAGAAAGCAAAGGAGAGTCAGGGGACAGACCAGGTCATACACGGGAGGACAGGCAGACAGGCAAACGTACACTGGGGTAAGGCAGGCTCACATACCGATAATCCAGGCAGAAGGTCGAAAACAGGCTAGGTCACTGAGGCGGATGAACAGACAGGGGTCAGGCGAATACTCAGGTGTGGAGGACAAACCAGGTTGAAGTCAGACGAGCAGGCAGACGAGGATCAGGCAGAGTCGGTGGTCGAAGGGCAAAACGGGTCACAACAGGCAGGCAGGCAGGCAGGCAGGCAGGCAGGCAGGCAGGCAGGCAGGCAGGCAGGCAGGCAGGCAGGCAGGCAGGCAGGCAGGCAGGCAGGCAGGCAGGCAGGCAGGCAGGCAGGCAGGCAGGCAGGCAGGCAGGCAGGCAGGCAGGCAGGCAGGCAGGCAGGCAGGCAGGCAGGCAGGCAGGCAGGCAGGCAGGCAGGCAGGCAGGCAGGCAGGCAGGCAGGCAGGCAGGCAGGCTCCAAAAACGCTGGTACGTAATCACACCAAAAAGGAGGAAAACGAACTGGCACAGAACAGGGGAAAACACAGGGTTTAAATACACAAGAGGGCGGGAAGACAATTGGACACAGGTGGAGACAATCAGGGAGGAGTCAGGTAATCAGAGCAGGTGGAAACAATCAGGGAAGGGAAGTAAAGATACCAGACATGACACATGAGGGAAACTTAACAAAATAAAACAGGAAACGACACACAAGACAGACAAAACAAGTAAAAGTCCGGGGACTGATGTGACAATACCTATCAGATTTAGGACCACATATGAAAGTGGCCTGGGTTGGATTTGAAAAAATCAGATTTGTGCTGTTCAAACTGTCTTTAACAGATTGGATACAGGTCACATATGGGCAAAAAAATCAGATTTGGGCCACATCTGCCTGCAGTCTGAACATAGCCTGAGATTCGTGTTATACTGGTCTGTAAGTAAAATGCCTCCAGAGTAAAGCTAGTGAAACTTTACAGAGTATGAGTCACTTATAAAGAAAAATTAAGTCAAAAATGTTCGTTGACTGTAGTTTCCATGAAGCACTCTTGGGTCAAAATGTGAAATTCTGATCATTAATGAGCGAAAAGGTTTAGTCAGAATGTTTCAAGCTACCAGATTTACTTCAGAACACTGTTTGCACTTGACAATAGATTCCCTGTACAGGTTTTTTTAGTGGAAGATTTATAAATCTACTGTATAAATGTACCGATAAACAATATATATGTAATAACACTTTATCATATATATTGAAAAAGTCAGCTAAACAGCAATTTTGTCATTTGTTTTCCAATTCATCTTATTGAAGTATATAAGATTTAGCACATTTAATCTCTGAGGCAGAAAAAAAAAGTCATTAAGTGTTATTAATGTAACAGTCAGATAAAGTCACCAGTTCTATAAACTGACAAAAAGAGGAGACACATACGCTATTATTTGTCATGAGAAGAAGTGGTCTCGAGTGTGATTAAAGACTTACCTACTAATAACTGAGACATTTTTTCTGATTTACTTCTGATTAGTTTTGACTTGTTGGGTGTAAAACTTCATTTAATTTCATCAGATCATTAAACAAAACCTGTTACTAGTTTTTCCACTGAACTGTGTCAGACTACATCTAAAGACATGACCCATATGTCAGGAGGCAGAGGTGTAAGTTGTGACATGTCCGTGTGTCACCGAGCAGAAATTCATTGCAAATCCATGTTACATTTTGTCCTGCCCATGAGGGTCACCACAACCTTCCCCATAAATGGCATGAAAGTGATGTCCACTAAATGAAAAATTGTTTGTTTGGCATAAATTCAACATGTAACTTCAACCTAAAACAAGGTGGTTTGCTAGAATTCATATAACTTTTTGTTAGTAACGTAAAATTCTTCTGGATTTACGACATCAAAATGACCTCTGGTCTCTGAGGGAATCCTACGACCCCCGCAATCTGGAAAAAGTTACTTAATTTTCCAAACAAACTACTATGTTGAAAGTGTTTCCTGTTCAGTCGTCACTTAACGGAATTCCCCATAAAGCAGCAACAAGAGAGCGTAAAAAAAAAAAAAAAGATAAGAAGATGACTAACCAAGTGAGTGACTACTTCTGTTTTTCGGGCTTTAAGTATCGCATGTGTCCAAGCATCTGTCAGTTCACTGAGCAGTTCAGGAGAAGAAGGACGAACAGCTGACTTTACTCCAAACTTATCTGCTAAACTCTTATTTATCATCTTTTGCTGAAAATGGTCAACTGTGGAAACCTGTTGAAGAGCGCGCTGGTCGCAGTCATGCTGGTGGCGGTGGCCCAGTACGGATCTGCAGGTAAGATGACATTTTAACACAAAAAAAATAATCTTTTCTTCTTATACTTTAGCTTTTAAAATGACATTATTAAACTCCAATTTGTTTCCATTGAACTGAAGCAGAGAAGCTGGCAACCTGCTGCAAGACGGTGACCAATAAGGAGTTACATGAACCCATTTTAGGATACTTGGTCCAGAGAGCAAACCCTCCATGTGTCCAGGCCGTCATGTGAGTATAAACTGCAACACTTTACTGTCTTTTATTAAACTACAACAACAAAACATAGGCCTGCGTTTTTGTTTGTTTGTTTTACATATATTTGCATCATTAGCTCCAATATTCAGAGTAGACTACAAGTAAATACAGTCAAACAAGCAGAGAAAATCAATCAAATCAACTGAATTTTACAGAAATCTGAAAATACGTCTTTTTCTCTACATTTAACATTTCCTAAGAGATTTATTAATATTTATTAATATATTAGTCTCTGCATTTTGCATTTTTCAGTGAAAATCTGGTATTTTCCTGTATTTAATTTATTGGTTGTGTAGATGTTCAGAGTAAATTCAAAGATTATTGTGTCAAAACAGAGACAAATGAAGAAAAACTGACATTTTAAGCAAATTATGGCATTAACTGAATATAAAACAAGTATCTTCAGCCACTGTCATTTGTCAAACTATATGGGTTTTATTGGTGAATCTGTGACGGTGTTTCCATGTTAACTACATAGTCTCAGAATGTCAAAATGGGTCGTATCTGATTATGATGAAAAGCTGCATTTTACCTTAATTATTTTCATGTATTGGCAGGATTATTGGTTCATAAGTTATTACACATTATAGATCAACAGATGCTTTCAGTTGCCTTTAACTTTTTAGGTCTTTGAGGGTTTATTTATTGAAGTTAGTGCTATTCACATATGATATTTTAAAGAAAATAGTGTGTGAAGTGCTTATGTGTTTATTTTTCCTGCAGCTTCCAGACTGAGTCCGGCCTTTACTGCAGTCAGCTGAATGCTCCATGGGTTCGCAGGAAGATTGTTGAATTCAGGTAAGGCTCATATTCATGTGTATTTACTTATGTTGTACTTTTAAACTAAAAATCATTCCTTTCATTTATATATGTTTTTCTCTTTTTATCTTTCAGGAAACAAAAAGCTCAGGCCACTACTCCTTCTTCATCCTCCTCCCGCCTCCTCTCTATCATCACATCCACTGTCTCCCCTCCTTCCTCCTCCTCCTTCCCCTCTTCCTCCTCCCCCTCCTCCTCCTTCCCCTCTTCTTCCTCCCCCTTCCCCTCCACTTTCCAAACGCCTGCCGAGGAAAGCGCTTCAGAAAAGAATGAGTAAACCCACATCTCCAGTCACCGAAAATGACTTCTGAAAACAACTCTTCACCTCTAAAACTGCACTTACAGAACCGTTATTACACCAAACTACCACTTATGTTGAATATTTAGTTTCTTTCAATTGCTTTTGTGTGAAAATATTTATTAGTTTAACTTAACAGAACAGAAATAATAAAAGTTTAAGTATTTATTTGCAAATATATTTAAGGAGTTAGACTTTATCTTGTAACTGTTCAGCTAACCTCAAAAATGTTGAATAATTCAGTCATGAGGAAGTGTTTTGAGCAACTTATTTATTTTACATTTTTTTTAAGAAGGCTGAAGGAGAAGTTGTAAAACCAAGAAGATGTTGAGAAATAAATGTTGCACTTCAACTCTTACATCCTGTGTTTGTGTGCTTTTATGTGCATCTTAGTTTTTGGTTTTTTTTTAGACTAAAGTAAAACAGTGTAAAATACAGACTGTTGGCAAATGAATAGAAACATCACAAGATTCACTTATTATTTTGACAAGAATGAAAATGAATGAATTACATGCACTTTGACTCTTTATATCATGAGAGGAGACCTGCTTCTTCTGGTTTTACCGTATTTCAGAAAATTACATTACAGTCAATGGCGAGACAAGATATTTTTTGTTGCCCTTTGAAATATGCATCATTTATACATAATGTCTGTCAATATATAAGATAATTCAAGTCAAGAATAATGCAGTTTGTTGTAAAACTGTTAAAATATGCAAATGTTAATAGTAGCTACACACCAGAAAATGTGGAGGACAGGTCATAGTAACTGTCTCTGTCCACAGTCTGTTTGGAATTGAGGTTGTCTCTGCAGCCTCAAAATGATCAGACTGTAGTGATTTCACCTCTTTAAACACTTTTTCACCTCACTCTCAAAGTTTGAAGGAAAATGCAGAATGTCAAGTCAGTGGCCGATAATTTGTCTCCTGTCTTTGTATGAGGTCTGCAGAGTTTTGGACCAAAAAGGTGCTATGTGACAGATACATTTGGAATAATAAATTAACCACAGGAGGAAAAAAAAAACAACAGGATATGCGCCGCACTTTTAATACCCCTCGGTCAAATATAGTGTAAGATTCAGTTGAAAGTTACTGCCTTATAATTTACATTAGATTGTCTTTGTGTAAAACTTATTACGTACATATTTATATTTGAAAGTACTCAGATATTATAACTGCACAAGGCACAAGGCCACTTGACCTTGAAAAAGAAGGTCAAGGTCACCTATTTTCAATAGGCTTCTGCTCCATGCCAAGATGCATCCACTGTATAAAAAATAATAATAAATATTTAATAAATAAATTTAAATTTAAATTTAAATTTAATAAATATTTAGTGCAGATACATCAATGTATTCTTTAGATAATGTGATTATGTTGTTGAATGGACAGACAGATGAACAGACAGACAACAAAATGATTACAATACTCCTCGGCTGAGGTATAAGAGCAGAAAAAAGCATCGGTAGTTTTCTTTCTATCATCACACCATCTCACTCATCTTCTGTTCTGGTCTACAGAGGCTGTCAACCTCCAGATATATCAGGTACAAGTAAGTGTGAACATTCTCCCACGTCAGTAGAGCTGATGACAGGTTTGTCATCAATTTTTCTTCACTCTACTTCATCAGCACACGCACACTAAGGTGAGGTACTTTGACACTGATGTAAATGTTGTAGTTTTATTAGAAATAAAGTGATCGAGATGTGATTGAATCATTTGTCCAATTAAATTTGAGCCTCTGAAAATAGAGGGACTTAAATGGTTGTAATGCCAAAATATTTAATAGAATATTTTTGTTAAAATCATTAAATCAAAGCTGAAAGTCCACACTTTAACTACATCTTGATTTCTTCCTTTCAACCCACTATGGATATGTACAGAGGTAAATCTACAACATTTATGTCACTGGCCAAATACTCTATGCAATATTTGACATTAATAAGGCCAGTCAGTTTCTCCTCTGTTTTGACTGCTATCAGTCATTTCAGCTGTTAGTCAATAATATCCAAAAATAAACTGAGTAGAAAAAACAACATGAACCCAAAAAGAGAGAAATCACCTTTAGGATACATCTGTGGCATGTGTATTTGTGCTGATATATGGGTGTTTTAGTTTAAATGAACAGTCAAATCATCCATGTATTATACAGACTGTATATAAAGTAGAAGAAAAATGATCATATGACATTTTTAATTCATAAACTGTACTGAGTTGCTTAATTTTTGTCAAATAAACATGATTATTTGATGTTTAAGAAGCTGGTAGAAGTCATAACCCCCCCCACACACACACATACACGCCTCATTATTCATGACCAGTTTCTCAGCTTCCTCCTCACTGTATGTAGTTTGTCCAGAAGTGGGTGTTTTCCACTTCCTTCTCTAATTAATGCTGACATCAGCCTGCTGAGTCACAGCCAAAGTATCTGTGTCATAAATGAATCCTGAGGCTTTTACAAACCAGGATGTGGCACACTCTGGTGGCAGCTGGGGATGATGGGATATGTGTTGTGGATGAGGTGTTTAAAGCCAATGGCAGCTTTTGTGGTCTCTTTAACTCCAAGATCAATATGATAACCCCAACTTTATGATTACTGATCATCGTAATAATATTTTCAAGCATGAAAAGCACAAATGCATATTATATATTTGATTCAGCGATGATGCTCTTAAGGTCACCTAATGCACAAGCACTTCAATTCACTCTGCAGGTCATTGTAAAGGTATTTAATGTAGCTATATATTCTATTTCTACTTTACAATGTTCAAAAATGACCAAAATGTATCATTTGTCTTGTTGTTACAGAAATCGGTATATTAAATTGCAGAGATATGAGATAATGTACACTTCACTGTGAATGTATGACCACTAAAGTCACTCTGCTGAACTCCCAAAAATTAAAAAAAAACAACAAAAAAAACAAAGGCCGAGAAGAGGTCACACCAAACAGTTTCTAATCAAAGAAAGTGACAAAGTGATCAAATCTAGAATCACTGTTGTTTTCTCCACTAGACACAGCTCTAAATGAAAAAATGGAGTTTGATGCTGAAATTGCAGCGTTTCTTCTACACAGGTGAGTTTGATTATGAGGCTTATGAAGGTATAAAGTTAATATGTGATGTTACTGTCTTTGTTAAGTTGCTGTTTGTTGATCCACGGTTCAGACTATCCAGACTTAAGATCTTTAGTTCAGCTACTGACAATACAAACTGTACAGAAAACAGAGGTGATTTGTGGTTTTACTGGGGCTGTTTTCTGACTAAAAACATAACTAAGCTAACAGAGCTATAATATAAACGATCAGATGTGAAGATTATAAAACAGTGTGATTTTGACTGACTGTCAGAATAAGTAGCTATGAGTTTTAGTTTGGAGTATTGATACTACTCCCTTTGAAGTGAAGCGGAGAGGTAATTTACAATGATAATCAAGTTTTAAAAAATATCTGCAAAATTAAATGTGAATTGAGACCACTTGAATTACCAGATGCTGAAACGTAGTTCTTGAATCTTTGCTCAGTGACATTAAAAAACAATCAAGTACCGCTGTTTTAATGCATATTTCCAACATTGCTTTTACACAACAAAAGAACTGCTCACTACAGATAAACAGATGTCAATGAAATGCAAACAGCCTTTTATCAAACCCTGAAAGTAGAGATACAAGAGGAAATGAGTGCAGACGGATGGGAATGACAAGCAGCAGGTGTCTGAAGTCAACCAGGGAAACCACAGCCTGTTCTTCTAATGTTTTAAGTAAATAAATGATCTGCAACAGGAAACAGCACTGGTAGACATCATTTTATAACCATTTAAAATGACAGATTGTCTGTTTTCTGGTCATCATGGTTTAAATGTGTCAAAGCACAGGCTCCTAGAATAGTAATGCTAGTTTTGTGCACATGCAGAAGTAATAATTTAATGATATGTCAAAGTTTTCCATCTAAGGTTTTCTGCAACATTTCGGTTTACCTCTGATTTACAGTTATTTTAATAATTACTGCAACATCATGACAAAGCATGTGGCATCAACCATGATGTGCAGTATTTTCACACTTTGCTCTCATCTTGTGTCATGTGCAAACTTGTTTCTCAGAAAAATGACGATGGTTCAAAGCCACAAAAAGGGCTAAAAAGATTTTCTGCTGAGGGGCGGAGGTGTGATGAGACCTCGGCCACAAACACGGAAAAAACAAGTCATCACCTCCGAGGCTGATCTAACTATCGCTTTCAATGGTAGGTGGTCGCTCTGAACTTACCCATAAATATCCAAACGTCTGTCAGTTTGTGTGTTTGCAGTCGATCAGTCAGCGAGTCCATCAGAAGGTCCATCGTCCAAAATGTCCAACAGGGTCCTGTCCATCACTCTGCTGCTGATCTCAGTGTGGATGTGCGTCCACTCAGTTGCAGGAAATTGTAAGTACAAGATAATACCATCACATTTAACTTTCAACTATAGTTAATCTTTATAATGCATTAATTTGATCTTTTTGCTCATGATGCCATACAATATGTTGCAATATACTATGTTGCATGTGTTTTGGGCTCAGCAGTGCTTAATGCATACAATATATTCATTACTATGAGTAGGGCTTCAATCATTAAGTTAAACAGTAAATAGAAAGTGTCAGTGAGAAGAATAACTAAACACACAGCCATCAATAAATAGAACTAATTCATAATGCACTGTTATGTAACACAATGCAATCTTACCTAGACTCCTAATGACACTGCACATGATTTAGTATCGTATATGGTCTATCTTGTATTAAGAAGCTTGATCTACTCTTTGTTGTCGGCTTCTATTAGCAACAAGTCAATTAGTTATGTTTTAGCTTTAAAAAAATCCCTGAAAACAGATACGTAAATGCTTTTTGATTGGACTAAAAATTCACAATTAATCGAGTACTTGCCAGTATGCTCTTGTATAGGAGATCTTTCAAAGAGTCTTTCATCATTAAATCAGTCAAGTCAACATGAATAACCAAGCTAAATATTAGACTGTCAGAAACAGATGATTATAACAGTTGCAGTTTTCACATTTTTTTTGCAAGTATTCACTGAAAATTATTTGGTTCTTACCCAGATTTAAAAAAAAAAATAAATAAATAAAATTAGATTTAGAAGTGTTAGATGATTTATATTGTTTAAAGAGTTAATCATACATCTGTCGACATGCTTATTTCTAGATTTAGCAATCTTAATTTAAGAAATCTTCTCAAGTGAAATTATCTTGCTGTATGGACAGATATTTCACTTGTTTTGAGTACCATTTACCTCAAATTTAGTGTTTTTATCTTGTTTTTGGACACCCCTTTTTTGCAGTGTTTTCCCTTAAAGTCGGTCATTCTAATTAAGAATTTAAAAATTCAGCCCGATTACAAAACACTAATATTTTGTAAAACATCCGATCTGCACTGTAATACTGTCAGAAACAAACAGTTAAACTTAACATCTAAAGCCCTATTTTCATATGACCCGCATTATTTTAGCAAATATAGGTATTCTGTGATAAATGTAATCCAGTTGCATATTTTCCAACATAACTCTGGTATTTGTTATCAGGGTAAAGAATTAAAAAAAAAAAAGTTTCCTCTGGATGCTGAAGCTTCTGCCATATAGATGTACATATTAAACAGGGTTTTAATGGTTGTTCTTTAGGCATCAGCTGTTGCTCTACTTGGACATAAATGCATGAAGGTGGGATGCTCACATCACCAAAGAAAAAAAAACTTCCAGTTGTCAAAAAGGCTCATGAAAATAATTTCATCAGGTCAAAGCACAGACGCCTTCATCTTTATTTCAGACACAGTCGTATAAAGACATCATTGAATTACGTCCAGGTCTGAGGTGTCTCCTTATTAAATTATGTTGTATTATATATGTAGCTCACAGTCTAATCTCCATATTAAATCCTCTTGTGGTTTGGATAATGGCCTGATGATACCTTATGGGAGAGCCATCTTTTTTTGACACGACGTATGCTGCATATTTGAAAAACTTGGAAATGTTGCAGTGTTTCTGAAGAAAATTTGGCTTATGATCAGTTATTTTTACATTTTTCTCTTATCAGATTTAATCAACTGGAGATTATTTCATCAGGCCAGAAAACAAAAACTGAATCCATGCATGAATACACATCAGAAAGAAGGAGATGCTTCTATAAGTTGATAAACACTTTAACAGGCAAAGTTTAGTTTGTTGATGAAAGCTCTGGTGCTTTTTTTAAAAAAAACCCAGATATTTCAGACCGTTATGCAGATACATATTTGACTGACATCGGACATGACTCTGCTGATTTCACTTCACTTTACAAACCTTCAAAGTCATACACATACACACACACTTATTTATTATCAGTTATTTTAACATGTAATATTATCACATGTATTTCAGTATAATCAGCCACTGAAAACCCATATCTATCTATCTATCTATCTATCTATCTATCTATCTATCTATCTATCTATCTATCTATCTATCTATCTATCTATCTATCTATCTATCTATCTATCTGATATAAATCCTTCTTACTCTGCCTTTACATTAAATCCAAACAACATTTTCCTTGATATTACAATATTTTTCATAATAACCGCAACAAGATTTTTTTTTTTCCAAATCACACAACTGTAGCACAGACAACCTTAATCTACTGACCGCATCAAGGTCAAGGTAAATTTATATTGCACATTTAAAACAACGCAAAGTGCCCACAATGCATCAGAACATCTCAATGTTCCTCAACTCATTATTTTAACCCTTTAAAACCAAATACTGACTACAGTAATTCTGTCACGGTATGTGATGTTGGAAAAATGTCAACAGTTTCTGAAAGGTGAAACATTGCACTTTATAGGTATTAAGGTGCCATTACAAAAGGTTCACTCACGCCTCTACCTCTATCCCATTTATTATACTGTTTTTTTTTGTGCATTTTTCGTTCATCTTATGACATGCAGTAAATTGTAAGTGACATTGAAACTTTCATGCATTTTGGAGAAATGGGCAAAAGCACATAGAGGACATTTTCTGACCTTTTCTTCCTTTCAGTCCATCATCATATTATCCCTGAATGAAGACAAACATACACATTTATTAATAAACTTTGGATATATAGTTACACTACAGATAACTATGTGCCAATCTGTCAATGAATATACATCTTCTATGATAAGTTCTGGCAGATCTACAGTATCGGTATAATTGATAAACTTTATCCCTCCATCCAATGTCATGCTTCAGCAACATTTAGCCGAATGATGTATCACGCAGACAGTGGAAAGGATGCTTAAAAACTGGACTGATATTTATTTGGGTAATGCCATTATCTTAGCACTCCTCTTTGCTAGTTCTGGCCTGTTCATGTTATTTTGGCCAACGTAGGCAAATCCTGGCTTTTAACAGTGATATGCTGTTGCATCTCTAGGAACTAGTGAAACTAGATTCAAGCTCATAATCAAATCAGTCTTTTAATTAACCTACATCATCCATTTCCTCCAGACCGTCACCACCATAAAAGGTTTCCACCTCCTTGTTGCACTGCCGTCGTCTCTGAAAACAGCACCAGTCAGGTGATTGGGAACACCTATCGCCAACCAAAAGTGACAGCTCCCTGTGTGGATGCTGTAATGTAAGTTTATACCAGCTGATCCACCAATAACCACACAAACACAAGCAAAAAGATGATTTTCTCTTGTTTTTCTCAGTTTCGACACAGCAAAAGGACCGGCCTGTTTTGATCCAACTGCTCTCTGGGTCCAAACATGTAAGTCTTCAAACAGACGCACAACATATGACACACAAAAACAGGGATACTCACTCTTGTTTTCTCTCTGACTTCTAGTAACTGGCAAAATGAAGAAGAACTGAATAATGACCGGCTGTCTGAGAACAATTTCTTGCTGCTGAATAACTGAATGCAAAATCTATTCTATGTCTTTATCTGTTTGTGTTTTTATGTTTAATTCATAATCAAATGAGATTATATTTTGTCACTGACTTACAATTATTTCATTTTCTCTACGCATGTTGCTGAGCTTTTTCTTTTGTACTTATATTTGATTAAATTATATAAAATCAGTACTTCCAGAGTACTTTCAGAGTATTTTTTAAAATAATATTTACATATATTCAGCCTGAGTGAAGAACATGTGCCATTTCAGACCATGTCAGGCCATCACAGTTCATGGAAGTGTTAATAAAGTTAATGCCATACTATTTTTGTTGCAACACAGCCTTCAAATATTTATTCTCAAAGATCTGCCTGGTATTTACATCTATAAGGGGATTCCCTGCTGCATAATTCTATATTTGCACATACAATGGGGGCTTGTGACCCAAGGGTTGCTGGTTCAATTCTACGGACTAGCAGAAAAAGTTGTTGGCTAATGGGGCCCTTGAGCAAGGCACTTAACCCCCCTATTTGTGTTACTGCATGTTCTAGTGATGGGTTAAAAGCAGATGTTAAATTTCAGTGTGTGGTACATGTACTGTATACTGATAATAAAGGATCTTAATTTTCATCTAATCAATTGTCAGATCAGTAAAACACAAGAACACTGACACTGATGAGTCAAAATTTAATTATCTGCTGAACAATAGTGCCATCTAGTGGTGATTTCTGGGACCAAAACTTCAGCGTCAAAATAAAGCACATCTTAACGTATAAAGGCTTTAACCATTGCGCGTTTCCAAGTTATAACAGCAAACTAATAAAAAAAAAACATTACTTAAGGAGTAAAATTACAAGCTGCAGTTGCATGTTTGGTTTAGTTCAGTACTTCTGATGTACATGTAACCGATGTATAATTGTAATAGAAAAATCATGAAATTTCCAAATTTTTCCATGAGGTTACCCTTATTTTTACGTTTTTAGAGGAGCTGTGACGTTATTGCAGGTAGATTCACATATCTCCCTCACTTGGTTTCTGGATTGTGCGAGGAGAGAAAAGGTTAATGAATGTTCCGCTAACGATATGCTCGCTTATTTCAAAAAAATTGCAAAATTCCGCAAAAACAAAAAAAAAAAAGTGCATATTTCACTTAGTAAAGTTCACTCATGTTGTGGGTAGATTAATTTGGTTGATATTAATTAAAAAAAAAAAAAAGGTAGAGGATTTTTTTGTTATATGCTAATAGTCTGAGCGTTAACTAAGCTAATGTAACTTAACAGCAGTTTTTCACTCAGTTTGCTGTATTGTTCCCCTACTTTTTAAAGTGTGCTTGTGGAAAACTGGTCATAAGAAGTTCCTGTAGTGATTTTTATGTGTTTTATACAGAATAAATTCCCCTGTTGGCAAGGCAGCAATTGTCCTCGTCTCATTCCCCACTATCCACAAACACAACGTAGAGTGTCAGCCAAGTTCACACCAGCTCCACACTAGTTGTTTTCAATCATTGCAGAACTTTTAACCTTAATGTTTACATGAGTAGTTTTAGATGTCCTCCTCAGGCTACCATTAACCCTCAAAGACTAACAGCCACCGGTGACAAAATGAATCTACTGATCAAAACTATTCAGTAACCTATGAACCTCTAAGTATGATCTCAAGTGGTTTAGGGAAATAACAGTGAAAAAATGCATATTACATTATGATAATGTTTACATCTACAGTTTCCTTAAAAATGTGAACAACTTGAAAAGTCTTAAGATAAGACATAACAATATTATGCCTCGGTTTGTCATTTACACATGCATTACAACTTACAATTACACAAAACATTTAGTAACAGGCAGAATACTGGTAAAATTGCACTTAAGACATTTCAGGTAGTTCATTTTCAGGTTATTCACATTTTTTCTTAAAGGATAATTGTTGGATGCTTAAACATTCTCATGATTATTTTTACTTTTTTACACTAAAACAAAGAGAAAATTTATGGTTGTCATTTTTGTGGGTTATTATGATAATATTTTACTGGTCTGACCCATTTGAGATCTAATTGGTCTGTATGTGGAACCTGAATTAAAATGATTTTGACACCATTGATTATTAATATCTTCAGTGTAATTGTTGCATTTCACAAATTCATCCCACCGGCCAGATTGGACCCTATGGCAGACCAGTTTAGGCCCACGAGCCGCATGTTTAACACCTGTGACACAGAGACTATGTACAGTCACTGTATATAGAGACTATGACCTTTGAAGAACAAAACCAAGTATGCAGCTTGGTGTGGAGCCAATGACATGACAAAAACAGAAAGAAAACTGTCATCTTAAATGTCAGACTGTATATGTAAGTATGTGAAAACACAGTGACCCAATCCATCATCAACACACGGTGTAGACAGACGGTGAACAGTTAAAAATGTACCTCAGAGCAGACAGATGTTGACCCTCTGACACAATGCAATTTATTCACTCATTCAATGACATTTTAACTTGAAGCCTCTCTGTGCATCTCTGCATTTTTATTCAGTAAACACAGGCATAAACATGATCCCAGCATGTATGAGGTGGTAAGAGTGTAGACCCAGAAAGAATAAACAATGAAAATGATGCAGAAGTAATTAAACTAGAAATTACCTGGTGTTTTTTTATTAGCTTACTGGCCCACAGGCCGTAAGCTATTGTCGGCATGCGGCGCCCGTGTCATCTGTCGTCTGTCGTTGTCGTCCGTTACAAAAATTTCAATCGTCGTCTTCTCCGAAACTACAATTCCGATTGACTTCAAATTTGGTATACAGCTTCTTTATGATGATGTCAACAAAAGTCAGTGAAATGATTTGGATCCGGATCTGATTCTGAATTTGGTGCGACTTTGAGAAATTTCCCCTTTATAAGAGATAGGAAGTGGATCATTGGAATAACTCAGTAAATATAAATGATATCAAGTTGAAATTTCTGCAGTACAGCCCTGATGGGGAGATGACCAAAACATAATGGCCACATGCTGATCAGGATCTTCCTCTGGATCCGGGAACTTACGGAAAATTTAACATGGGCTTTTATGGGGAAAACATTTCAATCGTCTTTTTCTCCGAAACTACAGTTCTGATTGACTTCAAACTTGGTATACAGCCTCTTTATGGTGATGTCACCACAAGGTATTGAAATTATTTCGATCAGGATCTGATTCTGGATTTGGTGCGACTTTGAAAAATTTTCCCATTATAAGAGATAGGAAGTGGATTGATACAATAAATCAGTAAGTATCAATGATATCAAGTTGGAATTTGAATTTTTGACAGATCTGAACAGAATATGACCAAAACATGGGCTATTTCTGTGATATAATACATACACATAACTGGGTGATAATAAATGGCATCTGGATACATTTCCCAAAGCTTTTAATTTGGCCAGTAAGCTACAGGCCTATTGGTCCTATTTTTTTAAAAAATTGTTTTAGATGAGTAAATACTCCTCGATGTCTGTGATTCTATCTTTGTCAGGACCACATGTCTGTTCATTGTCTCTTTGACTATGCTCTCCATATACAGTACTGTATGTAACCCTGTGTACATTTTCTGTATATATGACTCTGTATGTGCAAATTCTACATACAATACCTGTTCTGTGTCCAGGAACTGTAGAGCTTGACAAACATTAATCCTGACACCATAGGGTTCCATCAGTTAAAGACGATAGTTCTTGAAGTGTCAGCCTGAGGGATTGGAGATCACAGCGTTCAGATTAAGCTTGTACCTTTTACACATTCAAATACATTCAGTTATATACATTACATCATACATTAATTCTGTTCTACACTTCAGGCCAAAATATCCACATATCTCACATACCTGTCCACAAACTAGCGATACTCAGACTATCTTTGCTCCTGAAGGACTACACCAGGGGTACTCAAATCCAGTCCTCGAGGGCCGGTATCCTGCATGTTCTAGATAGTTCCCTTTTCCAACACACCTGGTTCAATTAATGTTCAGTTCATTATCAAGCTCTGCAGAAGCCTGATAACGATGTAATGGCTTCCAGGTGTGGTGGAAGAGGAAAATGTCTAAAACCCTCAAGGACCGGATTTCAACACCCCTGGACTAGACCCTTCATGGCTCCATCCTTTAATTGTAGCCTATTATTAGCCTTAAAATTTCTCTCGTCTCAGATTATCCGTGGGGAATGAATGCATTTACAAATAAAATGATGCTGATCTCACAAAACATCAGCTATTTCGTGTTCATACTGTAAAACTCCTTGACATACAAAATGGTGGACTCAAAAGCACAACTCTCTGAAAACTGAAGATTTAGACAAAAGTATTTTAATATTGAAAAAGTGATTTAACAAAATGCACTCCCAAGGAGGATATAAAAAAAAACTACTCAAAAAAAATCTCTATGATAAACAAAAACCCTTACAGAAAAACTGAAGCAAAAACTGACACACATGAAAAAACCTGGTTGGCCACTTGGCATGAACACACTGGCAAATTCAGACAAACTGGCACAAGACAAAGAGAGACAGGACTATTTATACATGAGGTAGGGGAACACAGGTGACACTAATCAGGGGTGGGGCTAACAATCACACTGGCGGGAAAACACACAAAGGGGGTTAGTCAGGGTCTGAAAGGAGAGGGAAGAGATGTGTACAAAATGAAGCAGGAAGTGCAAGACAGGACCAAATGTGAACAACTCTAACTTAACATAAAGTGCCTAATGAAACAAAGTCAAAACACTGAAAATCTAAGACGAGACATGAAAAACTAAACATTAACATGATTAACACATCTGACGAGACATGACACATACTGTTTACAATGAAATATGAAAAGTAAAAAGTCAAAAGACATTTTAACATCACAGCTCTATATTTAAATTTGCATTTTCTAAACTTAAATTTCTTATCTGAGGTTGTAAAATTGATTTATATTGGTCTTTTGTCACAGTTTTAGGTTAAATTCATTGCTAGTCTTTCAATAGGATTAATGGTAGTTTAACCCTTTCATGCATAGTGGTCACTACAGTGGACAGCTATTCTACAGCTGTTCTCTTAAATATTCATGGATTTTGTTGTTTTAGTTCCATATCAGCCAACACAGTGGACGCTTTTGCATCATCTCATACACTGCAATTTATACCATTACTGTAACTTTACAGTTCTTGATAAACCTGATCTAGAGTAACATGTTTAAGTGTAAATCAATTGCTTTTATTGTTATTAGTCTGTAATTAGCAGGTTTTTTTTAAACAAAAGTTGTTGGTTTTTTTGCATTACATCTTCATGAATTGAGTGATGATTGGTATTAGAGTGTTAAAATGTGAGAAAACATTACATTAGCAGCGTTACAAATGTCTGGTAAAGGTTCATACTGTCTTCCACACAAGGGAGTAGGTCTGATTCTGACATTGGTGGGGACACAAAAGTGCTCCAAGGCAGCACTCCTGAAAGTTGATGTTTTTTGCATTTGTGATCATAATTTCACGTCATGTAGAGCTGATCAAACAAACAAACAATCATAGTCAGTCGGTTCTAGCCATTTCGGCACCCTAGGCAAGATATGAATTTGGTGCCCGCCCCTTAAAAAACACATACATGCGCACAAACACACACACATACATATGGGGGGGCACGAAGAGGAGATACATGAAGCATGAGAGGAGATGCACAAAGCAGCCAGCAGTAAACCACATAGAAACATATATCAAACAGCCAACTAGCAGTAAACCATATAGAAACATAAATAAATCAGATAGAAACATTTATAAACCAGCCAACTAGCAGTAAACCATATAGAAACATAAATAAATCAGATAGAAACATTTATAAACCAGCCAACTAGCAGTAAACCATATAGAAACATAAATAAATCAGATAGAAACATTTATAAACCAGCCAACTAGCAGTAAACCACATAGAAACATAAATAAATCAGACAGCAACATTTATAAACCAGCCAACTAGCAGTAAACCATATAAAGCATATATAAACCACATAGAAATATATATAAACAACATAAACATATAGAAACCGGCCAACCAGCAGTAAACCATATAGAAACATATATAAACCACATAGAAAAATTTATAAACCACATAGAAACATTTATAAACCACATAAACATATATAAACCAGCCAACCAGCAGTAAACCATATAGAAACATATATAAACCACATAGAAACATTTATAAACCACATAGAAACATATATAAACCATTTAGAAACAAATATAAACCACATAGAAACATGTATAAACCAGTTCATCAGCAGTAACCCAAACACCTTAGCAGATATCTCATATCTTAATCATCTACAGTTCCATTACTAGCCAACTTTGCTTCATTTCAGTTCAGCTAGCTGTTGCTAGTACCATCAGACGTTTTTTTAACATGATAAAAGATAACAACCCTCTATAATTGGATTATTTTTCTGTCTCCTCTTCTCTCCTCTTCTAAACTGTGCAGCTAAGGCCTTGGAAGGCCTTTTCATGGTGATGAACTCTCCATCCTTTACCTGAATGTTTAGCTCTACATCTCTCTGACTGTCATTCAGCTCAGCTCTGTCTCTGTTACTCACACACACAGTGAGCACCGCTCTGGGAGAGCTCACCTGAGAAATTACTGGGGGAGTTGTTGTTTTGTTTTTTCCCCCCTCTCATTTCTTTATTTTTAAGACAATTAATTAGAAATGATCATGTTATCAGTTATCAGCCTATTCCACAAACCGGCCCTGCACGCACGGACACACATACGCACGCGCATGCAGGCAAACAGACACATGTACAAATGTAAATGTAAATGACACCTCTGATATTCAAATCCGTCTAGCTGACGTGACCCAGGCAGAACAAATGCAGACATGTTGACAACTTACGCTAAGCGGTTGGAGATATGAACTGCCTCCTGTCCGGTCCAACGTTTTTTGTTTTTTGTTTTTTGTTTTTTTTGTTTTTCCTGTCCTGTCCAACGAGCGGTAACGGTAGCTTTTACAAGTAGATGGAGTAACAGCGGGGACGGCCAATCATATCTACGATAGCAAAACCGCAGAGCCAATTGGAGAGTCACAATTAGGTTAGAGGCGGGACTTCTAGCAGAGACCTACTATTAACCCTTTGTGTGCCAGAATCATTGACTAAACACTACAGACAGCGATTGGATTGGTAGGGACAAAATAGTAGTGACTGAATATTGGTAGGGATGTGTCCCTAGCATCCCTATGCAATTCTACGCCCCTGCTTCCACATATAATTTTTGTAGATAGTTCATTTATCGGACAAACTAGTAAAGCAGGTAAACAAAGAACTACCCCTATCTGATAAATGAATTACCTACAATAAGCATTAAAACGTTTTTATTTCATAGTTTTCACAAAATATATCAGTAAATACATGTTTCTTTGCACCAAAAATTAAACATGTGATGTCCAGCTGAGTGGACATTTTTGCAGCTCCATGAAACATAGGTTCATAAGAAAATTTTCTTTAGGCATGTTTTTTTTTTCATGCCTAAAGAGGAATAAAAAAACGCAGGAAAAACAATCGATTGAGGGTCTCATAATTCATGCATGAAAGGGTTAATAGCATTAACCTTTCACAACTGTTTATAATGATGAAAGGTAGTGTGAGTAATACTGACAGTGTAAGGAGAAGGCTCTGGTCTTTCCATCATGGGCATCAACACAACTCTGTCCTGTAAAGAAAATGTCACCATTCGACTTACAGTTGTGCAGAAGGTGTGTGGCTTTCCCCTTTTTCAGTTCTGTCACTTCTTTATTCTTCTTGTTGACCCATTCCTCTCCTTTCCTGACCTTGTTTTGAAGGCAGACATGTGCCTGTCAGCCTCCAACATCTGCCCATGGATAGACATGTCCATGGGGAGAGGGAGTGACAGAGATTACTTATCTCCGCCTCCACTTCCCCCTTCTGCTGATGGAGAGCATTTTTCATCTCCATCAGCTTCATGTTTTTCTTTGCAGACTCTCTCCAAGATCAGAGCCTCTTCCAGGAACAAGGCTGAGCAGCCAGTTTTTCTCCTTCCATCGCTTTAAATCCACAGAGTTGAATCCACAGAGTTACATCCGGTACCACGTTTGTAGTAGAGACTGCAGCTCTGGACTCAGTTTTTTGAAGGGAGGATTTCAGATGGCTTCTTAGGATCCTGCTCCACCGATCAAACATTTGGGTTTTTCAGTTTTGTGACCTCAAAAACTATCAGCTCTTTTAACAGCAGTGGATCATCAAAATCACAGTGATCATCACAGGGTTTTCATTTACTCATGGTTTCTGGTTGTGCACATACATGCTAGTATTATCATTATTACCAATACTGTTTTTATTACTAAAGAACAAAACAACCCAACCATTAAAAAAAAATATATCGATGGAGTAACTAAATCACTGACCAACACTGACTCAAAGCTTTACTGACAAACTGTGTGATTGGCTAATCTGAACACAGGATTTATGTTTAAAGAAAAAAAAAATCTTACAACAGGAAAGCTTTATTTACATAAAAATATTTCTTAATATTTATTTCGCAGCTGCTCCAGGCAATGAAATTCTTCCATATACAGCGCCAAAAAATACAGATAAAGGTAACATAGAAAGGTCAAGAATGAGTGTTCAGCCAACTCAAAATCCTGATTTATTTCGTCTTAATCCAGGAACATGATGAATCAATCAGCCTGAGACAAATAATTCCAGTTAAGGCTGTATTAAAGATTATTAAAAACTTTCCCCTCTCACTCAGACAATAGGATATGATCTGAACTTGTGATTTTCCAGACCTTAATCATAATTAAACATGAGCTCATGATAAAGCCAGGTTTTGTGAGGCTAGATGAGATTATTCAATTGTTGGTACCATTCTGCTGTTATTATCCCACCGTGTTTCTAATTGGTAAGCCTCTTAAAATTAAATATGCTTTTCTCCAGATTTTCTCTGCTATTAATGTCTGCCTTGCAGGTATTTATACCTTTATGTTTACTTCCCTATGAGATAATGTCTACCTCTCAGAAAAGTCTATCTAAGTGCACTCAGCTGAAAAATATGAAGTAAATACAAGCACCTACTGGAGAAAATCATCAGTCGTCTAAATGGTAAGAGCTTCATAAAAAGTTAAGTAGATTTATTTTTAGTTCTTGAAAGGGTTTCACCTCTCATCTAACTGCTTCCTCACTCCTAATTGAATGGTAAGGAATGGATTTTACCTCTACAGGTTCATTGACGCTGTTAATTATGTATGATTTTCAATTTAACTTAAATATAGCAATTAAGCTTCCATTCAGTTGTTCTGAATGAGGAAATTAGCAACGGAGACAAAAAACGCTTTTGGTTCCAGACTGTGAACATACTTATTTCTGCATTCAGGTTAGGCATTTTAAAGCCATGGGAGCTGGGATCAGCGGTAAAAAAAAAAAAAAAAAAAAAAAAAGAAATACACATCTTCCTTCTGCAGCACTTATTTCAGTTGAAATCAAAAGACTCAATATAAACACAACCTGACACTTTTTAACACTGCTGCAGAAAAGTGAAGCCAGTTTTCTAAGCTTCCATGTCAAACCACACAGTAGAGCAGTTAGTTAACATTTACTGAACATCATGTATTTAACCTCCCTGCCTGTGAGAACACCTATGAGCGTCCGAACCTCCCAACATGGGGTAGGTTTTCTATAGCATGAGTTCCGTCAGATTACTTGAATATACAGTTGCAGAAAAAAATTATTAGACCACCCTTGTTTTCTTCAATCTCTTGTTCATTTTAATGCCTGGTACAACTAAAGGTACATTTGTCTGGACAAATATAATGATAACAACAAAAATAGCTCATAAGAGTTTAATTTCAGAGCTGCTATCTAGCCATTTTCCATGGTTTTCTTGATAATAACCAAAATCACTTAAGTTCTTACATCAATAGCTATAACATTGTACTGACAAAAACAGTGCTTTTAGGCATTCCATGTTTTCTTTTCTGTTTGTTTTAGTCACATGACACACACAGGAGTTAGTACTTGATTGCATAACCATTGTTTTTGATTGCCTTTGATGGTCTAATAATTTTTTCAGTGACTGTAGAGATGCACTGGTGTATCAGCCAGACTTTTGTATCACCTGATGTTTGCTGCCATTAGCCAACGTTGCTATCAGCATATAAGAAGTTTTTACACTGATGGCAGAGGCAGATATGCATCTGTTTTGTTATACTGAAGGTTATAATGAAATTTATTTTGGTTAGGGAGAGAATAAAAAACAAAAAGCTAAATACAGAAACCTAAAATACAATTGATATTGGCATCAGCTTTCAGCATCCTGGTGTATCCCTACTTGAATATACAGAGTTATTCGAAAAGAATGAACCAATTTCATGACACATTGCTTCAGTTCTCAAGCATCGTCATAGAATGAGTCAGTGACCATTTGAAAGAGGAGTTTTCTAAGTTTATGTTCCACCGCTACCCACTAACCTTGATGACCTAAAAACATCGAATAACAACAGCAATCAACTCAGTGGATCATGATATGCTGATACGCGTCTGGGACGAATTCTCTTAACGCATTGATGTTGTCCGTGCTGCAGGTGGTGGCCACATTGAACACTTGTAAGACAGCCCTTAAAAGTTGATTATGAGTAGAATACTTGTGATTTGGCTGGAGTTTTCTATTGCTTTTCCTTATTAAAATATTGCGTAACTAGAAGCACTCGGAGAGCGCAGACCTCCGCCAAGGCTGATCAGTGGCCCCCCCCACCCCTGATCACCACCAAAATTTAATCATTTCTTCCTTATCCCATTTCCAACAAACCCTGAAAATTTCATCAAAATCTGTCCATAACTTTTTGAGTTAGTTGCACACTAACGGACAGACAAACAAACAAACAAACAAACAAACAAACAAACAAACAGACAAACAAACAAACCCTGGCAAAAACATAACCTCCTTGGCGGAGGTAATGAAATCGGTTCATTCTTCTTGACTAACCCTGTATTTAGCCCTCAAAAATGATCTGTTGGAAGCAATAAAATGGACAAGAAAAAGGATCTAAATTATCTTGACATTTGTGAAATCATGTTGGGTAGACAGCTGGGTCAGAGTATCTCCAAAACTGCAGATCTGGTTGGGTGTTCCTGGTCTGCAGTGATTAGTAACATAAAAAAAAAAAGAAGTCTGAAGAAGGACAACCCAATTTCAGCTCAACTGAGTATCTGTAAGATGTGCTGCACAACAAATCTGATCCATGAAGAGCACATAAACATCTGCTTCTACCATCATAGGAGCAGATATTAGACCTTCAGAGGTCTTGTGGAGTCCATGCCTCCTATCAAAAGGGGGATCTACATCAGGTAGGGGGTCCTTCATTAGACCCCTTTTGGTAGGTACTAAACACACCCAACAAGATATTGAAGGATCTCAATGTGTTGGGTCTTAACACCTGGCATTAGAACTTTTTCTTAATAGATCACGCAGGTTAATGAGGGTTTGAACAGGATCTGAGAAACTTACCTACATTTTCTCTCTAAACACAACATCCAAGAGCATCTAGCAGCATTCAGTCACACAGGTCCACCCTGGAGATAAAACACACAAACACAAGCTGAGCAGTGATTTACATGCAATCCACTTTAGTAAGGAGTATAAATCCCACTCCACAAGTGCATGGTACAACACAGGAGAACCAGCACCTCAGACCAAAACTCAGCAGAGGAATGAAGGAAGAAATAAACTGGAATGACAGGGGATTTGGTCTGGAGCACCACCTTTCACCCACCTCTAGTGCAGCCCAGACGTCCCTCCTGAAACAGATCAACATTTATTCACACTTTGATTCATACAAGTTTCAGGCAGTAACAACCCTTTAATGACCCTAGAGGTATCGGCAACCCCACAGAGGTTAAATACCTGGAATTCCCCACCGTTCAGCCAGACCTGAGGAAGAACTTTCGACAAGATGTGAAACCTCCAGTCCAGCTACCTTCTACCTAAGTACTCAGGATTTCTCACTCAAGTTTGTTTTACCATTAGAGAAACAAGCTGTGACCTCTGACAGGTCGGCGTCCACTGCTAAACACAGCAGGGAGGGCGTTTACTGTTGGCCAGTGGAAACATAAACACAAGGACAGCATTGGTAGAGATGGAGAAGACCTTCAAACCAGAGATTTTCTTTGGCTGAAACACATAAGAGTTCCATCTGTCCTGTCAAGACAAGCAGCCACGCAGCAAATAGTCTCCAAAATAAATGATATTCAATAAATATACATGAAGTTCTGTGCCAAATAGGCTGAAATAGAAACATTTCTCACAGTGAAATTCAACAGCTACAAACTACAACTTCCAGAATGACAAAAGAGCCACATTAAAACCCAACTGTCAAAAAAAACAAACATTATAACTTGCATGAGTGTAAAATGGTTAATGCATGGTAGTTGTATTGAAAATAACCCGGAAGCAGATGGAAAAAGGTAGCTAACTTTAACACAAATGGCAGCTTTCTTTTATCTTTTCATAGTTCATCCTGAGCTGAGATGCAGTGGTAGTATTTAGTACAACATTATCATATTCATTAATATAAAATGTCAAAGAGCAGCAAAGCTATGAGGGTGCTCTGAGTTACATTCAAGTTCAAGTAAACCAACGAAACACTAAAAACATTTTTGCTGACCGAAATAAAACAATGCACAAAAGACAATGATTGAAATTGTATTGCGTGGTAAGACTAAAATAATTAAACTCTAGAGAAAAGATCTGGGTTTTCAGATCCATATAATCATGCTGATATGAGTTTTATGCTAGTTTGCTGTTGCAGATGGAAGTGCGACACATGTATCCACATCTGGTGTCATGGTGTCTAAAGGCAGGAAAACATGACAAAAACCCAACTGATAAGTACAAACATAAAGCATATTATAGAATAAAAAATACTCAGACTGAACTTTAATCAAAAAATTACTGGAATTGAGCACAAAAAGTGAAAATGAAAAAAATAAGAACCAACGCAAAAGAAAAGAAACCTATTTTATGGTTTACATAAGTGTCACTTTAATCAGTACTGTTGCTATAGTTACCTTGTGTTTAACTCAAGTATGGTATAAGATGGTTATTTTCTTGTATTTACTAATTATTTTAGGACACATGATAATCTGCAATTACATAACACAGAATATCAGACCAAGGAAATTAGATCATAGTAAAACAACATACTAGTCCTCTATTAAATCTGCTAATTCCAAATAGTTTATGAATCAAACACACGTTTTCGGAGGAAAAAAACAAAGAGGGTAGGAAATCATGATAAAAGCTTTTATACATGAAACATATGTGGAGTCACATGTTCATAAATGACTGATATTGAGTGTTTAAAGTACATACAGTAAACAACCATGAATATATTTTACTGTGTATAAAAAAAAACATGACATAAAATCTAAAACAGTAAATCTATATACAAGGCATGTGTGTTTTATTTTTGGCTGTTAGGACTGCTTATTTTCAGGTTTTCACACAACAAAAGGTTGATGAAACATAATATTCTATCCCTGACATTCACATTTTGCCATTTACTGATCCATTTTGGCTTTAAATTTAGTAATTTATGTTATTTAGATTCAGAAAGTTTGGCCACTGAATATATGTGAAACTAGAGGAATTTAAAATGACAAGATACGATGGTGTAAAATAGCTTTTTCCACCTCAAGAACTAAGTACAGGATACATTAATATATAAGGCAGATAAATAGAAAAAAAAAAACAAATGTCAGAGGACAAATTCTGACTTTGGCACTGACTACATAAAAATAAACATGAGCTACAGTGATCTGTAACAAGGGATTATATTTTGACATTTTATGGGGTCATACTTATAAAGATCACAGGGTATTTATTTCCCGGTGGGTTGTTCCCTGATATATCGAACATGAAATAAACACAGGGCTCAGGTCAGCTTACGTTTGCATAGTTTGAAGAGCAGAAAAGACTGGATCTTTAGGGTGTTTAGTTATTCAATTAAGGCTTGTGCAGCATTTCTGCAATAAATATCTAAAAGCAACGAGGCCTATGTTTCATGTTTTCTTGACTTGGGTACATCCAACAATGTCCAAATACAGAGATCTGTAATTATTTACTTGGGCGGTACCTTACCTTACACCTTTACTAAAATTAACATTTGATGTAGCTTGCAACTATTTCAATAGAATGAAACATTTATACTGTATATGTGCTTGATACACTAGAGCTTTAATGTGAATTATAATCCACTTATTAAAGTGACGTCTTGATGTGGTCAAACTCATTCCCTTTGTGAGAGGCTTCTGGAGACCTAAAATCCAAGTCTTCTCACTCATCTGGAAAGATAATGAGATGGTTGACATGCATGGAAACATGTAAAACGGAACCTTATGATAAGCATTAATGTCAATTATTTGAATTTCAGATAAAACACAGATATTATTGATCCTGTACAAATATCTCACATAAAACATAGATGTGGAGGTCACTTCTAAATCACATACAGCCTCTTGGAAATATCAGTCCAAAGCGAATAAGCTCAGCTTAAATGTTGTGAAAATACAAATAAACCACATAGAGACACTGAACAAGTGAAAGACACTCAGCATGAAATACTGATCTTTTTTGCAGAGTGTCACTTGGTGTTAGATATGTTATATTTTTGGGTAGAATGATATCTTAAGTTACATATTGTATTACATACATATAAATGTCAGGGAAGCCACTTCCTGGCCACAGGTCAGTGTTCATGGACCACTCTATCTTTGGTAACTTACAGGAATCACTGCTGAGCCCGACTGTCTTTAACTGAAGCCGATAATCCTTCATTTTCACAGTTTATTCCAACTAAAAGCATGTTGCAGTCCAACCGAAGGCGTGTATTCCAGTGGAAAAGTCATGTCAGTGCATACCCTCTATTTGTTCATGGCTGGTTGCAGTTCCTCATTGTTACTGTTTCCTGTGCATCTGGTTTTGAGTTAACAGAGTTTAAGATCAATGTGGTGACAGCAGTTTGGTAGCAGGTCATTTACTTCACAGGTTCAGTCCCTGCAGCACAGAACGATACGTCCATAGAAGAGTTAGACCTTGCACCGTACCCGTCACTCACTATGGATCACTCTGCACTAGTTATGAAAGTCTTCACAAAACCTCTGCTCCTCTGTCTCCCAGTCAGAGCACAGTGGTCTCAGTCTGCAGGATGGACTGGGCTCGGCAGTTCCTGGGAAGCTGAGCTGAGTTTTCGGTGCCATTTCGGCTGACGGACATGGCATGCAGCCTGTAGTCCCGGCCCACATAACGCTTCAGAGACAAACTTCTCCATGTCCTCCTCAGCTCACTCTGGACCTGAAATAAACTACTGTTTAATGTTGGCACAAAAAAACCTGTGTTAAAATGTGTCGTCTGTGTGTCGCTTCTCACCTCGCTGTTGAGGAAACAGTAGAGGACAGCCACAATCAGACCCTAAAATACAGACATATATGACTGTTACTGATTTAACTCCATGTTAATGTTTATCAGAGGTGGATCTTACATTTTTCAGGCTTGAAACTCAGCTTTGGTATCTGGATGTTAGCCTTCTTTCCAGCCATATGGAGTCAGATTTTTATCTGTTGTATTTAATTAAATATTAAATTTTAATACATTTATAAATATATATAGTTCTGTGCAAAAGTGTTGCAGTGTTGAAAAAAGTGTACATATTTATTTCTCATTCTCTTTTCTTACAACAAGAACATTTAGGAAATATGTGCACAGCCTTAAAAGACACAAAATACTGAACTGACCAGGTTGTAAAGGTTAAAGTCAGTATTTAGTGTGACCTCTGACCCCATGGCAAGAAGTGGCACAAACAGTTACAAACATCTGACATGTGTTGAATGAAACCCAGTATAAAACATCAGAAAAATAATGTAATAAATCCCCTGTTGTCTGAACAAAAGGGTAAAAGACATGTTAAGTGCAAAGGAATGTCCCACTAAATACTATCACTTCGGTTTATAGAAGCTGTTTTTACCCTGACACTTTATTGCTGTACATACTTTACATATATCCAGATTGGACCTTAATACAGAGACTGAGAGATGCATATGTGGCCATTAGAACTTGGCTAAACCAACAAATCTAATGTTGGACAGGGACTTTTACACAGAACTGTATATATAATGACGATTACTGTGTGTGTCCCAGGCACAAAAGATGGGATGAAAACAACAAAAACAAAACATAAACAGATATCAAAACCAGTATCAATATCAGCTATCAGCCAAAATGTCCTGATTATGAATATATCATTGCATTTTTTTTTTATTTATTTTTTTTTTATTTACTTTATTTATTAGGGACCATGTAAAATTTTAAACATAAATGTTGCCATTTGATGCATTGTACCAGAGTTATCTTTGGCTAATTTACATCTGCAGTTTTGTTGCTGTGTGTTTATTTAGTGAATCCTTGAAAACACACCTATGTAGTAACTGTATTGTAAATGCAATAGTCCATGCAAAGTTGTGATTTTACACTGATCTCACATCAGCTAAGGGGCTCAGTGATGCAGAGTAAAACATCGTCTTCTGAGGCTTTTGCATCCAACTTAACAAATAACCCTTACAGATTCACAAGGAATTAAAGATAATTCCTTCCTTAAAATATGGTGCAGTTGAAATCTTTCTCATGGTGATGCATGAACTGATGTAATGACTGCATGAGGTGGAAAAACAGTTTTGGACACCTCATGCATTTGTGCATTAAGAATCACTCCTAAGTCACTGAACTCTGCCAAGTAGTCTTCCATTCTCCAAACCCACATGCTCCCTTCTGCACAGGATTATGAAACATATTCAGTGCATGAAATGTTGAAACTATCAAGAATTTAGTTTTGTTATTTTTTCTTGTTAACTGTAAAAATACAAAAATCATTTGTATTTGTTTGTGTCTTCCTGATGCAGCCACACCTTTTGTTAACAGAATGATTTTCTGCAAATATTTCATGATAGTATTTGCGATTGTGTAAAATTTTAAGGATGTCCAAAACCTTTTTTCCACTCCTGTGGTGGGAGTAACAGGGAATGCAACAAAATTTGAAACCATGTGATCAGCAGAAGACATGTGACAGACCACAGGGAACAGAGTCCATGCTTTATCACAGAAACACATATTAAAGCCAAAAATAAATGTGGTCTTAGAGTCTGTACTGTATTAAATATAACTGTCCTTACCAGTATCTGAAATCTGAAAACCAAATCAAAGTACCAGACGAGTGCATCAGATGGAAACAGACTCTCACAAAGCATCAAGCATTACCTGGAAGGATCCGAGGCCAAGTTCGAAGAAGATTTTGATCTGTTTTAAAGTTTGATCAGCCGGGTCCATCAGATAAACAAACACCATATAATTCACCCCAAACAGAGGGATCAGCAGGAGGGTGGACTTTGCCAAACGCCTGGAAAACACAACAGAACCACACAGGTTAACATTCAGACCAAGGTCAAAACCCACATCACTTACACTATAAACCCGTTATCACAGTAACTGCAGATAATTACTACATAACTAATCAAATACTCTGTACAGCTCTAGCTTCAGTATGTATTTAGTTATTTTTCAGACAAATGTGCTGTTTTCTTTTTTGCCTTTGTCAAAATAAACCGGAATTTGTGCTCTGTAAAATAACTTTTTTCATGATTTTTTAAATTGATTCATCTGTAAAATAACCTGCAGATTAATTAAAATAAGTGAATTTAATCTGCAAAATTTCTGGTTTTAGTTAATTTTTTTTTTTTTTACTGTACTAAGAACAGACCATAAACCTGAAGAGGAAGGAAGCTGATTCTTATTTATTCACTCTGGTAGTTGCTGCAGCTTTAATCTGTAAATGTATATACAAGTAGTAGCTCTCACTTTGGACAAATTGCTAGTGCTCAAATCAGCTAAAATACACAAAAACGTAACATCTCAAGCTCAAAATGCAGCTGCCAAAGGATGCATCACATCACTGGAAACCCCAACAAAAAGTACAAATATCTGAAACTGCAGTTTCAGTGCGCTGTGGGTTTTGTATTTACCTGTATTGTGATTGTTCATTTCCTCCGACATCACTGCAGCGAAGTTTCTGCACCAGGATGTGGATGATACTGATGAAAAACAGGAAGTTGATCTGTGGAAGACAGGACAGACAAATGGATTATTGATGTTTGAACAATGTCAACATTAGCTACTAAAACTAATATGATATTACTGTCATTTTTCGGTCAATCTGGACATATTATATTTGTGTTTGTAACATCTTATGGTGAAGTAACCTGTAGGTTCTAAACATGTCTGGGAAAATACATTATTTCTGGGTGAAGAAAATCATAGCTGAACCCTGATTAAGATTGTTTGAGGTAGAATCAGTACATTTGACAAGAACATTACATGCAAAGAGTCCTTCAGCTCATGATATTGTGCATTTAAACAAATTAACATGTCAAATAAACAGGGAGAGCTGAACACGTGACATTAAACAGCATCTGAATGAACATTTATAATCAGAATACAGTCACAAAACAGAAGGCTCCTCTTGTATGATGTTAATTTTCTCATATGATATTTTATCTTCATTCACTCACAATAACAGACGCCATGATGGGCCAGTTCATGAGTCTGTTAGGAACAGGGTCTTCATTGATCTCCCAGCACCTGAAGACAAGAAAATACACAAATAAGATGAAAGTGTTAACAATAAAGCTCAGTATATGTGTAAGACGCTTTAATTTTTTAATTCTCTCTGTCATATCAGTCCCCGGACTTCAACCTGTTTTGTCTGTCTTGTCTGTCTTGTCTGTCATTTCCTGTTTTATTTTGTTAAATTCTCCTCTTGTGTCATGTCTGGTGTCTTTGCTTCCCTTCCCTGATTGTTTCACCTGTGTCTGATTACCTGTCCCCGCCCTGATTTGTTCCACCTGTGTCTCATTGTCTTCCCCCCCTTTTGTGTATATAAGCCCTGTGTTTTCCCCTGTTTGTCGCCAGTTCGTATTTGCCCTTGTGTGTCTACTTACCAGCGCTTCTTCGGATCCTGTTTGTCTGCCTGCCTGTCTGTTTCTGACCTGGATTGTTTCCTCGACGCCAGAGTTTTTACCTGTCCCCTGTCTGTGCTTCTGCCTCAGTGTCCACTCCTGTGTTCGACCTTTTTGTCCGGATTAACGGTACGTGAGTCTGCCTTTCCCCAATGTCCCGTTGCCTGTCTGCTTGCCTCTCTGTGTATGACCTGGTCTGTCTCCTGACTCTCCTTTGTTTTCCCCTAGTCGGGTTCCCCTCGTGTGCTCCCGACCCGGACCGTGGGCTTTCACATTCGGGTTCGGACTCCGTGACGAATCCACACAGCAGTTTCACTGAAGATTCATCCATTACCTTTATGTGTGAACTGTATTTTCTGACTGTGTTTAATAAACACAATTACAGTGTATTTTTGTCTGTGGGTCTTGCATTTGGGTTCAGTCCTCGTACTACCAGTCCTAACACTCTCAGATCTATGTTGTGTCATCATCTAATTTTCATACTATTAGAATAGAATAGAGCGTTATTGTCACCGTCACAGGAACAATGAAAATCTGTTTAGCAGCAAAAAACACAATAAAAAAATAATTAAAGATAATAAAAATATCACACAAAAATACTGAAAAATGTAGGCATGTGCAAAAGCTACAGGATAAAATATTAAATATACATATATTACAACAGTACTACTGAAATATACAAAAACTAACTATACAACAGATGAGAAGTATGTACAACAAATAAGGATATATACAGGTAAGATTAAGAAAACTAAGTATTATTGTAAAGAATAAAGCTGGATCACGTGTAATAAACGAGACAAATCGGATCATGCTGCTGATCTTATTGTACTGTAGCTTTTGTCTTTAAGAAAAACATCTTATAATTTAGGCAAAACTGCTATCTATTGATGTGTTTATGTCATGGCAAACATCTAGAGTAGCAAGAAATATGTGCTTCTTGACTTAAATGAATTGAGAAGAAAACAGGTTTTAGCAAATCCATTACTAGATTTGAAAATGGAGGTGATTTGTGGTTTTATTGTGGCTGTTTTCTGTCTAAAAACAGAGCTAAGCTAACAGGGCTATAATGTAAACTATCAGCTGATGCAGCCCATGGAGATTATAAACACAGTGTTATTTTGACCAGCTGTTAAAATAAGTGTCTATGAGTATTAGTTTAAAGAAGAAAACTTGATGATACCATAATACAGATGTGTGTAAACAATGAGGTTTATACTTCAGTCACTGAGTGATATAGTGTTATTTCCTTGGTGGCTTTGGCCCTAAGTATGTTCTGGTACTAGACCTCCCTTTAGTGGTGAGAGTTTGTAATATCAATACTTTAAGGCTTCTGATTGGACTGTGTTGTCTAATTGAGGTGGTCACAATGAATGCATTTTCTAATTGGACTAAAAGTTAAATAGAGGTCATGTAAACACTGCTATATTTATAAAAATCTAAAAACATATTTTGGTGAAAAAGCACATTAACCCATAAAGACCCAATGTTACTTTTGTGACAGTTCCAAAATATTATTTTCTCTAAATTTAACTTTTCTTAAGAGATGCATCACCACTTATTTATAATATTTACCTGTGTATTTCACATTTTTACAGGGAAAATCATGTATTTTCTTAAATTTAATTTAATGATCATGTAGATGTTCATAAAAGCTTAGATTAAACTCGAGGGTTATTACACTGAAAAAAAAAAAAGTGACTTTTACAGCAAAGATATCATTAACTGAACATAAACCCAGTGTGTCCATCCATTGTCATTGATCCAACTCCATGGGTTTTACTGGTGAATTAATGTTGTAGAAGATGATGATGTTTCCACATTCACTACGGAGCCTCTGAACGTCCAAATGGGTCATATCTGATGACCATTAAAAGACGACAAACTGTACTTTACACCAATTATTTATATGTATTGATAGGATTAGTGGATCAACAGGTATTAAACATTTTAGATCAGTAAATGGTTTTGGTTGCAGGTGGATGTTTGGGTCTTTATGGGTTAAAGTCAATGTCCACTGGTTTGTTTTAAACTCCATCTAAGAATCAGTATTTAAGTGAAAGTTATAAAATTACTTATTGTGCAGCCTCTATGGTTTAGTGTTCATTAATCCTGGTTGTAGGGCTGTGGTCCAGACTCACCATGTGTCATCCAGGTTTATCCTACATATAATCCACGCCACCATGAACACAAAAGGGATTCCTAAGAGAAAGGGAGAGGAAAGGAGAAAGAGAGGGAGTGAAGGTCTGTTTAGATTCTCATATGCCAGACACAGAACATCCTCATGAGGTGCCACGCAGGAAATATGAGGCCTGCACCCATGTACATTAAACAGCTGGGGCTAAATGGTGATGCATTAGGGAGGAAGTGTTGGTAAAGTGGTGATGGATGGTGATAGGAGGTGTTGCAAAGCAGCAGCTGAGACAGAACGGAAACAGAGGCCAGGGGATTGACTGTCAACGGCCTGAGGTGTCATTTAACACCCTGATCCACCTTAGCAGCACCATCAGTGGATGTGTATGTGTAGACCAGACCAGGAGGACTGAGACGCAAGTCTGGCGTAGTGGGTAAATGACACAACTGCTATTTCCTGAAGTGGTCACACATTTTTAATACTTTAGAGCAGTGGTTCTCAACTGGTCTGGCTTCAGGAACCACTATCAACCCTCAATGATAAGTCACGACCCAAATTAACACTTTCATGCATGAATTATGAGAACCTTAAGATTTTTTTTTTGTCCTGTTTTTGTTACTCTTTAGACATGAACAAAATAATGCTATTGAAATTTTTTTTATGAACCTACTTTTCATGGAGTTGCAAAAATGTCCACTCAGCTGGACACCTTGCGTTTAATTTTTGAAGCAAAGAAATGTGTATTTACTGACATACTGTGCGAAAACTATGAAATAAAACATTTTTAATGCTGTTAATCTGATGTTTTCTCATATTTTAACAGACACTAATAGTTATTACTCACTTCATGGAGATAATATGCAAAAAAAAAAAAATGTGAAAAATTAAACAAAACTGTTAATTACAGTCTAATAACAATTAGCAATTGATTGACACTCAAACATGTTAGTGCAGATGACGTTTATGAAGAATAGCAAAGTTACGGTAATGGTATGAATTACAGTGTATGAGATGATGCATAAGAGTCCATTGTGTTGGCTGATATGGAACTAAAACAACAAAACCTATGAATATACCAGAGAACAGCTGTAGAATAACTATCCACTGTAGCGACCAGTATGCATGAAAGGGTTAATAAAAGTTAAACTGCTCAAATTTATTTAACCCTTTAAACCCTAAGCCTAAAATGGTCTGCCTGGAGTTTTTTTTCTTCTTATTTTGACCATAAAAAGTTTAGAAAATATGCTGTCCGTGAGTCCGTTTGCCCATTTTTCCAGAGCACCTTTTCTCCCCAGATCTTTCAGAATCTAGCAATCATTTACAATTTACTGCATATTGTAATTCTGCTAAAATGGCTTATCTCCAGCTTCTAGTACATGCGTGAGTGAAGTTACCATAATGACCCAATAAAACCTATGAAGCGCAACATCTCAGGTTTCAGAAACTGTTGGAATTTTCCCAATTGCACAAGCAGTGAAAGAGTTACAGCCATCCAAGCTGCATATGCACAGGATGTGTCAGCGATAACACATCAGGTTTTAAAGAGTTAATAAAAAGATGGTGTGTTTTGAACCTGAGATAATACAAAATATCACAGCATGCCAACACAGAAGACAAGTTTAATGATACACTAAACTGACCAGCTGGTGGTGATGCTAAATATGGAAATATTTCCTTTAACACTAAATTAGGTACATTTTAGCAAAAACCAAAAAAGTGCACTGAGTTGAAAATTAAAAGTGCATTCAGTCACTTATTCAAGAATAAAACACACTGAGGTTTTTGTCCTCAATGTAGGTGAAACCAGATCTGATGTACTCATTGTCATACCTGAGTTTCACAGGGATTTGAAATTTGTGGTTCTTCTTTTATACTGTGAAATGCCTGGTGTTAATTAGCATTACAGCACATTATTACCACCTACTGTTGGGGAGTGTGAATGGACAGGGCTGAGTTCCATAAAAAATATAGCACAGGATTGGTTTCTTAACATTATTTTTGCCCAGACAAAGGCCTGTGACCCACTGACAAGAGGCTTCCAACCCAATTTTGCATCCCGACCCACCAGCTGAGAATCACTGCTTTAGAGGCTAAATGATGTTGCACATTTAGTTTGACAGACGTGCACTGACTGAAAAATGAGTGAATGCTATGGGTATTTCACTACCATTTTCTTCCTCTGTTTTATTGTTTTCTTTTTAATTCTGTCTACACAACCTTGCAAAGTATCAACACAAAAATACAAAAACTCTCCCAGAAACCATAGAAACCATTTATGTTAGACTTCGGATTGTAGACACAATCCGACTGGATAATACTGGACGAAGCAGATGCAGAAGCTTTTATCTACCTTGAAGTATGAGCAGCAGCAACAAGTTCAGTTAAAAAATTAATTGTCATCTTAAGTTTATTCTTTACATGATGTGGATTCTTCCAAGTCTCTAAAAGGTATCTGTGTTGACTTTGATCTTCTGCAGGTCATACACTGATTTATACACCTGGATTTGATGTTTCAGGTGAAGCTTCGTCACACAAAGCAAAAACAGACACGAGCAAAATGTGTGTGACTCCATTGTTTCCCAATGTGTTCATTTTCCCTGAACACATGGATACATATAATAATGCACGAGGGACCCAAACATAGAGATAAATGTCAGTTTTTGTAAAATATCTACATTAGTGTGGATGGGGCATAACTTTACACTGCCATTCATAGTAAATATGTACATAGTGCAAATATATGGGTTAAATGCAGACTTACAAACAGCGACAATAAAAAAGGACTGAAACCCCAAAAATATTAAAACTCAATTGTCATTTAGAATCAAAACATACACTAAAAGCCTAATTAAAGTCATGTGAAGAAAATATGTGAATACACTAGTGCTTTTGCCACCTTTAGCCTTGTTTTTGTAGAGTTGTAACAAACATGCATCTTTATTTATCAGTGTCTTCTTTAAGATTCAACAAGGTAATGCAGGAAACATGTAAACAGTATTAAAACACACAAAAACATCAAAACTAAATAACTTCCATAAGGTTTAAGTATTCAGTGTGATCTTTATGTGAATTTAACACATACTTTGGTTGTCATTCTTTTTTCTCTTATGATAATCCCATGTAGATTTTCTCATACCATATGTTTTTCTGAAATATATTTTGGTTTTTACTGCTGTTTGTATATTTTCTGTGTATTCCAGCTGTACCTAAAGCGATGCAGAAATGCCTATAAATGATCATTCCAACCTTGCTAAAAACAACAAATCCAACAGCAGCCGAGGATTTTTGCAGAGAGTTGTATGTTAATTAAAGAACATTTATGTGTGAGCCTACATTTGATGTACATGTTTACTGAGTTTCTGGTCTATAAAAGTGTGTTGTGAGTTGATGGTCATGGGAAAATGTGGGTAAGAACCACCGCCATAGACTGATGACGCCACACACTACAAGACTCTTCAAAGACTTAAACCTCTCACATTTAACGACAATGTGTCGTAAGTCACTGAGTTTATAGTCAGGCATCTCCAACTCCACCAAATGACAGGAAGTCATGTATCTTAAAAGCAGAATTTGACTTAAATCAGCTAATTCTGGCATAAAACACCGAGTCATGCTGCATAAAAATCTGAAACTACTGTATCGAAGGTATTTTATGGCATTACTGATGCTCAGCGAATGTGGTTTCAGTTCCTGTGTACGTGTGTGTGTGGAGCGTTTATTGTAAGGAGTAGAAATGTGGAAGTGGTTTTGTAACATGCAGTTATGATGAGAAGGAACATGAAAGCTGTTTCTAAAAGCCTTCACAGACCAGGCACCGATCAGTTCATCCATAAATGAAATAGTCCAGTGAGGGATGAAAAGGTTCCAGTAGAAAACTAATAAATATACTGACAAGAGCAATAATAAAGATGAAACATTTATGAAACATGAAACAAACTTAGTTTAACTTCATCAAATGTTGACACTTTTGATTCCAATTAAAACGTTTTCCTGTTCATGCGCCTATGATTGAATTCATAATTATTTCTTATGGCAGTGTATGACCTTAATCCTGGAGTAGATTGAACTTTCACATTTTACATCCATAAAAACCTATAAAGGTCTTTGTATCCATTCATTCAGATTATGCATTCATGAATCTGTCAAAAAGAATCTGAAAATAAAAATGAAGGTGTCTTATATTATGTATACTATACTAGAATAATATTTCAATCTTTTATTTTTAGTATCAAAATTTTTACTTCATTATTGTGGAGTGTTGCATGTAGGTTGATTAGAAAATATTACCTGAATCCATTTTTTTTATGCTTGAGAAGATACAGAAACCCTCTGATCACCATGTAAACCGTATTCTGGACATTATGTGTATGTCCAGAAACTTCTAAAATCCTAACATTTGGGCATTTTATATTTAAAGAGCCATGTCTCTAATAAAAATCTAGATTCCTTCCATAAATATAACTCGATTAAATCAAGTTAGCAGTTGATTTATACTAGTTTTATTTCAGACGCTGCCTGTGTAGAGGATAATTGCATTGTGCTGCAGCCTACCCCATCCGATGAGCATGTAGATGGACAGGCGGATGGTGTAGGTGTGGATGACCAGCAGCAGCGTGTGCAGGTACAGACCCTCCACCAGCAGCCAGAAGAAGTTAGCCATGACGAAGTAGTTGAAGAAAACCACACTGGCTTTACAGCCCACCTGAAACCACCACAACAGAGATTCAATGTCTCATATCAGACACCCACACCTACACTCCTAATGGATCATAGTTAATTTCTTTTGTTAATAACCTAATTGTTATCATTAGGTTTGGAATATACTAGTGGAATATTGTGCATGTGATGCTTTAGATGGTTTAGTAACAGACAAAGGGTTTGTAATGAACGAACAAAAGTTGCACAGATCAACTTTTAAAGCTTCAGTTAGTTCCATTCTGGCAGAAAACCTCTTAACTGTGACCTCTTAACCCCTTACATGCTCCCAGACACTGAAATTTATGTGAGGCTATTTTGGAACAAATATGACAGAATGATTAAATGCCAGAGGTTAACTAATGTAGATTTTATTGGCCAGAGAACCACTAAAGGGTATCATCTGCACATTTACTGCAGGAAGTAGTACATTGCATTCCCTATGCTAAGAAACATGCAATGATTAGGTAAAGCAGTGCAATATATCACATTAATTCCATTAATGCTTTCTGAAAGTATTTGCTACCATGCACCATGGTTCTGGAATAATCTTCAAAAAACTGTTGAATTACATATATTCTTCTCTGTTAATGATTTTAAAAGTATCATGGAGAATGCAGTGAAGGTGGAGTGTCACTGTTTTTCTTGAGTGCATTATTGTTGATTGATTGTTATTCTGTTACATTGTTCAGCATACAGCACATACTGTGTGCACTGTCCCTGCACTGGACTGTACATACTGTATTTTACATTTCTTTCTATATACATTGTACATAATCTTAATACACTAATTCTTTAGTATCTCTCATATTGATGTACATATTCATGAGTGTTTTTATATTATATTTCTCTTGTTATGTGTATATAGCTGAGATCTACCTGTGCAAATAATGACAATAAACATTCTTGAATCTTGTTCATTGTGTATCATGTGTTTTAGTCTAGACTTTGTATGGCTGCTACCTTGGCCAGGTTTCCCTTGCAAAAGAGATTTATAATCTCAATGGGACTTCCTGGTTAAATAAAAGTATATAAATAAAAAATAAATAATAAAATTGTGAAAAATGCCCAAATTGCAAAACTGAGATTGTTCCCCTACTGACACCTGTCTTGCTCAACAACTGTAAAAATACCATTTTTTTTTTTGTAATATTTTAACTGTGAATGTGTTTCTCCAGTTGTACATGGCATACAGCTTTAGTGAAGAATTATTTCATGTTTCAATTGTGTTTTGTTTTCAATTCTTATAAACAGAAAACAATACATTAAAATTATAAATTGTCCATAACATTGAAAAAAAACAAACTTTTTTCTATATTGCTCAGCTGTAACTGTTGGTCAAAAAACATACAGAAACTAGTTCGCATCAGATGAAAAAAGAAAAGGAATATTTTTTTGAACTATAGAAGGTGAAAGTTCCTATTCAACAACTGAGTCACCATCCATATTAAGGACAAAAACCTGATTATTTTGTGCATGTATCAGTATTTGTAATCACTCTAGCCTATCTCATTTTAACTCGTTAGCTTAGTTAAATAGGAATCCTATATGTGTGTCACATTTTTCCCACAGGAGTAGAAATGCATTTGTAATCTGAAGTGACATATTACCTCAGATCTGGACGAAGATCTGAATCTGCGCTGGTACTTATTGGTTACTTGTGACTGTGACGGTCCAGACAAATACAGTACAATAAATATTTGTGTCGGTGTAAGAGTATGAGGTCACCAGCGAGGGTTGCGTGCTGCAGTCTGTGTTTTCACCACTGGAGAAGAGCAGGGCGTCTTTGGTCAGGACGGCCACAGCTCGAAGCATGAACGACACAAACAAGTTCAGATGGATGTAGTTCCTGGTACAGTGGAGCCTCCTGCACACACACAAACATACACACACATATACACACACACAGAGGGCTGTAGAGAAGTGTGTTTACAGTGGGCGTCAGGGTGTGAAAGCAGTGAGGGATGTGGTATCTAAACACGCCGATAGCAGACGAGTGAACAGCTGGAGCCGATCCAGGCCGAGCTGCAGCCGTCATCAGTCTCACACATGTCTAAAACAGGCCGACAACACTGTGTGTGTGTGTTGGGACGCGTGTTTGAAAGTAAGCGTTTAACAGTGTGTGTGTTTATCTTATATAACTGGATCATCCTAAATATAACCCAAGTTAAGGTCTTTGCTCACTGGGTCAGTAACGTCTGCATGGCTAAGACTGCACGATAAAATGATAAGAATATTTGTCATGCTGTAAATCAGCGGTGTCAAACATAAGGCCTGCGGGCCAAAATTGGCCGGCCAAAGGTTCCAATGCGGTCCACAGGATGAATTTTTAAAGTGCAAAAATTACACTGAAGATATTAACCCGTTATAGGTCACTCACAGAAATACCCTGGAATTCAAATTTTCAACTTTAGTGTGTTACTGGAGCACATAACAAGACTTGAATTTTTTTGAATTTTTTGACTTGAATTTTTTTATTGTCATGTAGAAAATCAAGGTTAGGGAAGTTACCATATTTGGTTTCTTGCCCGTAAGAGTCCAAAAAAAAAAAAAAAAAAATCCAATAAGTGTATATATAAAAAATACCAGAAAAACACATCAGGTGAGAGGAATGTGTTATAATGTTATAAAAGTCAAGTTCTGATGTTCTAAAATAAGTGCTGATCCAGACCCCTGTTCACATCCACATTATCCCTTTGAACATCATTCCTTACATTAGTACCATTACTTCATGGTACCTAACACAGCAGGTACAATCACTGTTTATGCAGAGGTGGACCTTACAGACCCTGTAGACCACATTGGACCTGAGATTGGTGACTCACTGTCCTCACTTTAACTGTTGATGTCACTGTCTTGTAATGTGTACAGAAATGACCAAAAACAGTCACTTGCCCCATAAAGGATTAACAGTCAAGGGCGTCAAACTCATTTTAGTTCCAAATTCCACATTTTTCACAATATTATGCCTGCTGATACATTTTGTGCCTTTGCAGATTCGATCTGTAATGCACATCTATAAATGATAAGCTGAGGCATAATATTGTTAAAACTGTACTTATTTTTCTTAAGAAATTTCATTAATTCAGCTTATTCTAAGTTTTATATACTAAGACTAAAAACATTATTTTCTCAAGTATGAAGCAAATCTGAAATGGTCATTTTCTGAAATTTGAGGTGATTTATTTTGTGTTTTTACTTGTTGTTACTTAAAATAAGTTGTAATGCACATGTATAAATGATGAACTGAGGTATAATATTGTTAAAATTGCACTTATTTTTCTTAATTAGTTTCAGATTGTTTATGTTATTCATTATTTTTAAGGAAACGTTGTACATGAGAAGGTTTTCATGATATAATTTTACTTTTTGTTTTTTTTTTACAGTTATTATTTTACTGGTTCAGCCCACTAGAGATCATATTGGAAGGATGGATGCATGTGGCCCCTGAACTAAAATGAGTTTGACACCCCTGATCTACAAGGTCTACATGGATGATATGGATGGATGATTATTGTAGATGTGAAAATGTATATATCTATGCCACTGTGTAAGTGTAACTGAAGATGAAACACAGTAAAATCTCCTAAAAAAAAAAGATTAGGTTATATTAAAAACCCTGTTTATAATAATGCTGTTACAGCCTTAGAACCCAAGAAAGAATAAGAATGAAATCTGAGTGTCACCTGTGCAAAGACTGGTGCTAATAAAAGAAATCAGATCAAAATTATAAAACTTTTAGTAGAGAAATTTCTAGACACAATCTAATATTTTCATGTAAACCCAGCCTCCTAAACATGGCATTTTTAATATATCACTGTTATTGTTATGAAAGTTTTACCTCTATATTTGTGAATTGTTCAATTGCTCGTCATGTTTTCACCATAAGAAACAGTTTAAAACCACAAATAACAATCAACACCAACAATCAGCCTTTAAACTTGAAGGAATTTAATTATCTAAAGTTCAGTGTAAATATATTAGTGACTCTAATTGTAAACCCAAACCACCATTTTTCTGTCAGAGCAGAGGGTTTTGACTTGAATTCCAAAGTTATTAAAATAAAATAAGGAAGTGATTTATTATAGGTCTTTAACTCAGTAATCATATTTTGGTAAATCCAAATCAAATCACCACATTCCTGAAAATGTTTCTGCCTGACCATCTCAGATTTACCTTATACATTAGAAAGTATTGCTTTTAGTTCAGTACATATTGGGATACTAGGGCTTTGAAAATAGAGCTTGATGCTGAGATTTTGCAAGTAGTTCAAAGTCTTTATTTTTAACTATTCATGATAGATGCATGAAATTTTGAGAAGGTGTTCTAAGGTACAAGATGTGCTCCACTTCTGTAAAGGAAGATCCGCCGTTCCTTTTTTGCCAAATTATAACTTACTGAAAAATGTATGAAAAAAAAAGTATTGCTTATGCTTCAGAGCAATTTTGGTCCAGTGTTTTCACATTGAAATAAATCAAATCCTCCAAGTTTTAATATTTACTCCTCCTATTTTCTTAAAAGCAACAGATATTTCTAGTTTATGATGTATTAAAAATAAAAATAAAAATTACACTTATACTTCAAATGCATATTGCTCACAAGGTATACTGTAAAAAGAACTATAACACAGGAAACAGCATGTCTGCCATTATACACTGTTGTACATAAAGTTGGAATAGAATATTTTTATATTTTCTCATGAAATGATAATGACAATGTGATTTATTCTAAAATGTAACTAGGACGAAGTATGTAATCATTGCACTTGGTCAAAGGTAATTACTGATAGTATCTTAGTATCTGTAACCAAACTAAATTTAATGGGGTAGTCAGAATAAATATGTGTAACTGAATGCTTAACATACTAACTGGTTGAACTGGTGAGTGTGTGTTTGTTTACCTGAACAAACAGATGATGATGGTACTGGTCAGCAGCGTGATGAGTGACAAACTGTGGCCCACAGTGGACAGTCTCCACACCACCTCATAGAAGATCAGCTGAAAACAAACAGAAAAACACATTAGTTGACCTAAATTTAGTATAAATTAACTGTAGAAGGATGGACCTCTGGAAAAAAAAAAAAAAAAAAAAAAAAAGATACAAATGCAAGTCTCCAACCTGAGGAATGTTATTGATGGTGGAGGTCATGGTCAAAAGCTGTGAGTGAAAATCAGGATTATGTAACTAAATATTGATTTTAGCACCAGTTCCAATAATGATTCTGTTTTCCAGGCTTTAGGCTGATACTGAATACTGATCCAATACCAGGGTTTAATTACTTAACATCTGGTCATCAGCTTCATGTTTCCAGCCCCCTGAAATATACCATTGTAATGAATAGTTAATATTACTACGTCTCCTGTACAGATATTTGTAGATTTATACAATTTTCTGTTCATTTATTTTGTTTGTTGTTTTATTTCCTAATAAATTGATTAAATACTGATAGAACAGGTAGTAATGGGCTTAGTAATTCAATATTAACAGTGATTATTAGGATTTTTATGGTTTTGGACAACTTTTGGGTAAATAAACACGCAGCGGGTCATTCATATCCTGAGAAACAAACATAACAGGAGGGTTAATTAACATCAGGTCATCAGCTTCATGGATCCAACCCAGTCAAAGGTACCATTGTAATGAATAGTCAGTATAATTACCACTTCTCCTGCACAAATTTTTGTAGATTTGTACATTTTTCTGTTTGTTATTGCCAGTGTTCATGTTTCATCATAATTACATTTACATATAAATGCACAGATTATCTATGTACTGCTTAGTAGAGTGTTTAAACGAAGATGTAGGTGTTAAATACCATGAATTCCTGTCTAGTCATAACGGTTACGTGACGACATCTTTCCAGACTTTCCGTTTTTGCTGAATGCTGAGTGATTAATGATCTGTGATGTTTACATTTTTTCTGATGTAATAAAATCTGACTGTTTCCACAAAGAGAAAAAGACTTCACCCTGACTTAAGAGCTCTTCAGTTCAGTAACTTCCAGGCCCGTTTTCCCACAGCATCCAACATCGACCAGACTCGCTCTTATGAAACATGGACCAGATATTATCAGCAGCACTCGTGAAGCTTCTGCCGCCACCTGTTTCTTTTTACAGACTGAAGGAGCTCCTTCAGAATAAGAGCGAGGTCAGGACGAGGATCTGGTCCATTTCAAAACTACCTCTGCTCAAACTCTTTGGTCCGTGGAGCTGGTTTATGCTGCCCTCTGTGTGCTTCTGAGCCTGGTATAAACAACATTCCCCATGTCTGACCCAACATCTGCAAACATGCACACACAGGATGCATACATTTAGACATGCACAGTCACAACCATAAACATTTCAATACGCTCAGACATACCAGCAGAGTGTGCACTTCACTTATGGACACTAATCCATTCACACTGATTTAATGAATATCATAAAAAACCTTATCTTCAATATGATTTAATACACTGATATTTTACTTAAAGAATTCCATTATGGAGACATATTACATTTTTCTTCATTTAAATTTTTTATTGTTCTCTGCTCTATCTTTATTGAGATCCATCTTTCTTTCATTTTTCCACTTTAAAGTTTTGGTTAAAATCAGCGACCAAACAACTTGCAGCAGCATTTAAGCATTTAAGCATAAGCTTAAACCAAAACTATTGAATAAATTAAATATGCAAAAGCTTTATTTTCCATAAACAACTTTTTATATTCTACAAACTAGTTTTTTTTTTGCACAAAATTAGAGAAGAATATTTATTAGATTTTTCGGCATTTTTTTCCTCTGTGGCACAAAATTTACTTAAAGGAGTGATATTTTGCTTTTTTAAATGGAATTATGTATTTTAAAACATTCCCCTGTGGTCTGCATAAACTGTAAATGCTATGCTTGGGTCTGAATTCTTCATTAAGTCAACTCCACAGGTCCATCTTCAACCCAATTTCTGCGTAATGACACCAGAAAGGTTGTTATGAGCGCTGGCCCTTTAAATGCAAATGAGCCACTTCACACCCCACCTCCTCCAGGTTGTTTACCATGCTGCTCTGTCCCGTTCAGCCACTTGTGCTCATTAATACAATGAACAACTGAACATTTTAGGTAATCGGCTCAAAGTTTGGACATATTTTCAGTATGGACTACAACCGCTGTTGCTGACAAACAGTTATGGTGTACTTGGAGAAATGTTCGTTGAAGTCTTGACCTTCTGTGTGCAAGTATTGTGTTGTAACTAGTTATAAAACATAACATATTAAGAAGGAATTAAAACAGGTTGTAGAAATCCACTCAATTTTGGCCGGAAAGAATATAAAGATAGCTTTGCAGCACCTGGAGGGTTCAAATTCAAACTTTTTGAACTATTAGGGTCCAAATACACAAATAAATGAACCAAAGACTAATAAATAGGGTTTAGCAAAAATATGAGCCCTTTAAAGCTACAGTAAGTGACTATTTTGGCTACATGTGATCTGTTTGTAATAGTCTTTCAAGATAATTCTAAGACATATTTGCAGCTCCTGACCTGAAGAACTCAACCTCTTTGCTGAGGTAAGCTGAGAAAAAAAGATACCATATGAGACAGAATATTAAATGATTTTCTGAAAATATTAGTGTGTGAAGTCTATTGATCTGGTACCAGTGTAACAACAAAACATCTGACAGAACGTTACCTTATGGGTAGTTTATAGCATTAATGGTGCTGAGCTAATGAGTGTATTTAAGTTTATATACGTATGTACATACATATGAGTTATTGTATTATGTGTTTATGTAAACTATATTTGTTTGTAATAATATAAAGCCAGAAACAAAATGATTTAACAGTAAGTATCAGGCATTAGAGTATAAATATGTTCAGACTAGGAAGGTTAATATTGTTATTAATCATTTAAGGAGAAGGGGTGGGAGTTTATGGTTATATTTCTTCTTACTCCTTTTTGAATATGTATTATATGTCTTATGTTTAAATGTTTTATTGGTTTATTTATTGTTTTTCTTTTTTTAAATTCATATTCAAAATAAATACATCAATCAATCAATCAATCAATCAATTATTTATGCTGATTCCTTAAAGTTTGTTATCACTAAAAGTGTTTGGTGTTTGGTCCACTGGTTTTTCATAGGTATATTTCCTTAAACGTATTTAATGCACATTATGAAATTTCACACTTCAAAATTTAAAAAAAAATCTCAAATTTTACAAAGTTTTTTGCTTGAGGTGGTTTTTGCAAAAGCATAAATGTGCATAGATGAAATGAAACACCTTTTTTCTAATAAATTCTCACACAGTAAACATTCAACTCATATGATTGATCAGTTATTTGCTGCGTGTTCCCAGATACTCAGATCAAGTGTGAAAACATGTCTGGTACAACAGGCTATTGGGATCTAAACTATTCTTTAGTCTCATTCATTAAAAAAAGGCATTTTAGCCATTTTACAAAAAACACCAACAAATTTATCTTCATGTTCGACTCATTTTTATCAGAGACATGTATGTAATGTAACCTACAGCACCAACTTAGATGACTGACTTCATACAGTTTATGGAAACACATATAATCTGCATTTTTATTTTTACAACTTCAGGTCATGATGACTAAAACCTAGACCAGATCGAGAAAAAAATGAAAAATGTCACAAGTCAGAAAAAACTGGACTGTCAAAAAATAATCTATTCATCAGGTCACCATAGTAACTCAGTGAGCTGCTGATGGCTGCAGATGTACAACTGTGTGGTAATCATGGCTTTACAGCTCAGAAAATATGCTCAATACTAGCGTGTTGAGCAAGTCATATTAATACTGATATCTAGGGACTGAAGTTAGTAAATGCATCATTCCTGTTTTTAACTTCATTTCCCATCATACAGCCTGGTACTGCAATTCTGTTCAACCAAGTAATGTTATTGTAAGACTATTTTATTCCAAAATGACTAATATCTCCCAAAAATATTGGTCCTATCAACTTGTCAAGATATTTAATGCGGAGATGAGACTATTTTTCAACAGTAGGTACCAAACTGGTCAGTTAAAAAGGTCTCAATTTCTCAGAACTGTGCAGATACACACACACACACACACACACACACACACTCTGAGACCTTCCAGTATAATGATATAGATTGTTTACTTCATTGATGAGCAGATTGGTTAATCGAAAAGGCAAATTAGGTTTTCATCATATATGAACCAAAACACCTGTCATACCACTTTAAATAGAATACACACAGTGTAATTTGGTGTTATCTCAAAGATAACAATATCTTTGGTCATGGTTCTAAGTCCTACTGTGTGAGAGATTATAAAGACGGCCGTTGTGTTGAAACCAAAGACCGCCTGGGACAAATTCTGAGAGAAATGTAGGACGACCACCTTATGTACAGCCAGCATGAGCTACATTTACTAACCAGTCAACAGCAACCATTCTGATCAACACATACTGTGTGTTTATTTATGCTAGAAGTGCTTATCCTTGTGCTGTTTTTGCTAAATTATGCTTCTATCTATTTGCACACCAACAGCTACTCTATGAAGGAAGACTGACATTCAACTGGAGTCATGTCTCTGGTTATTTGGTAAAAATAAGTGTTAAAAAATCCAATACACTCACTCTTAGCTTTGAGTTTTTTCTCCACCAAGTGAGAAAAATAAAAGAAAAAGCTTTCTGAACTTTTTCCACTTGGTCTAAATACTCACACAAGTGAAATATGTGATGATATACAGACAGTCGCAGCCTGGCATCAGCGTCTCATTCCTAAGTTTGATTCTCAGGACTTCTGGCTGAGAGCTGATGACCTGCTGGCTCTGGTCTGCTGCAGCCACACTGCCTTCTATGTCCAAACACATCTCCATCCATAAACTCTGGCTCACTTGCCCCCATTTTGTCTTTATGACAAAAGAGAATTGCAGCAACGCTGAACTTTAGGCTGAATGGCTTCCTGGCCATGATAGGAGTCTGGATCCTGTGGACTGTTAAACATCAGTACCAAGGCGAGAATCTACCAGGTTCTCTCTTCTTAGGTCTGGACCACTGGTTTGTTCTGGTGATCAGATGCACTGAGTAAGATTTAGGGAGCAGTTCAGTGAGAATGCTAAGTTTTATATTTAATTTTCTCTGGAAAATATATGAAAAAATATGTGATTGTTGGAGTCTGTACCAACCAAGCTAGAACAGGGCCCACAAACAGCCTAATTTGATCCAAAGCAGCCCTGACCAGTTAAATTAAAGCATAATAACCTGTAAATAATACCTCCAAATGTGTTTCTTTGTTTTAGTGCAAAAAAGTAAAAGTGCAATTTCAACAATGTTATGCTTCAGCTTCTCATTTACACATGTGCATTACGACTTACAGATCAGAGTGGATCTACAAATGCACAAAACATTTAGTAACAGATATGATATGGCTAATATTCCACTTTTTTCCTTAAGAAACTTATGGTTGCTTATGGTTGTGTAGATTATTCACATATTTTTGTGAAAGGATAGTTGTGTAAAACACTTTCATCATGTAATTGTACTTTTTTCACATTAAAACAAAAAAAGAGAAACATTTGCTACTGAAAGTTGTGCTATTATCTTATTTGTCTGACTGTTAATATGACTGTTTTATGACTGTTGACTCTTAATATCTTCAATGTAATTTTTGCATTCCACAAATTCATCCCATGGGCTGGACTGGACCCTTTTGAGGGCCAGTTTTGGCCGGAGAACCAGAAGTTTGATACCCCTAAGCAAGAGGATATGATTAGTTTCTAGGGCACTATAATGTTGTAGTTCTAACAGTATATTACCTTTAACTGTGGGTACTGTACTTGACCATACTGTGTCCGATGCTCATGTTTTTTGTGGATGTATGTGTTTGTGTCTAATGACTCTGAGCCCCTTTCAGATGAACTGTGCCTCATGGAAAGAAGTTGAGGCAGGAAACAGCAGTTAAAAGTCATCTATTAAATCCAGAGTTCAGCATCTGAGGCTTACAGACCACATTCATGGACAAATTATGACCACAAGGTCTTCGTTATCTGCAGACAGATTTTATGCTGTACTCTGAAGCTCTGTGTTTACATTAAGTGTCAGAGGACTGTTCCCTTGGCTTGAAAAGAGGCTCAGTTCTGGGTTTCACTGCCAGCAGAGGGGTCAAGATATTTTAGAAAATAGCCCCATGAAATAATCAACAACATATGGATGAAGCTCCCATGAAGCTGAAACCAGATGACTGACGGCAAATAGAATAGAGACCTGAAGCTCCGCCCCTTCTGGTTGTATTTCATGGGACCTTGTGTAGGAAAAAAAACTGCATTACAGTCAATATGGAGAATGACAAGTAAATTTTCATCCCCTTTGAATGATGCTTTTATTTTCACGTGTGATGTTTGTCAGGTCACAACATAGTATTACAAGTCAAGAAAGACACAGTTTGAGGTAAAACTGTTGAAATATCAGTGAAAATACAGACATATAAAAACTATACACCAAAAGTCATGGTAGTGATCTACTTGTAACCGTCTCTCTCCTCTGTTTTGTCACTGTTGATGTCACTGCAGCTTCAATGTGACCATCCTGCAGTGATTTTCATTTCATTTATATTGACAAATATGTGTGAATGGTGATACAATCCATATGGGATTTAAGAATCACTTGGCCACAGTTGATGTCTTTTTGAAGTTTCATGGGATACAAGAACGGATGGGAAACACTTTAATATGCAACTGATACACTGCAACAAGTCACTCTGGAAGCAGAATGATGTCTGGCAGACAGATGGATATACTTACTCTGTCATTAACCTGCTTTGTATACTTTATTAAGATACACTGTTGCCCGTAAAGTTAATAATTATAGTACTAATAATGAATAATAATTTTGTTTTCAGACACATTTTTTACACCTAGTTATACACATTGTTAATTACCTTGGAACAGGGGCAATGATTACATCCCAGTTACAGCTTCCATTTTCACAGTCATTTTATGAGAAGAGGTAAAAATATCTTTGTCCAGCTTTGTGGACAACAGTATACAAATAAATTGCATGTGCCAATACTCATTTTAAACGCCGTGTCATTCAACATTATTGCTGTTTAGTAGTTTGTTTTGTTTGTCTGATATGTTGTGTTGCCTTTTTAATGTGGAGATTCCTGTTTTTTGGGTTTTTCTTATTTATATAAGATGCCTGCCAGCTGAAACAGAGTCAATCAAAGTCCAATACATTTAAGAGTTTAATGCAAAATAAATGTATCTGGAACTTTTCAAATAAAGAAAAAAGAAGAAACTACCATGAACAGGTTCATTTTGGGTTGTAAACTTACTTCAACATTGAAATTGTTCTATTTATTTATCAGTTTATTACAAAAAGTTATTTGATGAAATTAAAAGGGGGTGTGGCTCAACATGATTGACAGCGTTAATAACCAACAGCTCCATAAACCAGTTGCAGAAGCTGATTAGACTTCCAACAGTCATGCATTTCCAATCATGCATTTCTGTGCACTGTGCAACTAAAACTCATGTGATGCTTCAGTCTGATCAAAATGACGATGAGGAGAATCAGCAGAATGTGTGTGAGTGTGTGTCTGTTGTGTGTCTACGTCTGAGTTTTGGCGATGACGTCTGGTCTTGGCTGAAGGTTTTCCAGACGGAAAACCTCGGTCTGTTCAACAGGAAACAAATAGAGGTTTCACTAAGAGTCAGAGAGTGGGAATCCCACACCTGAGGATCTGCAGAGGATCACAAACTCAGAGTGTGTTTCACTGCCGTACAGTCACAGATCACTTAGTCAAACTGTTTGTATTTCTTGTGTTTTTTTTGTGTCAGCTACACACAAACAAGCAAAAAAACCCTACCATTGTATTGACTAAATAAACCACGTCAACACAGACAGATTCCACTAAATGAAATCATCTGATAAAATGTTTGTTTGCATGCACTGACACATTTAATCACATTTGATAAGTGGTTTCTCCTGCTGTGAAAAATCTAATTTGCAGTAATCATTAAAAAAAATCACTTTTTTCCAGTTTTTCCAGGTGTTCTTCATTTAGACAGTGCTTCCATGGATTAGACCAGGGGTGTCAAACTAATTTTGGTTCAGGGGCCATATTTAGCCCACTTTGATCTCAAGCAGGCCAGACCAGTAAAATAATGACTTATTAACATATAAATAATGACAAATCCAAGTTTTTCTTGTTGTTTTAGTACAAAAAACCCAATTAAATTATGAAAATATTTACATTTTACAAAAAAGATGTGAATAACCTGAAAAAACAGAAATTTCATTTGAAAAATTAGTGCAATTTTAACAATATTATGCCTCGACTTATTATTTATACATGTACATTACACACAGTGTTACATAAACATTTGGTAACAGGCAGAATATTGTTAAAATCTTGGAGTTTGGAACTAAAATTTGAACAATTTCTACAATTTTCCGTCTCTTATTATTAACACAACTACAGATCACAGTGGATCCATAAATGCACAAAACATTTAGTAACAGGCAGAATATTGTTCAAATTGCACATTTCGCGTTGTTCATCTTTGTTTTTATTAATGTACTTATTTGTATTTTATTCTGAAATTATAGTTTTGTAAATGTTAATATTTTCACAGTGTAATTTATTTTTTTTCACTTAAATTTTTTCCACATAATTTTTCACAAAGAAAATTTGTAGTGGTCATTAATTATGGGTTATTGTGTTGTTATTTTGATGGTAGATCACATTGGTCTGTATGTGGAACCTGAACCAGAATGATTTGGACAACCTTGACTGTTCAGGTTCATTTTTGCACTTTCATCCCGCAGGCCAGAATGGAACTTTTGGTGGGCCAGATTTGGCCCCCGGGCCGCATGTTTGACACCTGTGGATTAGACTTTGTTCAACTCTTTATACACTTGCTGTTTCGAGCCTCTTTCAGTCATGTTGTAAGATAAAAGCAATAATGTATGCATTGAATAATCTAAGTTTAGGATGTTTTTTCAGTAAAAACACTTCACTGACCTGGTCCTACATCTCCATAATACTTTATGAAACTCTACATATCCAAATACTTATGAAGGAATCTTTTTCCCCCTGATTTTATCCCATTACAGTGAAATCCAGGATCCATTAATGACAAGGTCTTGTAGATCTTCATTTTCACCATGTCTTGACCTACTTTTTAAAGATGTTTTGTCTCACATGCAGCTGTGTACCAGGTTCAACAGGTATCTATGGGAGGAAAAACAGGCTAAACAGTGATTGTTTCTTGTTGTCGGTGACTGATAATGGCTACAGTTTGTTTAAATGGTGCCATATGAAGCTTTCAAGCTGTAAGATGTTTATGTTAAAGCTAAAACTGCACACATTGTATTGTATTTATAACTTAAAACTTCTAAAAAGTACATAAATCTCATCAAACCTTCTTGGAAATAGTTCAGCTTCACATGCAAGTGTGCAGTTTGACCTTTCTGCACTGACTGATTATAGTTGATATGAAAAAGTCAGTCTGTTTTCGTTGCACAATAGTCAAATAGAAACCACGCTCAGCAGTTTCATCTTTCGGTCAGGAAGATGATGTAGGTCAGACTGAGACACAGCAATTACAATTATACAGTATAAACCAGAATAAGAAGCGGAGATTTTTAAAACAAGATTACAGACCGCACGTGTCCCATTATCAAAGCAAGGGACGGAAATCTGTGATAAACATCAGAGGAAGGTTTTGCTGGTGTGAAATGATTATATGAGAACAAGTTCACACATAATCTAACCATAGGAAAATAATGAAACACAGAAGGACGTGGCAGAAATACTTCAAACAAAGATAAATCCTAAAGGAAACAGTACTAATATGTGTGACAAGAGTCAGGGTTTGTGAAAGGCTGCTGCATTCTTTAGGCCATAAACACAACATTTGTCCTTATGAGTGAGGGTCATTCTGGCAGACAGATATAAAGATGCACTGAAGCAGATATATGTAGTATTTCTATTTAAAATACTAAAAAAAAAACTAAAATTATCATTACAGTGTTGAGAATAAAGCTCTATGATGTTCTGCTAAAGATGCCAATGTACTGGATTATAGAGATATGAACTGAACTTATATACGCTGATGGATTTATGTGACCACTAGAGGGAGTAGTGAGTCACTCTGCCAGTCTCCTGTGGTGAGAAAAACTAACACCATGGAGCCTTTGACTGAAATTTAAGTGACCAGATGGGATGGGAACCACTAAGAAACAACTTTTAGAGTCAAAGTAAGTGACAAAGTGCTGATAATTAGAAGCCCTGTTGTTTTATCCACTGGACACAGCTGTAAATGAAAAGAATGGAGTTGGATGATGAAATGGCAGCGTTTCTTCTACATCAGTTTGATTATGAGGCTTATGGAGGTATAACATTATTATATGATCTTATTATTATCTTTGCCAAGTTACTGTTTGTTTTCCATGGTTCAGACTAAACTATGACAGTTCTGACCCTGTTTGTTGGATTCCAAACTGATCTTTAGTGCAGCTATTGACAACACAAACCGTAGAGAAAACAGAGGTGATTTGTGGTTTTACTCTAAAAACAGAGCTAAGCCAACAGAGCTTTAATGGGAACTGTCAGCAATCGCAGCACATGAAGATTACAAGACTCATATCCAGTTATTTTGACAGTTGGTCAAAATAATTGGATATGAGTTCTAGTTTAACCCATAAAGACCCAGTGCTATTTTTGTGTCAGTTCCTAAATTAATTTTTCTCTCTAACTTTTCTTAAATAATATATCAACATTTATTATAATATTATCCTCTGTATTTTGTGTTTTTTCAACGAAAATCTGGCATTTTCCATTATTTAATTTGTCGTTCATGAAAATTTTCATAAAAGCTTAGATTCAACTTGAGGTGTCTTACATCAAAAACAAGGAAAACTGAAGAAAAAGTGACTTTTTCAGTAAAATATCATTAACTGAACATAAACCAAGCATGTCCATCCACTGTCATTGATCCAACTCCATGGGTTTTACTGGTGAATCAATGTTGTAGAAGATGACGGTGTTTCCATGGTAACTACAGAGCCTCTGAACGTCCAAATGGCTCATATCTGATGACCATGAAAACACGACAAACTATATTTCACACCAATTGTTTACATGTATAGACAGAATTAGTGGATCAACAGGTAGTAAACATTTTAGCTCAGTAGATGGTTTTGGTCACCAGTTTGGGTCTTTATGGGTTAAAGAAGAAAACTTGAGGATACCATAATACAGATGCGTGTAAACAATGAGCTTTATACTTTATTCAGTGAGTGATACAGTCTGTGGATACATAGCATTGATTCATTGGTGGTTTTGATAGTCTTGTGTGTTCTGGGATGTGACTTCTGCTATTGATAGTTTGGAATATCAATGATACATAATAATAATAATAATAATAATGATAATAATAATAATAATCTTTATTTATATAGCACTTTTCATACATTAAAAACTGTAGTACAAAGTGCTTTACATATCAGTTTAAAAATCAGTACCGCCCCCCACCCACACCCACCCACTCACCCGCACACACACATACACACACACATACACACACACATATATGCAAACCCACAAGCTCACACATACTTAAGAAGACTGGCTGAGCACGGGTAGACCAGAACAAAAATATAAAAGTAAAAGTAAAAGAGGAGGCGCTGTCTTAGGGAGCCGTCCGCACCAGGAGGCAGCCGCCGACCCCGGCAACCAGGCACCAGCAACACAGCCCCGCATCCCAACCAGTGGGAGAGGGCCAACTGGGGCCCCACACCCACCAGAAAGGAGCGGACCTCAGTGAGAGAAGACCTACAGTATAATGGTAAACTTCTCAGATTACAGGCTAAAGTCATTTATGCTGCAAGTGTCTTTTCCATTATGCTTTCCAACAGAACAAATTATAGTTGTGCAGAGTTAAGAGGTAGCAAAAACACAGACATGAAAAAAGTTAATGTCATGTCCACACTCATTTACATAATTTACTAAACAAGTATTTTCCATTTCCATTTTTAATAGATGTACTGGTGTGGCAATCTGTGCACACTAGAATGCATTATAACTACAAACACTCAAATTACAGTTTATGTTAGACTTTAAACTGTGGTCCTTCAGATAATATTAGTCATAAACTTGAGCAGCAAAAACTATTATACACTTAAATTAGCATGTTGGTTCAGGTTTTTGAAGTGCATTCTTTATATTTTCTATATTTACATTTGCATTACATTTACATTTATGGATTTAGCAGACACTTTTTTCCAAAGCGACTTACAGGGGAAGATTAACAATTAAGTGCTTTCTCTCTACTTCTTTTGTAAAGCACCAAAATAAAAGAATAAAATACAAGAATAGATTAAAAACATAAAACAGCTGTACAATTAAAAACCGTATCATATAGAAGAATAAAAAAGCAAAGTGATAGAATAAAATACAAGAATAGATTAAAGACATATTTCACTGCTGACATATATTTGTTTCACATGTATGTTCAAGTGCATATTAAGGCGTGACCCCATTGTTTTCTAATCTCTTCATTTTCTACATGGCTACACTCAAACTGGACTCTAACAGTCCTTACTCAGGAAAAAAAAGGAAAAATCTCAGTGGTAGTGGATGTGTGGAGAAGATGCCCAAACAGAGAAAAATACTTGTTTTGCAAAATATCCAAGTTAGTGTGGACAGGGCATCAAATTAAGCACAGTAGTCGATGAAAACCTGATGTCAACAGTATTATGTCATGTTTGGTGTGAGCTCTGGAGTATCATTTTCAGTGTGTTTTTTCTGACACTTGTCGCAGAAATCAAAGTACATTTTCGACACTGCACTGACAAAAACTAATATTTTTGCAGCTTTTGATCCATAAAAACTGAAGCAAATAATTCTTAGATGTTTGTTTTTTGTGTTGTTTCAGGACTGTGTGTATTTAACTTGAGTTTTTCTATTTTTTGCTTCATTATACTTCAACTCCATTGCATCTCAGACTCACTCTAGGTACTTCTTACTCCATTACATTACATTATATCACTTATTATTGCATGTTGTGAATTACTGTGTTCTATGGATACAATAATAGATCTGGATATTCTCTTTAAGCTGATGTTAGTTGTTTATTTAAAGCTCAGAGTAAACCAAAGGGTCTTGGAATGCAGCCACTACCACAAGCAATAACTGGAAAATTCAGAAAATAAGCTCTGTAGCATCACACAGGACGCCTCAGGGGGACGGAGGTTAAGCCTTACAAACACACATGTGCACGGTAAATTTCAGCAGACAGATAACAGCAGCCAACGGGGCCTGCAGGGTCACCTCTCGGACCAAAGACTAGAGGTTTTCTTTTTCTACATTCCCGGGGTCAAATATTCAGCTACTTTATAATCCTCTAAAGAGGCGGCTAATGGGGGGGAAATCTGCGGTTCACCCTTCATCTCGTGAAGACGCAGATATGGGAACAGACGAGGGCAGATTAGCGGGCGGAGAGCACCAAGACCGGGACCTGAACCTGAACAACGCTGCAGGGGGAGCTGGAGGTTTAAGCCGACGTCTCGCCACACAACACACACACTGCACGGTGTATGATGTATACCATGCAATGTGCAAGACTGTGGAAACAAGTGCAACAAGTGTAAGGACTGAAGGCTGGTTGGAAGCTGAGGTCTTTAACAGTAAAGTTCGTTATAGTTCCGACTTGTGTTCTGACAGATTCAGAAAAAAGAGAGAGGGTGGTCAAGCGAGCATTAAACTGAATGGAAAGAGCGAGTACAGCAAGAATAAAAGACATGAAATAAAAACAATACAATATTATTTACTGATTCTGTCACAGTGATTATATTATAATAAAACACATAAAAACACACAGACTTTTGCAACATTCTGAAACTGTGTTTCCCAACTTAGAAATGGAGTTGTTTTTATTGGGTCAATAAATGATAAACGAAAATATAGAGCAATAATAGGATATGCAAATTCATTTTCTGAATTAAAACAGAAAGAAGGGTGTTATTTGGAACAGTTTATACAGGTTAACCTCAATAAAACCATGTAACATGGAGAGAAGAGGTGTCAGATGTAAAATATGCCATAAGTCTGAAAATGGGGATTTTTAGGGGCATATTGATGATCATTTTTCAACTGATTTTTTGAACTATTGTCTTTATACTATTTTGTTGTTAGATCTTGTTGTTTTCTACATTGTTTTTCAATTATATGCTTTTTTACTTTTATTCTTTATTCAATTTACTCTACAGTATGTGAAAGTTAAGGATAAACTGGAGTCAAAGTCCTTGTTTATGTGCACAAACTTGGCCAACAAAGCTGATTCAGTTTCAGATGTAAAACGTTTCAGTTTTGGTTCCTGTTGCAAAATTAATCCAGATGTTTTAATTCAATATAAAAAAAAAAGAAGCTTTTAAAGGTAGACTACATGTTGATATGCATTTGTTGCACACTTTTATTGATTTGATTAGTCAGTGACTGTATTCCAACATTTGTAAAGAAATAACAGACCACTCTTTGGTTTGAGTTCTAAGTAGACTAGGAGATGGAAAACGTATTTTGTCAAACTTCTCTTGTAAGCAGACTGACTTACCGCACATTAACCCTTTCTCATATCATTGCTTCCCTATATACCTTTACATGCTCCTAAATTTTTACATTCAGAATCATATTTTTCTGCAGGATCAAATATCACCTACTCATGACATATTAACACAGTACAGAATGAATATTTTGACACAAGCAAGTGAAAACTATTAGACATACTACACATTATTCATGTATTTAATTTGATTTTAGTACTATTTACATGAATACAAGGTGCAAATTATCATTAAGTTTTATTCATTCATTAGGAATTTCAATTCAGAGAATAAATGAAATGAAATGAAATGAAGGTCCAATCTTCCAACATCCAGAACTAAAAAAGGACTTGGACTGAAGCTTTCACATCTCTAGGGTCTCATGATCAGGTTTTTAAAGTAAATCCAGTCGATGAAGTGTGCAGTTCTAGGTGAGTTGGTGTGGAATGACCCGAATGTAAACATGGTAGGACTCAAAGCACATAACTTATTTTTCTAACACCATCATCTGGTAGTAAGTGTAGAAACATACTCTTCATGCATAAACACACAAACTCAACTCAGGCCCGATGAAAGAAAAGTCAGATTTCATGGTGGTCTGAGTTATTTGTGAGAGACTGACTGATCGGCTGGAGGTCAGAGATCTGTCATCCAATAACCTCATCCTGCTCTCTCCTCACATCTGATGTCTGCTTTCAGCTCTGACCTTCCTCTTCGTTTATCACTGTCACTGCATCATCTCTGAACTGATAAACACGCACAAAGCTGACATGCAAAACTGACACCAAACCAACATCTTATTCTTGGTATTAGTTAGAGTTGTATGAGCTGATCTGAGAACTGATTGGACAATGAGCAGAACAAACTCCAGACAAACTAAAACAATTTCTCACCAAGTTCAACACACAACACCGTCAAAAACATAATATATGGCTGTTGTGAGTCTGGTTGAGCTGTGATATTACACATCTGTAAATATTTGTGTGTTTTGTAAACAGTTTTGGAGTATGTCACAATGGGCCGCGCTTTCGTTTTACACTGGATGTTTTCAGCAGAAGGTCAGTAGGCGGCCGTTTGGAGGACTAGTTCTTGTCTTCATCTGCAAGAAATGATCTAATTTCAACAGATTTGTCATGGATCACCAAATAAATCATGGATATTAGAGGAGTTCTGGAGAATCTGTCTTTGTCTTAGTGCATGTACATAGCTAAGCCTGATTTCAGTAATCAGTACAAGATTTTATCCCAGTTTTGAGGCTGTTTACTTCACATCTTATCCTTCAGAGGTGTTGCACCTGACTTACTCGACCTTTTAATATCAATAATATACCATCATACCATGCATCACAAACAGGTAAGCAAGAATAAATACCATAACTAAAGCAGAAACCCAATGAACACACCTCAGTAAGTCTACTTTCACTGCATCACTTACATCATCTGAAACTCAATCATCAATATTTAGAAACAGAATCAGCTTTATCGGCCAAGTATGTGAACACATATAAGGAATTTGGCTTTGGTTTTTCTTTGCTCACAATGTACAATTTCAACATGAACCCAAACACACTTAAACACAGACCTAATATAAACTAGACAAGTAAAAGCGCAGCCCTCCACCAAGACAGACTCCCCCCCAATCACCACCAAAATGTAATCATTTGTTCCTTGTGCCAGTATCAACATTTCCTGAAAATTTCATCAAAATCCATCCATAACTTTTTAAGTTATCTTGTTAACAGGCAGACAAACACACAGAGAAACTCCAATGAAAACATAACCCACAACCTCCTTGGTGGAGGTAACAAACATTCAACAGGAGACAAGGATTCAGTTTAATGGGCTGAGATTTACAGTGGATTTATATTGTAATATGTACAGAATGCAAATTGGAGTTTTATACAGTGAGTGGATGTGCAGAGTGTGTGTCCATTTACTGAATAAAATGACAAAAAAATACAAATGTTAATAAAAATACATTATATAGTAACCTACAACAGTGCTTATTTTTTTAGTAAATCTGTGACTAAATCCATTTCTTCTCCTCTGTCAGCCATTGTGTGTTGGGAAAACAGCTATTAAATCTAAATTAATATATTTTAGCTTATGCAAATCCCTACAGATAAGGTTTCTATCAAATTATGTGAAAATACCAACGTTATTATCAAATGCCGGCTAGATTGCCCCCATGTGGCCAACATGCAATCTGAATGGTTAAAGCTAGTTCAGTCACAGTGGGGAACATCACAGTGGGCTCATCCTATATGGTGGTAGTGACAAAATAACAGCTGGACATGTTTACCTGTTGATCTGATCTCCCATTACTGACAGTAGATCAACACCATTAAAATAAATCCAGAACACAGTGTTATCGTTTAATAGAACAAAGTATGCTTTAAGACCAAAGTGGTTTCATTTTCTACGGCATCAGTGACTTTAACATTAACCGGCAGCTACTGAAATATCAGGTTAAAGTATCACCAGTACTCATTACACAATACTGAGAATGGCGTATTCATGTTGTACATTTACTCTCCACACTCACATAAACACAGGTTTTAAGTCTTAACATCCTGCTGGTGTCGGTCATTACCACAAAGATTTTAATCACCTTGTTTCTTATTTCACACCTCTTGAGTAATTTTCAACAAACTAGTGTAAAACTGATTTTTTTTTTTTTTCTTTTTTTTTAACATTAACTAATTATTTATTATTATTATTTCACCAATATACTGTGTAACAGCAGTAAAAATGAAAAATCCAAGTGATACATTTTAGAGTGACTCAGAATTTTGTTGAATTGCCTCTACGCTTTAAATAAGTAAGTTAGAATTCAGGATTTCAGCTATATTTGCTGTCATTTTTCACATTAAACTGCAGGGATTTATGCACTGGAAGTTACTACACAATTTAGTAGAGTATATAAATATCAATCCCTCCATGATCACGTCAGAGAACATCAACCAATCAGAGTGCAGTGTCACAAAACGTCAGCCAATCAGAGTGCAGCGTCACAGAATGTCAGCCAATGAGAACGCAGCATCACAGAACACCAGCCAATGAGAGCATAGCATCACACAACATCAGCCAATGAGAGTGCAGCATCACACAACGTCAGCCAATGAGAATGCAGCATCACAGAACACCAGCCATTGAGAGCGCAGCATCACAGAACATCAACCAATCAGACCACAGCGTTACAGAACGCCAGCCAATCAGAGTGGAGCGTCACGGAATGTCAGCCAATGAGAGCACAGCATCACAGAACATCAACCAATCAGAGCACAGCATCACAGAACACCAGCCAATCAGAGCAGAGCTTCACAGAACGTCAGCCAATGCGAGCAGAGCGTCACAGAACGTAAGCCAATGAGAATGCAGTGTCACAGAACGCAAGCCAATCAGAGCGCAGCGTCACAGAACGTCAGCCAATGAGAGCGCAGCGTCACAGAACATCAACCAATCAGAGCGCAGCGTCACAGAACATCAACCAATCAGAGCGGAGCGTCACAGAACGTCAGCCAATGAGAGCGGAGCATCACACAACGTAAGCCAATGAGAACGCAGCGTCACTGAACACAAGCCAATGAGAGCATAGTGCCACAGAGCGTCAGCCAATCAGAGCGCAGCGTCACAGAACGCCAGCCAATCAGAGTGCAGCGTCACGGAACGTCAGCCAATGAGAGTGCAGCGTCACAGAACATCAACCAATCAGAACACAGCGTCATAGAACATCAGCCAATGAGAGTGCAGTGTCACAGAACATCAACCAATCAGAGCGCAGCGTCACGGAACACCAGCCAATGAGAGCATAGCATCACAGAACATCAGCCAATGAGAGCACAGCGTCACAGAACATCAGCCAATGAGAGTGCTGCGTCACAGAACACAAGCTAATCAGAGCGAAGCGTCACAGAACGTTAGCCAATGAGAGTGCAGCGTCACGGAATGCCAGCCAATGAGAGCACAGCGTCACGGAACGCCAGCCAATAAGAGCATAGCGTCACAGAACGTCAGCCAATGAGAGCACAGCATCACAGAACGCCAGCCAATGAGAGTGGAGTGTCACAGAACGTCAGCCAATGAAAGCGCAGCATCACGGAACGCCAGCCAATGAGAGTGCAGCGTCACAGAACATCAGCCAATGAGAGCGCAGTGTCACACAATGTCAGCCAATGAGAACGTAGCATCACAGAACGCCAGCCAATGAGAGCATAGCATCACAGAACGTCAGCCAATCAGAGCAGAGCGTCACAGAACGTCAGCCAATGAGAGCAGAGCGTCACACAACGTAAACCAATGTGAACGCAGTGTCACTGAACATCAGCCAATGAGAGCGCTGCGTCACAGAACACAAGCCAATCAGAGCGGAGCGTTACAGAACGTTAGCCAATGAGAGTGCAGCGTCACGGAACGCCAGCCAATGAGAGTGGAGTGTCACAGAACATCAGCCAATGAAAGCGCAGCATCACGGAATGCCAGCCAATGAGAGCGCAGCATCACAGAACATCAGCCAATGAGAGCGCAGTGTCACACAACGTCAGCCAATGAGAACGTAGCGTCACAGAACGGCAGCCAATGAGAGCATAGCATCACAGAACATCAGCCAATGAAAGCACAGAGTCACAGAACATCAGCCAATGAGAGTGCAACGTCACAGAACATCAGCCAATAAGAGTGAAGCGTCACAGAACGTCAACCAATCAGAGCGCAGCGTCACAGAAATTCAGCCAATGAGAGCGCAGAATCACAGAACTTTAGCTAATGCGAGCAGAGCATCACAAAACACTAGCCAATGAGAGCATAGGGACACAGAACCTGAGAGCTTGATCCTTAGTTTTTCTCTTTCCTCTTGTGCTGTTACACAGTTATAACAAACATTTTTTGTCATAAATAACTTATATATACAAATGCAACGTAGAACAACATCACTTTCATCCAAATACATGCAGTACGTTATTAATCAGTCCCTCCAGGATTTCGTGGGATTTTTTAAAAAATTATTATTGTGGCCTAAAATGCCTGATTTTGCAGCAGCTTTTCCAAAAAGTTGCAGTGAAAGTTGCGATGATTAGAGGCTTCTTTCATTCAAGTCACAGGAACATGGGCATTTGCAAATGACCTAGAACAGACTTTTTGGAGTTTTTAGCCTTAAAAAGCACCAGGAAGCCATGATTTTAAATAAAACAGGCTTTTTTCATTTATTCATTCATTTGTTTTGAGCAGAAGAAAAATTTAAACATTTTTTGTGTACAAGGAACTAATATCAGAGCAAATACATTAATAAAGATGATGAAGACAAAATAACAATTGCCATGTACACTAGTAATAACAAAATATATATATATATATATATATATATATATATATATATATGTGTGTGTATATGTATATATATATATATATATATATATATATATATATATATATATATATATATATATACATATATATATATATATATATATATATATATATATATATATATATATATATATATATATATATATACACATATATATATATATATATGTATATTTAGGGCTAGGGTTAGATGGTTTACATGCACACACACACACACACACACACAGGTCAGCCAAACTTGGGTTGCTTTCTGTTTAACACATAAGAGTAAACATTAATATTAACACAAGTTTAAGGACTATTTTCATTTGTGAGCTCATTTTTTAACTCCACACACAGGCTTGCGCTCGCACTCCCTCATGCGCACACACACACACACACACACACACACAAAATACACAGAAAGGAAAGCATGCCTCCACAGGTTCTTTCTTCTTCTCTTCTATTGCCTTCTAGAGTATATCTGCACTAACCTTGACCCTTTCAGCTCCTGCTGTTGTTCTGGGTCCCACAGCCTGTGTCAGTGGGACTTGTCTCATCTTTCCTCTTCCAGTTTCAGCCGTTCTCCTGCATGTTTTGCTGTTGAAAAGTGTCTGTGGAGCGGCCACTTTCGTTCGTGTTCCACCACAATATTCCAGGCAGTGCAGAACAGTATACTTCCGCTTTTGTGTAACACATCTGGAAACTGACTTGCACAAACTTTGGCAGTGATATTTGTCGGTAAATATGAGTGTTTTGAATCGCACATGTCTTCATCTTCTCAACTGTCAACAAGGAAGTGAATGTGATGACGTACATGTCACGTAGACAGGGGTGGGCGAAAGGGGGCTAAGGTGATTAGTCAAATTTGCAGAAAATTCGCGGTGATTGGACGAAATTGTAGCGCCGCGCAGAATTCGTGGTGATTGGTTGAATTTGCGTTAATAGTTGCGATCACAACATTACGAATTCCTGGAGGGACTGAAATATGAACTACTAGTAAATAAATGAATGACCCTTTATCATTATATGTGTAACTTACAGAAGAAAACCACAAAAATTGAATTAAAAGACCTGCTGGGGTATAATTGTCTGAGATATACAAAGTAGGAGTTCAGAGAAACACTTGTGAATTCATTATGTCTGTGATAAAAAGTTACTTAAAAGCTGCATGAGACAAAGAAAGGTTTCCTCTCCGCACCAGAATGAAACCACCGGTCCCTATTGAAACTGAATCTGTGGTAATTTTGCTGAACAGAGTTATCAAACCGGAGCCTCATGACCCTCGAAACACTGAACACTCAGCCAGTTGCACTTTCTGCATCTTCTCCTCGGCATCATAAACGGAAACCACAAGTATCAAATCCTGCACAGTGTTTCTACAGTTTCACCTTCAGACCTGAGCATTTTTTATTAAGGACAACAGGTTGAAAGTGTAGAAATGTCATCAACACCAATGGAAACTGGAAAGAGGAAGGTCTGTCCTTGTGTTAATTAAATTCTAATTAAAGGAGTGATATTTAGCTTTTTTTAAATGGAATTATGCATTTTAAAACATTGCCCTGTGGTCTACATAAACTGTAAATGCTCTGCTTGGGTTTGAATTCTTCATTAATTTAACTCCACAGGTCCAACTTCAACAATATTTCTGAGTAATGACACCAGCAAGGTCGTTTTGAGCGCTGGCCCTTTAAATGCACATGAGCCACTTCAAGCCCCACCCCCTCCAGGTTTTTGACTGTGCTGCTCTGTCCTATTTAACCACTTGTGTTCGTTAATGCAACCAACAACTGAACATTTTAGGTAATCGGCTCAAAGTTTGGACATATTTTCAGTATGGACTACAACCGCTGCTGCTGATAAACTGTTATGTCGTACTCAGAGAAATGTTCGTCGGAAGTCTTGACCTTATATGTGCAAATGTTATGACGTAACTATTTATAAAATGTAACAAATTAAGACGGAATTCAAACAGGTTGTAGAAATCCATTTGATTTTTGACAAAATGAATATAAAGATAGCTTTGCAGCACCTGGAGGGTTCACATTCAAAATTTTTAAACTATTAGGGTCCAAATACACAAATAAATGAACCAAAGACTAATAAAAGTGGGTTTAGCAGAATATGACCCCTTTAAGTCTAAAAGACTCAGTATATCCTTATTTGTGAAACATAAACTAAAGAATAATATAAGATGCTGTGCATTTCTCATTTTAATGACAGTTCCTCTGATATTCTCCCTTCTTTATGAGTTTATTCTCATAAGATTATGACTGTTTTCTCCAAATGTTATAACTTCTTTCTCAAATGATCTTTTTTTTTTTCCTTCAAGTCTTGGTTCATGTACATGACTATATGAGTCCTCTTTATATTATTAATAGTGAAACATCAGTGCTGGAGCAGGTTGTTCCTGTTGTTTCTGCTGTTTCTCCTGTTGGGTCAAAACACAGTATTCAAAATCTCTCTGACAGGACATTTCAGAGACAATTTGACAGATTAGTGTTGCTATATGACCCACATTTTTACTTTTAAATAAATTTTTGCTTTAGTTGGACCATAAGGGACTATTCAAAACAAGGAGCTACTTTATATTGAAATAAAGGTTGGAATGGAAATCAGTTAAAGTTCACTGTTGGACAGGACATTACTGTGTTTTGACCCTGTTGTTTTCTGTGACATACTGCATGACTTGAACATTGAACTGTGTTAGATGTTTAGAAAGAAAAATTCTCTTTTGGATGAGTTACCAATGTGAGCCGACTACCCACTGGTTTGACCTTTAACAATGCGCTGCATTCTAAAGACTGATCATGTTATCTATTTGGTCAAATTTTATCTAAAGAAGTAAAGCTTTCACAGAAATGCAGCCAAATAAAAAGTACAATATCTGACTGTTTTAGAGTAGAAGTAAAATGGAAATTCTTTAGTATAAATACCTCAGTTCAACACTAGACTGAATGTGCTTAGTTACTTTCCATCACAGATAAAGTCCTGTGTAAAAGTCTTCAGCCAACATTATGTTTCTTGGTTTAGTAAAGTAATAATAACCACATATATGCATTTCTCAGTCTCTGTATTAACATCCAGGGTTTTATGTTAAAAACAGCTTCTATAATCTAAAATGGTAGTATTTAAAGGAGTGATATTTTGCATTTGTAAATGGAACTATGCATTTTAAAACATTTCCCTGTGGTCTACATAAACTGTAAATGCTATATTTGGGTCTGAATTCTTCATTAATTCAACTCCACAGGTACATCTTCAACCTTGTTTCTGAGTAATGACACCAGAAAGGTCATTTTGAGCGCTGGCCCTTTAAATGCAAATGAGCCACTTCACACCCCACCCCTTCAGGTTGTTGGCTGTGCTGCTCTGTCCTGTTCAACCAACAACTGAACATTTTAGGCAACTGGCTTGGAGTTTGGACATATTTTCAGTATGGTCTACAACCGCTGCTGCTGACAAACAATTATGTCGTACTCTGAGAAATGTTCTTCAGAAGTCTTGGCCTTATATGTGCAAATGTCATGATGTAACTAGTTATAAAACATAACAAATTAAGAAGGAATTAGAACAGGTTGTAGAAATCCACTTGATTTTTCCCAAAATGAATATATAGATAGCTTTGCAGCACCTGGAGGGTTCAAATTCAAACTTCATGAACTATTAGGGTCCAAATACACAAATAAATGAACCAAAGAATAATACAAGTGGGTTTAGCAAAATATGAGCCCTTTAACGTGACCTCCAACTAGTACTTAACATGTCAATATTAGATTAATTACATTAATTTTGTGATGTTTTATACCAGGTTTCATTCAACACTTGTCAGATGCTTCTAATTGTTTGTGTTCTCTCTTATCATGGGGTCAAAGGTCACAATAAATAGTCACTTTAACCTTTACAGCCCATTTAGTTCAGTTTTTTCTGTGGATTTTAAGGCTGTGCCCATATTTTCTTGCTGTATCTGAAGGAAAGCGAATGGGAAATAAATATGTATGTTCATTTCAACCCTGTAAAACCAACAACCCCAGATGTGGACTACATGGGGTTAACATGCTGCCTCACCTGACTGGGTTCATCTGTGATGTTTGAGCTGCAGGCGGTGTCGATGATGGGATAGACCTTGGACCACCCTCCGTCCGTGCAGTTCCTGCTGAGGTTACCTGAGACACAAACACTTACTTCAGAGAAGAAAAACAATCTGCAGCATGGAAATAAATTTGATCTAGCATCTTGAAGTGTAGCATTTTTTTTCAAGGTGGTTCTACTGACACAAACACATCATCTAAACATACAGGTACATAGATGCTGATAACTGCACAAGTCGCCCACTCACATCCCCAGATCTTAGTCACTGTGCAAGAAAAACGACCAAAACCCGAAGATACATCAACAATATCAGCACAGAGAGGAAATGAAGGAGTTTATCTTCAGATTACATCACAGATACACACACACTCAAAGTACATGCAAATACATGGACGTGATGTTTTAAGATAATGACCCAAGTAGAGGAAAGAGATCTTAGATATATATATTAAAAAAAATAATAAAATAAAAAATTCCTTGATCAGGATGCTTTTGACATTGATAACAGATGGTTACCCAGTACTGATGTTTTCTGCTTTTATTAGGTTTCTTTCAGCTGTTTGCGATGTGTTGAAGTGGACTTTTTACTGTTCAATCATTCACATTCTCTGTATTAAAGAGGGAAAAAGAATAAGAATAAGAATAAGAATAAGAATAAGAATAAGAGCAACAACATTGAGGATGTTATCATGAGAGAACATTTATTTAACACAGTGGTGTTTCATTGCCGTTTCAATCTACATATTACACACAATTTAACCCATAAAGACCTGGTGCTACTTTTGTGCCAGTTCCCAAATGAACTTTTCTCTTTATTTTAACCTTTCTTCAGTGATTTATCACCATTTATTTTAATATTATCCTCTGTCTTTTGTGCTTTTTTGTGATAATCATTTATTTTCCTATGTTTAATTTAATGATCATGTAAAGGCTAATAAAAGCTCAGAGTAAAGTTGAGGGTTATTATATCAAAACAGAGAAAACTGAAGAAAAAGTGACTTTTTCAACAAACTCTCTCATTAACTGAACATAAACCAAGTGTCTCCATCCACTGTCATTGATCCAACTCTGTGGGTTTTACTAGTGAATCAATGTTGTAGAAGATGATTGTGTTTCCATGGTAACTACAGAGCCTCTGAACTAGACTGGACTAGACCAGTGACACCATTCACTGTCTAATTAAAATGACAGTAATAAAATGACAGTAACTGAGCCCTGACAGTTTCAGGTGGTGTCAGTTGTTGCTCTGATGCTTTGTGGCAGTGATTTCACACCTCATCCATTAACCCATCTCATATGTCATTATGCAGGGGGCGATGACGTGGTCGACCAGGCTGATGACAGACGCCGCAGAGGGAACTCATCATCATCATCATCATCATCATCATCATCATCATGACAGAGAAAAACAAAAGAGGGCCTGGTGTTTGAGCTGACTGATGAATGATGGAAGTCATTAACCCATAAAGACCCAAACAGCCTCTGACGACCTAAACTACTGATCTAAACTGTTTAATACCTGTTGATCCACTAATCCTATCAATACATGTAAACAATTGGTGCAAAATGCAGCTTGTTCTCTCACAAAGTGAGAAAGAGTTTATATTTTGCACACAAAATTTACTTATAAATGTGTTATTTTTTTTTATATATTAAAGTTAAATGTATGTCGTTAAGATACCAAACTGGAAGAAAAACTCCAAGGAACTCTCTTAATTCTTTAGTTTTTTTCCAGTTTGGTATCTACTGTACGAATCCCTTTTTCCAAAGAGCACCTCAAACAAACTCTTTTTTGATCCTGGAACCATTCCTTCCCATGAATTTTTGAAGTACATGTTGTTTATTTACAAAGTTTTGAAAATATAAATAGACACTTTTGGCACAGGAACAAATTTTGCTTAATTTTTTCAATCAAAAATGCTGAAGCGAGAGTTGGTGGTACTTGGCTAAAAAAAGTATATTTCAGGGGGTATCCCACTGTAAAAAGTTTGAGAACCACTGCACTAATGTATGTATATAGAAAGATAAAAAGAAAATGATCCAGACACCAAAAGGTGAAGGTGAGGGTTAAAGATGTTACTGATCGGAGAGGAAAGGGAAGGAGGGATGAGAGGCTCCTGACCCGACAGGATGGAGACGATCAAAGGCAGACACATGACCACCGATCGACATGATGGATGGAGCACGAAGACTTCAATGAAGGACGGGAATTTGTTAAAAATGAACTGTGAAACAAACGGCTGGGAGGAAGGAAACCACACACAACAGACGATGTTTACCCTGAAGGTTCGGTCCAAGATACACTGATATGAAACAACCGACGACCAGTGGGAACACCCTAAACACCTGAACAGGAAGTCACCGCAGCCACTGGGTCATGTTTTATCAGCAAATCTCACATTAAACCACGTTGTTGTTTACTGGTTTTATGTCCACTGCTATTAAACGTCTTTATTTAGCTTCACCACTAAATATCACATACTGAACCTTTAAACCCATTACATTATGGGATCATTTGTACAGATCATCAGTTCAGCCTCAACTCCAGAACATATATATAGGTACACCGATCAGAAATACCATTCTGACCACCGACAGAAGAAGTAATAATACTGATTATTTCAATAGAATGAATGAATGAATCAAAAAAAACAAAAAAACATCACAGATCATTAATTACTGGAGTCATCACATTTTGTTCTGACTACATTGGAATTCAGGATATTTAACACCTAAAGCTGTGCACAGTATGATGGTTTCACATAATTGTGCTGAAACACATCAATTCCGGTGATAATACACAAAATAATTCACAAATATATGAAAATCTGCACAGGAGAAAAGGTAATAATATTGATCATTTCATTACAGTGGTGCTTTTCACTGGGTTGGATATATTAGATAGGTGAACATTTAGTCCTCAAAGCTGATGTGTTGGAAGCAGTAAAATAAACAACGGAAGAAACCGAGTGACTTTGACAAGGACCATATTGTAATGGTGATAACTGGGTCAGAGCATCTTCACAACTGCAGGTCTTGTTGCGTGTTCCTGGTCTGCAGGCGTTAGAAACAACCAAGCATGGACTAAAGGACATTCCAATATGAGGACTACTGATCATCTGTGGGTGGTGTTGGACAAATAAATCTGATCCATGTAGGCCCAGCTTTCTACTTCTGGACTTCAGGGATCTGCCGCTAACATCTTGATCCAGATTCCACAGTACACAATCAGAGGTCTTGTGGTTTAGGCCTCAGGTCAGAGCTGTTTTTGTGGAAAAAAGGGAACCTACGCACTATTAGACAGATGGTAATAATGTTATGATCCCATAGATGCTGGATTGGTTGAGACCCGATTGTTGTTCTTCAGACACTTTTAGTCGGTACTAACCACTTTACACTGGGAGTGAACAAGATCTGGAGATGTTCTGACCCAGTAACTTGATCATCACAGTTACTCAGATCCCTGCTCTTACCCATTTTGCTGTTTCAAACATATCAACTTCAGCGTTCACTTGCTGTCTTACCCACTGACAGGTCCCATTATACAGTAATGAAATCATCAATATTAATACCAGTTTGCTTGTCAATGGTCAGAGTGTCATGGCTGATAAGAGTATAGGTGAAAACAAGTCACTTCCTGTTTATAATATATTCAGCCTTCCCACCTTGATAAACAATCAGAGAGGAATATTTAGTACGACTCTAAATCATGAAATTTGTATGAAAAAAAATAAACTAAGTGTAACCACTTTTAATGACAGGTGTTCAGTCCATCTGTCTGTCAGTCAAACCTCCTCATTCGGTCCAGGTTGAGCCATTTTATTGCTTTTTATTTCAGCTACACATGCTTGTCTATTTAAAATTAATGTAACAATTCAAGACAGCTGTAGTTTGTGGTAAACAATCAACACAGTGCAACACCACAACAGCCATTCCGTCATCATATTTACCTCCGCCCAGGAGGTTATGTTTTTGCCGGTGTTGGTCTGTCTGTCTGTCTGACTGTCTGTCTGTCTGTCTGTGTGCAAGATAACTCAAAAAGTTATGGATGGATTTGGATGAAAATTTCAGAAAATGTTGATACTGGTACAAGGAACAAATAATTACATTTTGGTGGTGATTGGGGAGGGGGGGGGGGGGGGGGGGGGGGGGGCAAGTGGGGCCCACTGATCTGCCTTGGCGGAGGTAACTAGAAGTACTCGGAGAGTGCAGACCTCCGCCAAGGCAGATCAATGGGCCCCCCCACCCCCCCGATCACCACCAAAATAGACATGTCCTACACTGGAAAAAAAAAAATCCCCCTTTAAAAACAAGTTTAAAAAAAAATGCTTCAATTAAGCATAAAAATCTGCCAATGGAACGAGTGAAAATAATCTTGCTAGGATTTCTTGAAATAAGATTTTTAAGATCTATTGTCTAAAAATAAGTTCTTGTATCTCACTGAAAAGCTACTCTTCAGGTGATTATGTCTTATTTTAAGTGTGATGAGATATTTTGACAAGAAATGACAAAAATACATTCAATAACACTTAGATTTTTTCCAGTGTACATTAAACCTACAGTGAATTTTACATTTCTTCAGTTTTATACTCAGGTGCAGGAGATAAAACGTGTCACTGTGCGATGCAGCTCACCGTTTTTTCCAAACAAACGCAGCAGTGGGGAGGGGCAGGACAGCGTTATCACCTCGCCGACCGTCGCACTCTGCCAGCACAAGAAGTTGTCCCACTCGCCATGACATCCTGGACACACAGACACAATGAGTAGAACTTCAGAACTTCCTGTTTGGCTGAGCTTCAATGATCCGATGCGTGCAGCTGTAAAACTATAAATCACAGTGACGTAAAAACACTCCTGGATTTCTGACGTTTTACTTTGTTGGAACAGATGGTGAATGGAGAACCTTAGCTTACTTTAACAAACCTCAAAATACATGATTTCACTGACATTAATCTCCCCACAACCAGTGATGCATTTTGTCCTCTGTAAGGGACAAGACTTTCACAGCTTTATTTAAAAAAAAAAAAGATGAAAAAAAGATGTCCATTGCAAAGGACATTCCATAAAAAAATACAAAATGTAATGTAAAAGATGTAAAACTCTTCTGTGTCAGGAGGTTAATCTCTACTACATTATATTAGATTTTTAATAAACATCTTAGAGGAGCTTTAGTCTGTTCCTGTAATATTAATTCTGATCTTTAAAACTTAATTTATGGAGTATTTAAGTCCTGTTAAAGCATATTATGAGAAACTTATGGCCTGGGTATGACTGTCAGAGTGGAGGACATGTTTAATATTTCCTGTTTGAGACTTTAATTTACACATTTGGGCCTGTCCAAGTGAAAGTGAACATCAGGGTCAATTTCTCTTTTCTCTAAAGCAATATTTTTGATTACTCAACATGAAAGACATATATCTCTTGTTTCTAAAACTGTGTTTATTTAATTTGTACCTGAATTACAACTGGATATATAAGAAAATATATGAGCATACAGTGTAAATTAAGAACAGTAAAGATTGTAAATGAATGTATTCAGCATAAATTCAGAATGTAAATAGCAATGTGTAAATAAATATGTTCAAAATATATGCCTGTGTCTAATCTTATATTTCATATTAATACTATACTATAATACTATAATGATTTTGAATGTTACTTATTATAATAAAAAAAAAACAGCAGAAAGGTGTGTATTAAATATATTAATGAATGTCACCTAAGACTGATAATTTCATCAGTATCTTTTTTTTTTACTTTATTTTTATTGTTTGATTTCAGTACAATACAAAACAAACATGAGGGACATTTGGGATACATTGACCATAATAAACCTTTGTGACTAACAATTGGTTTTAGTAATGTAATATTGAAATGAAAATTGTCCATTTCTTCCATTTATCATGACACTGCTCTTCTTGAGTCCTCAATCTATGGGTCAGAATCTCCATCTCAAATATTCCATTCACAATTTGTAGCCAGTTGTTAGTTGTAGGTGGTTCTAATCTGCACCATTTTCTAATTTCATCAGTATCTTAATAAAATCTTTGATTATTATTATGGTGCATCACTCTGAACAAACACCTCCGTTACTTTTTTGGATTCTTACTCCATTACCATGAATTAATGTCTTTTAAACCTAAAATAAAAACGACATCAGTTTAATTTTTGGATATAATATACTGCCACATTTTAAGAAAAGTGTGGTCTGCTAAATATTTCCACTGTCCTTGAGGAACAGCACTTTTTAGCATTTTTTCCAAACCTTGAAAAACTGCTGTATATTAAACCCTCACTCTGTTACTTTGTCAATGATGATAAATTCATGTTTTTATTAAATATTTGGTTATTATTCCTTAATGGCATGTTAGCGTACTTGCTTAGACCTACAATTTGAGCTATTATGGTTGGTGCTAAATTAATTTTTAAAAACAGATATGGAATGATTAGTATTGATGCCAAGTGTTTTCTCACTCCGTTACTCGCTTGGCCTCACCCATTTGTACAATATAATATCTATGGAACTATATGTGCAACTTATGGATGTTTGCCCTCTACAGACCATGTGTTGCATTTACTGACAGCCAAAAAAATCTGTGCACTTATCGACTTTTGATAAAATTTGATCCTTGCATGTTGTAGATTTTTACTTTTCTGCTACAATTTATTATTATTACAACATATTAATGACTTGAAGCTATAAATTGTTCAAATATAAAACCTCGGGCCTTGTGTAATCTACTTGGAATGTGCGACGGTGATTTGTCCTCTAAGATATGACGCCTGTGAATGTAATGCTGAGATAAAAACAACCATGTATGGAGAGGCGTGGGAAAAACCCACAGTCCACAGGCTGCAAACCGCACAGATAAGATGCTTTTTCACTATCACACGCATGACTGTTGAAAAAGAGCAGGACAGCTGTACATGCATGTGTGTTTATGTGACTGGAGGATCAGACCCCAGAGGTAAATAAATGATTGATAGTGCGAATGTTGAAACGGCGTCCAGACACGCCTTCCTCCTCCACGGTCAACACGCTAAGTGAACAGAGACACGTCCCCTACGCCTTTTCAACACTCAGTTTTATTATTTCAAGACGTTTTCTGACAGAATGGTGATAACACAAGTGTTGTTTATGTGGGAAAAGTGTGTGAATGTAAGATTTATATTTCATAATTCTACTTAGTTGTTGTCTTCTGTAATTTTTAGCCCTCGTTTACAGTCATAGAGACATACTTCTACTATTAATCAGTCTGGAGGAGGCAAAAACTCTATATTGTTTGTATAGTTTGCATTTCTTAAAGAGAATTGCTCATCCTGTTTGTAATGACCTTTAAAAAAATAGTGCCAGGAAGTACTTGTTTTGGTGAATTGACCACATTGACCAAGTGAAAATGCCACATAAGTTTTCAGAGTCGTTGCAGCTCAGAGGTTGTTTTCCTTCCATGTTTTAATGTGGACAATGTGCAGAGAACCATTAGTCACTGAACTCATTTGCATGCACACTAAAACTCTGATCAGTATCTGATTGTCAGATTATTGAACTGATCATATAAACAGCATAATCTGATCTGCTTTATTAGATAATAAAAAATATTATGAGAAATCAGATAAACACACCTGGATATCTTCCTAATACTCTGATGTCTTTATGCATGTATACCCATTAAACTGATTTGTTTTGTTCTTTTATATCTGCAAATCTGTCAAACAGAGAAATTACACAAAATTGAAGTGACATAGTCAAACAATAATAGGAAGTCTGAGTCTACCATCAAGAAATCCGATAATGGACTGAAACATCGAAAATAGAGTCTTTCAGTGAAGCGCATGTAAACACACTGAATATCTGATTATTACAACTATCTGATTCCTAGTAATTGGATGTTTTTTTTTTTAAATAATCCTTTTATTAGGACACATTTTCAGTATACATATCCTCTTAGCAAAGGTATAAGCATGTCCAGTTTTCCGCTTTTCCAAAAACCAACTAACAACAAAAAAAAACTTAAACTAAAAAAAATACTAATAAAAAAGGGGGAATATAGTCCCATCCCCCCCACCACCACCACCACCCACCCACATTGGTCCACATTCACTTAGTTACAAGTGTTATAGCTGTTATTGCATTTTTATGGTCATGTAAATGGCTATTTATGGTGAAATAATCTCAGACATGGATGATGCAAAACAGAAAGACAAAAATTATTTGACATATTTGACAATGACCCGCTGAGTGTTTGGTCCAAAACTTAACCCTAGTAATAGTAAAGGTCTATTATACCAGAGATATTCTGAATACATCTCTGGGAGTAACATGTCAAAGCCTCAGGGTCTTCAAAAGGAGGATGATCTACTGAATGGATTCCTATGGGAGAAGTGGCTCAGTTCTCTGAATAAATATTTTGTGAAAACTGTCGGTTCCATAACAATCAGACGACCTCTGTGATGATCTTTAATGTCTTATCCATAGATTAGCAAAGTACAAAGCAACCTGATATAATCTAAAACTAACTAAATGATCATTTTGTGTGAATAGTGACAGCTTGAGCCCATTTAAAAGTAGATCATGTTGTCAAACCATAAACCAAACATGCTTTTTTATACCCATTTTCTCTTTTGTATTATCAAAAACAAAAGGTAAAACTAAGAAGATTCAACAAAACTATCCCTAATCGTTCCCATCATGGCTCTGTTAAACCATAAGACTAGCAGATTTTAACATTAGGAGAAAATAAAGACGTTTGAGGACTGATACCATTGGCTCCCACTGATACACATTTCCAAATCTGAAGCAAATGAGCAGCAGTTTAGTCATGTTTACATCAGTGGTGAAATGACCAACACTGGAATATTTAGTCCTGTTAGTATACACTGGGTTATACAGAAATAACACACTGTTACTGACCAATCAGAGTGAAGTATTCAGCAACACTGTGCAATAAACAGCACTAACATACAGATAGTAGAAAGAGACTAATGATAGAGGCTTTAATCCCATCAGTAGAGCTGGGAATCATGACCTAAAGATCATATGACAATCTTTAGAAGTAAAATAACGATCCATGAATCTGAATCACAATCTTCTCACCTCTTATAAAACATGGCTGAGTTACAAACTACAACACGGTAATAACCTTGTACATACGTTTCACAGGTTGTAACAAAGGTTTCTCTAATTTTCTCTGGTTTCTTCAGGCCTGGGACAAGGTTATAATAGTTTTGGATTTTTCATTATAGTTTAGTTTTATTTAGTTTTGACTTTTTTTTCTCTAATTCAGTTAGTTTTAATTAGTTTTTAGAGCAGGTTTGCTTGTTTTTATTAGTTTTTGTTATTTTCTAAATGCTTAGTTTTAGTTTAGTTTAGTTTTATTCATATCTTTTATCTTCTTCACCGTCATATTCAAATAAATCCCAGACAGGACTCTACTGCTTTCTCCCAACTTTAGTCTCCAGGTAGAGTGGGGACCAGAAGACGACTCTAAACCACAAGCGACGAGAAGTGACGAACCATTAAATATCATATGGTGCCAGCAGCTAAAATTGCGAAATAAATTGATTTCGTATCAATCCGACAGTGACAAAGATGAAAACGAAGGGAATTTTATCCATAATTTTTATCCGTTTTAGTTAGTTTTGTAAGCACAAAATACAGTTTCAGTTAGTTATCTTTTTTTTTTCCTTTAAATTCTAGTTTTTATTTATTTCAGTTAACGAAAATGTTTTTACAACTCTAGTTTTCGTCATTTTGTTAGTTTTCGTTAATGATAATAACCTTAGTCTGGGATGAGTGTGACGACTTTGTGTTGTTTTTATCTGACTAGAAACTCTGCATTTTTGTATCTTTTTCACTGACTACAGTATATCTAGATAAAGTAAACACTTTCCATTAAGTATCTAGATTGTGTTGGACTACTTTCTCCTGCTGGACTTATATAATGACCTGAAAGTGTTATCACTCCAACATAACTCTTCGTCATCTGTGTAAATCAGACTCAGTGCACGTTGGAGTTCATAAACTGAACCCACAGCTGACACTTACGGTAAGTCTTCGTCATCAAACACTGGAATTGACTGGATTTCATTGCAGAGACCTGCAGTTTGTCTCCTGAAGAGACCCAACCTCCCATAAAGTGACAGACATGACAGCACAGACCACCACACTTAGAAAAAGTCTATGAGGTGTAAGTGGAAACTTTTAACTTCCTTTCAGACCTCAGAGCAATGAGTCCAGATGACCTGGTAGCTGCAGAAAATAATGGTGCACAAAGAAGCTAATGATCAACAAGACCAAGACTTAGAGCAGTTAGGACAGAAAGAGAAGAATGGGAAAGATATTAAGACACCAACCTCTGAGGAAAAAGAAAAACTATTTTTTCAGTTGCATCTAAAATAAAACATTGTCACTTCTCACAGTTTTTAATAAAGGAAAAACACAAAAACAAAACAAAAAAACACCTGTTTGTCACTGTGTATTTCTGTATGTGAATCAGTGTCTTCAGATTCAAATTCAATTCATGTTATTACACAAGTACAAGCATACAGCCATGAAATACAGTTAGCATCTAGACAGAAGTGCAAGAAGCACAAAATGCAGTAAGTACAGATTATACAGTATTAACAATATTTATACTATGTATAATGGAATGAGTGCAAAGAACATGAGAGTAAGTTAACAGGTCAGAGTGAGATGGTGCAAAAGATTCAGCTCATGAATGAATGTAATGGATCAAAGTACTCAGTCCTGTGTGTAAGACGCAGTTCAATGTTCTGCAGTGTTTCTGTGTGTGTTTCATTGTATTTTAGTGTGTGTGAGGGGGGGTTGTGTTGTGTTTCAGTGTGTTTCATTGTATGTCAGTGTGTGTTTCAGTGTGTTTTATTGTATTTCAGTGCATGTTTCAGCGTGTTTTATTGTATTTCAGTGCATGTTTCAGTGTGTTTTATTGTATTTCAGTGCATGTTTCAGTGTGTTTTATTGTATTTCAGTGTGTGTTTCAATGTGTGTTATTGCATTTCAGTGCATATTTCAGTGTGTTTTACCATATTTCATTGTGTTTTATTGTATTTCAGTGTGTTTTATTGTATTTCAGTATGTGTTTCAGTGTGTTTTATTGTGTTTTAGTGTGTGTTTGTGTGTACCTGTACTAGCCGGCGTCTGCAGCTTCAGGATTGCCTGACACTCTCCTTTGGCTTTCTGCAGTTCCCAGTAAAACTGGCAGTGAGGAAACTTTCCATTAACCTGTCGGGATGGGAGGAAATAAATATTATGAATATTATCTCCAACGTGAACAAACGCTGTGCGTCAGTCAAAAGTTCAGCCTCTGCTTCTCCGTGTCTCCATCTGCTTCATCTGTTTGATGAACGTGCTTCAGTTTTCTGGACTAAAGTTCATGTTTCTGTAATCTATTCACCCCCAACATGCTCCCACTACACTTTAAGGAATGTTTTGATAAATTTTTCCTTCAGATAAGAACTTATTATTGACCTTTTGTGCTAAAATTTCTATTCTGTGCACTTTACTGCTGCAAGGTTTCTTTCCTGCAGCTGATTTGTACAACTTCCACCTCTTGATAAACGGCGTCTTCAGGGAAATTTCTGTCAAGCTCTGAATTCTGTCATTGGTAAGTGCAGTTGTTTCATTATTTACACGTATCACATGGATGTGATCATAGCCAGGACTGAGCACTGTGAAAAATGCACAACTGCTTGAGGGGAAGAAAAGAACTGCAATTTCCACACACTCGACTGAAATGACACAAGTTAAACCAGGTTACAGTATCACATTAAAACAGTATGGCAACCAGTTTTATGTCTTTATCAAACAAACACTGTCAGTACATATACCAAAGGTGCTCTGTATGTCACGTATTTAATGATTACCTCACTATTTCCACATCTGTTCTTCAGACAGAAAGCATCATTAGACTAGATTCAATGTATTGTCATTACACACATATAAGAACTCACAAATGAAATGTAGTTTATCACTGAAACTGAGGCTCAAGATAGTGCATGTTTTGGTCTTGAAGAGGAATTAGTGTGATAAATTCTTAAGCTCACAGCAGTAAGGACTAAAATCTTCCCCTTCAACGTCCGTTATCTTTTATTACTGTTTGGTAGCAAAGGATTCTGCATCTTTGATGCTGCACCTGCACATGATGTAAATTCACAGAATGCAATGCATGTTAGAAAATCTGTTTTTTCATGGGGACCCTGAGTTTTGTCAAGAGCTGAAGATGACAAAAAAAAAAATTTGACAGCAGTGGTCACCTTATAATTCTTAATGTAGGACAAAATGACCTGCTTTACAGTGGTCTGTCTACCAGTGGAGAGGACCTGGAGCAAAATATTTAAATGATCTATTTTGGTCAAAAACACAACTTCCTGGGTCAATTTTTGTCTTTTCTGAAGCATTAATCTATAAAGGTTAATCATCCATAGGGTCTGTTCTTATCCAGCGAGCTGAGCAAGCTGAGTAAAGTAATATGTATGAGTAGTGACTCATACATATTCACATAAAAGTCATAAACACAATATTTGGGTTTGAATTGTTTTCTTCTGAAGACATTGTGGTTTATATTCAGATGAGTGGTTTCCTGACATTTTGTATTTGCATGCTGCAAAATGATGGTTTGTACAAAAGGTTGAAGCATCAACTGTTTTTTTAAACAACCCCAATATAGCAGATTTGTAAAAAAAATTTAAAAAAAAAGATAAAAAAATAAAAAAAAATAGATTGCACATCCAACATCTATGAAGCAACAATTATTGAATTAATACGTTTTTCATGTTACATGTTGAACATTCACTTCATTAGCTGTCTGTCTGAAACCCCTAAGGCAGATATTGATAAACCATGTGAACCTGATTGTTGTTAACAATATTTTGTAAACTTCTGCTGATCATCAGGTGGTGTACAATAGGTTTTAGAGCTTTTTTCTGTACCGTTTTGACTGCAACTACAGAAAACACAGCACGGTCTATGCTCAAGATGTGTTGCAATTGAGATCAAATGATATTTCCTCCTCTAGTTTGGAGATAACGTGGTTGAGTTAAATAAGATTAGGATCATATTATGCCAAACATTTCTATAAAATGACATCATCAGTCTCTATTGTGTCCAACAAACAGTGAAGTTTTCATTCCTTTAGGGAAAATATTAACATCCTGAGGGATAAATGAGCCAACACTTCAGGATGATGGTACAGGGATTTTTGTTTTGTTTTTTTACACATCATCTGAGTAATTGATTAACCTGTCATTTGCTAAGGATGACAAATCACTCAAATCTTCAGCATCTGACTTTAGTTGCACCATATTTCCTCAAATAAGGTCCATTACAAACCAGTCAGGGTCAAAGAAAAACAAGCCCATCCTCAAATACAGACTGGGTAAAAAATAGTATGAGTAAAGTTGTGCTGTCAGTTAAGGACAGTGTTCACTCATACAACTTTAACTTAATAAATATGATCATTTAATCCAGTGTTTTTCAACCTTGGGGCCTGGAATTCAAATGGAATCGCCTGAAATTTCTAGTAATTGATTAAAAATAAAAATAAAAACTTACTAAGAAAAAATACATGGTGAGTTGACAGAGACAATCACAATATATAAAAGACATGACAGACTCTGAAGCTGAAACTGAAGCACTGTGGTTCTGTTTATCTGTCAAATGTTCATTGTGGTTGGTTTCAGATGCTGCAGCTCTTTCATAATTCATAGTTTGAGGTATTGTTTGTTCAGTATTAATTGTCAGCCTTGTAAATCCAAGCTGGACTGACTGTACATATCCTGACCAAGGAAAATAAAATTCTCACTTTGTGCAGTAATCTACACCTGGCTTTTCTGCCTCCGTCCACAATAATATACATTATATAGACTGAATGTCGTCTAAAATTAACATTTATTTACAACATCATATAGCAAACTATTACATGAGCTAAAACAAATTAATTTTAGCAAAAAAATTTCTCCGTTTTGAATGTCTGGGGTCGCCCGAAATTTGTGATGTTAAAATGGGGTCATGAGCCAAAAAATGTTGGGAACCACTGATTTAATCCATGATTTTCAACCCTTTGTTGTTCTAGATCACTCATTCGAAGTGTTATCAGCTGGTTTCAGTCTGTGCAGTGAATGTGCCACAGGAAGACGTTTGCACAATAAAACATTACAGGTGTTTGAACAGTTTCTGCCTCTGGATCAACTACTATGTCACTGAACTGTATAGAAACGTAATTTCCCAGAGACAGGATCATGTCGGCGCCGCCTCCGCCAAACTTTCACGCCTCTGATTAATGATGAAGTTACTCTGCCACCGCTGGCTCCAAGGCCGGAGGATGGTACAGCTGACTGTAACCATGGAGACGCACTTAAACAGACTGTAAACAAAGAGGAGGAACGAGAAGAGAAACACTCTCAAACAGAGCGAGTCCATGTGTCGACTGGACTTCATTGATATACTGAAAGTGTGTGTGTGTGGTAGGTCTGTTTACACTGAGCTATGATGCCACGTTCAGCAGCATCTCAACCCTGTCAGCCTGTTTACATCACACATACAGCGTTCAGCCTGTCGTCTTATCACAGAGACCAATCAAATATCGATTATATCTTCATCAGGAGGAGGAAGATGGGTTTAAACATGACGACATCAGCTGCTGGTTTATTAAAAACAGATATTCCTTTCAATCTTTTAATCAGAGGTTACTGCCTATTTTATGCCTACGACTATTTTATTCTGTCTACAAGTGTTTTATGTGTGTGTTTTTAGAGACCGATGCGTCGTCATTTCGTTTTTACATTACATCTATGATGGGAATGTTTAAAAGACTGAATTTATTTATGAATGAAATAAAGAATCTGAATCTGAACTGCACCTGTCAATGCCCAACCCAGATCTGAAAACCCAGATACTTCTTGTTAATGGAGTTTCAAACCAATTTATTTTCTCAATTATTAATAACTTCTGAACCATTCATCAAATAAATACATTGAAATAATTCAAGTAAAATGCAGTTTCTCAGCTTTTTATGGTCATCAGATATGACCCAATGGATGTTTTATTGATTCACCAGTAAAAACCCATGTAGTTTGATAAATGACAGTGATTGTAGATGCTTGTTTAATGTTCAGTTAATGATATATTTTACTGAAAAACTCACTTTTTCCTCAGTTTTGATATAATAACCTCTGAATTTACATCTACAGCAGGGGTGTCATACTCATTTTAGTTCAGGGGCTACATTCAGCTAAATTTGATCTGCAGTGGGCCGAACCAGTAAAATAATAACATAATAATATATAAATAATGTCAACTCCAAACTTTTCTCTGTTTTAGAGCGAAAAAAGTACATTTACATTTTGAAAAGGTTTACATCTACAAACTATCCTTTCAAACAATATGAATAACATGAACGAACTGAAAAAATAAGTGTAATTTTAACAATATTCTGCCTCAGTTTATCATTTCCACATGTACATTATAACTTATAGATCACAGTGGATCTACAAACACACAAAACATTTAACAACAGGCAGAATATTGTTAAAATTGTACTTACTTCTCTTAAGACATTTCAGGTTGTTCATATTTGTTCAGGTTACTCACATTTTTTATGAAACTATACTTTGTTTTAGTGTAAATACATGAATATATTTATATTTACAAAGAGAAAAATTTGGAGTCGTCATTATTTATATGTTATTATGACAGTATTTTACTGGTCCCGCCCACTTGAGATTGAATTGGTCTGAATGTGGAACCTGAACTAAAAGGATTGTTAATATCTTAGTGTAATATTTGTATTTCACAAATTCATCCCAAGGGCCGGACTGGACCCCTTGGCGGGCCAGATTTGGCCCCTGGGCCACATGTTTGACACCTGTGATCTACAGGATCACTAAAGGAAAGTACCTGATTTTCACACAAAAATGCAAAATGACAAGGATGATATTATAATAAATGGTGATAATCACTTAGTAATGGTTAAAGAGAGGGAAACCTTCATTTAGACATCACCACAGCAATAGTTTGAGGTCATAAAGGGTTAAAACATGTCATGCATCCCTAAGGAGGCAGCCACGTTGAAGCATAGTTTGAAAAAAAAGGGGAGGGGGAAAATAAAAGAGGTTGTTCTGATTTCCTCTGAAGGACACGTAGGTCTGATTTGACGAAGGTGAAACAGATTTTTATAGAAACTTTACAACAGGAAGTGACATGTGAGGCTGATTTCTATGCACATCAGTATATTATCAGCTATAATGCATTTCATCACAGTTAAGTCATATAATTCTGTTTATGGTTTAGTGTTTAGCATCTGTTTAACAACTCATACTACACTTCTGCTTAAGCATGAGACCTGTATACTTCTGTCATCACAGTACATTTTATTTCACTGATCTGATTTAGCTCCAACAGTTATTTTCCTTCTCAGTCTTGAAAGATGTAAATAATTCGTATAATAATGCACATCTTATGCATACTAATCTAGGCTCTTGATAGATTAATGCTGAGTTATTTCCTGCTGGGGGCGCTGTAGTTTCACTTGTTTTCTGCATCAGTGTAAATTTCAGACTTTGATTTTATCTCATGTCTTGCCATTTTCTGCTTTCCAAAACAGAAACTAAAAATAGAGAAAAGCAAAGGTCAGAGAATCAACAATCTTTGACCCTATTTAATCCACTGCCGCCTAATAAAAACAATAATCTCAGTCATCTAATGAGCTCAAATACACACAAATACACACAGAAGTACACAGATCCATTACAAGGTAGTGGATAAAATGCTCCAGATTAAACTAAACAAGGGACTGTTTTGTATTTTTGTTTTTTCCAGTTTACAATCCTGAGCCCAGTTTGACCTCGACTCCATTCAGAGAATAATATGAGCATCAAAGTGACATCCCACTGCAGAATGAAAAAATACAGTTTTTGGGAGGGCAATCAAATCAGTTTACTGTATATTGGTCTTACTTTTTTTTTTTTTTTTTTTTTTTTTTGTATTTTTGCTCCCTTATAACTATGAATCGCTTAAACAAGGGGAAAAAATGCTCTTATAACAACTTCAACATGGCCAAAAATTTAAATGTCATTTTTTTCCTATGGTATGGACTGTTTTGTGTCCACAGCCTCCTGAATCAGATGTTTCTGTTTATCTCTGACATTTTTTACACATCTGTGATTCCCTTATGTTTGCAGAAGAAGCATGATGACTGGACTCTTGCACTTGAAAAGCTTTAATACTTTACCTTTAGCACAAGTACATACACACTCAGCGCTGACACATGCTAACGTAAACACAGTTGATATGTTTCTTTTGTGGTGCACTGAAGACGGAACGAAGACGCGTTATACGAGGAACCATTTAAGCATTAAATCTGATATTTTTGACATGTGGGATTATGCTATAGTGCACTTAAACACTGGGATATCTTTGTTCTGGGGGCTTTAAAACGATCAGGTCTGCAAAATGAAGTTTACAATAAGGAAATCCACATAATAAATGAATCTCTGGATCTCCACAAGGCAGACATCTAAATGAAAACAAGAAGGTACACCTTCTAAAATTGGAGTTTAAAGTTTTGCTGCAACTAAATTTAGATTAATCTATTTTGGAGTGAAAACTGAAAAATCTTTCTGTCTGTTTTGGGGGTAAAATATTGAATCTCATCATCTAAAAGTCAAAACACAAACCTGGAACCTGTTGATTGTGATTCATTAAGTTATTTTAGACATTTCCAAAGCTTGAAAACGTCTCCTGTGGCTTCTTGCACCACTGATGCATTTGCAAATTTGCCTTTTAGTGAATGTATGATGCAAAGACAGACACAAAGTCACATCCAAGTCTACTGGGACAGTCCTGGATTTTAGCTCTTCTAACAAGTCATTTGTAAGTTACATAAATAAAGCACTGGCCCAGGCCACAAAGTCTAAATATAGGCATGAACATGATGTAAAACAGGCCTGAATGTTAAAAAATTAACCACCGGTAGCCTGAAAGTGAATGCATAATTCATGCATTCACACTGTTGAACAATAAAAAGTGGTCTGTTGAAGATGAAACTGCTGCACAGTTTCATCCAGACACTACATGTAAAGTTTTATCTTTGTCTGTTTAGAAGTGAAAAGATCCACGACACTGCTGAGGTTATTTACAGCCTCAATCAGCGTTAAATTGACACCACTTCAACCAGCAGTGAGGAGATTTAGGTTAGGACATGAAAATATGATGCACAGAGTCACAAAAAAACATAGAGCTGCAAAACAGCAACAAAATAGGATGCATGAATTTAAAGAAAACTAAATCATACACAAAAAAAACAATGACATTCATACTGTCACTGTCTCTGTCACATCATGTACAGAGTAAAAGTACTTAACATGTAGATTATACTTTACTGTAACTCTTTCAAGCATGAATTATGAGAACCTTAGTCAAGGCTGTTTTCCTGAGTGTTTTTATTCCTCTTTAGGCATGAAAAAACAATGAGATTGATTTTTTTTTTTTTTTTTTTAAATTAACCTTTTTTTCATGGAGTTACAAAAATGTCCACTCATTTGGACACCATGGGTTTAATTTTTGAAGCAAAGAAACACGTATTTAAAATACAATATCAGTGAAAGTGATAAACTGTGTGAAAACTATGAAACAAAAACATTTTTGATGCAGCTAATCTGTTTTCCTACCTTTTATCATACTCTAAAACTAGTTCTTACTCACTTCATGGAGTTACAAAAAAAACTTTTTGTTTAAGAGAACTGTTAATTACAGTCTAATAACAATTAGCAATTGATTTACACTCAATCATATTACTGCAGATCAGGTTTATCAAGAACACAAAGTTACAGTAGTTGTATGAATTACAGTGTATGGGATGGTGCATAAGTGTCCACTGTGTTGGCTGATATGGAACTAAAACAACAAAACCCATGAATATACAAGAGAACAGCTGGAGAAGAACTGTCCACTGTAGTGACCACTATGCATGAAAGGGTTAAGTTAAAGTTCTGCAGTTTTCTACTATTATCTACTATTATCATAATTGTTCTACTATTATCAGCAAAATGTGCTTGAAGTGTGATGAGTCAAAGCAGACATGGTGCAGTGAAATGGTCCCTGTGTTTTATAAAAGATGTTTAATTGTCTTACTGTTGCATCCATATGTATGTTTCCTTCTACTGCTGTATATGTTTAAGGTTGAGCTCATTTGAACCAGTTTATAGACTGTTAGTAGTTTAATCTATACAAGTACAACATATTCTAGAAATTATTGTAATTTCACTGAATTGAGGATCTCAAAACAATTGTTGTTGTTTTTTTAGTTTTGGGACAATTTTACAGTGAATTCAAGGTGGTTTCAAGATTATCTCCAGTTTATAGGTTAAAGTTGTGAAGAATTTCAATCTCAACACTTATAAGAACTCTTTATCCTTAATTTTTTTTTTTTTTACCACTGAATCATATTAGGATTCATTTGTGTGTGCATGGTTTTCACTGGAAAAAGTACTAAAGCTGTCAGAAAAATGTAGTGTGAATACAGAACAATACTTGCCCTTGAGGTGCAGTGGGTGTATAAAGTTATAAATATGCAAATACTCAAGTAAAGTACCTCCAATTAGAATTAAAAGTACTTGGCTGAATTCCACCTCTGGTTTTTTGAATAATAAATCAAATACGATGAAGAAATTCTGTAGAAACACTAAACACAACAAAAGAGAAATGCCACTTCAGCCTAAATCTGAATACTTACAGTTCTTACACATTGTTTCCCTGGTATCTAAAAGTTTACAAGCAAATTGAAAGAAAATGTGAATAAATAAAGGACTGACCTGGTGCGTAAAAGTGAAGCTGAGCAGAAGCAGAGTGAGCCGGTGCGTAAAGGACATGGTGACATCTCATCCAGGGGAGGGTTGACGCACCTGAACAGCAGCTCAGCTCTCACCTGACTGTCATCACAACACGGAAACACGTGTGCAAATGTTGGACCTAATGCAGTCTGGGAAATTAGGCGTGTAAACAGACAGGACGTTTTACAGAGCAGACACTGCGTAAAAGGCGAGTGCGTCACTGTTGATGGATTTACGCACGGTTTCATTCACCGTAACTCAAGTGAGCTACAGAAAAAAAAAAAAGGTTAAAGTTGTTAAAAGAGTGCAGATTTTTGTAAAACGTTCACTCCAGCTGCAGGAAAATGAATCAAAACAATGAATCCACAGTGAAACCATCCAGTTGTCGTTGGAGTAAAACCCTGGACAGACGCTGAGGCGGTGGTCTCCGCACCCTACAAGTTCTTTCTGTCCAAAGTGCGTCCTCCTCTCACGGTTCTACTGATGCGCGCCCCCACCACCTGAACAGACCCATTAGAAACACAGACAGCGACACCTGGTGGACACAGTCAGTAAAGCAGGAAGGCTGCTCATGGGTTTAAGGATGCGTCTAAAGCAGGGGCGTCAGACTCATTTAAGTTCAGGGGCCACATGGACCCAGTTCCAGCTCAAGTGGGTCGGACCAGGAAAATAATAATAATAACATAATAACCTTTGTTTTGGGTAAAAAAGTAAAATTACATTCATGGACATATCCTTAAAATAAATAACTATAATCCTACTGTATAATGCATGTTTTGGCTTCGCCCCTGCGCACCTTTGCCCGACATGTGTTGCAGCATGGGAGGGCATACAGGTGCAATGCTGCTGTTGCACCACGGGAGGGCGGTATCGTATGGGTACAATGCCGCTAGTATAAACAACCTGAAATTTATCAAGAGAAATAAGTGGAATTTTAACAATATTATGCTTCAGTGGATCTACAAAGGCACAAGACATTGAGTAACAGGCATAAAATTGTTAAACTCAGTTGTTCCTTAATGTTTTGTGCCTTTGTAGATCCACTGAAGCATAATAGTGTTAAAATTCCACTTGTTTTTCTTTTCTGTGAAGACTTTTCAGGTTGTTCATACAACGTTCCACATACATTTGGAAAAATTTTGTTTTCAGACACATTTGTCTTTCTATTCCTGTTTATGTACATGAGTAATCATCTTTAACTAAGTACAATGATTACATACTGAGTCCCAGGTACACTTTATCAAGAATAAATCGCATTGTCACAATCATTTTATAGGAGGTAAAATATTTTATTCCAACTTTATGGGCAACTGTATGTGTTCATGTTATTCACATTTTTGTGAAAGGATAATTTGTAAATGTAAAAATTTTTATCATGTAATGTACTTTTTCACACTAAAACAAAGATTAAAGTTTGAAGTTGTCATTAATTATTGATTAATTATGCCATTAATTAATTATTATTGTCAATTTTTATAGTATTTTTCTGGTCCATCCCACTTGAGACTGAATTAGGCTGTATGTGGACTGTAAACATTTTGGACACTGTTGTTAATATCTTCAGTTAATTTTTGGATTTCATATTGTAAACACACAGCAAACAGTAAATCTCAAAAACCACAATTTATTTCGGTTAATGAACTACTGCCCCAGTTTCTTTTAACTTTAAACCACCTTGGTACCAAAAATCTCCGGTTATCTGGACAAAAGGCTGCGTTGCGTGTTCTAGAGATTCTGGGACCAACGGTGGCTCTGGACTACTCCTTTTAGGCTGCTTACCAGAGGGGGGTTCATAAGTTAAATTAACTCACCAGTTATGTTTCGGATGGACGGACCAAACCAGGAGAAATGGAAGAACTCACCAAAAAGAAGGTTTGAGGTTTTAAAAAGTTAAAACAATAGCTTGATTTATTCCTTAAAAAGTTACAAAAGAATCTAGCGTCAAACACACATTTCATCACAGAGAGAAAAAGAAAAAGCCCCCCGCCAAAAAAGAGTTTTCTTTATGACCTTTTTATAGTCTTCAATGACTCTTGGAGACTCCCATTATTCAATGACATCATTCTTCATCTGCTTATTGTTGGTTAATGGTAGTTACTGGGCAGAACATGTCAGTCACTCCATAAGCTAATTCTAAGAAAAGCACATGCTTTTGCATGTGCACAGTTTTTGCTTAACACCTGCACTGTTAGGCTAGCATGTCTGGACCACGAAAATCCTCTTAGTTCATAATCTGGTTTTTCTGCTCGACTCTCTTTACCACTACTACTTTCTAAAGCTATAAAATTAGATCTTTTAGGTCGAATCTGACCTCTTCTCTTAAGTTCACACAGACAGGTGTGAGTTCATCAAAACCACACACACACGAATCAAACCTGACTCTTCAGTACCTCTAAAATAAAAACAATATTACTATTATGTAAGAATATTACTCAGAATATTACTTAGACTTGCAAAAATAAAAAGACTCTTCAAGCAAAACAACTTTGTAATGTAAAGATTAAGCAGACAACTTTAAACATGACATTTCCTCTTCTCCATTTCAGTTCATGATGTATGATGTCCATCTGACATTTTAGAATTAGTCAAAGTCACATTCATTCATCTTCCATTCAACACGATCCGTACCACAATATATTTCATACATTCATCCCAAAGGTTGTTTTTGACACCACAGGTCTGAAGTATGTGGGCCTCAGATGAAGGATTTACCTGTAGTTTTAATCAAGATACTGTTGTTTTTGGATCGTTTTAATGTGCATTTAAAAGGCCATAAATGAAGAGAGGCTTCAAAACAACTTCATGTTCTGTTTTCATCTATTTTATTGTTTCCCTTCATGCAACAAAGTAAAACTGTGGTCACTTACAAATAAAACAAGAGATGGTATAAATGTACAAATACACTCTGTTGGTCTTAATAGTGTCAGTTCAGTAGGAAATGTTTCATTCAGTGCAGGAACACCAGGCATGACCATTTATTTAGTTGTTTTATGATCCAGGTGCAAAAATAACTTGTCAGGAATGCTTTTACCAGTCTGATCAGATAGACCAGAGGACAGAAAATTAGACACAGAAGCCTCACGATCCTGGTTCCAAATGTCATGAAGGTCATAGTGGAAATATCAGAAGGACAGTGAACTTCAATGAAAGGACCTGACACGACAAATAGAGATGGATCAGAGAAAGTTTGTAGAGTAGATAAAACAAAAGGTGTCATCACTGTTTTTAACCCATAAAAGACCCAGTACTACTTTTATACCAGTTCCCAAATGAATTTTTCCCAATATTTAACCTTTCTTAAGTGATTATCACCATTTATTGTAATATTATCCTGTGTATTTTTGCATTTTTCACTGCAAATCATGTATTTTCCTATATTTAATTTAGATGTTCATGAGTACTTAAAGAATATCCAAAGGTTATTATATCAGAACAGAGAAAACTGAAGAAAAAGTGACTTTTTCCTGTAAAATCTCTCATTAACTGAACATAAATCAAGTGTGTCCATCCACTGTCATTGTTCCAACTCCATGGGTTTTACTGGTGAATCAATGTCGTAGAAGATGACAGTGTTTCCACGGTAACTCTGCACATCCAAATCATATCTGATGACCATGAAAAGATGACAAACTGTATTTTACACCAATTATTTACATGTATTGATAGAATTAGTGGATCAAACATTTACATCAGGGGATGGGTTGAGTTGGTGCTGGAGGTTTGGGCCTTTATGGGCTAAAGGAGCTCATGAAAAGTGATGGTTATGCTCCACCAGTGAAAATTTAACTGGATGTTCTGATGCACCAATACCTTTAACACCTCAGAGGGACCAAAAATTAAATATGGACCCCGAGCATTAACAGATATATAAAAAAGTGGTTTGTTAAAAATGTAAAGAAATGACTGAAAAGTAAAGATTAGTCTCTAAACATAAAACTTTCTTTTTCTTTAGGAAACTGTGGAAAATCTTCAAGTGTCAGATTAAACACAATGGAGGACGCATCATACAACCTCCCATCAGTTCACATCCCTCTCCCACACATCAGTCTGAAAAGACAATGACAGATGTGACAAAAATTTCCAATTAAATGTCAAAATGTAAAAAAACTAAACTAAACTTGACAAGTGGTGCCAGGCACAACAAACCCCACCCCTTGTACATATTGTCGCTTATTTTGGCATCGATCCAGCTGATGTCATCATGTCTATGTGTGTGCTGATGTCAGAATATCAACTGCCTCTACATATGTGCCAAGTCTGAAGTAAACTGATGTTTTTATAGACATGAGAAGTGTTGCCCATTTTAAGTGAAAGAGAGACGAAAAAAGATTGAAAAAATGTATTAAAAATTTGAACTTTGACCTACAGGGTGGGGAAGCAAAATTTACAATGAACATTTAGTTGTTTTTTCTCAGCAGGCACTACGTTAATTGTTTTGAAATCAAACATATATTGATGTCATAATCATACCTAACACTATTATCCATACCTTTTCAGAAACTTTTGCCCATATGAGTAATCAGGAAAGCAAACGTCAAAGAGTGTGTGATTTGCTGAATGCACTCGTCACACCAAAGGAGATTTCAAAAATAGTTGGAGTGTCCATAAAGACTGTTTATAATGGAAAGAAGAGAATGACTATGAGCAAAACTATTACGAGAAAGTCTGGAAGATACTATTAAAAAAGAATGGGAGAAGTTGTCACCCGAATATTTGAGGAACACTTGCGCAAGTTTCAGGAAGCGTGTGAAGGCAGTTATTGAGAAAGAAGGAGGACACATAGAATAAAAACATTTTCTATTATGTCAATTTTCTTGTGGCAAATAAATTCTCATGACTTTCAATAAACTAATTGGTCATACACTGTCTTTCAATTCCTGCCTCAAAATATTGTAAATTTTGCTTCCCCACCCTGTACTTTTCCCAAAATGTAATGAGATCTATTCTGGGTCACCTGCAATCTATAAACCAAATTTGGTATGAATTGAACCAATAGTTTTGCTACTGGAGTGTTAACAATCAAAGACACCAACCCAACCAAAAACAATACCCCTTGCCTTCCCTTCGGGGTAATAACGACAACAAACAGTCTGAGTTTTAGCCAATCAAAGCACTTTATTGCACTGTATAGTGTGACGGTGAGCCGATAGCAGGCTCTTATAAAAGTGTCATTTAATCTTTTTATCATGTGTACAAAACAAGTCACACACACTTTTACCGTACAAAATCAACACTATTTACATACAATACACTCACACTCATACACACACACACACACACACACACCATGCAGTCTCCCTCCCATCCAGCCCTGAACACACATATGAGTCCTCTGGGTTTCTGATGGGTTTTCCTTCTTATCCACCATCCTCCACCACACACACACACATACACACACATACACGCACACACTCAGGGACTGAAACATGACCGCTACGCTGCTACCGACAAACCCGAATGTTAGCCAAACAAGCGCTAAGCAACTTCTGATATGCATCAAGATTTGTTTTTCTTCTGATAAAAACGATGACAAAATACAAGACAGAATCAACAAGAAAATAAATTCATGATGACGCTCTGTTTATAAATCTGATAATCAGTACATCACCAGGGGTATTTTGACATGTCATCATATATATTTTATTTTATATATTCTCATTTAAGGATCTTTTTTATCTTCAATTCTCTTTCGCATCCTTGGATTCCCTTTCAACACTAATATTCCCTCTTTTTACATCCACACAGTGCACTCTGCTTCATGGAAAAAAGATGATCTGACAGTTTTTCACAGGTTAAAATACAAATTAACTGAGAAAGATGCTGATATTTAGCTGTTTGGAAGCATTAAATGAACTGAACTGATGGGTATTGCACATTGCACATGTATTCTAATTGGCCCAAATAAAGGTCAAAAAGATTCAGAGTTTGTAAAATGATTTCTTAGCGTGTTTGGAAGTATTTATCACAAGATTACATTATTTATTCATCTCATCTGGAGATAATAAAGTTCATTTTTCTTGTTATATCAAGAAAACAAAAGGCCTAGTTCTCAACATAGGGAGTTAACTGATCTACAGAAAATGTCCTGTTTTGTCAAGATCACAAAGACATTTACGAGGCGTCAAAAATATGTCTGGTTTATTCCTTCAGCGTCTCAGGAAGGATCAGAACTCAACAGTAATTCAAGACATAGATGTGCACTTTATTTTCTACACTTAGAAAATGTTCTTTTATTAAATCTAAAGTCAAGAAGTGCTTGAATATTTGTTCTTTTGAGATACATTAACAAGATAAATTAACCTGTTATCAAAGAAATTAGTTTCTTATACTGAGATAAAAACATGCTGTTTCTTTGTTTCTGTATAGAAAAAAAATCCTGTTGGGGAGAACTTTAATTGTACTTATTTGGTCTTTGCTACACAGTGTGGAAGCTTTAAATGCTTTGACTATAAACAGAAAGCACACACCGTTTTCTGCTTCACTCACACACAAATGCATATTTCTCTGTTTTCTGTGTAAATTCACAGTCAATAAATCTAGACTTTTGTCCTCTTTCTACAACTGAAATTCTCCCAGACGTTCACTTTACAAGCTCTAAATCATATTGGCACCTTTTTGAGCCTTAGTGTTTTGCCTTAAAATGGATCAAAAGTCACAAATATCACAAGAAAAAGGCTTTTTTTTTTAAAATTCTCTGGCTTTTTAAAACTAAAGCAGAGAATTCAGAGAATATGCATTGTTGTTTTTTTTTTTTCCACTGAATTGATATGGAGGTTTTATTGAGTTTCTGTCTGCAGATTAAACACATCTAAGACTCTTATTTGATCAGGATAAAATCTGTTTTAAAAAATCGCATTAAAATGACACAAAATGTCCCTGTCACACATAAGCACAGACAGATGAACACACTCTGCAGACACACAGGGTGCGGGTGGAGAGAGCTGCATATAGGGGCTACTACACCTCATTGTGTTTTAGGTTCCTCTCCATATAGATTATTATGTCTATGTACAATATTTATATTTTTACAATAATCTGGCGGCCCCTGCTCTAACTGAAATAATACCACAAATCTGGGAATTTGGATTCGACCAGTAAAATGATGATGACACACAGTCTCTAGTGTTTTTTCTCTACTTTTACCTCTTAACCTCTGAAAAACGACAGGCGCTCGGCCTGTGCACAGTGTTCCCCTAAGGCTTTCTACAGCGACGATGCCCTGTTACGGTCATGAGATTAAAAGGGGTGCAAAATGGTCATATCACCACCACTGAGCAATCAATCAGTCAGTCAATCAATCAGCCAATCAATCGGCACAGCACGACTTTAAAGAAAACAGACGATTTAAGACCACACCATACGCAGGTTCAAAAATACAGTACATCCTGATTTTGGGAAATAAAGGAACAACAACGGCAATATGCACGGCATACAAACGCATGCTCGCTCACCCTCTCTCTCTCTCACATACACTCACACACACACACACACACACACACACACACACACACACACACACACACAGGCTACATGTTGTAGGCCACATAGATGGGGTCTAGCTGGTCTTGTAAGAAGCCGTCACGCAGGTGCATGCGCTGCTTCTCGCCGCGTGAATTGATGGGGATGACGCCAATGTCGGTCACTACGACCACGCCCACGATCAGGTAGTGCTCCTCGAGCACTGCCTTGGTCACCATGGGAACCAGGTCCAGGGCCTCCTGCTCTGAGCCCTCCAGCTCCACCACGACCACCAGCAGGTTGGTCCACGGGAAGACGGCACTGAGGGCGAGACATTCAGCCAATCAGGTTTCATCTGAGACTCAGAGGTGAGAGAATCCACACACTCTGAACTCCAGCAGGTGTGAAGACAACGATACAACGAGTAAAGACGATATATTAGACTAGTATTCAGCTAATTAACTAATACTTACATGTATCACTGTGAGCCAATCATGTCCCTAAATGTTATCCTACTGTTTATGATAGTCTGAAGTGTGGATAGTGGATTTCTTAGATGTGATAGAACAGAGCAGTGACAGACCTTTAGTTTTGACAAACTGAGGTAGAAACATAAAAATACATGTGTTTGGTCCAAAACTGTAGAGCTGCTGTAAATGGGCCTCACCTGTTGCAAAACCTCACACTGTCACTTGCCTCAAAAAATGACCATCATGTTGATGTTAGATCTTCTCAGGTTGTGTTGTAATTTACTGGTCTATGGATAAGATTCTAGACATCATCACAGAGGTTATCTGATTGTTATGGACCCAACAGTTTACACAAAATAGTTTATTCAGTTAAATGAGGCCATCATAGACACCTTCATTCTAACAGAAAAGCCTCTGGTTTCCCCTCAAAGACTCTGCGGCTGTTACCTGGTTACACCTGAAGATTTGAGTCTTGCCCCTTTAATCTATATATCTATGGTACAGATACTACCTGCAGCTCTACAAGTTCTCATTCATCTGCTTTAATGCAGTAAAAATGAAAGAAGTACAGGTTTTATAAAAGTAAAAATGAGTCTGAAGGACATTTCTACTGAGTCTTTACAAAGGTAACTGAACCCATTTCATAATATAATAATGCAAAGACTGTTTAAATATTCTAACATTAAATAAAATAATGAAAAGAGGCTTAAATCATGAACGTGAACTTCTCTCCAATGTGTAAATCAGTTTCAATGTCTTTTTTCTTTCACTGTCCAGTCTCTTTTTGCTGTCTATTTGGCCCTGCTGCATTTCTAAGCCATTCACATATCAATATTTTTGTCAAATTATTGGTTTCTTCAGTGAATAGACATGTAAGAAGTGGAATAAACATGTATCATTCTGTCACAGTGTATCAGCCAAGACTGAACTTTTTTATTTTATTCAATGATTTATAAAAGTCTGATCTGCTGGTTCTGGATTTCTTTCATTCTAAGATCTATAACTGACAACAAGCAAACATTTTTGGAACTTCATGATAAAACACAGGTCAGTAATGTTTTCTCTCATTCTCTCAGTAAGACTTCAACAAATTTCAAAAGCTTTTTGTGTAAATAGAATCTGAATGAAAATTAACTGCAGTATTTCCCTTCCTGGAACACAAGGTACTTGACATTATTTGACTATAACTGCCCAGAAGTAAAACAATTTGTACAGGTCACCAGAGGTACATGGATTTTTGATATTCATGTGGGAAACATATTAATATACATAAATATAAAAAGATTATATAAAAGCTGTAACACATAAGTGTAACATACCACTCCATGATGCTCTTGTGGGCACGGATGACAGAGGTCTCGATGTCGATGGGATGGTATCTCATCCCTCGTAGCTCCATGGCCTCCTCCAGGGCGCCGACCACGAATAGAGCATCATGTCTCTCTGTTCATAAACATTTATAGACGACATGTTGGTGGAACAGAAGAAACAGACAAAATGTAGCAAAGAAAAGAGGAAAAAACCAACCTCCGTTAGCATCTGTGAGCTCGGTGCGTCTCAGGAAGCCAAGGTACCCGGTCCTGGCCCAAACCGTTTGAGTGTCTCCAAAACTGAGCCTGGAATTAAAGTGATCGGACTGAAGAACCTCCTCGCCATAACCGCTGTAGTAACCGCTGCCGTTATGAGCACTGTGCACCCAGATCTGCACGAATGACACAACAGCAAACACTTAGATCCAAGAAGACTTCAGAACGACAGACATCAGATGTGAGAACAGATTTAGGTCAATTAAAATCACAAAGTATGCAAATAAAACAGTGACAAAATCAGAGATAATACAAAAGAAATTAGAGTACAAGACAAAACAAGGGGATCGGAAACGAAAAGGAAACAAAAGGAAGATAAAGCAAAGACCAAAATGAAACAGAAGGACAAAAAAGTACGAAGATCAAACAAAAAAGGAAAGAAAAATACAGAGAAAGGACAAGAAAACATACAGGTTAGCAGAAATGTAAGAAAATCAAGGGTGTAAAAAAGGGAGGGAGAGAAAGAAAAGGCAACTGAAAAACTGAAAACAATAAAAAGAGGGAGAAGACAAAATGAACAAAACCTGCTAAGGAAAAAGTCAAGAGATGGAACAAAGAGAAAAGAAAAAAAAGGAAAACTACAACTGAGAATCTGCAGTCGTGCTGACCTCCCCAAGGTGCGAGTCTCCCAGTGGGCCTTTGGTTTCCGGGTTGGCAATGATAATGCGGACTCCGGGCAGGATCTTAAAACGAAAAATAGAATCAGTCACCATGGTTACCGCTTCTTTCTGAGTCACATCTTTATATAAAACTTTCCATATGACCAGTAAACATGAACACACATCCATCTCCATGTGTCCGAAGACGTTTACTGATGATGCCTCACTGATGACAGTTCTTTTGAAAATAGACAAATTAATTGTCATGTTGAAGCGATGCTGCCCAGCAGTTCATCTGCGAATGTTTGTCATTATTTCTCCAGTTAATGTGCCAGTAAACTGAACATGTTTGGATTTTTTTGAACATCTGAAGACGTCACTTTGAGATTCAGGAAGGTTTACTTGGCAGGTTCGACTACTTGCTTAGAAAAAACTAAAGAAAACTGGCAAAAAATATGATTATTCTTAAAGATTAGTATGATAAGAATAAAAAAGTACAACAAGCATGTGTAGAATCAGTGTTCTAACATCAATGAGCTCAAGAAAAATGTGATAGTGAAGCAAAAAAATAATCAAAACAAATTCAAAACACTTTACTTTTAAATCATACTCTATAATACATTCTAGGGTCATCACAATAATACATTATCTTATTTTCCTACTTTCTCTTATTTTTCTCAGATCTTATAGCTTAAGTCTGCTGAAGATGGTGTTACTGAACAACAGAGCAAAACACAGACTGAAGAAAACATGTTGTGTACTGTTCCTGTCCTATCGATGTACATTTTATTTTCATTCCGTGTCTGAATTTGACGTGAAGCTGCTAAAGCCTCGATCCATCCAGACAAACACTGTCATGCCTACACAGTCTGTATTTCTATCAATAAACCAGCCGGCACTGTGAGTAATTATCACAGAGATGTTCTGTGATGCTCTCCTCACCCACATATCCACAGACGAACTGGAAAGGGCGGACGTTTCAGGGCTCAAACCTGCTCAGTGTTTTGACTCAGTGGATGTGGGAGGATGAGCAGAGAGAGTCCTCTGACATTTGATGTACTGCCATTTCTGTTTTTGTTTTTATGAGCCTGTTTTAGCTGTGATGCACCACTAGATTTCACTTTAAACACTCACAGTTGATTTTTCTGATACATAAAAACATTAACTTCATATTATGTAGCTAGCACTGGATGTTAACTACTTGACTTTTAGGTGAAGAACATCCTATCAAATAGTAATAGGTTGGACTTCTAACAGAATGTGAATGGCGCTTAAATTTTTACTGAGGTACTATGTATTTTTTCATGATTTACTTCAGCTGTAAATCACACTCACCTTTCCAGACTCCATTAATGGCAGACTGTGAGGAGAACCTCTCTCCACCAGTCGAACTCTGAAACACGTAAACAGCACATGTTAAGGCCAGACGATAAAACCATAACAACAGAAGAATATCAACATAACAAATGTTCGATGTAATGTAAATGCTCTAGTTGCACGCAGAATCCAGATCTACAACACTTCACCACTAGAGGGCAGTAAGACACCAGTGTAACATAAATAGTTTGTCTAATTCACACAGATGAACAAGGTGTAAAAGACAGAAAGGAAATGTGACAAAGAATAGAGTTGTAACAAAATTAATACCGGCATAAAAGGAAAAAAACTATGCAGATGTAATGAATGTAAACAAGCTCATCAGGTGTAAGAATCTTCATTAACACGACCAAATGTTGATGAAATTTGATGATTAATTTGAAAAACTCAAATTGGTTCATTTAGATTCATGAATTTATTTTATAGCTGCCACACATAGACATAATTCTGACTTAAAGACCATATTTTGTCTTTTTATATTTATGCTCCAATGGCTGATGGTTTATTCTACCTAACATAACATGAATATTCCACTTTTTGACATGTGGTTTCCTCTTTATTCAGGAACATACATCAGCCTTTGAGCTTAAAAGAAATAAAGACTTGACAATTATTGCAATTATGTCTTATTTCCCAATCTCAGGAAACGTCCACATTTTGTGCAGTAAAATAAAAGACAGGCAAAAGTGACGGTACCTGTCGTGTCGCAGCGCTCTCATGTCGACATACACAGTAGTGGGGTCGGGTCCTGAAGTGCCCTGCAGCCAATCACAGAACAGAACCAGTGATCATCTGACCAACACCAGACTCGTAGAAGTTAATTCAAAAGAACTGCTTATCATTAAAAACATCCACTAAATAAAGACACAGATACCAACAAAGACCAGAACATTCTGTAACTAGAAGCACTCGGAGAGCGCAGACCTCCGCCAAGGCTGATCAGTGGCCCCCCCCGTGGGCCCCCCCCACCCCCGATCACCACCAAAATTTAATCATTTCTTCCTTATCCCATTTCCAACAAACCCTGAAAATTTCATCCAAATCTGTCCAGAACTTTTTGAGTTATGTTGCACACTAACGATCAGTGCCCCCCCCCCCCCCCCGATCACCACCAAAATTTAATCATTTCTTCCTTATCCCATTTCCAACAAACCCTGAAAATTTCATCCAAATCTGTCCTTAACTTTTTGAGTTATGTTGCACACTAACGGACAGACAAACAGACAGACAAACAAACAAACCCTGGCAAAAACATAACCTCCTTGGCGGAGGTAAAAATGTTGTTTATCACACCTTGATAGGAAATATATGCAGTGTACAACACATTATTATTTTCTAATTTTTTCTGAATATTACTTGGATCAAACACAATACTTAAGATGTAATTGTTACAAAGAAAAACAGTAAAAATCTACCTTGATAATGTCATCAAACTTATCAATCGCATCATTACTGTTGTATTTATATTGGAAAACAACAGAATCATCTATAAATACACACTGCTTCTTAAAATATAAAAGAACTAGACACTAGATACAATAATAATGAAGAAGAAATGAGTAAATTGGTCAAAACACAAAATTACTAAACCACAGTCTTCAAAGAGTTGCTGGTGTTTGTGGATGTTATGGTTCTGAGTATGAACCGGGCTGGTCTTCACTGCAGTGTCATGTGTCGTACCTGCAGACAGATGGCCAGGTTGACTCTGCAGCCGAACGCCGTGCTGACTGATCGAGGGTGAAGGCCGAGGTCTTTGAAGAGTTTGGAGAAGGAGTGTGTGAGCGACATCCTGGGCCTCTCCTCCGCCACCACGACACAGGCTCGAACCCGGGACAGATCCAGACCCCGAGCCTGGAGAGAAGACAACAACACAAGTAAGCCAGAGGTCAAAGGGGCTTTAGATCACCTGTCACACTGTTTATGACGGAGGTTAGTAACAGACAGGAATATTTCTGGTGGGTTAGATTTAATCAGTTAAAGCCAAAATAAAGGTTTGTTGAATATCACAGCATAAGGAAAAGATTGTCTTCCTCATTTTAAGAGTGAGATGATTCATATCATAAGTAAATTTCATAATGCCAAAAATAAATAAGTACAGTGCATTTTGACATTTTTCTAGTTTTAAGGTCCATGATGTTTCTTTTATTCTATCCAACCCTTAAAGACCTAACACTACTTCAGCTGTTATATAATCCTGTGCATTTTCACAATGCAGCTGAAAAGCTGAGAAACTGCATTTTATCTGAATACTTTACCCATAATGACAGAACAACCAATTCAAGTTACTAAACTTGTTAGGGTTACAAACATGTTTTTAGACTCCTGCAGGTGTTGAGGTCTTTGGAGTTTAAAACATCTGAGAGTAACATCTTATACCTAGTAATATCTAGACACCGAAACCAAAAGTTGTAAAAATGATTTAAAACAAGGACTTGCAACTTTATCTGCCTTTCTTCTCAAGAGGAGAATGACTTCTGATTGATTTGTTTGATTAAAGTAAAAAACTCCAAACCAGAATCTAAACATTCTTTCAGGGTTTTACAGTTTAGAGAGGAATTAAAATTAATGTGGAATAGTTTGGTAATATAGAGATAATTATTAAGACACAGAACAATGTGTTTACAGGTATTTCAAATAGATTTAATGACCTTTTTAAGATACAATTTTAATCAAAGTGCTATTATGTATGGACATAATGCAAGTTATATATGTAAGTTATGCTTGTTTTATGGAGAATATGATTATCAGAGTGAGTTAGTATAAAATACAGTGGCATTAACTTTAGCTTTAGGTTTAAAACTTCATAACATCAGAAATATGGACTTCACATTGAATGACTTGTCTCCTTGGTGACAAAGTGTTACCAGGTTATCATCATAATAATGACACTGAGTAGAAACCTGTTACATACACACAGATACCCTCATTGTTAGTACTAAAATACTGGGTGTTTTAAGACCAGTGTTTCTGTGTTTTATAAAGAAAAAAAATCTGAAAAGTACAGAACATGTCTACTTTTACTTGGCTTCCAGTCTCCATGGAGACATACAGAAAGGTAATCACTAAAATTAACTCAGCAGCATCCATCAGTGACCAATCAGAGCCAGACGTGGCCTCAGGCTGAGCAGACGGACACAGATGGAGACAGTCCGACTTTATTACCACCGAGCTCGAGGACGGATGTCTTCTGAGTGAAGTTGCTTCAGACTCTGTGAGTTCATTACTGTTGTCTGTTCTCATGGTTGCTGCATCAGATTAGACTCAGAAATTCTTCAGGTGTTGTGATCGAGGGACATGACAGAAAACACTGACCATCTTGGGAACTTAAACTTGTAACTGCTACAAGTCTGAGGATGTAGATCTACTTTGGTACAATTTGTCTTTGTGGTTGTGTGCAACAAAAGTTTTGCAGTTCATGAGATGATAAGAAAACTTAAGTTTGGCAGCAACTGACAGATCAAAATATAAAAATAAAATGCAAACTGGCTCCATGGTGATAAACCTGGTGGACATGCGATTATAACGCACTGTCTTAATTAACATGTACATCCTAAAGTATATATGTGTACCATATCCAGTAAGTGATTCCAAAGACTGGTCCTTTGTGATGGACATATAATGTGTGTGTTTATCTGAGCTCAGAGTCTTGTGATAAGTTATTTTTAAGTTGCTACGATGCACTGTTGCCATAGGATTTCTGTTGCTGTAAGTGTAAGATGAGTTTCTGTTGATGTGATGGTTGATCAGTGGGTCTTTGTCTTGTGTCTTATAAAAAATACATCCTCTCATCTCACCTTTGAGCAGATTAAAAGAGGTGTTCTGTCACCACATTACACAATATATTTGTTTTATTAGCCATCAGCAATCACTTTTGTGTGCTTTTTTTATTAAGTTTATGACAGGCAGCTTTCTGCCACACTAGTCTTTCTACATCCCAGATTCATTCCACTACAACAAAAATGATAAAACGACTGGTTTTTCTGCTTGATGCTGCTCTTCTGTCTGAACCTGATGCTGAATCCTGGTGTCAAAATTGAGCTAAAGGTGTTTTTATCATCTGAGTCTGATACAGCCGTTTTCACATGTTGATCAAATGTTAGACTGTTTTGTGTCGGTGTCTCGCTGACCTTGAGTGCTTCGGTCTGCAGGCCGAGTCCTTTGGTGCAGAGCTCCATGACGCTGTAGGAGCAGAAGGTGTCTCGCACCCTCAGCTGGCTGACGGCCAGCAGCCACAGCGCCGGGTTGGACTCCAGTTCCACCGGGGGAATCAGAATGGACTGATGGCCTGAATACACGCTGCACAAAAACAGAAACACACCACAGGATGTGTTTGGCATTACAAGTGATTTTAAGGGCTATTTTTAGTGAAGCACAGACATATTGCCTAAATACTGCATTGGCAAACATGGGCTATGTTTACTGACATCAGCTACGTCACCAAAGTTCAGTTGTGTTGTTATATAGTTGTTGAATAAATTTGTGCACATTCAAAGATTTCCTTGTTTCACTTGTACAAAAGGAGAATAAATACCCCCCAAAAAACTACATCTACAATTGACTAAACTGATATAAACATTGGTATTGCTGTAGCTGCAGGTTTTAACCTCATTATAAATCCATTTTAAGACCCATTTCACTCCCAAACTGAAAACAGAATCACACATGACTTTTTACCGTTCATTTTTTGACTGATGACTTTGTACCAAAAGGTCATAATTTTTGCTTTGTCTTGCCAAATTTACATCAGGATTCAAATGAGATAATGGCACTTATTACAATAATCATCATGTTTTTTTGGAATTACTTTCTTTTCACTGTCATCTAAAACACAGGTGTTTTGTTTATGTTGCAGCACCAACCTGGGTTGTGACACTTCCTGTAATTTAGTGCATGTGATAGAGAATTTCTGGTGAACATGTTTAGGTAAATACACCAGACATCTGAACACTCTGACGATCCTCAAAGGACATTCATTGGCAATACAGGCTTAAAGAACTCAATAAAGGATATTGACAATTCCAGTTCTTGAATGTTTCTCATTGTCTACTGCTTAAAATACTATTACTGCAAAAATCCATCATTGGTCCAAATTCTGAGTTAGAGTCTATATGTGACTTTTCAACTGAGTGCAGAATTCTAAACATTTACTCTTCATTTATCAAGTCAAACCTGATTCTAAGCAGTAAAAGGCTACAACTCACCTCAAACTCCATGTTATCTACATGTTTTTGCTACGTCAGAACAAGATGACAAATAAATTAGCCTGATCCTGACTTTTTTTGTGCTCTGAAGAACTAAGTAAGATAAGATAAGATAAGATAAGATAAGATAAGATAAGATAAGATAAGATAAGATAAGATAAGATAAGCCTTTATTAGTTTGACAAGGGGAAATTCCAGAAAAGTCATGTGTACTCCCCGTCGGGGAACTGAACTCCGATTTCCCGCGTAACAGGCAGGGATACTCACCACTATACTAACGAGGAGATAAATAACTAATAACTAAATGACTAAAACATCTAAAATTCAGTTGATTTGAACTTCTTAAAAGAAACTGCACTGACCTGCAGAGACACCAGAGGACAAAGCCGAGGCCGCAGTATGGATCCAGACAGATGGCCACTTCTCTGGACGGGTACAGCTCACACTGCAGCTTCACTGACCGGCAGAAGGCTCCAACGGCATTATGGGACATCTGATGAAAGAGACAGAGGGGAGGACAGAGAGACAACAACACACAAACAAGGAACAAGATCGAGACATGGAAAGTTAATGAATGAGTTTTTCAAGGTGCACTTCAGCTGGTTAGTTCTGCTGCGTGTTGTTCATCCATTGTTTACTTTTTTCCCCTAAACTCAACAAACACGACCATTTTATTGTGTCATTGTTACTGTATGTTCTGTAGTACACATCATCGGTTGTTACTTGTCTTTCTGGACTGAATGTAGTGAATTAATAAATCAAATAAGGAGTGAAAACTGCTCGCCATGCAGTTTGCTGAGTGATGAGGATTAACGCTGAGCTGACCTGAACTCCGGCCAACATGCCGGTTGTTGACACGCTGAAGTCCAGATAGGCCAGGCCATCAGGGTTGGTGGGCTTATACAGGGCTGGAGGCTTCTTCTTTGGCAGGTCATCTGCAGCACACAGACACACAGACACACACACATATACATGCATTTTGTAACAGCAAGACACTACATTCATTTCAACACTGACCTTAAGCTGAACCCACTATTTAATGACAGCAGTTTGAAAAAGAACCAGAATATGAGATATGAGATATTTACTTTATTCAAAACTTCTTTAAAAACACTGTGAAATGTGACTTTTAACACAGATATTCCTCTTTATTTTTATCTTTTTCACAGGTGAAATGACAATATACATACAAAAAAGGTAAAGCTAAGGTGTATTTTAAACTGGAAACAAACCTAAAGACTCTGAAACTACACAAATGTAGTGTTTCCACTGACTGGGGCAGATTTTAGTTTTTGCCACTAAACTACAAGCCACAACACAACACTAAGTAATGACTAAAATCTCACCCGAGCTGTCAAAAGTCACTATTGTCACTAATTCTGGTACCAAATCAAACATGGACGTGAATGATTTCTAAATGAATTTTTCTCCAAATTCCACCTTTCCTAAGTGATTTGTCACCATTTATTATAATATCATCCTCTTCATTTTGCATTTTTCTGTAAAGATCAGGTATTTTCCTATATCTAATTTATTGATTATGTAGCTTTCCATTAAAGTTCAGAGTAAATTTAAAGGTTATTATATCAAAACACAGAAAAGTAAATAAAAAGCTAAATATATATTTAACAGAACGTAAAAACAAGAATCTTCAACCACTGTCATTTGTCAAACTACATGGGTTTTATTGGTGAATTAATGTTGCAGAAGATGTTTCCATGTTCGCTACAGAGCCTCTGAACATCCAAATGGGTCATACCTGATGACGATGAAAAGCTAAATACTGCATTTTATCTGAATTATTTCAATATACTGACAGGATTAGATTACAATTTAGATCAGTAAATGCTTTTGGTCGCCAGTGGCTGTTTAGGTCTTTGAGGGCAAAGTGCAGAGTTTGTTGAGATCCTGGATGAAAAAGTGTCGGGACTGAGTGTCCAGAAGGAACAGAAGGAGACTAAACTAATTTCAGGTAAAGCTGTCCATCCTAATAGCAAAATTTTATTAGTTGTACGTGTGTCTACTGCGTCATGTTGTATAACGTGGCTTTTCATTTCACACCACCGACCTCTTCAGTCCACCATCCAAAGACTTCTGTGGTGTTCTCTCTTCACAAACCAAAGCAGTTTAATATTAAATGTACATGAGTATGATGTTGGACCCTAGCCATAGGGTTTTTAATGAAGCTCTACTGTGTCTGTGTGTTTGAGGGAATCTGCTGTACCAGTGTCCAGGACCGGCGGCCAGTTCCTGATGTCCACTGTGGCCATGGCCTCCTTGGAGCGCAGCAGCTTACAGATGACGGCTGTGGTCATCACACAGGCTGAATGACTCACCTGCAGATGGAGAGGTCAAGGGTGACATATTTCACATTAACATTTCCCTGAAGACCTTGACACTGATACAAATCTTTGATGAAACGTCTAAAACCTCTGACCTCAACGATCATCTTGACAGTGGGCAGCGTGGTGGAGATGTTCTGAGGGTGAGGTGGTCTCACTGTTATAGGAACGCAGCCAGCGTACAGGCAGCCGTAGAAGGCTGCGATCAGGTCGATACCTGTAGCACGTGGACATAATCGATGTGTGAGTGTTAAGATCAAGTCCGGATTTAAATGATGATCTAAATCTGATCTTTTTGAGATACATCAGCTCTGACCTGGTGGGTAGACCAGAGCGACGTGATCTCCTTCCTGCAGACCTCCTCTCTCCATCAGCAGAGCAGACACCCGCTCTGCTCTCTTATGCAGCTGCAGGCAGGTGAGGGAGTTGGACACCGCCCCCTGCAGGACAGGAGAGGAAGGAGAAGTTAGCTAGTGTGCACAGTCAAGAGTTGATTTTCTGTGTCATAAGTATAGTAGCAGGAAAAAAAATTTCAACACCATCTTGCTCATCTGTCAGTGATAATGAAAACCAGCAGTGAAACCAAGATAAAATGATCCACATAATATTTTAACATTTATGTAAAATGATGGCTCTGCAATAAGGATGACTCATGTTGTTAAAAGCCTGTTTCTTCTCTCTTCCTCCTCCAACTTGACTCCTCTGCTCACATCTCAGGTGGGAGGGACTAAGATGTCAGAATAAGAATGGAGGAGCTACAAATTGGGAAATGAGAGGAGGGCTGTGTCTCTGCCCTGAGGATGTGGAATGGTTTAAAAAGCACATGGGCGAAGTTTGCCTTTAGGGGTTTCAGCATGCTGTTAAAAATGATTTATTATCTGACAACTCCCAAACACTAACCTTGGTTTAAACCATGTTTTTTGGCTTAATGAAACTTCAACTAAAAAGTGAAATAGTACGTTAAAGTCTCCCTCAGTTACCCCAGTCTACAGCATGACAGTCTGTGTTCAACTTCTCTACCTGTGAAAGTTTTTACACTGAAGAAACTGTGATTTTGTTTTGTTACTGTATTTAGTAACTTGTCTCCAGAGAAAACACAGGCTATATGAAAGAGTATGAACAGATGAACCTTTCATAACCGTTCAGCAAAACATGAACTGATGGAGTAACCAAACTGAATTAACATCACCATGCTACTGTGTCTGAAGCCTCCATATTTAAGATCCGCTGTTCCATAATTAGCGTAAAGCTCATTTCCTTGCTACTTTTCAGAATGTAGGTTTTTAAAATCTGTTTGAGGATTATTTTTGACTTGAAACAAAATAAGAAGCTATGGTCTAATACTGCACTTGATGATCGAATAACATATCATCAAGTATATGATATATACCACATGTCTTAATAATAAAGTGTAATGTGTGTATTGTTACCCGGGAGCTGAGCAGTGTGTAAAGGACGTGGTCTGGTGTGGTCTGGGCCCTCCACTGCAAAACCTCTGACAGGAACAGGAACTGGGAAGACAGGGAGGAAAACATGAATGAATTTTGGTTTGTCAGCTCTAAGTGTATTTGTGTGAAGTATGTGTAAAGTAAACCCTGATACATTCCTGCTGTAATCTGGTTTTTTGAATCAATAAACCACATGAAAACACAATCAGAAGAAGCTCATTGGGACTATGTTTAGTCTACTGCTGCATAGACTGGAAACAGAATGAAACACTTCTAAGACTTTTTTTTCCCAGTTAATACAGAGAACAATTACCAGACATATGTTTTAACAGCCAAACCATTGCCCACATGTAAACAGCAGTAAGTGTTCTCATAAATGGTGCAGAACTTTTGATCACTTCCATCCACTTTTTCATGTCTATACCATTTAAACTCTTCTCTTGTTTAGATTTGAAAACATGAAACATGGATGATATCTAACAACTGGTGACCTAATAAAAACTGCTCTGTGACCTACTTAGATCCATTTTCCTGTGTTTGAGACAAGTAGCTGTACATGTTTGTTCAGTGTTTGTTTTGCTGTTTTGTTTTTGCGATTGTGTATCACCTGGTCGTTGTCGTCGGTCTGTCCCAGATCTCTGCCACTGGCCTGAGCGATCCTCTTCCCTGACACCAGATTGCCCACCATCACCGAGGCAGGTCCGATCTCTGAAACACAAACACACACATCAGCCGACAAGATGATGGAACACACATCTGTGAGCAGTGATTGGCCGGTCGCTCCCACCTGGCTGTTTCTGCCGCGGTTTGGGCAGGTTGGTAACACAAGTGTGGGGGCACATGAGGACATTGCACGGGTGCAGCCCCCCCTCCAGGTACAGCTGTTTGATCTCTGACAGGTGGATGCCGCCCAGAGGAGTCTTGGGAAGGGTGTTGGCCGGGACCAGAGCCAGGCAGAAGACGCCAACTCCGTGGATACTGTCTATGGCCTGAGAGGACAGAGTGGATTGTGAAGTTAAAGCATCAATTTTAGCAATAAACTTATTCGACCACCAACAAAGCAATGCAGAGTTAAAAAAATTCATAGCAGTGTCAGCCAAATTGGGAAATTGTGGGCCAGAACTGATGTTTAGCATCCCTATTGATCACGTTATGGTAAATGACTGCAATTCATTCGATAGATACAGTATGTAATTTCTGTACATAATTTTGTACATTAATATGTATTGTGTTGAGGTCACACTTGTAAAGTGTTTTGAGGAATTGGAAAAAAACTACATTTTTTTGTGCAATAACAACAACATTTTATCCTGTATAGCCTCTTGTACCTGGCTGCCCCTGGGACCTCAATTCTGCCTGTGTTGCTATGGTAATGCTACATCCATGTAACCAAAAGAATGTCAGCTAAAAGTTTAACAATATCAGTGTTCAGAAAACAGAACACAAGTCAAACAAGCAGCACTTAAATGTTCAAATATCAAAAACAAACTAACTGTCCAAGACAAGTATTATTTCTCTACTGCGGAAACTCACTGGACCAGGGTTTAACAGATTAATGTGAAGTAAGTTACACATAATGCTAATAGTAGAGGCCTGGGTATTTATTACATTGCTTCTGGATAGAAATACAAAGAATCTGTTTTGACAGGTTCTTCCTAGTTTCATGTTTTGCTGTGTTTTCAGTGGTGGTCTATAAGTTAGAGAATGTCCTCAGAGTGCGTCCACTATTGTACCTGGAGGACGCGGCTCATCCACTGGAAGCTGTCCTCCTCTGTGGAGTCGGGTCTCTGCTCAGCCACCACCACGATCCTCTCATCCCTTAGTACCGTCACAGAAAACACAGCTATCCTGCAGAGACAGAGGAGGAAAAACAGCATTTACCACCTGATATTTCTCTGAAGCTGCAGCTGTTACTAAGCAACACACTAAACTCTCAATTTTAGATGAATGTGAGAAAAGTCTGACACTGCACAGAGGAGAAAGAACCTAAAAAACAGGTCAGTACTGAAGGAAATGATGTCCATTCATAATCCAATAACAGTGTATTCCATAGTTTTCATGTTGTTCTTTGATTAAAAACTATGTACTGTCAGTTTTTGAGCTATATTATTATAATATTAAGAAAATGGTCCAAAGAAACCTGAAATAAATCCTGATTACACAAGTAACAGACTCAGCTTTTTGATATTTCTATTCCATTCTACATTTCTTCGAGTTAATGTACTGTTATCTTCTCTCAGCTTTAGCTTCTGTGATGAAAGACGATAAAAAAAAAAACTCCCGCCATAAAGCATATTACTTATATTCAAAGTAACAGGGTGAAGAAGATAATGATAAAGAACTTCTTTGAAGTGTTTGACTAATCAGTCCACTAATGATGGGAATAATAACCCTGTCAGAAAAAAAGCTTCATGTAATTACTTCAATCAGAACAGACCGGACTGACCAGCCAGATTTTTTGGTTTGATTATCTTGTCGATATTGGTACATAATAATGATGTCAACACTCAATTTGATCGTTTGTCTTCGGTTGGGATAAATCTATCATTTCACCATGTTTTGACATTAGGTAATGTAATGAGTTTACAAAAGAGAAAGGAATATGGTCTAAATAAGATTTTGAATTCAATAAAACTTCAAGGTGCTGTCTTTTCATCAACTGAAGTATTATTATTATTATCAAAGTACGGACAGGAAATCAAGTTTGATGAAGGGTGATGATTTTCTTTACTGACTTACTACTGAAAAAATGTCATCAGAACAGAAACATGTCAGTGATTTAGAATAAAAAACTTATTTCTGCTTGCTTAAGGTTGTTTTGCTGCTTTTGCTTTATATGCCCATAAAGAGGGAGCTGAGTATATAAACGATATGGAAACACTTTTTCTGAATAAATTCTGGTGTATTGAACATTTAACTCATGTCACTGGTCAGGTGACTAAACACGGCTGGTACAACAGTAGCGTGGACTGACGAGGAGGCTCAATTATTCCTCTCTCATCCTTATAAGTAGACATCACAGGTATGTTAAATGAAAAAAAAAAAACAGAATGATCTGCTTCTGCTGTTTATTAGAGCCACGTGTATCGTAGCCTACAGCGCCACCTGTTGACAACACAATCCTGCCTATGTTATTCGCTCCAAATCAGTATATGGAAAACCATATCATTTGCATCTTCATTTTCAAGTCTTTTCAAAAGCTTGCTTCACATTCCCTTGACACTCTATGAAAACTCTCTGAATCTTGGCAGCGCTCTTACCCAAAGATTTAAGGATTGCTGAAGGCTTCAATAGTTGAAAGGCTTGAAACAACAAGTTTGAAAATATGAATGTAGCTGAAATTTTCTTTATATTGTCAGAAGAAAAAAACTTCCCCTTCCTCTATTTCCAGGAGATTAGATGCTTCATAGCAGAAGGAAACACTTGCACATGAATTTCTGTTTTCGGAATACTTCTGGACATGTAACAAGTATTTTAATCAAGCTGAAGAAAAACTGTTTCAGACTCACATGTTTGAATTCTACTCTGAGCTTTTAAATGTCAGTGTTAATTGTGTAAAACCATCTGTATTTTTGCGTTTGACTCCAATAAACCTGAGAGCAGATGACGAAAAAGCAGTGAAGACAACAGATGAAGATCCACAACATCTGCTGAATGAGAATCTGTTAAACTGAGCTTCATTCACTTTCAGGAGAAGGCTCCACTGCAGAGGGATTAAAGACCATTTGACGCCCGATTCGCTTCATTGTACTTTTTATTGATGCTGCTTTTATGTGAATGTTTGCAGACATTCAGGATACAGAACAGGCAACAACAAAGCTGCATGTGAACACAAGGAAGGAAGGATGTATTACACATCAAACAGTCCTTCTGCAAACACTGGGCCAGTTCTATCGCAGAATATTATCAGCACACAAACAGCAGCGGCAGACAAAAAACATTAAACTGACACAGAGACAAAGAAACCACACAACTCCTAGGGATCCAGTGCATGATCAAATCCATTAAAATTACATAATTATCTTAGTTAGGACTGAAACTAGTGAATATTTTTACACTAAGTGCATATGATAAATATTTTGTCTGCACCTGGTTAACTGTGTGGGGTATAAACTGTACTAGAATACACTGTAGCTATAAAACACAAGCTGTTTGTTTAATAAAGAGCAAAAGAAACTAAAGCTGACCATAATTAATGCCAAAGAAAATTGATTGTCAGATTCCATTTGCATTGTTTATTTTTTATATTTAAGCTTAACTAAAGGCTCAAACTGGCCACTGACTCCAGTCCTATGATTTAGTGTTTGTTGTCTGCTTTTATTATTGTCCTTTGACAATGTTTATGGTTGTCCTTTAATCTTCAAGACCTAAACAGCCACAAGTGGCCAAAAGTATCTATTGATCAAAAATGTTGAACTTTTCAACCATGAATCCTAACAATACACGGAAATAATTCAGGTAAAATGCAGTTTCTCATGTTCATCAGATATGGTGGATTTGAATGTTCAGAAGCTCCATAGTGAACATGGAAATACCATCATCTTCAGCAACATTGATTCACCAATAAAACCCATGTTTGACAAATGACAGTGGATGGAGATGCTTGTTTTTGTGTTCAGTTACTCACTGACCCTTTTAGTGATTATTGATCCAGTGTTTTTTAAGGTTTGTTGTTGTGTTTATTTTCTTTTTACCATTTTATGATTTTATTCTTGTGAAACACTCTTTACATTATTGCTTTTAATTGCATTGCGTGATGTTGCGATTTCATTCTATTTACTCATTTTTAGTCCTTTTTCTGTTTTTGTGTTTATTTAACTGATTTTCTCACATCTCTGTCTTACATCTTGTGCCTTTCATCTTCTTGTTTTTAATCTTATTTCTTCTCATCTTTTACTTGTTTGGCCTTTAGATTTGGTGTTTTCTGTTCAATAATTTCTTCAGTTTCCTGTTTCTGATTGTCCATCAAAGCAAACGTTGCCATATAAATATTATTAGTTTATAACCTTATTCTGTAAAAAGTGCACCAAACAAACTACTATTGCTGTTATTTCCTTAAACTGTCTAAAATCCAATTCTACAATATATTTCTCTAACAAATGAAAAATAACTATTTCTTACATTTGACAACCTTAAGCCTGTGAAATCTGAGTAATTTAGCTTTAAAAATAACTTGTGGCATAAACAGTTGTTTCTCAATTTTCCTTCCAGTCATGGTTTTATTTCAGCATGTTTCCATGTTTCCAGCTGCTCCATCATCTCCAGCAGCGTAAATCGCTCAGAAAACGTCACTGGGGCCTGTCAGGTAAAAGATGAATTTCCTCCTCAGGGGCCAGGAACACAATTAAACTTCACTCTATGCGATTATGGTTAGAAGTGTCCTGATATGATCTCTAACATAAGGAGAGGTAAGGCTGTTAAACCCAAACTGAGATGTGCTTCTATAGTTCACCTTTTCCTCTGCTTATTTTTGATGTACAGATTTGTTTGTGTCAAGTTGTTAAATGTTCCTAATTCATCTTCTCTGATACAGTTTGTTTCCTCATATTTTACTGTTGCTCATGGTGGATGTGACTTATTAAAAACATGATTAAAAAAATGTTGTAGCTGTAGGTTGACAGGTTTTCTGGTCTGTTTTATATATAACCTGTACAGTCTCTCTTTCTCTGCACACACAAACCCCTCCCCTACACACTCACCTTCCCCTGTAGACGAATTTCATCGGCTCCACTGCCAGTGCTGTGGCAACAATATCGTCGGCGTTGTGTCTGCGCCCGCTCACCATGATGAGTCCATCCATCTTGCCGGTGATGAAGACGAGGCCACCAGGGCCGATGAAGCCAAGGAGTCCGGTCCTCACAAAGGCGTACTCGCTGATCAGCGCTCCGGTGGAGCTCACGGGGTAAACCTGGGTAAACCACACAGGCGGTCAGCTGCACTGTCACCATGGCAACCAGTCAGTGGTACAGATGTGCGACGGAACTGAATTCAGACAGTGCAGTATGTTTAATATTCACAGTGGTAATGTCACGCTAAAGGATAAAATACATGATATGTAGTGATAAAATACCACAGATAATCAAGTTTGAGTGATCTGTGATAGTTTACATTGCACATTATTTAATTTACTTTCAACCACTTGGTCACTGTTGTGGGAAATAAAATGCTGGTCAAATAAATCACAATCATCCATTCTGCTCCAAATCCCAAAGTCCTACAAACCCTTCTATAATATCAGACATTTTAGGACATGATCAGATTAAGGCTTCACAATTATTTAAATTACAAAATCTGAATATTAGCCTGTGGCTAATATTACAATACTGCAAAAGGGTACAATTTAAGAGCCCAGACTCAGGATCACTGAACTGCAGAACTTCAAAAAACATAAATAAATAGGACCTGTGTCTGTTAATGGCATTCTGGATTTAGTGACATTGAGCAGAGAGAGCTTCAGTGTAAAATAAAAAAAATTACAATGTACACTGTACAGTTTTTGTAAGGCAGCTACAGTTTATGTTTCACTTGGAAATACATCAAAAATTTAATTTCCATTTCCTTATTTCTTCATAATCCACAAAGTAGCCTCAAGTCAAAATCATAACCATAATACTGTCTGACATACACATGACATGACTGCTTCATCAAATCATGCAGCCCTAATTAACATCTTCAATATAAAATCTACATTTGAGATGTTCCTACTGCAGCAATAAGAGAACTCCAAAAGTTGCATTCAGTGTTAACACAAACCTATAAACAAAATCCACTTTTGGCTCTGTTTATGGTTTCCTGAAGGAAATATCTGACTACATCATCCACCTGAGGTCTATCCTTTCATGCTGTTTACGTGGTTTTACTGTCTGTATTTTTGTTCACTGATTTTCGAAGATGCAGGTTCATCTTCTGAGTGATCGTCTTTGCCTCCTGATCAACTTTTGATGTCGCTTTTATATTTTCTAACAGATGGTATTTGGCATATTTCCTGCATGTCTGCATGGCTTCTCAATATGGAAACTGTCTCCTCTTCATGGCTAAGTGTCAGGTTGTGGTTTGGCACTACCTGCTTTTGTTAAACATGGCGTTAGAACATCCTCAATGTCAATATGGCAAAAAATAAGGGATCAATCATGATATTAAGTCAAACAAGGTCCAACCAAAAGCTAGGACTCTGTATAGAAAAATTATCCACCTGTGATTTTCAACATGGCCTCTTGAAACTCTCTTCTTGGGATGTTAATTAGGGTTAACCTAACTAACCTAGCTAACCCTAACCCTACCCTATTTATAGCTTATGTTTCATCTGATCCCCTAAATCTAAAAAAAAAAAATAAAAATAATAAAAGTTTTTTGTCATTAATATAAAAACATACATTTCAAGTCTCATTCTGCAGATTGTCACATTTGCACAGATAAATCTCTGATGACTTTACTCATTTATACCACATGACCTTTCACGTGGTCTAATAATTGTTTCCAAAGCTATAATTTCCCATAAACAGCTTCCAAGTCTTAACTCTGTTTATTCCATTTTGTCTAACTTTTATCATTTAATTGTAAAAAGGCTTCTGGTTTTTGTATAGAGGTTTAATGAGTTGTCTGAAGAACAAAAAAAATCTAAATGGTATTGTAAAACTTTGCTCCAAGATAAGTGGAGTCTAGTAAAGAGATCTGCGCTCCCTTTGAAAGAAACAGCTTCCAAAGCAAAGGAATTATCAGCCAATCTGACATGTTTTGTCCAATGAATTCAGGCCCCTGTTTCGCTGCACCTTTAGCAGAATAAACTCCACGACCTTTACTCTCTCTTCTATCAACCTGTTCAACATTGACAATAGTTGTTTTATTTGATTTAATGCTTGTTGTTCCCTCTACCTAGTCATTTTTGAGCATAAGGACAGGGTTAGATGCAAATGAATAGCCCTTCTTTAGACCAATAAAGATGTCTCAATCTGAATGTGAAAACTGTGAATCTGGATCAGCACATTACTGTAAAAAGTATTGATTAGTTTAAATGTTATAGATCAAAAGTAGACATTTTGACACAAACTTTGCCTTAAATGTGATTATTTCTTTTTGACTGTAATATATGTATTCTGAGAGTTTATGTAAGGTGAGCTTTCAGAAGGTGCACATACAATAAAGAAAAACAGAATCTGTCTGTGGTCTGTGTTTGGAGACTTTTGCAAATTTAAGGTCTGTCTTGATTTGAAAAGATGAACAAAGCTGGAAACCACCATCAAAAACTCAAACAATCAGAAAAGATCCAAACCTTCTTCTGTCTTATTTCCAGTAAATTCGACTCTTAAAGGCAGGGGAAACACTTAGCACATGTCAGAAAGTTCTTCTCAGATTAAATATACACCTTATTAGACCACTTCACTTAATCTAATGACAACTGGTCAAATAGCCTTTACTAAGTAGAAACATCGTCATCAGTCATCCACTACAATTCGACCACTGACAGGTGGAGTGGTAATAATATTGATTATTCCAGTACAATGGCACTTTTCAGTGGGTGGGATATATTAAGTATAAGTGACCATTTTGTCCTTGAAGATGATGCGTGAAGCACCCAAATGGGCGGCATAAGGACCTGAGACTTTCATGAGAGCTAAATTGTGATGGTGAGGGCTGGGTTAGAGCACTTCCAAACTTGCAGGTGTTCCCTGTCTGCAGTGGTTAGTACCGACCAAAAATGGACCCACATGATGTAAATGCAGAGTGTAACCAAATTTGCCCTTGTTGCACATCATGAAAAGAGAGGTCACTTACATGAGGTCAATTACATGAAAATGTTTACATTTATCAACTATGATGTCACACAATTGTGAATAACCTGAACAAATATGTTCAGGTTGTATGTAATGTATGTAATTTTAACAATATTCTGCCTGTTACTAAATGTCATGTGTCTTTGTAGATTCACTGTGATCTGTAAGTTGTAATGTGTAATGATAAACTGAGGCACAATATTGTTAAAATTGAACTTATTTTTCTTGAGAAATTTCATTTTTCTTGAGAAATTTCAGGTTGTTTGCACCCGTTCATGTTTATTCACTTTTTTTTTTTTTTTTTTTTTACAAAGGATACTTTGTAGATGTTAACATTTTCACAATACATTTTTTACTTTCTTCATTGTTATTACTTTACTAGTCCAGCCCACTTGTGATCACATTGTGCTGTATACGGCCCCTGAACTAAAATGTGTTCGACACTGCTGATTTACAGCCTAAAATATCCCACCCCTTAAAATATGCCATTGTTACAGGATAATAACCTTGATTACCACTTCATCTGTCAGTGGTCATCATGCGTACATATCCTTATAGGTACAGAAAAATTAATCTGCATGCACTTCATCTTACCTCAAAGGTGTTCTTGGTCATGCCGGTGAGGCCATAGTAGGAGGTTCCGGTGGCGATGGAGCAGACGCAGAACTCACCGATCTCATCAGTCTGACAGAGCTGAGGGACGCCTTCAGGCTTCACCACACAGACCAGACCTGGACGGGCAAGAAACCCAGAGACAAACAGAGAGAGAGGGTGGGGGGGGGCACAGGGTTATGAGAAGCAGGAGGAACAGTGCTCTCTGTACCTGCACCTGTTTTGGAAGTTAAACCAACACATTTTAGTCACAGTTTCAAAATAAGAGTCTGAGCTTAAAGTAGGTTGTTCCGACCCAATTATGATGTCTACTCATCTGCATCTGTGCCGACCCAAAACTAGTAAGTAGGTTAAGACAAAGACAACAGGAGTTTAGGATAGTCTATTCCTAATAACTGGCTGTTAATGATCTATTAGCAATGACTAAAAGAACATCTATAGATCACACTTCAGGACTTTAATTCTGCCACCTCAGTGTTTTTGGGAGGAATCTTCCTAGGATTTAGTAAAGCTCCATAATACTGGCATTCTTTACTTGACTCTCTGTGGAGGCAGGTGTAGTTCTCATGGAAGACACTAGATGGGGTGCGTTCATGGTGTTGCATGGGGAAATCTTTTTCTATCATTGGTGTTTAATCAGCACAGTTTATATGTTCTCCTCCGCAGATCACAGCATTCTTTGCGGAGTTTTTTTTTTTTTTAATGAAATGAAAAAGAAAAAGTATAATGTTAAATTCATGGGGATGAGTTTGATTTTTATTTAACAAGAGAACAGAGAATATGAAAATAACAATCTGAAAACATTAATTAACATTACACATCAGATGCATCAGGTTGTTATTCTGTCACCTACCCAGATGATTTTAGACTGAAAGGACTGTTGTTACAGAAAAAGTTCAATTATTTTTGACTTTCATAAGACTCATTATGAGTGAGCATGGTCTGACTAGTCGATTGGTGGCATTTGTTGTATCTGTCTGCTGTCCACCTTAAAACGTTACTTAATTCAAAGGAACACCATGTAAAATAGTAATTATACAAGCATTCTGAGTTTCTCGTTCCATAGAAAATATGTTATTAACCACCCAGCCAAAATTTATTGATAAAAAAAAAAAAAACCCAAATTAGGTTTCAAACTAAATGAAAAAATAAGCAGTATTCAATGCTCTGAAATCATGTCTAACTACATTTTGCAAATGTCCAACACGACTACAAATGGTCAAATGGATGCTCGCTCTCATTTCAACAACAGGATAGATTTAGAAGAAGACTAATAAAGTCTCAGAAGAAAGTACTGAAGATTAACTGTGGCTGACACTCTGAGATATGGAACATAAACATGATCAACAATGAGAGGTCAAATTTGTTTTGGTTCAAGTGGATCATGGGTAATTTCTGCATTATCTCAATGGTGGAGATGGGCAGGAGCTGAGGCTGAGAACAGAGAAACAGAACCACTGTCTCACAGAACTTACATGGAGACCACAAGAAAATCAAAAACGAGATTGGCCTAAAAAAGTTTGGTGCAGAAAAGGAAATGATGAAGCACGCTGGGAGGATGCTAGTGTTTGTACTAAAGACAGACCTAGTTGATGGAAGAGTGTTGTGGCCTTAAGCACAACGGAGCGTGAAGAGGCAAGGTGAGGTTAGATCCAGCAGCTTTACTGGATCTCTACATTCACACATGGCTGCACAACCAAAGTCAAAATCCAGTTCAGAGTGAAAGGACAGCGACCCAATGAGAATCAACCCCATTTCTCTGAGTCTGCTACTGAATGGGTTTTGTTTTCTCAGTTGTATAAGTTAGAAAACTTTATTACTGATTAGCAAAGCCCAGCTGTGATCAAGCACGAGCACTACTGCTAATTTGCTCACATTTAAATATTACAGTCTTATGGATTAAGGCTAATTACGTCTCTAGTGCATGAAGGTGTCACTATTTCTAACCTGCTCAAAAAAACTCAAAACACACAAATAAGCAAGTTTAACACCACAGATTAGTGTGACAGCTCACAGTCTTAGCAGGTATTTTCTAACATGCATAATGTGTTAAGAAACAAATCTCTCAGTTTCTTTTACACAGACTTTACATTTTAGATAGGACATCCTTCAGATTGATGTCAAGTTCTGTATATGTGTACAATGCCTATAAAAAGTATTACATCTTGAATCCCTTTTTATTGCTTTTATAAATAGAGTCAGTCTATATAATTCGGCGTTTTTCCAGTTACTTGGACAGTTTTTTGTATCCATCCCCCAACATGCACTTTTCAATAACCTTTTCTCAGAGCTACTGGATGGGTTCTTTTGTCTTCTTAGTGTGATTGTACCCAGGAACAGGTGATCAGGTGATCTCCATCTAACTAGTTGTGAATCTTCTAGCACCAATCGGCTGGATCTCTGTTGAATTATATCAGTTACTTTCAATAGAATAGAATAAAATTCCCCTCATTGTCATTATACTAAATGTACAATGAGATTGGAGAGCTTCCCCTTTTTCAGTGCAAACAGGTAATTATAGATAAAATATAAGGTGCAAAATATATAATATATAAGATAAAGTCCTACATGACAGACCAGTTACCTCTATATACAAATATGAAGATAAAAAAGGATAAAAATTGAGAATTTAAAAAATGCAAAAAACTATTGCACAGAATGGTTGAATATTTATAGAATAATTATAATGCACAGGGTGATTAATACTCACAGATGAATAAGTATTACATATGATTATTATTCCCAGAGTGATTGTATTGCACAGATGAATGAATATTGAGGTATTAATATTCAAGGGGCTAAATATTTATGAAATCACTATATTTCTTTGTAGAAATTTGACATTACAGATTTATTTTGTTAATTCATGTCAAAAAGCTAAATTATATTGACCATGATTCCATTTGTAACATCCAACGGGTGAATATTTTTATTGACATCCATTAAATTGTGTGGCAAGCTACTGTGTACAAAGGGATGAGATAAATTACGTTTCATTGTATTCTACTGTATCAGCTGTTTGTTATCAAATTGGGGTGTCAAATATAGGTGGATCACTTGTGTTGAATTCTAAGAAAGAAGCTCTTAGTTTAATGCAGGGTTTGAAGAAGCCAAATTCATGACTTTTTAAGACATTGTTCGAGGTGATTTTGATCAAATTTAAGACCTTACATTTATATTAATAACAGTACAACAGACCTCACCTTTATTGTCTTGAAACAGTCTTGAACCAGTCTTAACCATATTTCAATCCAGGTAATGTTACATTTCCATTTATCCATCATTAATGTTTCTGACACTGACGTTCAAGCTGCTAAAGCTCACACCTGGACCCCTCCACCTATGAATGATTGTTGGAGGCTCCACTAATTCTCATCTCTGTTATGATAAAATGATCATCAACTACAAATTTGACAAATTCATTACAATGATTTCCATAGCAAATATACCAATATCATTTATTGTGTCCGTGGAAGTTTTAAGACCTTTGAGGGTCAGATTTAAGGATTAATTATCAGTTTTAAGGTTAGCTACAGCCCTAATTTAGGACGATCAAATTTAAGACTTTTTAAGGATCCATGGACATCCTTTAACTCAATGTGGAAGCTGCGAGATAATCAATCAAAAATCAATTGAACCTACTTTACTGTCCCCAAGAGGAAATTTGTCTTAGGCAAAGTGTTAAACAACTGCAGAAAAATATGCACAAACAAAACAATTACACACATGCATAAAAACAGATGGTGAGCCACAGTATGAGTGCAAATGCAACATATTGCACTAGATTATTGCACCTGTCCCAACAATTTAGAAAATAAATCATGATTAGCTGACCAAAAATGTGATCATCACATACATAAAATCCATAAAATAACCCTAATCATTTGTTATATTGTAAGACTTGACTAAACTTTGTGTTGCTAAACTGTCTGATGTTACTTCTTTAACATTAGACCCTTAAAGTTCATAAAGGTGACCCAGACAGGGCATACCTCCTGGTGTGACGGTGCCCACGTCCTGCACAGTGAGCACAGACAGACGTTCTTCTGTGTCAACCCGCACGACCCCATAGGTCAGACCCTGCATGGACAGGACGCCTCGGCCCGGAGGCTGGCTGCTGTCCTCGACTGGCCTGGACACACAAACAACAACATAATTACACAAACCAAACACATGGACAAACTGGAGACTTAACATCTTGTGCACTGTGAGAATGCTGAGTGTACATGTAGTGCATAAGAAATGTGATTTGTCTCCTGCTATTGATCATCTTCATACATACATTAAGTGTTTGAACAGCAGGGAAGGCCTTTTTTCATTTTTGAGGGCAAGACTAAACACCTGCTGTTTCTACATCACGAAATTGTCTAAGTATCATAAAATGTACGAAACTAACTTTCTGGAGTACTACAGGCTTTACTAATTCATCATTTTACATAGATTATCCTTTTTATCAACCACTCACTCCACTTGCTTTCCACATACGCATGAAGCTCATTAGAAACCAATTATGAGTAAATTAAAGGTCATTCCACCCACATCCACATGATTCCACAGACATGGCAGAATGAAATAGTTCCTCGCAGGAGCATCTAATGAAAAGTGCTGCCAACTATCTGTCTCCGGATTCCATTAGACTTAATTTGCATGTTCATGGGTAACTATTTACATAAATTTAGAAGATGTTCAAGTCAAACTAACCATAAATAACTAGATTTATCATACCATAAGGTTTAATTTAGTTTTGCTATGGCTATTATCTAAATCTACCATTAATGTCTAAATCTTTTACAGCAGAAAATGATGAACAAAAAGGATTCAGACACAAAAAAGAGAATCAGAGATTGATCTTTAATGTCTACAATCTAATTATTTGCATAACAGAACTGGAGAGAAATGTCATATTTGATCATTATTTCCATGTTGCTTTGAATTTTTTAATGGTGTCACTTTGTTGTTCTATGGTTTATTGACATCTGAGTTGAGAATTAGCTTTAGTACCATGAAGGCCTGACTACATTTCAGTGGGCATATATTGATATAAACATGATGAATTTGGTTGCAGCGCCATTCTTTATAATGTGTATATGTATCATTAAAGCAGTAGACCAACGGTAGCCTATATTATACAAGTGATATAAAACAGAAAAAAACAATAGAATTACCAATAGTAATTGTGTTAATGACAACTGTCACCAAAATTTGTCATTCACTCACTATCTGGTAGCTGATTGGTCATCTAGATGAGTTATGGTCTAATAATTTCTGTGGATTCTGTTGGGTTTCTGTAAATTGACTTAGTCTGGTTTTGACCAACTCTATATATAAAATGTCAAGAGATAACTTTTTTTTGTGATCTGGCGCTATATAAATAAAATTTTGATTGATTGAGTGATTTAATTGGTTTTCCCCTGTAAGTCGCTTTGGAAAAAAGCGTCTGCCAAATGCGTAAACATAAACATAAACATAATACACAGAGAAACACCTGTTGGTGTGAAATCTACACAGACAAAGTAGCAAAATGTCATTAACACACTTTGTCTACCTGTGCCATTGATTTGTAAATTACGTTAAGCTAAAGACTGTGCTGTTATAAAAGTATTTAAATGTAGAGTAAAACTTCTAACTTAAGATTTTTCAGACTGTTGAGCTTAGTAGCCTATGTTTAGTTACATAAAGTTGTCTTGCGTTGATTAATGTGTTATTTCATGCTGTCTTCTAACTGGTAGTTAAACAAATGTAGGTCATAGCAGCCTAAATTTCTGATACTGTCAGAATTGTGTCCCAGGCTGTGATTGATAACAGACCAGGTCAATGGCCATCTGTGATCCTTCCTCCCCAATGAACCACCGTTCTTCAGCCAAAACCAATGATATTGCCATGTTTTATCATCTTATTACACAGTGTATGCCTGCCTCAAGGGATGGGAGTTGAGATGTTCCCTAGAAGTCATTCAATTTGTCATTGTGTAAAAGTTGCTAAATATAGCGAAAAACCATTGGTGACACAGATAAATTCAGCTAATGTAAAAACCAGTGGAGCCAGTGTGTGTAAATGATTGTGTGTATCATTATTGTGTATGTGTGTGTGTATAAATGTGAGATGATCACATGAAATAGTTATCAGTTCAACCTCTTCTTCAGAGTTGGCTTCCTTTTGACTCCCCTCTGCACAGGTTTGCATCCTCTGTGTGTGTAAAGCAACCTCCAGAGTGTGTATGTTTGTGAATTTACCGCCTGATGGCGACTGTCAGGGCCTCAGGGGAGCTGGCGCAGGGACAGATGACCTCACCTCTCAGACCTTTAGTCTGAAATACATTGAGGAAGGCATCGCAGGACGAGATAGACCCTGACAAACAGAGACAGGAACAGAGTGAGAGCCCTGCTTGGATTACACCTGCTGCAGCATTGTGTGATGTGATGTACAGTCTACAGGTGGAGGAAACACTTTCATATGTGCTCCAACAAACACTGACAACCTCAAGTACCTAAAAACCACATTTATAATTACTCAATGAGAAGTAAAAACTGAATCTACAGACTGTGTTTTAATGGTAAGCAAAATAAAACATTTAAATGTTCAACACATATTCATGCAGATTCTCTTGTTTTTTTCCTTTTGGTACTGAGTTGTGGAAAACAGAGCCCATGTAAACACTTGAGAAGAGAGTGTATCAATGACTTTAACAACAAATGGAGAAGATTCAGGTAATTACAATAAAAAATACACAGCATACTCAAGCACAGCACTCAAACACAGCTCTTAGAGATAATTAATTTACAAATATAGAGGATGTTGACTCAGGCCTTCGCATTAAAAAAAGGTGAGGAAATTTCTCCATTCAAAGATGCATCGAGATCCCATAACTAAAGCATGAAACCAGTGAATATTCACACCCCTACTTATAGCATTTACATACTGAGATGGATCATGCACATAATGGAACAGAAAAAATTCATCTATTTATATTATAGACTGTGGGAGTGTATAGACATGGACAGTATTATAGAAACTTGCCTATACATTGAAATGCACTGAGAATCCTAAGCCCAGATAAGACCAAAAATTCACAAAACAAGTGCAACCTACAACAGCTGTCAATGCTCTGATCTGCAGGGTTCACTTCTACTAAGGAGAAGAAACATGGACCATTGAGACAGGATTTACCGGGGAACAGCTGATGCTAACACTGCACTTTGCCGTTAAAAGGTGAGCTAAAGCCCATAAATACTGACAAAAACACATTTAATGGTGCAACATTGTGAAACCTGTCTCTGGTGATGTGACAAAATGAGTCATGCCATCAGCGGCTTTGAGCCCAGTTCACACAAATGCAACCTTTACCTGCAACATTCTAAAACAGCTCCACCTTTATCTGAACTGGGCTTTCAACAAATCGATTTGTGAAGCCAGAGAGGGTTTACCTCAAGCATTGATAACAAATGAATTTTTGGTGATCTGATCCCCAGAGGACAGCTCAGGCATTAGAGTCTGTCTTCACATCTAAAGTGAACACTCATGATCAGATCTCAGCTCTACTGAACCACACTCTCATTTCCTGCATTTTGGAGGTACTACATGCTTATCAAATCTTATTTGCACAGGGACAGTATTACCTGGGAACCTCTGGTAATGTGTAATAATTGTGGAGATTGTCTGTGATCTTAATCCTGTGTGAATCTGCAATTTCTGTAATTTGTAAAGTAAAAATTCCATAACAAATTACTCACCCTGTTTCAACAAACAGAGGTTCTGTGATAATATTAACCCATGCAAATTGTGCAAACCAGCATTTATTCAGCCTAATTCTAGGCTGAGGACTATGAAGGTTGCTCTGATAATCATAAATGAATGTTTTAAAAGTGTTTTAGGTGGAAATCCAGGAGGCTAATGTCATGATATAACAAGGATGTTCACTGAAATAGCAAACTTAACTCTTTTAATGGTTCAAGTACACATATCAGTCTATACAAATAGGACTTTAGTAGCATTTCTTGTAACATTCAGAAGCGTGAATGATGAACAAAACATTATTTTATTGCATGATTATCTTTACTAGATACTATTATTGGATCTATTTCTGTTTTTCAGAATATGAGGATATGTGAATCAGTCAGTAAACTTTAAAGGATAATTTTGGCCCTAAAATTTGTTTTTATTGGCTGCCTTGCATGGTAAATTCTTCAGTGATGAAAGGTTTTTCAAATGCAAATTTCAACCAGAAGATGTATTATGTCTGTCAGAAATTGTCTTTCTCTTTATTAGAAACTGGGTAGCTGTAAATCCCCTATAATAAATCTCAGGGGAAGGGAGTTTTATCTCTTAAGATATTATTTTGCATCAAAGTCATTATTTCCATTTGAGAAGCCTGATATTAGCTGTCAGCTACTATCAGAACCAACTGAGATTGTGCCGCTATAGTTTTATACAGTGAAGTTAAACTAATGATTGCGCGATTGCTAAAGTGAAAGAAAAACCTCCAAAGCCAATGTGAGAGAGAAGACTGAGCAGGAATGGTCTGTTGAGTTTTGCCTAAATTTAGCCACATAAACTTGTATGTTATGTTGATCAATGTGTCATTTCATGTTGACTTCCTGTTCAATTTTAAGTAGACATAGGTTGCAGCAGCTTCTCTGATAGTAAGATAATCCTAAATTTCTGACACTGCCAGACTTCTGCCTAGACTGTCTTTACCCACAAGACCAAGTCAATAGCTGCTTGAACCTTCCTCAACATAGGACCATCATGTTTTAGCCATGACCAAAGTTAGCTACATTTTATCAAAGTGTAAAAGTTGCCAAATATAGCAAGGACATTGTTGGTGACACAGATAAATTCAATTAATGTAAACCCAGTGGAGCCGGTGCATGTAAATGAGTGTGTATATTATTACATGTGTGTGAAATAGTGTTTATGTCTGTGTCTGTCTTTCACTTTATTAGAGGGGGAAACTTTTAACAACCCAAAAAAATCTAAATGGGAGCAAGTTTTTCTTTTAAGCTAATATTTTCCCCAAAGTTAGTATTTCTTAATATTTGCTATCGGCCATTTTCACAACAAACTTCTCCAGATACTGATGACTTAAAAAACATATCAGCTGCACTACATAGTAGCCATATGAATTAACATGCACCTCCCTTATGCAGAGGATGTCAGATGAGTAAGCAGACCTTAAATATTAGCCAGGACATGTACACATTCACATATGTGCAACTTATGATCCGATTGCCTAAGACAATTGTTAAAAGCCAGCAGCGGAGAAGGCTATACTCGGCTCAGCATTGGACTTGCTGCAAGTTTCTACATGTACTGGATCATATTTTTATGGGAAATATTAAACAAATGTCTGCAGAGTGATACTAAAATAAAAACCTGTCTTGAGCCAACAGTGATGTAAACAATATACAGTTTCTTCTTGTTGGTCTAAAATCCATCAGTTTGGACCAGAAACTTTTATCACCTGCTGTTTTTTAAAATTATTTTATTTTAGTCTCCAGTCAGGCTGAAAACCATTTATTGTGCCAAATGTGCGTTGTCGGACACATTCTGCTCTATTCCTGTAGAGTGACCCAGTTTCCTGTCTTCCCTGGAGAGTTTTTCTATTCTCTGACATCCTCTATCTCGAATACACCTCACTAAACTCGTCTGTTAGTGAAAGAGCTCGGCAGTGGAGGTGCAGCGTGACCTTACAGGGGTTTGATCCGTCGGCCACCAGCAGCATGCGCAGTGAGCTCAGGTTGATATCCTTCTGGTCTTTGTGGGCCACCAGTGCCCAGTGCATGTCTCTGGACTTCACACAGGCCACTTTAGCTGCAGAAACAGACAGAAAATCTGCATTTAATCTCTGTGACAGACAGGTGAGTGGAGCGAAGGCAATGAGCTGAGAGATAGGAGATGTGAGGTTCTGACCTTTGTACTGGCAGACTTTCTGGATCCACGACAGAGGGTTGACCTTCATGAGCGAGTACGGCACGCTGATCACATGCATCATGTTCATCACACTCTGCACAAACACGACAAAATGAGACCAGATTTAAAAAGGTACTGCACACTTTAACATTTTTTGAGCTGTAAACTAAATAACATGACTGTGATGAGAGCACAGGAAAACCTTGCCGCACACTCAAAATCTCTTTATTCTGATATATATATGATATATATATATATATACCTTAACCCCTTCTTTGTAACTCTTTCTTTCTTTCTTTCTTTTTTTTAAATGCCACATCAGTATGTTACAGAATAATCAGTAACATCCACAGAATCACAGTTCATTTGGTTACGGGGCTGATTGACACATATAAGAGTTCAAACCCTCCCTCATTTTAGCCCCCAACTTCCTCTAACTATTGGAAAAAAGGTTAATATCAAAGTATTACTAAACACTAAAATACACTGTACATATTATTTTACTAAATTATGACATTTGGCTTAAAAAATTCTGTTAATTCAAGTCCACCTGTCCTTCGTCCGAATTCTTAAAAAACCTCTGAAGCTGTTTTATCCCTCTATTCTGAAACACTAGAGCCATACAAATGCAGTTATCTTGCTTTGTGATCGATCACTTAATTTGTTTCTAAGTTTCATTGCAAACTAACGCATTAGGACATCACAGTGACACAACAGAGGCTGCAGAACTGTTCTTTTTGTTGGGAAGCCTGGTAGGCTTAAGTGGCTTCACGGCTTTAGATCTTTGTCGGAAAAACTGTATGATGGCAAGAAAAAGAGAGGAAAATTATCCAAATATTTTTGCACACTTAAACAGATGTTGATTTTGAAAAAACTAAAAAATACAACCCTCAAACTAACCCTTTTAGAGCCTCATATGGTTCTGCTGAACTACTCCTGTCTCACATCCACACCTGGACGTTCAGACACTGATCACCATCATCTCGTGTTCCAGACTTTGCAGCCAATTCCAGAATCATGCAGTGGGTGGAGTTCAGAACTCAGAAAAGTTACACTTGAAAGAAAAATACCATATAACCTACTTTACAGACACATGTTAGGGTTGCTTTGGACAAAGAACTGTAACTTGGTTGTCTTTTTTGGGCTCCATTCTGGGTTCCTCTAGTAATGGATGCTTCCCTCATTTGAATGTCATTAAAAAATGTAAACAATCAGCGAAAACTACTGTGTGTGTGAAGCCTATGAGCTCATTTCACATTTTCTGTTTATAATGTTCATTCAGTCAGATGACCTGAAAATAATGAAATCAGATAACATGATAACATGTTTCTATAATCAAAAGTGTTCATCAACAGAACCTATTAAGCCCTGGTTTTGTCATTTTCAACCACATAAAGAGAGTGTCTATTGAGTTAATCCAACTGTAATACAGATACAGATAGAGATACAGATTAACTTTATTGTATTATGTTTATTGCAATATCAGTGTTAATGAGCTTTTCTGTGTCTGACAAAATGACTGAAATAGAACAACAAACAATTAGCTTATCTGAAGAAAAAAAACAAAAAAAAACAACTGGCAATGGGTTTGGTTATTTTTACAACAGAAGTTAATACTGATGCTTCATTTTGTCATCTTCCTTTTATTTGATAATGCAGGGCTGCAACTAACAGTGTCTGATTATCTGTTCTTTCTCTTTTACGTCCACTCACATACTTTCATCAATAGAACAAGGGACAGTGATTTAAATAGCAATTTCTTTATATCAAAAACATTCAGTTTGTGAATATTTGATAAAGAAAAGCATCAAATATTCACATCTGAAAGCTGCAAACATCACAATTTTTGGTTTGTGATTAAAAATGCATTAAAACTAATCAGTAATTTTTTTTTTCAACAGGCTAAGTGATGCTGCTCTAAAGAAAACTGAATATATTTGGGTTTTGGATTTCTGATGGAATAAACAGAGTTACATTTTATAGATAAAACATTAATCTGAATAAGCATTAAACTGAAAAATTGTTGCTGCAGAAATTTGAAGTACATGGTCTATGTTTACACAGAAGAAATGTGAAAAATGAATGTATTCTAATATGCAGACAGTATTTTGAAGCTCAGAAACAAGCATAAAATCCATTATCTCCTTAATCAATAGAACTTCACATTGTGACCCTTTACTGTTCCATGAAAACTAATAGCAAATAGTACTTGTGACTTAATATGTCTTCATTACCATCCAAATTTGGTAAAGTTTCAATACTTTTATTTTGAAAACATTTTGGTTGTAAACCACTGTGATTAGTTTGAGTCATTTTTGAGAAAAGAAGGAAGAGAAGTTCCCAGATTTCAAGTTCTTAAGTGAAAATATTTTCTGGTTTCTTTCCTATTCTGTGACAGTAAACTCAATATCTTTGGGCTGTGACCAAAATAGGTACTTGAGAATGCCATGTCATGTCACGTCATGACACTTTTCACCATTGTCATCTTCTGTGTTGTGTCTTTCCAACTGAGGCCTCTTTTCTACTTTCTTTATTGAGGTAAATTTTTAGAGACTCTTCCTGAAAACACTCTTCTTTGATCTTAATTAGGACAATGAATTGTCAGAACAATGTATATATGTGTACATATATTGTGTACTTTCCTTTACTAGTTGGTGACCCAGTAACAACGGCTCAACAGGCTATTTTGAAAGCCTAAGTTTGACCCTAAGTTAAAGCAGGACAACATTTTACCGTGTGTGTGTTGTAAATGTCTGAGAGCTGTTAAAACAAATGCCCCCTTGGTGAGATTATTATAGTCTGAATCTGATTTATTTATTTATCAACTGAAAACACACTGGTCATTATAACCCAGCTCTGAGAGGAAAAGGGTGAGAAACCGACAGGAAGTAGGGGTCATGACCTCTGACCTCTGCAGGGCGGGTCTTACCGTCAGGATGCCGTGCCACAGGCCAACGTCCTTCTTAAAGTCTAAGACGTTCACAATGGTCTCAGCTAAGGAAAGAAACAGAAATCATAAACTCTATTATTCTTGTACATGTGTGTGTTTATCTGTGTGTATTTGTGTGTGATTGTGCGTACCCTCAGTGTAGCTGCAGGACTGTGTGAGGGCCTGGCAGTGTGTGAGCAGCGCGATCCTTGTCACCGTGACTCCCAACACACTGCCGTCCTTACAGGTTTTATACTGCCGCACAGAAGCAGATGTTAGCAGGACTCAATGTTTTCATCAATAAAATAAATACAAGAAGAGTGAACATGTCGCCAACATGTTGACACAGATTTTCAGAATAATTAATGTTAAGTGTATTCAACCAAGCTAAGACTTTTTAACACATTTTTAATGGGACATCAAGTAAATCTACCACCAAACTTGACAAATTATATTAAAACTAGAAGAATTTCAGTAGCATTTTGTAGTAGCAGAAAAAGACAGAAGGAAATATTTAACCCTCAAAGACCTAAACAGCCGATGGTGACCAAACGCATCTACTGACCTAAAACGGTTAATAACTTAGGATCACTAATCCTATCAATACATTGAAATAATTCAGGTAAAATGCAACGTCTCAGCTTTTCAGGTGATTCAGATATGACTCATTTGGACGTTCAGAGGCTCTATAGTGAACGTGAAAACACTGTCATCTTCTGCAACATTGATTGACCAATAAAACCCATGCATTTCAACAAATGACAGTGGATGCTTGTTTTTAAGTTCAGTTAATGATATATTTTGCTGAAAAGTCACTTTTCCCTCAATTTTATGTTTTATTATAATAACCTTTGAATTTCCTCTGAGCTTTTATGAACAACTACACGATCAAGAAATTCAATACAGGAAAATACCTGATATTCAAAATGCAAACCATAACATAAGAATAAATGGTGATAAATCCCTTAGGAAAAGTTACATTTAGAGAAAAATTAATTTGGAGGTTGCCACAAAAATAGTTTTAGGTCTTTCAGGGTTAAATAATTACATTATATTCTGTACCAAGTAAGCAACAGAAAAACAGCAACTCCCTTTGGAAGTAAACACCACAATAGTAGAATTTGGAATGTAAAACCCTTTGAATCCACATTTTACTAAACATTTGTATTTATTTATTTCCACTGGATATTGCAAATATATTTATGTTACTCAAATCTGCAAATCAAATTCTGACCAAAAATTCAGTTATATTGGTTTGTTTTGAGACAAATTCGGCTTTGTAGCCTTTCAATCCCAGATGTTTATATGATTAATATCAATATAATTAATAGAATTTTTTTTCTTTTTAAGTTTTATGATTAAACGGGAGTAGCATAAATAGTAGGACAGACAGAAGGGGAAAACAGAATATAACTTAGGAAAATATACAGGCAGACGTTTAATTTGTCCCATCTTATAGCAGGAAATAATTCAAGCATTCAAGCATTACGTGTTACCAAGTAAGTTGACCAGATGATTAGGTTTGTGTGTTTGTGTCTTAACTGACCTCTATGTACGCAGTGTCGTTGTTTGCATCTTTAATGTGGGGAAACCAGTCTCGGGGAGGTTTGGAAAGGTGCTTCGACTCTGTTACAAACCACAACAACTTGGGCCAACCTGAAGAAAGAGAGAGACCGGACAAGAAGAAAGATGAGAGGATATTTCAGTAAAATAGTGAACACTATAATTATCTCCTTATCGCTCGGCACGAATCACTAATGTTCAGTTCACCTCCATGAACTGGGATGAGGTTTCAATAAATCAACTCAAATCTGGAAAAATAACATGGTTTTATATAAGATGAAGAATTAACTCAGGCACAGACTTAAGAGCAGCACCAAAGCTGAAAAAATGAACAAGAAAAACTCTTCTACCATTGAAAAAACATACAATGAACAGAATCTGGTAATAAGCTTTTTAAAATGAGGGGTTGTCTATTATGTGTGAAATTGAAAATGCATGTTTCTTTTCATTTGTTGCTTTATTTGACAGGGACAGCGCTCATTAATCAGGTGAAACATAAAAAGCTTTAAATGAGCCAGAGTTCACAGACAGGGCTAATTTTCATCTACTGTCCCTGGACTGATGATGAAAGGCAAGAAAAAAACACAGAAAGAAAAAATCACCAGTATATGAATTTATAATAAAACAAGGGGGGAAATTCAAGTATGGTAAGTGTTGATTTCTCTAATGTTGACTGGTAATAAATTCCATGTTCTGGATTGCTGATATCAAAAAGCAGTTTTTTTTTCTTCTTCTTCTGGATGATGATAGTGAGAGAAGGAGCAGTGTCATGTAGAATTTTAGAAACTAAAGATTAAAATATAGATATGAAGGCTGTTTGCCTTCTGATCGACAAGTTTTAAAACATGTTAATAAAAAAAGTTCTCAGTGGATAAAAAATATTATAAAAATATGTATTTCTTTTAAAAAAATATACAGATTATAGTCAAATAACAGAAAAAAGGCAATTACAGCATCTACACCCCTCAAAAAAGATGGGCTATCAGACAGACAGATAGATAGACAGACAGATAACATCCTCAACTCATACATCACTGTTAACTGCTATGATTTGTCAGTGTATACCAGAATACCATCACAACAATATGAAAAATGGACCACAATAAACAGACAAAAGAGAGGTTTCACTGTAGAAAACTACTAGATTAAACACGCTGCCAGTGGGAAGCTAATTATGTTTTAAGTCATAATGTGGTGTTGACAAGTTCACTTTCTTTTGGACAAATGTGTATTTGCTGATGGTGCAGACAGTGTGAGCTGTTGGAAAAGTAGAATGAGGGGAATGAAATCGATCATGGGTAGCATCGTTCTAGCAGAAAGAAAAAAAAAAAACTGAATAATGAAGATTAATGAATCACTAAATATACTCTGGCACCTTTTAATAGACAGTAATAAGTAAAGCCTGTGTTAGGAATAAAGAGCTTCAGCAGCTAAAAATTTAAAACTAATCTGTTATTTACCTACTATTTAAGTCTGGATAGGGTATGATTAAGATAATACATATGATTAAGTATGCATTTAGTAATTATCCATAAATAGAGTAGGTGATAGGGAAAAAATAAATCTTTATTTTTTTCTAAGTAATGGACAATTTACAATTTTTCAGTTGTTTTCTGGTTCAAAAGTACTCTTTCGGTACTTAAATTATATGTCATTTACAGCTGAAGAAACACATTCATAATTAATATATTACAAGAAGAAAAGACACTGAATTCTAATAATCTTGATTTTGCAATTTAAATATTTTTCATGGTTTTCACAAAATAAAACCTCAATAAATCGAATTAATTCAATATATTGGCATACCTTAAAGGAAAAGAGGTATTTTTGTTATCAACTAAATATTGGACCAGTTTTTCTTAAAATATTCTGATAAGAACAGGAATTGATAAAATACATTATGTGCAAACCTAATAATGTCTAATATTCACAAAAGAACATGGACTGGAGACTGCCTCCAGAACCATTACAGCTTTAAAATGCAGGAAATAAAAGTCCTTCTTTTAGCAACTTTATACTTTTCCAGTTGTTTCAGTTCTCATTCTTTGTGTAATCAAATTATTTCAAGTCTAAATGACAAAATGTTGCCTCCATCTAAGGTCAGATGATCAATAAATCACAACCATTCATAATCCTGCTCTATTAACAAAGAGCAATAGGCGTCTTAACCTGTTTTTATCTGTGTTATTGATCGTTTCCTCTGAGCTGTGGATGATCCCGACCCGCTCTGTTAACCCACCAAGCCACCCCTCCCCCACAGTTCTTCACAATCCACATGATTAATGATATTCGTCCTCACCTTTGAACTGTGGGATCTCTCCTGTTGCGCTCTTGGGCAGACCTTTATGACAGGCATCGCTGGTCAGTGCCACGGTAACGCCACAGCTGCCCAACAGGAAGCCAATCTGTTGGCTGCCGGCATCCTATTGGACAAGACAAGAGAGGGACAAGGATGGTTTATTAAAAACATAATGGTAGAATTTATTTATGTGGGCAGAATATTATATGAAGTGTTCTGCAAAGTTAACTTGAATCAATAGAAATATGCAGTAGAATGTTAAGCTACCTACGCCGTTTGCCACTTGATTGATTTACAGGGTGTCCAGTCTGAAATCTTTTCACTTATAACACAGGGATCAACTGCAAAGCTCCAGCTAGCTAAGTGAAATAACTAATGAACTAATCCTTCCAATTTACTTCTACTAAGGAATAGTGAAGGACCTGGACCAAGTAAGAAACTAAAAACTTACCATTTCTATGCGGAATGGGAGGAAGACCTTTTTTTCACTATGTCATCTTGCAGTTATTCACGGTAAGTCTATTATATTGTATATATGAAGGCTACTCAGTATATAAATAAATATATAGCAATTTTTAAATAGAGGTAGGTCATTTTGACTTGGTCATTTTTAAAGTAGGTCATAAGCTGAAAAGGTGTGGGCACCTCTGCTTTATATGTAGATTTTCCTTAAACATGTGCTGGTGCGGACAGCAATCTAATAGGTAACACACTGACTTATACAACTAAGGATATAAGAAATGAAGGATAATCACAGCTCAGGTGTAAGTCTACATCATAACTTTATTAGTATTTATGACTGTCGTCTGTTTATTTTTTATAGAACGAATAATAAAACATTTTTGGCCAATCTTTTACAGCACTAACGAAGACCAGAAAATTTGTTATTGTTATATGTACGCTTTCCTGTTGTGGTTTATCCACTTCTGAAAAAAATAAAGGAACGTAAAGTTGATATCTGTAGTTAAGAGGTTCTAGTAAAAGAATATCAAGTTTACAAAAACAGAGGTATTAAATATATAATCTAAAAGAGTCAATAAAAACCTCAAGCTGCTGGAGTAAACAATATTTTAAAAATTCCAGTTGGTATAAGTGGATTTTATTGTGGCACTGACTCAGCTGAACAGTTTATACCGCAGTGTTGGAGAAAGCATGAAAATAAAGCTGAAACCATGAGAGTAAAACAGTTGAGATACAAAGCATCTGCTGGTGATTCTGTTTGACTTTATGTGTCTAACCCTTTGAGTTTCATGTAAATCTGCTCACATTTAGGCTTTAAAGTTGTATTATTTTAAAGGGAATGTGTTGATGAATAGAAGATGTTAACTGTCTGGACTTTATTTACCCACACATACAGTACTGGTGTAAGAAGCATAGTTTCAGAGTCTTTATGTTAAATCCTGCAGCATAAATGCAGAACAGGGGGAAAGGGTTCAAGGGAGACTGCCAATGTGGAGCAAAAGGCATTTTCTGCTGCAGCAGTTATCACTCAGAGGCTTCAAAACAAGAAAACTGACCACAATAAAGCTTAAGACTCCATAACTGAGATGATACATGGGATATGTGTGTATCTACAGGTGTTTATGAGAAACATGTCTGCCAAAGTTTTCATAAGAATAGTCCACATTCATACGGAGGCAGAAGCATTGTGCATTAATGGAAACCAAATCATCGGCAGATATTAGGGTAAAGTTGTCCATTAGACACTAAAATAGAACATTAACTGGAAAGAACGAATAAAATCTGTCATCCAAGGGGTAACTTTAGAAGTATCCCACACTCTGTGCTGTAAAAGTTTGTCTTTTGACACTCACATAGGGACTTTAATGTAGCATCGCCTTTAGCGGTCTGTTAGTATACCCTGGTGTTCATTCACATGTGAAAATGTTCCACCAAACACTGTCCTGTGAAAGGACTGTCAATATATCCATTACCATAGTAATAAACAGGGCCAGACCTGTGTCCAGCACTGGCAGAGCATAAATGAAGTGAGGAGATCTGAATGGTAACTGTATTCTACATGTTATTTTAAAATATCAATCACTGCGGTAAATAGGAGGGCTGGGTTTAAAGAACATATGTTTTTACAAATTGGTCTTCGCTGAAATGATTTGATGTCAATGAAAAAAATGGAGATCATTTTTTTAATATGGATGAGTAAAGCTTGAGGTTTAATATCATTAGTTACTTCAGCACTAATGAAAGCACTTACTTGTTGGTCACGTTAAATAAAAAATTGAATGTAGCGTTAGTTCAAGCAGGTCATGAAGTCAATATCAGCCACATATCAGCACATGATTGACAACAGTTGATCTCATGCCAGCCCACATCAGCTGATTCTCTTCTGTGCATCCTATTAGCTACTATTTAACTGCTCCTTTTTACAGACAAAGCATATACCTCAATACTTCATGCTTTGTCTGAGAAAAGGAACAGTTAAATAGTATCAAAAAGAAAACAAATTGAACCTAAACTAACTATCCTACAGGTTAATTTTAATCAGGGTGCCATATTTAAGCTCCTTAGCTATCATTGCTACCTCAGCTCCAGCTGCACTCTTCTGTTCCCTATAGGAGGGTCTTGTTGGACTCTTGGTTTGTACTTCTTGCTGAGGCTTTCAGTATTTGCACATGGAAGGACTGAGTACTCCCATGGAGCATGCAGATGAAATAATTTGCTTTTAATGAAACTGTTCCTGACAAAGCAGGACATTAATGTAACTGCTTTGATGTCAATATCCAATGCAAACACTACTATTTTTCCTAAAGTATCAGGTTAGGGAGCTCTTTGTACAATTTTCTGTTTTATTTCTCTGAGGATCTTTTTCATATTCAGAGCACAACTGGTAATTGAATTAAATTAGAAATAGGAAAAGGTTACGAAGTTTGGTTTTCTGAAACATCTGTGGTATTTTCCAACCCAAAATACATGAAAAAAAAAAGAAAAAAAAAAAAAAAAACCAAAACATTTCAAATGTATCATTACTATCTCTGTATTGTCATCTTGTTTATGTTGTTTCCATTTCTATCAGTCACAAAAAAAAATCACTATGAATCTAAATTTACCCTGGTATGAATCATTTTGGGCTTTGCTATATTTGTTGTTACATGAAAAGAAGAGGTATCCTTGGTTGTTGTGTTTCTGTTTTCAGCAGCATTAGCGTCTGCCTGAAGGTGTAAAAACAATGTTTCGGCAGTAGGCAGTGTCACTCAGATGTCCACACAAACACAAGCGAAATAAAAACACAGCAGGTGTTTGGAGCTGAAATGTGCGCCTGGGTACGACGAGTTCGAACCAGATGGGATTAACATCACACTGCAACACTGTAAAAAATTAAATTACCTGACCTCCCAGAGAGAAGCTAATCCTGTATGAAGTGAGGTGAGGGATGGGACAGATAGGAGAGAGGAAACGATGGCTAAAGAAAAACAGCAGTGAGGGAGGGTACTGTACCTTCCGGCTAAGGGGGACCTCTATGGGAACGGGGACCACCTCGGCAAGCAGACAGCCGTAGAAGGCCACCATGAACGCCACAGGGTCGTTGTTGGGAAACACCAGCGCCACCTGAGGGAGGTCAGAAAATGTTTATTAGACATACACCTTGTACAAACAATTTTGGATGAAATAAACATGAACTAAAACTGCTGAATCTTCACTTAGCCCTGTTCAAATACACTTAACAATACAAGAAAGGCAAAAAAATGTCAGAATTGTATAACTGTTACAATATCTTTGGTACTGGGGTTTTGGGAATAGTCAATTCATACAGTTGGGAAAAAAGTTTTTGGACATCCTTAAAATTTTGCATCTTAAATATTATTGGAAAATATTTGTGGAAAAGTCATTTTTGTGTTTCAAAAGGTGTGGCTGCATCAGAGGCAAATGTGTTTTTGTTTATTGTTAACAAGAAAAAATAACAAAACTAAATTGATAGGTTCAACATGTCATGTCCTGGATGTGTTTCATTGTCTTACTGAAACATCCAGTTATGACCTCAATGGTACAGAGCATGTGCAGAAGGGAGCATACGGGTTTGGAGAATGGCACAATGCTTGGCAGAGTTCAATGACTTAAGGGTGATTCTGAATGCAAATATATCACAAACGTATGGGGTGTCCAAAAACATGTTTCTACCACTGTAAATGCCTCTGCATGTTCCACACTGTCAAAACGTCAGCCGGCGGCCAATGGCTAGTTCACAGTTTTCCATAAGAAGAAGCATGTTATAGTTGTCAACAAATGAATATTTCATGGTCTGCTTTTATAGGCCCAACTCACACAAACAGAATGACACTCCCTATTTGTTTACACCAGTGTGTTTCTGCTCCAAACCCTCCAGACATATGTTATTCTTGACACATGCAGAAGCATGTACTGATGCATGTCTGCTAACAAATACCTGCATACATGTAAAATCATGATTTGTTGAACCTTGCGATGGCTGCTGAATATAAGTATATATTTAAAACTACAAAACCTTAAAGTACATGTAAACTCTGTAAACACTATAAACTTCACCACAGTGATCATAACAGTTGTTACCTGCTTTGTGACAGGAAAACTTACACAATCCAAAAAAGCACAGGGTACCTAGAAAACAAAAACTAGAAAATTTGCCTTTTTCAGATTTAGGTTTTAGATCGTGAACTATGAAAAAACACCCTGTTAGGACATGACTCATGACTAGAATCATAAAACAATCAAAAAGTAATATTTAAAGTCCTGTGTATACCCTGTGTAGCTGCCACCCTATATTGTAACCATTGTACTTGGAGACTTGACCTGGATCCTTGATTTTAATAGTGGTTTAACTGCAGTGGTTGACTTGGTACTTAATGACACTGGAGTACATTACCCTGTGAGTTAGGGCTGGGTTACATGATCGATCTCACTTTGCCATATGATCTACTTTTCAGAGGGATTGTACAAATTATGTCATTAAAAAAATATAACATTCCTTCTCAGCTACCATTCATTTTCACTGGCCAATTTATCAGTGTTATTATGGTATTTCCAGAGAGTGCTGGAAAAAAAATCATTAGTGAGTTCATTTCTGTCTGTTTATAGCTATCGGTTTCAGTCCAGATTCATCTATAGTTTGTGTAATATGTTGTTTTGCCACTGCATAAGAAACACTAATATATAATATGGTAAATAATAAAATTTTAGTCTGTGAGCTACGAGTTCTGCTTCTGATTTAAACAGACGCTTTAGAGTAAAGTTAGGGTGAAAACATTTTTTAAAAATTAATATAAACATCCTGCTGGACAAATTAGGCCACAATTTAGGTAAATGCAGTTGTATGTACACAAAAATGTGGGGAGTTTGTTTACATCATATAGATATTGTCAATATAATAATCCCAAATGCTGGAACAAGTACAGTTTTTACTCAAATACAACATTACACTGTCTAAGCCTCAAGAAACTACAGAAAAAGGTGTACTTTGGTTAGTAAGGCACCTACATTTTAGAATAGGAGGGCAAATTGTGATTCCGATCATGGGTCAATACCCTTCTTCAAAAGATCAACATATGACCTTTTGGCCAGATCGCTCTGCCCTAATATAAATCAATATATTGTAATAATAGTGTGTGATATTGCATGTTTTAAAACACATTTTATGTTCAAACGGGACCAAAAGTGATAGCCTCAGCTTGGCATTATAGCAATGTGTAAAATTGTGTCTGGTTGGGAGATGAACAGTTTTCTAAACCTATGCCAGACGTATAACTTAGACAGAACAGATTTCTACTGCTACCTCCAGCTCTGCAGTTACTTCTGGAAAGAGATAAAAGGACCAAGCTCAACTGAACCATCAGCACTCACTAGAGTCTTTACTAATGCTTATAAATCAGGGAATAACAAGGGCATTATAAGCAAGCTATACTCAATTATCTCACCTCTGAACAAACATTCAACAATACACATTAAATAAAAGTGGGAGAAAGAGATTAATATAGATATAACAGAGGAAATGTGGAACACAATATGGAAAATGCAAATCTCCTCCACAAACTCACTAACTTGGAGAGACTTTAGCTGGAAAAACATTACTTGTTATTTCATAACCCCTAAACAGAAATCCAGACAAATGGGGACCTCACTGCCATGCTGGGGGTGGGGTAGAATAATGGTGGACCATGCTCATATATTTTGGGCTAGTGCCTTTATCAGGCTGTTTTGGGTTAGAAGTGTCCAAAACAGTCTCTAAAACACTAGGCTTTGAGGTTAATATGTCTTTTCCTACACCATACCTTGGACTTCCCCCAGGGGATTTAAACAAGAATGATTCTTATTTACTAAAGATTTTTATGGCACCCAGTAAGAAAGCTATCACAAGATGCTGGCTTCAAAAACACGGCCCTTCTGTGGACACCTTTATAAATATTGTGAATCAGTTACATAATATGGAGCAGATCACTTATAATCTGAGTCTACAAAAGGATGTAGGAGAAGGACATTGGGAAAGTGGGCCCTCTTCTTAGCTCAGTAACTTCAAAAATGCTACCTGCTTAAGCATGTGTAATCTATATGCATACACATTTACACTGTGTGAGAATGCATATTTATTTATGTATTCATTTATTAATAATTTTTCCTATGTAAGTTGTGACCCCCTGATCCTGTTGTTTTTGTTATGTATGTTTTACCATGTTTGTAGTAAAATAAAAAAAAAAAAATAATAAAGTTTAAAAAAAAAAAAGGGGGGACCAAAAGTCTAGTATTTATCCTTCTCTACTGTTACACCTGCACCGTCACTGTATAATCTATGTAACACGTCTGTACTATGATTGGACTGAATATCTATTAGGTAAAACAAATATGTAGTTTTCAGTTGTTAAGCTTACATTAATCTAGAGACAGATATATAGTCCATAAATACAGGTATACATAGCTCAATACATAAATATATGTAATTACTTAAAAATTTTCAATTAAGGTGAAATCATAAAACCCAGATTAGTGTTTCCTCTTTTGACAAAGTTATTGGAAATCGAGAGGAAAATTTGAACAAATATAGCAGTGATATAGGATTTTAAAATCTTGCTAACTGCTGTGAAATTAAAAGGACCACAATCCTCTTCTTTACTAGTACATAATGTTCATGTCTCTGAACTCTGTGACTCACCCGATCACCCGGTCGCACCATGGGCTCCTGTTTGCTGCCCAGTTTGTGGAGGATGTTGTAGGCCAGTTTGATGCTGCGAGACCACAGCTTTCCTGCAGAGAGGAAGGTGTGAGAGAAACAGAGGGGGAGTTCACAGGATATGAGTTTATTTTATTTTCAGGACAATAAGAGAAAACAATTTTGTCTGTAACCAAGGATTACTTTAAGGCACTATTCTGCTGATTAGTAGAAAAATATAAGAAACAGACATTGTTTTCCACCCGATCTTAATATTGTATGCGTGTGACAGAAAAAAATTAAAAACACAATGTATGCCTTTTAAAAGTTCCTAGGATTTGTGTGACTTTAAAAAGCTGTTGATATTACATTTTTATGTCATTTAAATTCAGTGATTCTAAAAATGTATTTATTGTTTTCTTGATTTTTCAGGACACAATTAAGTATTAGAATATTTATTAAAATGGTCTCAAAAATGTAATTTCCCCAAGACAAATCATTTTATATTTTATTATTGTTCATTTAGCTGGGACAATGAACAATAAATATATTGTACCAGAAATAGCTAAGCTAGTTTTCATCTGTAATACGTGGAGAGGGGCCAGGTGACAAGCATGACCTACATGACATTCATGACAAGACAAATGCACGGTAATATACTACACAAATGGCTATGATGTAGAACATATATATATAAAACAAACCGAACATATAACAATTCCTATCGCAGTGCCTGCAACTTGAATTAATGCTACATTCCAAACAGGAAATCCACCATTAACAATTCATAAAATCCAAATAAACCCAATGCTAAGAGAAAACTGCAGTACTCTACCGTATGTGAGGACGTAGAGGGGCTTCCCTGCTGTGTCCAGGCTGGTGAGGCAAGGGGCTTTAGGGGAAATGGTTCCCCAGCGTTGGAGCGCCGCTTCCAGGGAAGGGGGCCAGTTTGTGACCACCCCCAGAGCCTCGCCTCGCACCAGCAGCATCTCAGCCCCCTCCGGCCGCGGCTGGTTGGGGTCTGGCTGCTGGACTGGAGATGAGGAGACAGATCATGTTAACAGCTCCCAAGGCTTTATTGTCACTGTCTGTTTGTCACAGGTCGATAATGAATTAGTTTCTGACTTTACAGTGGAGGAGCTTAACCACCGCATCAACCCTAAGATCGACCTTACTGTCCATGACAAAAACTCTATAATGCACAAGTGACGCAGTGACAAGCTACAAACCTCCAGGACAGGTTTCAAACAAATTCATAGTTCATAAAAGAGACTTTCATAGAATCAAGAGAATTTATGATTATTTGGTATTTGACCACACAGATAAGTGAGCGTGGTTTAGGTGTTAACAAGTTGTGTGTTGTTACCCTGGAATTACTCAACATCTCAAGGAGGATTAAACATTTTTGAGATGTGTTTTATCTAAATTTAAGACTGATGTGCAAAGTTTTTCTGATAAAAGCTTCATAAATGGTACAAGTGATACAAGGAGGTACAAGGTCATTTTTATACAAGAATATGGGTATCAGACTGAGTTAAATTTCATTCATTTTGCCAACTGCTGTAGATATGAAGTAAAAAGACAGGTGCATCATGGCTATACATACTTTCCTGAAGTACTATGGTGGATAAACATCTAATTCTGCTTGGTAAGGATACCCACAATGCATACAGCTGCCAAACACTGAAAGTAGCCTTCTAACCTTCTAGAAGTTCATCAAAGTCATCAACAAAGAACTCCCGTAGTGGAGGTCTGCGAGGCTGCTTCAGCGTGTTCACAAGCTGCTGAATCTTAGCCGACACACGACTGCTGACTGGTACACCTGAAAAAAAAAGAGCACACACGTATATTATTTCCCAAGCAGATGATCTGAACAGATCTTTCCTGAATGCGGACATTTTGCCTTGTAAAAGCAGCAAAGCACAGGTGTTACTGATGACTTAACAGTGACTCTGCTCCATTTAGGAGACTTTCACAACTTCCTTGTTTGGTTTAAACTTTCAAGTTTGAGTTGGGCCAAATCAGCAGGTGTGAAACTTCCACTGGACCAAGATGAGGACCAAAGAGGTGGTCTCAGTCCACATCACAATGAACCATGGTGAGATGAAAATAGTTTTTGCATAGCTCCAAGTTTTGGACCAATTACAAAACAGTAGACAATGCTATTGAAGCCAAAAAGAAGAAAGAAGGAAAAAATTATAAAGGAGTGGGGCAGTCAATAATAAAATTTAAAGGCAAATGCAGCACCCATAGATGATGACAGCAGAGTGTATTAGCCCACTAACAAAACTGCAGTGTGAAAGCAAAACTAGGTGAATCAAATTTATGCAATGTACCAAAAACTTGAACCCTAGCTTGAACTTTCAGGTGTGAAAATGCCTTAAGCTGCCATCTGGCATGTGCTGTTCCATGACAAAACTGATGCTTTTACATGGGATACAGCCATTATTAACAGCTGCATTCAGTATCACATACTGGATATACATGTATACTGTATACTGCTACTTCCTATGGCAGTACACAGTGCAGAACATCATACTACAGAGTCATATGACCAGTTACCTGACAGCTGTTGGCAGATGTATACAGACATTTACAAAATTTGAGTGAAATTGTTTAATAAGGTTGTTTTTATCATTTGCTGGTTGATACTTAGTGTTTGCTTGCATTTCAACATTTTAAACTGTAAGACTGCTATTTTTGCCTCAACTAATCATGTGTAAGAAAATACATCACAGCCATTTGCAGATAAGTGGTTTTATGTGCATACATTTACAAACACTCGTCTTCCTCACAGCTCATAACTGTTTGTATATAAGTCTCCTGAGCTGTATATTCAGTATCCTCCATACAGCTGTATATCTGGGGCTGCATGGTGGCTCAGTGGCTAACACGGTCATCTCACACTAAAAAGGCTTATGTTCAACCCCTGGTTGGACCTGGGTCCTTCTGTGTGGAATCTGCATGTTCTCCCCATGTTGATTTCAAAACCATTTATGCTAGGTTAATTCTGCTGTCAGTGCCCCTCTGATTTAGACCTTAAGTTGAGAGGCAGCCCAATGCGCCTGGTGTTACAAGATATACTAAATGCAGAGGCTGAATTTCCATATGGTGAAGTAAGCCAATTTGATCTTTATTTTATGAGGAAAACAGGACTGTGGGATACAGGATATCATACAGATAGTTTGAGTGATGCGATGAGAAATTTTCCCAGTGTCGGATACATAGATGCTAGGTACTATGTGTGTATTAGGATGGGTAAAATGAGAATGTCCCTACAGTAATAATAAAGCGAGTTAACATTAGTGTTAATCTTACATCTTCGTATGTTTTCAGTTTTGTCACAAGCTACTTTTAGTCAAAATCAGAATTAGTAGTTATAACATAGGTACAATATTTGAACAAGGCCAATAATACCACTAAAACCTCTGTGTTTTCTGTGTGAACAAGTCAAAACTTGCTGTGAAAAAGTTCTATCCTCCACTCCCAGAGGGCAGCCCTATTTCTTTTGAGGAGGGAGATTTCAACCAGGCAGAGCCTTCAGTGGACCACTGAGACCAGAATCTGACATGTGGTTCAAATCTGTAAATGCTTTTACAGTGTCCAGAAAACAAACGAATGCGGGTCAGTGTATTTCCTGGAGGAGTGTTTGGAGCCTCAGTTTTCTCTTCTCATGGGGAGAGTGCGAAGCGGCCCACACACTGGTCAGACTAGGACTTGCTGTGGTCTGATTGTGTGATTGTTAAGGCTGCTGGCAACAAACAGAGATGCTCACTCAGCTTCCTTTAAGAAGTAAAAAAAGACCAGTCTGTTCATCTGGGGGGCTGACATCAACAAGCACAGTTCAGTCCTCCAAGGCAGTGGTCCAGTTTGAACACCTCCTGATTAAAGATGCTATTTCTATCAGAGGGACAACTCTTACCATCACCCGTCTCCATGCGCTCTGCATTTCCATACTTCTGTGTGTTCCTGGCGATGGTTCCCATGTTGGCCATGTGGTGACGCTCAGTGTGGGAGTGGGATGAGTCCGACGAGTAGCCCGTCACATCCGGGGGAGCTGAGTGATTCTCTGAAAGGCACACAGATGGAGAGGGAACAGAGGGAGGGGTGGACAGCGGTGACTCACTGATCACATTCAGAGTTTTTAAGAGCCTGTTTTTACAGCAGCATCACCAGGCACTTAGGAAGAAAATGGGCATTATCCTGCATTTAACCTGTGTGGTAACAGACACAAGTATTTGTTACTGTTGTTTAGAATGTGAAGAGGCAGCAAGATGGACCCCATTTGAGTACAATCCATTTAAACACAGGAGATTTTACCAACTATCACTTTGTCTGTTTGCCTCATGATATAACAAACAACAGACTGGATACCCATACTGATACTGATACCTTGGCTTTGGCTTTACAGAAGATTCTTTATTAATACTATATTTCTTTCTATTTATGTTTCATTTGGACTAAAAGAAAGATTTAAAAAATGCATTACAAATCTTTTGTTTTGGTTTTAACTCCATATGCATTTTTATTGCAGTTCCATAAGATTAAATATAGAAACCCGTTTACCACAGTAGGTGGTAACTTGTAAGTCAGATAACACTTGTCCACCATGACTTCACTATGGGAACAAAAGAATCTAATTTTATTTCAAATGAGATACAAAAACAAGAAATAACAAGAAAAAAATACATTACACTAGACAACTAATAACAAAAAACTTTTCATCTGCTACTGAAGGAAATACATTTAGTTCTTGATTAAATCAGGTGCACTGTATTTTTCATTATGCACAAGTCATATATAGATATTAACAGCATATCACACTAGAGTTTTAGTTCTATAGATTCTTAGTGATCTAAATTCATAAGCTTTCGAAATCTAAAAGAAAATTTTGGTGAAGTTCAAAGTGATGCAAAGTTGAAAGCTAGAATTTTCACTACAATCTAGATTGGAGAACTCAGTAGGTGATCCAGTATTCCTCTCAAAGCTCAACTCTCTACAATTAAATGCTTGGGATTTGTTTGTGCAAGTGGTGCAAAGTTTTCCGAGTGACCATGGAGTCTCAGATTATGATCAACAAGTTGAGGATATGAATGGATGGGTTGCAGAAAGTCAGATAGTCCAACCAAATTACTGGGTTGAAGGCTAGTAACTGACCATGATTTCACACAAATCAACCTACAAATACAAATCATACCATCTGAAACATTTTTGAAAGAGTTAGAGCTTTTCTGCTTGGGTTTATTCTGGTGAGTTTTGCTTTATTTTTAGGCTTATTCTTCACTTGCCTTGATGTTCATATCTATAGGTAAATTTGACCAATTTATAATGAATTGAATTTCCCCTTTGGGGGGGATCAGTAAAGTACTGTAAATTCCGGACTATAAGCCACTACTTTTTTCCCATTTTTAAACACTGCGGCTTATACTCCGACGTGGCTTATAAGACGATTTTACCTTATTGCCTGCCACACCCCAGGGAAGAATCTGTCTATTGTTACCAGTTATGCAGGAATGGATAAGATTAACAACTTAACCTTTGTAAAGTTAATATTAACACACACAAAAGGGGAACTTTTAAGGAAAAATAGTAAACCTTCAAACGTTAATATTGTTTCACAAATATACAAAACAAAACTCTGAATGAAAACACCCAATAAAGCTCTCCAGAGACCATCATAAATTTAAAGCATCTCAGAATTAATGCGCACGTCGTGCGTAATCAGTAAAGTACCATAAATTCCGGACTATAAGCCGCTACTTTTTTCCCACGCTTTAAACGTGAAAATCCGTGAAAACGCGCCCATGGGATGAATTTGCAAAGTGTAAAAGTTGCAGTAAAATGATAGTAAGTGAAAATGATATTACAACAGACGTAATTACTTGTTTTTAATCTTTATATTTTAAAAATAAATCAAAAGTCCTATTCCAACGAAAAACAAAAATTTGTTCACTTTCAAGTGTCTTTCAAGTCATTTTAAGTCCGTGAATCCACAGCCGGCGCAAAAGCAAGTCAATCCCATATTGGCACGAATCCAAAGGAAACCCCGATAAGTCCACCGACAAAAAAAAAAAGAAAGAGAAAATGAGAAAATGTGCTTTTATTACTATCCTTTTATTGCCTCGTTTTTTGTCTTTTGTTTTTTAATCATCATATTAACAACGAATCAACCTATAGATATGACAGCAAGCTCACACATATCATTACATTTACATACAGGGAATAATTTCATTTGAACTCAAAGAAAACCTTTGTCCAATTACCGTCCAGTTTTGACGTAATGAAAAAAAAAAGGTTCCACTCGGTCCCATAGACTCCCATAGAAGCCAGGCTTCAACGGGGAAATGCACTGACCATAGATCGTATGAGGAAACAGTGCAACGGGAATGTATGAGAAGTGAACAACATCGAGTCTGATGATTTGTGATAAAGCTGATTCTGAACAAACTCGTCTGTGAGATGAACGTGTTTTAACACGTGTAGTCAATGAAATGTCAACACAACCAAACATATTTAACCATTTAATTTTCGTAATGATAGGGGAAGCCGGGTTTCTCTTGCAGTCTATGAGAAATCGCCACTGGTGGACGGCTGCGGCTTATAAACTGGCGCAGTTTATACGTGTACAAAATTGATTTTCTTTCTAAAATTAGGGTCTGCGGCTTATATTCAGGTGCGGTCTATAGTCCAGAATTTATGGTACATCTTATCTTATCTTATGAGTAATCCTCAAATTGTGAATATATAGTATATAATACATAGTAGAGGAATTCTGATTTCAGACTTGGAATTAGTATGTTGGATATAGTCAAGATCATTTGTTTTCCCTCCAAGAAGAGAAGAAAGTTCTTTTAGTTGTCTTGTGTAATAAAAACTTTTTTCTAGTAGTTGGGTAGTCTAGTAGTGGGGTAATTTAATAACAAAATTTGATTGTTTTCAGCTGATTTCTTTAACACACACAAAAATAATGTTTCTTGCAATAGCAAAACACAGTGTTTCTGAATATTTTTCATGCCCTTAAATAAAAAAGAAAATCAAGTACAGCAGGTTCTCTGTTTGATCAAAACTGATCTTGTGAATCATATTTACCCATGGAGTAAATCATAAAGCGACACTCGTGCAGTTGCATCAGGAACAAATTCAACTGTGACTGAAATTGAAGATGTTCTTTGAAGCACGTTTTTTTCCCTGTTTGTTACCTACCATCTGACTCCAGCGGAGGTGGCCACAGCATGTCGGATCCAAACTCACAGGATCGTCGCAGAGATCCTCCATTTTCTGCAACACTCAGAGCGCCCTTCCTCTTCAGAGAAAGGTGTCCAATACCTGGAGAAACACACTCAGAATGTATTTACACATGCACAGCCTACAAAACATTACTGTAGTAAATCGAAATGATAATAACCGAACACAAATGAACACAGGCTGGCAACAGCCCGTGCAACATTGTTTTTTCTCTGAAAAAAATCAAAATAAAAAAAATTGTAATATATTTATATTTGTTGTTTTGGACACAACCAGTCATAATGTGATCATTTTATAGATTGTTGCACATGATAGAACTGCTAATAATAAGAGAATTTAATTAAATCAAACAAATTATTATTTTCATTATCCTTTTTTTTTAAGTTTGGAAAACACATACTAATGACGCAATTTTGCTCAAAGGCATTAGTAATAGGCAACTAGAAAAGTATTAGGACTAGAGCTTTAGGATTTAGCATGGCACTATGACTTTAAAAAGCAGTAATGACATGAATGTTTTCATGAAAATCCAAGACATAAGATGACAAAAGTTCTGAAATTCAGGTGATCTCAAATGGAATAACCCATTATTGATTGGTTGATTGATTGATTGTTGACATCCATGATTAATTTAGTACATTCTAAAATGCCAGAAAACAGTAAATCAACCAACCAATGTGGAGATGATACCAGTTTATATAAAACAGAAAAAAGCATCAACTCTTCATATGTCAGAAGCAGAAACCAGGCTAATAGTTCTTTAATTAGTTAGTTAATTCATAATCAAAATAATTGAGCATTGCTTTTTCAGTTGATAAGCCTTTTAATAAAGTAATTTTTTGCAGAAAACAATGAAGATTTACAGGATTAACACAAATGTATTAAAGTAAAGAAGCTCTATGAAAGGAAAGGTGTACAAATATGGTAATTTATGGTAAATATCACAGAAAGTAAAGGTTAAAAACTAAAACAGTATCCTCTTTTGGCAAATAACAAGGTTTCCCTTGGTGAACGGAGGGTTTAGATGCTGTGGTTACAGCCACGGTCATAAGGCTTGAGCGTGATGTTATTTAACTAAAACCTGAGCATTTTCACATTTTTCACATATTTGATAAAAATACACCATGCTAGGATTTTCATCTTACTCTCAGACACCAGAATGAAAAAAGTGAAATAAATATGCTCATGGATAAAGCCACCCTTCACATTTTTGTGCAGTATAAAAATTGTAATCACAAAATAACACTGGTAATGAAGAGTATGATGCATAATTCAGCAGACACTGTGTTTAAGTGTTATAATGATGGAGAAACTCTGAAATATGTCATGGACTTTACATCCAGTAACAACTTAATGTTTACTAGCCAAGTAGTAACCAGCAAAGAATCAGAAAAAAATGAAAAGTGCCAGAGAAGATCCAGTAAAGACCCAGACTGGAGCCATGAGGTCTTACCATGGTGCGACTGGGACAAGAGGCTCTGCTGGTGGTGCGACTGGCCCAGGTGTGTGTGCGCCAGGTGTGTGTGCGCCAGGTGCGACAGGTGTGTGTGTGCCAGCGAGTCAGCCAGCCGCCCGGCGTTCCCGCTGCCTCCGCTCTGCGTGGACGAGGACGAGGAGGAGGTGGAGCCCAGGTGGGCGGGGCCTAACTGTGAAGGGCGGCTCATCCAGTGCTCCATGCCCGACATGTCGTCACCTGGCCCCGCCTCCTCCTCCGAGCCCGACGACGAGTCTGAGCACAGGGGGGACAGGCCTGGTGAGAGTTAGTGACCACCATTATATGTTAAAAAAAAAACACTTTACACAACATTTACACAATGTACAACAAATCTAAACATAAAGATTCAGCAGTGGTTTGATTTAAGGCTTTTTATGACCATTCTGAAGGATATTTAGGACCTATTTTATGTTCATACTGGCAAAAAAAAGTAGAATATGAAGTTCCAAATATTCTGATTTGATATTTTCTTTTCTGAAGTGTGGCATCTGCATTCATTACTTTCAACAAAACACTAAATGTGCTGTTGTTGGGACACATCTTATTTAACTTTTGCATCAACCGACTGGACAATGGTAATAATAATTAAGTTTCTATGATAATTATGTTTCTAAAAATGAGAATTGTTGTTTTCATTCACTTATTATGAGCTGTTTTAAATGTTAAGGTACATCACTATGTTTGAGAGTGGATCAGAATTAATAGTCCCTATAATGTAAAGAAAGAAAACAGAGACATGCCACATGGCTTCACATGAGCTAGATTCGAAGCAGCTGCACAGGTTGCATTAGTTCTCATGGGCTCCATGGTAGGTCCATTTTGTAGTCTTATAACAGCATTATTATCACACGCTTTTCACAACAACACATTTAGAAGAGACTAAGTCAAAGCAACTTAATAAGCCCTAAGCCATAAAATTTAGATTAATGTATATTAGACTTTTTAAGAACCTGTACAAACCCTGATGTGACTGTGAATACGATAATTCTGCAATTTTCTTGACTTCGTCGCTCGTAACAAATCCTACAAACACTGCTTCCCTTGTATGAGTAAAATTAATCTCATCTATCTGTGCTGTAGAGCTTCACTGTTGTCTAAAAACAATTAAAAACACACCACTGAGCCTTGTCGTTGCACAAGGTGATGTGTTTCTTCTTTAGGAGACACAAGTTAGATAAATAATAATTAGATAAGAAAAGCACTCCACAGTCTAAAATGAGTGGCACTTGTAGATTAGAGATGAGTCCCACAGACTGGACTTTGGAGACATTTCATTAAAAACTAGTGTTTCCTAAATAAGATACAAGTCCCTCAGTGCAACATCGAGGCTCTGTGATGTGTTTTTTGTCTTTTTCTGACAGTGGGGCTTGACAGTACAGATGAATTAACCAATAAACCATAAATCTGGTTACAGATACACAGAGGATGCTGTTTGTAGTCATTCATTAGGATGTGTTGACAATAACAAAGGTATAGAGAATCGCCTTCATGAATTAAATTATGAATTATGTGTACCAGGTTGAATTGTTGAGATATAACTTAAAGGGGGTGTTACTTTTAAGGCGAGTTAAATAGGCACAGAGAGAAGAACAGGATAAAACATCTCAAAATCGAGATAAAAATCATTTAACAGAACTGGAGGAACATTGAAGATCAGACTGAATTTGCTCCTAGATGTAAACAGAAGTGTCGATATAAATGTATCTGTGACAGAAAATGCAAAAACAGATTTTTCTTGCATTCTCTGGTCATTAATGAGCCTTTAGAGATGTCAGGTTTGTTTAAACTTATTCTCAAAGGTTAAAAAGCCAATTAGAAGCAAAAAGTTATTACATTTCCCCCATTAAAATTCAATCAACACTGGAATGAAGCTTTCAGCTGTGATTATGTTCGACCTAATGAGCTCATGTTGTCGCCAAAGGTCAGCTTCACTCTCCACTCTCAGCCATGTTTTTGTCGTTACAGGCACAAACGGTTAATAATTGGTATTTTTCCTTTTGCTGATGGCAGACGGATCGCAGCATTTCTGTGTGTGTGTGGTTTGTTTTCACTCTCAGTCTGTCAGTGGGTTTCCATGCCTCTGAAAATGTGCATGTTTGCAGTTTTTGGGTGAAATGAGAGTGTTTTGTGTCAGAACTAAAACGTCTGAGAACCAGAGAGACAGTATTACAACATAATCCTGTCTAGGGACGGGGTGGCCTCTGTGGGGTCACATTTTAGGCTTAATACAAACCACTTCTGCTGAGATAATGTGTGTGTGTGCATTCTGTCTTTTTCCACAAGTTTTTTTTAATCAAAAATTATTTCATACTCACAGGAAAAATATTAATCTGAAAATACACTCTAATTAAAATCTACTTTGCAATAAAACTACTAAGCATGTCATATGATCTGCTTCTAAAGTCTACACAGAAGCAGACCGTTTTCTTTTAGTTTTTATGCACTATTTTTGCAGGTACAACTAAAACCCCTCCAATAATCTTGACGTTACATTGAACTGATTAAAAAAAAAAAACATTAAAACTTCACCAATAACAAAAGGAAGGACAAGCTGTAGAGACAGATGTGAAGACGTGTGACTTTGTGAAACTGGTTGTGGCTGCTCATCAGAACCTACAATAAATTGCTTTTGGAACCTAATGATTCCTTTGTGTCTGAGGGTGTTTAAATTATGTCTGAAATGTTATGTTTGATTCCCTCTGGGTGTATTAAGAACTATAATATCATCTACGCTTTCAGAAAAGAAAAGAAAAGAAAAGAAAAGAAAAGAAAAGAAAAGAAAAGAAAAGAAAAGAAAAGAAAAGAAAAGAAAAGAAAAGAAAGAGAAGAAAAAGAAGAGGCCAATAATTCTTCTCATGTTTTAGGAGACAAGTATGAATTTTCCTCTGTGAGTGTAGCATAACTGATCAGAAAAGCATTTCCTTTCATTTAACTTTTAATTTCTTCAGTTTTTTACTGTGTCCTATGAAAATGTGTGTTTACACCTGTGTGTGTGTGTGTGTGTGTGTGTGTGTGTGTGTGTGTGTGTGTGTGTGTGTGTGTTGTCACCTGGAGGTGTGTATGCATCCATGGAGGTCTGCACCACCAGTGAGCGTCTTTTGGACGGCATGGGCACTGCCACCTTCCTCTCCACGTGTCGTGCCAACACGGCCTGCACTGCCTCGGTGTGGACATCTGACAGCAAAAGAGTCACACTGAAAAATACGTCCTCTACTGGTTGGGTGAATTCTGTTTTTGTCAGGATATTTGATATTTCTCAAGTATTATTTTGCTTTGGAAAAAAGGCTGACTATTGTTTTTCCAGTTACAGTATGAGCATGACTCGCTTTCAGCACCATTGTATTGCATTTCAACTTTAACACAACACAGGGTTAAATACTGTGATGCTGTCTTCAGTGCAATTGAAGCTGTAGGTTATAATTTCTTAAATAAAACAAGGGAAGATTTTTTAGGCAAGTATATTGTTGTTTGGACTCGAATCGGTGGTAAATTTATCAAGATAGAAAACTTAGACTCAGAAAACTTACTCCAGTGTTTTCAGAGATTTCCTGTTAGTTTGGCTCAGGACACCACATTGTGACATGATGGTACACACGCATTGCATCTACATTGAACTATTACCTGTATGATTTTAAGCCATTTTAACATCACTTCACCTCACACACCTCAGAGAAGGTGATACTAGAAATAGTTCCTGACAGTATCTGGTGGTCCCTGCTCTCACACTAAAAAGCCATGGCAAATTGCATCAAGTCAACCTGAGTCCATCAGTGGAAAAGTGACAAATAATGGTGTCTTTTTTCATCTTTGAACTACCTTAAACTTCAACATTCTTTCAATTTTATAACTGATCTTTCTTCTTCTTGACTTCTTTTCAGTATTCTTTTGCCCTTAAATTCTGTGATAACCTTTCACCATATTGTACTTTAAGCAGTCTGAGCAGAGAGATGACTTTTGTACCTCCTCCTGACTCGTCACAGAGATAGCAAATACAGTTTCTCTAGTGTAAAACATCTAAGTGGACTGGATCTTTCTTCTCATGAGATAACACTGACTAAAACCAAAATGGTAATGTCACATCAACACATTTTAACTCCTTCTTTATAAAGAACTGAAAACCTATTAAAAGAGGTAAAAATCACAACATGTCTTGTCATGTTGATGCTGGAGAGACATCTTCAGCAGATTGTGAAGAGACAAAGTTAAGATGGTGTCACTTATGTGAGTTTTAGGTATATTTTCAGTCTTATACAATAATTTTATGGCAAAATATAACTTTCTTAGCTTTCAACAATAGCCTTTAACCCATAGACCCAAACAGCCACTGGCAACCAAAACCATCTACTGATCTACAATGTTTAATAACTAATGAACAACTAAACCTGTTAATACGCTGAAATAATTGGTGTAAAATGCAGTTTGTAATTTTTTCATAGTCATCAGATATGACCCATTTGAACATTCAGAGGCTTCGTAGTGAATGTGGAAACATTGTAATCTTCTACAACACTGACTCATCAGTAAAACTCATGAAGTTGGATCAATTACAGTGGATGGAGACACTTGTTTTACATTAACTTTTTGATAACTTTGCTGAAAAAGTCAGCTTTTTCTGTTTTTGATATAATATCTCTCAACCTTAAACTGAGCTTTTATGAACATCTATATGATCTGTGAATTAATTATAGGAAAATATCTGACTTTCACTGAAAAAACACAACATAAAGAGGATAATATTATGATAAATGTTGATACATTGCTTAGGAAAGGTTAAATATAGAGAAAAATTTATTAGGGAAATGCCACAAAAGTAGCACTGGGCCTTTATGGGTTAAAATGACAAATATAAAATGTGTTACTGATAAGTAACAGTTGGTCCACAAGAAAGGAGAGGGTTTAAATTCTCTACAACAATGGATGATTGACAGCTGAACCGACCAATCACTGTCTTTACTAAAATCTGTGGCTTCCAAAAACATTGCAACAAGTCAGCTGCCATAACCATGATATTTTAACCTCACTTGACTTCATGCAACAGCATCATGTTCTCTATGCTCATGCATAGTCTAAGCTTAGGTAGGAGAGAGCTCATTTCTGCCTACAGGAGCTTTCATTTCACACATTTCGTACCTGAAAATGTCTGACTGTCATTTTAACTATGTTTCAGTACCTGATCGGTAGCGCTCGTCTCTTGTACCGGAGGTTCGCCGCCGGTGGAAACGGGCAGCTGATGGAGGGCCGAGCGGGGCCCGGTGGGACATGGGCCCCTCCATACCTATAGAGGCAAGCAGACAAGCAAGCAGACACACACACACACATATACACAAACACACACAGTCACACACAGAGGTGCAGACGCGTTGACAAAAGCAGTAGATAGAGTGCCCAAAAGGAAGAAACACAAATATGGAGATGAACTGACAGAGCAGAAAAATCAGATTTTTCTGACTTCATAAAAGAAAATAATTAAGAAATTAACTGAAATTATAATCACGTGGCAGAATCAGAACATCCCTCAGTTTTCAACGACCTATAAAGCCCACCTACATCTGTGTGATATGGAGATAGGGCAGACTGTGTGATGGATGCGTGTGTGTTTTAGTAGCAGCGAGGCCTGTGGGGGGGTTGGAGGGGGGCTGCGGTGCCTTCAGATGATTCAGATAGAGGAGCAGGCCCAAGCTGAGCTCTAGGGAGACTTAACCTACATACACTGACGGAGTACAGTATCACTGCTACTGTATTTGTCATGAAACCTGATCAATACTGCAGTAGTGATGTGGGAATATTTGATCTGAGGGGGTGTATATGTGTGGAGGGGGCGTCAGAGGTTGCTAAATTACCTCCAGCATGAGGAACATATGCCCTGATCAGCTTGGACCTCTTCTTCTCATAACCCTTCTGAGTGATGTCCCCTGCAAACAGATAGAGATACATAAAGAGTGAGAGAGCCAGCGGCGGCTGTGGCGGCTTCTGCTCTGGCGTTTTGTCGCTGTCGCCGCCTTTATATGAGCTGACCTGCCAACCTCCTCTGTCTCTCTCAGTCTTTTAATGTCTGGACCGTTAATTAAAGATAAAAATTAATGATTAAATTAAGAAAAAACACGATGAATGATGATAATAATGAATGATGGTGAACAGTACAAAGTAAAATAAAGAATAACAGATGACTTTGGACAATGGTTTGGAGGTTATCAGCTGTACAGAATATTAGTATTATTATATGGCATATGGCACTTCTTGTTATTACAAATACAAAATAATGGAGCATCAACATGTAAACTGTCCGTCAACTTTCAGATTTACAGGACAATACATTACTGGTTATGATAAGATTCTTTAAGAGCTCCATTTTTGAGTCTCTGTGTGTAAACATCATATCACACTTTTAGAAACCTGGATAAGTCCATATTTTGAGAAACCCAATGATGCTTGCAGGACTATTCTTAAAGAAACAGGGATACTGTCTCAGTTATGTTGTTGATGCCTACCTGTACAAGCACAGCTTCAGCCAAGTGACAAAACAGAAATATAACAGCAAGAATGAAAACATTTCACGTCTGGTGTGAAACACTTAAATACACTTGGTCATTCAGATGAGGGAAGCACCACAATGCTAATTTACTCATGTCTGAGGTAAAACCTACACAGAGGCAGTGACAGTTTGACACTGGTCAAAGTGCAGGACATGTTTAATATTTCATGTGGCTCATCTCCACTGCTAGTAATGAGGTGAATATGTCAAATCCACAACACAATGAAGGTATTTAAAAGTGCACAGACCATTATAAGACAAACTAAGCTCATTCTCTATAGCCACAGTCAAATTAAATTAACATTATGTCAGTAGTTACAAAACTGTCAGATTAAACTGCAGTTTGTCCCGTTAACATCACCGCCTGTGCAAAAAAGCACATCAGCACAGCATGGGATACTAGCATTTATCATCTAAATTCAATGTGAAGATCCAGATTTCATTGTGTTCCATAAAGCCATACATTGACTATGACAGCAGCAGGAGGATGTCAAGACCTACCCGTAACACATAACCTTGTCCTGGGGGTTTCAAGGATCCTAGTTGCTCTAAGGCCAGCTGGGAGATTTAGCCCGAGGCCTGTAAGAGATCCTAATCAGGTGTTCCAACCACTTCCACTGGTTCTTCTTGATGTGGAGGAGCAGCAGATGTACTCTAAACCTTTCTCAACTCCTCACCTGACCTCAGAGAGTAAAACCAGCCAAACTGTGATCTCATTCTTTTGGCAATTATTGATGACTGCAGGTGAAGCTACTGACATAGACCGACTGGTAAATCGTCATCATAAATAAAGCAAAGTCCAATATCAAAATCACAACAGTTGCAGCCTTTTGATAGAAATAATGTCACAACAAACCCATATGAACCAAGCCCTAAAACCTGCAAAGCATAGTTTCAAGGTGTAAGAGAACATGTTTGCTAAAAATCCCAGCAAAAATCACATTGAAATTTTGTATAGCTTTTCTGCAGATTAAATATAATGAAAATAACCATATTACAACACTAATATATATCAAAGTAGGAGCTGCATCCAACATGGAGTCAATGTCACAATCCCTTTTCCCATCACTCATGAACAAGATCTTCCATGACAGAACTATGGGCACTCATTTAGAGGTTCTGATCCACAGTCAGTTCAAAGCAGGTCAAAAGCAGCACAAAAACTGAAATCCTGTTTTATAACCAGCATATACTATTAACTACCTATATTCTGAATGTTGATTAATGTGTAATTACACCATTGGCAACACCATCAATGGGCTCAAAGACCAGAGGGCATAAAGCCAGAGGTCATTCAGCTTTCTTATAACCCCTGTGGGTGGTTTTTACTGCCTAGGCGACCACTGACACCCCCCTTCACTTTCACCACTACCACCTGTCAATCACAGCACCCTGGGGTCCTCGCAGCAGGGCTAATGTGAGCTAATACCGCCTTGTTTGGCCCATTAAAAGCTGTTAAACTGGACTGCACCAGTTCACTCATTATTGATCCTTACGGGAGTGCTACAGAGACGTTTAACACTCCAACAACAAGAGCACAAATCCACTCTGATGGTGAATAAATCAGAAGAATGAACAGTAGGTACTTGCATTTTAGTGATACATGGAAAAAGAGGATTGTGTTTCAGATATTTTTAAGATGCAAACATCTGTGAATTCTTAGGAATAAAGCCTGTGTTTACGTGTGATTTTCGTATTGTCAATAATTGATCCCATTACGAGTCCAAAATCACTATGTCAATATGTCTATATTTTGGAATGTGTTGTGTCCTATTTTCAGCAGCAGAATAATCCATATGAGGTGCTTCAATGAGTATTTGTGCTAAAATGAAATGTGTTCAATATTGCTGGTGCAACGGGTGCTAAGTGGTATAAAAATTATACCACTTTCCACCATTATTTTTACGATTCCAGTGGTGTCATGGTATATCACGACATTTATTGCATCTGTCCCTTAAAAGTCAATGATGTGAGTCATCCATCAGATGAGTCAGCTGAGGTCTGTGAACCCCACTGTTTGTTTTTTCCTACCTTACTTGAACACAGCGTGATAGCTCTGTAACAGGCAACCCCCTAGTCTATCATTTACCAAGCAGTGAAACGTCATTAAGATCCACTAATATGGACAGCTTAGAACTCTGACGTATGAGCAAGTGATGTAAGTTATGAACCTTATTTTCTGAACTGACCTTGTCTCTTATATACATGTGCTTATTTTAGATGAGAAGGCACAGGCTTGATCAATAAAGGGAGTCATACATGTATCATGTTGCAACATTAACTCATGAGACGCTGAACTTTGAACAAATGACTTGAGAAGTAAGGCCTGAATACACTCACTGTTCTGCTGTCTACAGTGAAACTACACCTGTCGAAACACAGGTGTCCTAAGCCGAGTTCACAAGACCATGTCCCTGCATGGAGCTGAACCCTCTTAGATATAGCGATACTGGGGCTCTGCAGATTTTAATAAAGTTAATTGGCTGGGGTTAGAGGGCTTTGCTAATTCGCGACAGTGACAATGATTTGTTAAAACTTACAACACCTGACAAGTACAGCACTACGACATATCCTGATATAGTTCTGTAACTCTATAACTAACATATAATACTCAAACAATATGGCATACCATGAACCCAGTGTTTTAGTCATTTATCTGAATCTGTCTGTCTCGACTGCCTGGACTGGGACCACATCATGTCCTATGCGACTGGTACTTCATTTGTAGTGTGGGTGATTAATTGCAGGTAACAACTTTTTAGTTGTTAAAAAGTAGGCTACAAATAGCGTATGTGTCTCCTCTCAATAGACTCTGCACAGATACTCAGTGTTACGGCTGTTGTTCAGTTATGCTACAATTTCACAGTTTTAAAAAAAAATCACACTCTTTAGAAATTTAACATTGATATAGCAGTATACCGCCCAGCAGCTAATGTAAATCGGCTGTTATTTCATCTGGAATAAGTGAAATTAGCCCACCTGAGTGGAGACACTGCTACTCAATTTGCCAAAAAGCCAAATCAGCCATCTGCAAACAGATTGTTTTTTGTTTGCATGGCTTGAGGGCACAGTTGCATTAGTGAGTTTGTGCCCAAACAAATTTGAGTTGCAAACAAATATTGGCTTATTTCCTTATAGAACTGTCAACATGAAGGTTCCAAAAGAGTCACCTTCACACAGATAATGAAAATCAGCCTCTCATTTAGATATCTGTTATCACAAAAAAAAAAAAAAGGTGCTAACATAAAGAATCAAAATAGACAGAAACCGCAAAAAGTACCTATTTCTACAGCCCACAGTGAATTCCTCATTTTACTCTGGAAAAATAAATAGCAAACATAAAATGAATCCAATGCAATGAGACAAGTTAACCATAAACATTCATACTATTACACAAAACTCTTTTACAGTGGTTGTAAACTAGTTGCTAAGTTAAGCCTGGTTAAAATGCAGTCACACAGGACTAGATTATTTTAAAGATGTAGAAGTAAGTAATTCCAACATCTTGCCTCCACCAGTGAGGTTATACAGCACAGCCTGCTGTGTTTCAGTTTGATCTACCCTCTTCTCATCATAAACCCAAAATACTGAAGTGGAGGAGGGCTTATTCTATACAGATACAGCAAAACAGCTTACATCCTTTTCCACACAGCTTCTATTACTTTCACACCATATTTTTGCGAAGACAGGGCTCATCTTCAGCCTGATCCCACTGCACTTACTTATGGAGTCATAGCTTTAATAATCCAATACAAAGGTAAATAACATCTAACATAATAACCTGAGCAGTAAACATAAAACAGATCCCCGGAGAACTTGTTCATGTCCATATAGCCACCACATGCAAACAACACATTATGCAGGCATCTGTGGATTAATGTGACCTGACACACTAAAGAATCACTGTAAAAGGACATAAATCATAAATAAACTCTGGAGTCTAGTAATAGCAATGCTACAATCTTTCTGCACAAAGCCCCAACCCCCTCATGCAAAAATCTCTGAGGAAAACACAGTAAGATTATCATGTCTGAAGTAGGAGAATACCACCTCATGTGATCTCACGTCACATGATCTCACAGGAGAAAAAGCAGATGCTACATGAGTCTGGATGATGAAAAGGTTGAGGAGACATGATCAACAAACTGAAGGAGAAATATTTACTGTCAGTAGTATTTGTGTAAAACAGTATGCTAACTAACATTAGCCTCATTAATCTCAAAGGTTACTCAACATACAAAAATTTTCTCATTTTATTTTTTCAGAATCTTTTAATTTATTTGATCGTTTGCAACTTCCTTATGCTCATGATCCATTTCAAGTACTTTGTAACATAGTACTATAAATAATTATTAATTAGCAGTAATATTAAATTTGTTTGACAGATAGATAGATAACAGTCTTCCTTCTACAGTCTGACAGAAGAGAAAGGCCAGAACATCTGGGTCCAATCTGCTCATCTGTGCTGTTCCACTGTGTGTTTTATATCTGTGTGAGGCCTTTTCTCAGATCGACCACAGCATAACAACATTCCTGCTTCTTCTTCCTCTTCTCTCTCTCTCTCTCACACACACACATCATCACGCACGGTCCATGGGGAGACGCCATCTTCCACTCGCAGCGCAGCTGAGTAGGGAGGGAGTTGCCTAGCAACAGTTCTCCAGGAGAAGGCCTGAGACGGCCATCTTGGATTTGGAGCGTCAGATGTGAGAAGTGGGCTAATGATACCTGCTAGGGTGAGTGCATATGTTTGTGTGTGATGTGTGTGTGGTACCAGGCTGTATTGGCAGCCTAATTACTCTCCTTCTCCTCCTTGCTCCCTCTCCTCGCTGCTCCCTGACACTTGCCTCTTCTAATGCCACACAGCTGAGAGGGAATCGATAGTGGCCAATCTCAGACTGGAGTTTTTGTACCGGCTGAGATTGTGCAGCCAAAACGTTCCAGCTTTCAACGGCACTAAAAGGTCTCTAAAAACTCATTTTGGCAGCTTCACCACAAACCTGTGATGTTGCCTGGAGTAAAAACATCATCCCTGAATTTTCAGATTTTCCTCTCAGCTTGACTTGATACAACAGTTTTTCCAGAATGACTGAAAAACCACCAACTGACTGTAGCACAAACTAAATATATAAGTACACAGCAGGTTCTGTAGACACTTACCATCCATAACTCTCACTAACACTAACACTAAAAAGCCAAAAAGGGCATGACCAGAACAGAAACTATTCCACAGACTGTTCCTGTCTTTATACAACACTTAACATCTGACAACCTAATAATAATAATAATAATAATAATAATAATAATAATGATAATAATAATAATAATAATAATAATAATAATAATAATAATAATAATAATAATAATAATAATAGTGACACCAATTCACTCAGTAACTAAATGTTTAAAACGAACTATTAATATCTATAGGCCATAATTTGGGCTGAACATGTATCATCAGGGAGAATCAAACTACTCTATCACGAGGATCTAAATAATACGCATATGTGAACTATGAACTACTCACATACGACAGCTACAGCTCTATAAATGTGTCCAGGGTGCACTTTGTAGTCTTAAAATTCCAGACTGTTTTAGTCATAATAATATAAACAAATGCACCAGTAAATTAATGTTATTAAGTCAGTAATGTGATAAATAAGTAGTTTAATAAAGATTAGCGCAAACTTAATACAGTTTGGACACAGTGTCTAATTTAGACTAGAGGTTATGCACTACAAATATCATAAGAATTGAACCAGCTGAAACAGACTGGGTGTAGCGGTATATGATACACCTCATAGGTGAAAAAACAGCTGTTGTTTTTTGACATGACAAGAACAATGAAAAATAATATCACAAAAATCCCTCTCCAACTGAAAGCTTATCTAAATATAAAGGGTCTCAGCACAACAAAAGGATAAGTGGAGTGTATTCCATAGTCTGGGAGCCACAGACTGGAGGGTCCGAACACCTGTGCTCTAAAATAAAAGATCCCTGACACAGGAGGGTAGCTCCTGCAAACACCTAAAAGTCAGAAGCATAACTTTGTACTGGGTTCTAAAATTAAGTGGAGGTGGGACAAAACTGGAATAGCATGTGCTCTTCCAGTTGTTCTAATTTAAAACCTTAAAAGGTGGGAAGGGAAGAGTATGATGAAAAGAGCAGAGATACAGAGGATTACTGATATTACAGCCTCCTGGTTGCACACTTGTAACACAACAAGACGAAACCCTGTAAGTGTAGACAAACATCATCCTATTCTAGGAGTGCAACACCGATAGCTTAACTAAATGTCACATTAGACATTAACGTTATTGTATTAGAAAGAGAACAGAACACAAATGAACAGCCACAGATATAACAGTTTGCCATAGTAGGCCCTCACTATGTGCTTGGGGTTCTATTAGCCTGCGTTATTGTTGTTGTAGTTGACAGTTTCACAGCTCAGTGTCACTGTTACAAGCTTTAGATTAAGGTCGTGTAGTTATCACCTTATAATGCTTTGCTCTATTTACACCCCATTTTGTTGTTGTTTGTAAGGTAATTTTAATGTACTTACTCTTCACAGAGTTAACACATTAAGAAAGAGTGTAGAAGCAGTGTTAAATTCCTTAATGGTGCCATAAACACTGCATTAAGAATAGGCCCATTTACAGATTAGCAGCAGGAAGAAGGAAGTCATATAAATACAGATATCAATCAATCAATCAATCAATCAATCAATCAATCTATCTATCTATCTATCTATCTATCTATCTATCTATCTATCTATCTATCTATCTATCTATCTATCTATCTATCTATCTATCTATCTATCCCTCTCCATCTTGTTGCTGGATTTCTCCTCCCATGTATTTTTACTCAACATCCTGCTTTTATTTGATCTCTTTCTCTTATCACATCATCACAAACAGACAGTCCACCCACAAAGCCACCATGGTAACCAAATCTACCTCCAGCAGACATGCTCACACACTACTGTTCTGTTCCAATGTGTTTTGGGGACATTACATTGACAATTCATTACTTGAAAACATACCCTTACTTTAACCTTAAAACAACTCTTAATTACCAAATGTAATTTACATTTACATTACGAGGCCCTGTGTCTGGTCAGATGTATGTCCTCGTAACATAAGTAAAACATGACTATACACACGGAGGGCTAAAGTGTGCGTCATGTGTTGGGACCTCTGGCTGTCACACTCACATGCGAGGACCCGTGTGGACCATGGAGTGTCCACAGGCAGCATGCGTTCACAGCAGAGCCAGAGGTCACACACACACAAACACACATAAACACACACAGAGGCAGTGGCGGCCAAGTGTCACGTCCACATTGCCAGAAAAACAACAAACCAGGGCATCCTGGTGAATCAGTGGGTTAAGATGTCACCAGTATAAATACAGTACGACATCAGGGGATGTGTGTCACATGTAGAGCAGCAACTCATTACACTGGACTCAAACCAGGGCTGCATATGGGTGAAAATATTCATTACCTATGGTTTAATTGATCCAGTAGTAGTAGCAGTTTCCCTGATCTTGGCTTGTTTGTAGCAGCAGAAGGCAGAGGACACTGTCAGGTGATTACATACATCTGTGTGTTTGGTGCCATAAGTATGTAAATAGTATGCACTTCCAAAAGTTGCAGTGACATCATTGTAAATGTATCTGTCCATGATCTGTTCAGACTCACTGAAGACGTCCCTGCAGCCTCAGCATGATTTGCAAATATGTAGTGATTTTTGTCTCTTTTTCTCAAAAAATGAGGTGAAATGTTTGGAGGGATGCAGTCCACTTAGCTGTGTCCCACTAAGCAATGATTCATTACAATCATTACCACAATCTCCATATTTTGTGAACTGCACAGTTATATTTTCCATATACAAAAGCATATTGTAAATGCTGACACAGTTAAAATGAGATAAAAAAAAATAAGTGACTCTCCCCATTGACCCCCATTCAGTTTTTCAGATGTAGAGATACAATAGATCTGGTTATGCATGACTAGAATTTAGGGCTGTTTTTTAGATAGGTAGGTGGCAAAACTGTGGAACCATGAGTTAAGATATGCACAAGCTATGCTCAGACAAACCATTATTTCTGACGGATGTTAAACTGTGGACACTGTGGACCCTCAGACGATATTCAACACAGCAGATGTTGGGCAGCAATAAAACCATCATCACCAATTGTGTCTGCACTGACCATGATACACTGCAAAAAAAACACTAACACATCCACAGATTTAAGAAACACTCGATAATCACAGCACAGTTAACTTAGTGCTTCCATTCTACACTGAATCTGTCAAGTGCAGGTACAGACGTATACGTGTTTATATTAGCATTTATGATTGGTTGTATTGGTTTGCTGTTTTGTGGACAACACGCACAGAAATAAATGTTCAGATGTTCAGTTCAAACCTCGAAAAACACACACATCAAGAAATTACTGATAACAGGTAACGATACAAGTTAAATACTTTATGATAAACAGATAGAGGCATTAACTCTCCACTCACTTGTAATTTAACCACAAAAGAAGACAGAGGAGGAACATTAACATTATCAAAAGACTACCAAGTCTCAAAACATAGAAAATAATGTAGTAAAAGTGACAACATATGACATTCTGTTAAAATTATCTAGCTTTGTTAATTGGTTGAATCGAGGCAATAAGCTATGTAGTAAGAAGATCATGTAATAGTTGGGTTATTGGGGGTTTTAGTTGCATTCCTTGGACATTTACACAGCAGAATATGAATCTCAAGTAAGGTTTTTTGGTTATTTTGCACCAAATGGTGCTGTGTTGTAAGAAAACCAACTCGTTAACAGTTTTTCAGGCTTGAGTAGAGACACAGGGCCAGAAGAAAAGCCCACATTTCTGGTCGGACGGACAAACACACCTACTTTAAATATTATCAAAAACATCAGTATTAGCCACAGCCCATAACCAAAAACCTGTTGAAGTTTTATTGAGTTCCCTAAAGGGGATCGATGAAGTTAATCTGAATCTCAATATCACTACATCAATGGTGGTTAAAGGAATGAAACAGGGTCAAACAAGTCTATCAGATTTTCAGTGAACATTTTGTGCATGTAAATGCTGTCATTGAGTTCTGTTGTTGCACCGGCTGAAATTCTCTCAATAAAACAGAAGGGAACACTACATTTTATACAACGGGGTGAAAAAATGTAATCTTGGCTTCTTCCTTCACCATTTTAGACACAAAGCGCTATTAATGTGCCACATTGAAATAATTGCACATTTTGTATGGCATGCCGTTTTGTTCGGACTTGGTTCGTTGCTCTCTGTATTCTGTAATGTTCGGTTGAAATTTGTGGGGGGTTTTTTCCTTTCCTTTGGTTTACTGTAATGATTGTCCTTTCTTGTGTTCAAAAATAAAGTTTATCATCATTATCATCATTTTAATAAAATTGTCCAATGTCTAATAATGATTGTCAATTTTTACAGCACCGCATCCTCCCAAAGACAAAAAGTGATGGTTTCCTCTCCATGGCAACAGCAGCCAAGACTCACGGACATAGTAATAACTTGACCTGTCCACCATGCAAAAATTTACATAAAACCACACCACTTTCAGATTGCTGTTAAACATCGCTGGGTTACAATATTTTTAAGCATTTTCTCTATACTTTAGTCCCTTTCACATGCCTCACCGTCACTAAAAGCATCCACCATGATCAAAACTACAATATAAAACCCATGATATATAACCGTGTAGGAGCCCTTCTGGTGTTTTTTATTAAATGTATCGTTATCTAAGTGATGTAAAATCATAATATTGATTTTCAGCTGGAGGCGGAGCCCTCCTCCACATCAGTTTTACCGTCACATCAAACAAAAAACACCCACAGATGTAGCCTACACTTTTAATTGTGTTCATTGTGGTCGGCAGAGGCTTGGACGGAGACGGACGTCATTTCAGAACGGCTGCGCGACAAATGACTGATGGCTGATCTATTGTGATAATGCACCAACACGCCACACACTGAGCTGTCACTTGTTATCAGGTTTAAAACAGGAAAACACTTCTGCAAATTTAATCTACATTTGCTGACCAACGGGCCTGAGTAAACACAATTATCTGGTGTCGACTAAAATAATAACACAGTTCATTCAAAGTTACAATGTCTTATAAGGTTCATACTTTTTATATGTTTTATGATCAGATATTCAATCATGTTTATTATATCCTCAAACTGTATTTTTTCAAGCTAAGATTGATGTAAGTTTTACAGAATGGGTTTGCCCAATTTCATCAATGTGCACAACACTTTTGTACATGTCACTGTTATTTTTACACATATTTGTTCTTATACTGTCCTAGGGAGGAAAATGGCTCAGATTTGGTGTAATGGCTCATAAACTTTAATAAAGAAAGGTTTGGTGCTTCGGGTGTAAGACCCCAACTCTGGGACTCTGAGACAAAATTACAACTACCGCTAAAAATAACCCAAAATGTACATTTAAATACATGCATGTATACTAAATTGAAGGCTTTATATCCTTGATAAGGGATCTAAGGTTTATCAGATTAAAAGCTGTGAGGTAATGAATGTAAATGGCATGATAGCGACAGCCGTAAAGCATCATAATCATGAATCAGCTTTAAAGTGATAACATCACTATATATTTGTGTGTCTATATGTTTGGTGTGTATTTTTGTAGGTTATGTATGCATTTTTATTTTTTTTTGTGTGTGTAATTAACCTTATTTGCCTTTCTTTTCTTTTATTATCATCATACTATCACTGTGTTATATGGTATCCCATGATACGTTCTTATGTCTTGGGCCCACTAGTATTCTTGCTCTGAGAATCCATTCCAGTAATATTGTATCGACTGAAATACCTCTGTTGGACTTCATTTGTTAAATGGAAATAAAAATGAAATTAAAAATTTGATCGCAAAAAAAGTGACAACATCACTGCTAGTATATTGCAGAAGCTTAACCTTAAGTCAATCATCTTTTCTCTTTTAAAAAAATAAATAAATAACTGAATAAAGAGCTCAAAAATGCCCAGACTAGTATCACTAATTTACTGTGATATAAAACAAAGAAAGCTCTAAACATTACATTTCTGTTGTTGGTTATTAATTTACTTCCCATTACCTCGTTATTTATGCATGAGCCACTACACTACAAACCCCTTACTTTCAGCACAGGATTGCAAGCACTTAAAGTCACATTTCAGCCAGAATATTTCATGTTTCAGTCAAGAGTCCTCCAGCTCACTAGAAACTGTTCTTTAAAATCTCCACAATATCATTACAGTTAATGGTATTCATCCTTTGAGCTTTTTCAACTGAAGGACACAATGTAGGATAATTAATCCCAGATTATTTATGAGCATCCAGGTCACTTTTTGCAGTGTGAGGCACCGCAGACAGAAAAACAAGGCATCGTTGACCTGAGATGCACTGCTGTAGGCACAGATGCTACACTGTTGTATGTACAGAAAACTAGGCCTGCATGGTTAATTAAGAAAATACAGAAAGTCCAATAGTATTTCAACAACCCCTAAGTGTGAAAAAAATGGGGGGAAAGGCAGCACAGTCACCCTCACTTACTCTTTAATAAATATTCAATCCAACAGAGACAAGCTTTGATATGGTGTGAAATATTTAGCAGCAGAGAAAAGTTTCACACCTGAGTAGCACTTTATGGATTAAATATGTATGTGTGGACAATCCCTCATTTTCAATCAGTTTCTCTTTGTTTCTGCCGGTCAGACAGTTTAATATTTAACACCTCTAACACATCTCACACAAACTCTGCTTCAGCTTATTTTTACAGAGACCAAATATCCCCCGAGGACAGCAAACACACAATGCATCAACAGATTTGTTACATGATACTTATTTTAGGGTTTTACCTACAGGAGTACTGTCACACAAGATAAATGGTGTACTGCTGTATATAAAAGTATGCTATATTTAGAATATTTATACCACTTTATTTTGCAGTCACGAGAACTGGAGTCAGTATATTATTCTTTTTAAAGCCACCAGACTCCAGTGACAAAAACAGTAGTTTTACTGGTTGATAAGATAGTTTTATTTATTTATTTATTTAATTTTATTTTTTATTTCGACTATTTAAAAAAAAAAAAAACAAGGGGGAAAAAGTACAAAAAAAAAAAAAAAAAAAATTGAAAAGGAGCAGGAAAAAGTACAACTTATACACTCCTGCCCCCTTACCCCATTTTTTTCTACTGATCACAAAGTCCCATGACAGTTCCTCAAAGTACCTTAACAAATATTACACGTCAAAATAAATTCTAAACAATCCTGCACAAAACACAAAAAAATATTATGCATATTAAAATAAACTCTTAAATAAACTCTCCATTTCATAGCCATATTACAGATATAGATAGACTTCACTTCAAATATATTGTGTGACATTGGTGATCTAAACTAATGTCAACACACAAGTCATATAATACTTAAACCAGCATGCTTGGAAATCACAGCATAACTAAAGACAATGATGGTATTATTATATTATGATAAATACTTAAAGATGCAGTGCTTGATAGTTTTTTAGTCTTACATGGCAAAAATGTTGTAATTCAAGTGGTCTGAGAGAACATGAGACTTCAGTATCTACTCCTTGCCTGTGTTGGTGTAGAAAATCTACCTCATGGTGTTCTGATCTTGTATAATCACAGGTGTTTTCAAACAGAAATGGGGTTAAATTTGTGACTGACTTATGGAAATATCACCGATCAGCTTCTGTCAAATGCCATCTGGACATGACTCTACTGCTCTGCTCTGCTCATCCTTTTTTTTTCATCAAGTCTTGTCATTTGGACAGAGAGGAGAGAGCTGTAGAAAGGTGAGTATTTTCAAAAGCCAGCAATCATCTACCCACTGCATTTAATCATGGTGTCAGTTTCACAGAAGTTGCAAACCGACATTTTCATAGTGTTAGCCTTCATATCCATGTGTGCCATCACTGCTACAATACAAGAAGTAGTGACTGTCATTGGTCAAATGGATAAGAAATATGTTTAAAGTGTGTCAATGCTTTACTAAAAAGAGCAATATTTGACACTAGAACTGAGAAACATACCTAGCTAATTCAGTTGAGTTTTTCTAGTTTTAAATGAGTGTTAATCATAATCATAAAATCAAGCCTCAACAGCATTGTTTTGCTCAACACAAACTGAAAATGTGACCTGTTTGTTGCTGTTGTAATATATTCATTGTGAACATGTTCCTCAAGTTATTGCCTATCAGTAGTACTTTTACTATGTTTTAACAAATAACACACAGTGACACCTTTTCCAGTGTTGTTGCTTTTGCTATTGTTGTTGTTTATCGCATGTATACATATATACAGTTAATAAAAACACTACTACAACTGGAAGGACAGAACTACTTTAAATTGTGAGTCTTCTGCAACACTAAAAAACTATATATATATATATATATATATATATATATATATATACACACACACACACACACACACACACACATACATACATATATATAATTTTATTTTATTTATTTATTTATTTTAATTGTTTTGCCATATTTCAAGCTTTACTTGGCACCAGCATATTGGTAATATATCACTGATGTAAGTACCATGATATATTGCTGTTATAGAGTGACCCATAGTGGATTTTTTAATGATAATGTGGAGCAGGAAAAAGCCAACTGACAGTTGACTGGCAGATATTGCAACTATCAGCCTTAAAAATTTGCTTCAAAATCGCTTTATTTATTATTACTGTTAAGAGTGTACTGAGTGATTTTTGGCTGATACTGATGTTATTTTACATTTCTTTATTTTCTTTTTGTTGTTACTTATCCCCCCTTAATACAGAAATCTTCATTATAAACATAACAACTGTCATATAATGTTGACATGAAAAACCTATCAGTAAAAAATCTAGTTGGGAGCATTGTTTTTCTTATTGCACCAGTTCTCCATTGAGTAATGAAAATATCCTAAATATAATGTACACTTCAACTGATATTGTTTATTTAAGTGGCTAAAATCATAGACTGTATAGGAGAAGTAGACAGAGCCACCATGACTACAGCCATTGTTTTCTGATCTGCCATTCTAGAGTGGAACTGGAGAGGACAAGGGGTGATGGAGAAACATTTCATTAACAGATATATAATTTACAAAAGTACAATCAGGATGCTTATTAGAAGGTCCAGAGATGAGAATTACTCCTGGATAAAAGTGACTGCCTTTAGGTTCAATGTACATCTGTGATGCCTATTTGAAGCCAAATTCTAGTGGCCGCCAGTGGTATTACACTTGAACGTTTCTTGGCTCAAGCATGTTTCACTGATGCCTCTGTCCACAGACTGTTTCTCCTCTGTGCTGATACTCATCTACTGTAGGTAATACACTGACAGACTGCAGATAAGCACCTCATACAACCACACTTGAAAAAATCTGTGCTAACCCTTGAAGGCCTTCTGTGGCTCTTTGTCAAGCTGCAGCCAAACTGAACGTCCTGTTTACATCCATCTGCAGCTTCACGCCATCTGCACACTGCTCACTCACTGTAAGTCACTGCACATTTGAACGCCAACTAAATGCTCCAAAACGCCGGAGAACAGCGCCTTAATGCCTAGAGGTCACAGTAATACGGCGGAGATGATGTGATTTAGGCGACACTAAGCGAGGCAGAGGCAGAGAGGCTTATCTGGCGGAGCTCAGCTGATTGCTGACTTTATCTAATAAACAGGTGGAGCGCCGGCTCGTCTTCCCAAAGACGAAGAATAAAAGTTTCATCCTGCAGCACTACCCATCAAAAGTGACAGGAAATTGTTGCCCGGGTTCATTACTCTGCATTTCAATAACAGTGATGGCTGTGTCCTCAAACACAGTGTTGTCTGAAAGCAGAGGTGTTTGTGGATTGAAAACTTTGTTAATCCTTCTGAGTACTTGTTTTACTTCCCTGCCAGCAGGCGTTTAGCAAAAGAAAGTCGACTTTCTATCCAGCTGAGGGACATTTTAGACATTGAAAGCCACTAATGAACTGATTGTACAAGAGTCGAGTCATTTAAATCATCAGTCACTGTCAGCAGCTGAAGGAAAACAATCATTTTCATCATCGATTAATCATTTTGTCGTCTATCAAAACTCTCAGCTGCAGGATTTCTTCCTAACTTTCAACATCTTCATCAAGTTTTTAAGAAAGGGATGATTTATTGAGTCTCCTCCAGTATATTTACTTCAGGTTTAGTTATGAGTTACTTTGAACAAAATATGACATAAAGCCTTCACATTGAAATAAAATATGAGATTAAATATTAAATCATCAAGCCCTTAGAACCTTCTTTATTCATCATTCTTTTTTTTCACTTTTCAATAAAATATGGTGGATTCCCTCCCACTGTAGATAAACACAACTCATTCTAAGAAAAACAACCGTTCTTATTTTCAGGGTGTTCTTCCTTTATGAAAACACAATTAGCCTATATAAACCATAAATCTTACATACAGAACTATTAAATCTCTTACAAAACACAAGATGTCACAAAACTAAGGTCCTGTTCTCTGAAATATTGTAGGCTATATGATGAAATGTTTTTGTAAAATGTTGAACTTGAGGTGTAGCACCCAAGTTATTTTTAGCACTACTTACACCAAAATGATGTGAAATAAATGTAGAAAACATCAGAAATAACTTAAGCACTTGTTGCAGATCCCTTTTCTTAGCAAGTTTTATTTCTAAGTTTTTTGGTTGAGGTTTATGATCTTCCCTAACTTAATGCTCAGATTTTTTTCATATACAGTATATAGTAATAATACACTGCTGCCCATGAAGTTGCAATAATTTTGTTTTCAGACACATTCCTCTTTTTATTCCTATTTATACACATCAGTAATCACCTTTGACCAGGTGTAATGATTACATATTAAGTCCCAGTTACACTTATCTATCAAGAATAAATCACATTGGTGCAATCATTTCATGAGGAGTGAAATATTTTAGCCCAACTTTATGAGCAGCAGTGTAATTCCAAATGATATCCATCCATCCATCCATCTTCTGAACCACTTAGTCCTTGTGAGGGTTGCGGAGGTGTCATGGCCTATCCTGGCTACCAACAAGTGAACGTAGGGTACACTCTGGATGTGTCGCCAGTTCTCCAAAAACACATAATATTTCATGGATAAATGTACACTTTTCTTGCTAGGTGACCTGCAAACCTCACACCTGTAGTCGAAAATCATCCACAAAATTAAGGAAAATACTAAAATAGTGTAAAATCATGTTAAAATTAATGCAAAAATAAGGTATTCTTTTAGCAGAATTCCTAAATCCAACATTTATCTGTAACCAGAGCATCTAAGCCCCCCAGAAAACAAAAATATATATATATCCCTTAAGGTCAAGTTTTATTAAATGCTGAGTGGTTTCCTGAATATGTTCAGTGTAATGTCATATTAAAACGTTGTATTTTGTGAAATGTTGTGTTCTGTAAAGTTTCCATGTTTTGAACCTTGTGAATACCATACGACTTGAAAAGCTTGAATAGTTAGAAAAGTACTCGGAGAGCGCAGATCTCCACCAAGGCAGATCAGTGCCCCCCCCCCCAATGTTTGTTTGTCTGTCTGTCTGTCAATGTGCAAGATAACTCAAAAAGTTATGGACAGATTTGGATGACAATTTCAGGAAATGTTGATACTGGCACAAAGAACAAATGATTAAATTTTGGTGGTGATCGGGGGTGGGGGCCATGGGGGCCCACTGATCTGCCTTGGAGGAGGTCTGCGCTCTCTTTTCTAGAAAAGCACTCGGAGAGCACAGACCTCCGCCAAGGCAGATCAGTGGGCTCCCGTGCCCCCCCACCCCCACCCCCGATCACCATCAAAATTTAATCATTTGTTCCTTGTGCCAGTATCAACATTTCCTGAAAATTTCAAACAAATCCGTCCATATATTTTTAAGTTATCTTGCAAACGGACAGACAGACAGATAAACAGACAAACCAACGCTGGCAAAAACATAACCTCCTTGGCGGAGGTAATAACACTTCTGCTTTGTAGCGACCACAATAGTGCTGCAATAAGGGATGACATTATTTCTAATTACTTATGTAGTTACTCATCTATAAAAAGTCAGATGTTCACAAAGCCTGAATTGATGTCTTTAAATGTAAGAAACAGAGAGATATTCACTGATTTAAAGCCTCACACTCCAGCAGAACCCCCCCACACTAACAGATAAACACATAAACCAACAACAGACGCACATTCTCACCTTCTGTTTGACTGAGCAGCAGCAACAGACACACACCCCGCAACATGTCTACCACTCTGTAAAGAGGCCTGTCAGGCTTCACCCCACTGTGATCAACCAATAACCTGTCAGTCCTCTAAAAACACCCACACCTGCACGTTGGGAGTATTTCACACTGTCGAGGTTCGGCCGTGACTTTTCCACTTCCTCCTGCCGCTTCCATCATTAATAACATCTGCCAGCAGCAGGTTCTGCTCTGATAAACACTCTCGGCAGGATTAGGAGCTCCAATAGGCCTGCAGCTGCCACAGTTTTACCTCAGTGTGTGTCTCCATGAGTGTGTGTGTCGCTGCAGTGGGGAAAATAAAGGCTTTTATGAATGATGAAGCAGATCAGAAGGAGACAGGACGGTTTGATGTATCGATGTTCAACTGCTTTAGGGGTTTTCAAACACCAGTACTGATGTTTTTGGATTAAAGATGCAGATTCCTGATTCTCTGAAAGCCAAAGAATTCAGATTTTCCTCCATTTCCAGCATCTGCACCATCACTAGTGCTAAAATGTATTCACTAAATCCAGCTGTGTTTTATTTCAGATTATATGTATGTTTTGATATGTTGCTAATCACAGTCTTTACTGCAGCAGTTTTCAACATTTAGAAGACAGTACAGATCTAGGGAGTGCCAGTTTGCTTATTATATTTTGATTTTTTATTATTGTGATGCTTTAACTCAGAGTAGTCTACTCAAAGTGATGAGACACTTTGGGACACTTTTCAAACCCACTAAACCAAACTTATTGATTATAATTGATTATATGGAAAATATCAACTCCAAAACTAAATATGTAATGTACAATCCCTACATTTCTTATGATTTAATGTTAAATTCCAGATTTATTGCTTGATTTCTTTGAGTGTGATGTTACCATAGTATGCATTTCTTTGGTTTAGATGTCCAGTTCACCAGTTATTCAGTTAAAGATAGTTCAGACTGGACAATTAATCAGCTTTTTCCTGCTCCAAACTACTATTATATCAATCTTCATAATCCACTATGAGCTGAACTCTACTCTAATGTGTTGCATATTTACATTTGGTAATGTGTGATATCATTGCTAAATTGCGATGACAGTATGAATTACAACACACAAACAAAGTAATCTCACAGCTGTCATCAAATTGCCAACAATTTATCTGAGGTGAACTGACTTGCTGGGGTTTCGTGTGATTGGCCAAATCTTCACATTGCTAAGTGTGACTGCATGAGGTGTGAATAAAACATTCTCATTAATCACAATACAGGTTTTTGGAGTATGTTCCTATGGCAAAAAAGGTGAAAGTATGATTTATCACTTAATTAGCTTCAACTAAAATAATACATTATATCACTGTAAATGCAAATAGTAACAGTTTGATACGCAGGAATAACAGACAAATATCATCACAGTCAAAACTGAGTATTCACATAGATGAGAAATAAATATTAATATTGTTGTTAGGTATGTTTTGTTTTGATATTTTTGACCCAATGTCATGTTTGCAAGTTTGGTTAAAAAGAGTTTCCTTGTTATATTTTATGCACTCATATCCCATGTTTTCTAGCATGATTACCTAAAAATTTGCGCAAGCATCCTATATAAAAAGAGAAAAAAAATCTAAGATGAGTAACTGTGTCTTGATAGCAAGAGTTTTCAACATTTACATGACAATACAAATGTAGGGACTGCCTTGTTTACATATTATATATACTGATTTATTATTTTGATGCTTAAACTCAAAAGCAGAAACAAACTGATGGGACATTTTATAAACCCATTAATTATACCAAAATTATTGATTATTATTGATTAAAGGGAAAATAATAATGTTATGACCTAACAAAAGGAGAAAAATAATCTAATATGAGTAACTATGTTTTATTTGTCAAGTTCAAAGTTCAATATGTAGATAGATAGGTCCACTTTGTGATATGCCCGTGGATGTGAAATGATACCGGAGTAGAGTTCGGTCATATTGCACAGCCCTGCTCTGATATGATTTATCTGCACATTCCTGCAGGTGAGACAGGTTTCACTGCAGCTTTTGACTGACAAAAGTAAACCACTTATACCATCCAATATCAGATTTTTACTGCAAAGCAAAGCAGAGTATCTGTTCCCTAGTGTTCAGTGACAGAACACCGTTAAACAAATCTGTACTTATCTCACACACACTGGCACAAAGAATATATATATGGACAATAAATGGACATTTCAGGCAACAAGGTGGCTCACATCCTCCATGTATCTAGGCTTCCTCCTTCACAATGTAGGCCTTCCCAAGCCTGTATGAATAAAATATGCCGTCTCCATTATATAAGGCAGAAATGCCCTGTTCCTATCTGAGATGGGTTGTGTTGAAACAACAGCAGGGTGGATTGCTGTGATTGAGATTCAATGGCCCAGAGAGGAAAAGAGAGTGTTTGTTGTATCTGTGTATGGGGGGGGGGGGGGGGGGGGGGTGAAAAATATTCCCAGGCATCCTCCTCATCCTCAGCTGCTCTGCAGGCCCCGAAAACACAGAAGCAGGAGGCTGAGATCACGGGCATCAAAGCCAAACTGGCCCACTGTGATGCTCTGTCACGCAGCGTTGCATCGCAATGCTATTAGTAACACACACACACGCACACACACACACACACACACACACACACACACACACACACATTAGGACATACACAGACACACACAGGTAGGCTCCAGCATCTCAAGGTCAAACAACAGGCTGGATTTCGGACCCAAAACCGCCCAAAGGTTCGGTTTGATTCCCTTTAAAGGCACCGCGGGGGAGACAAAGAGGAGCGGACGGTTCCCGCAGTGTGTTCCCGCTCTGCCCCCATCCTCTGCCGGCTACGCGGAGCTGGCCAGGCCGGTCCCTGGCTGACAAGCATCTGGATGGGAGGTGCGGGAGGGGACGAGGGGAGAGGAGAGGAGGAGGGGGCCGCAGGAATGAATGCTTAGATTCCGTTAGTAGGCAGACGACTCCCGGTGCTGACGGTGATGGTGGTGGTGGCGATGAGATAACGGAATAACGAAGGAAAACAGGAGGAGGAGGAGGAGGAAGAGGAGGAGGGGAAGGAGGCTTGCGCTTTTCGCCCCATTTTATTAATTCCTTACCTTCTGACAGTTCCAGCTCCAGCTCCGCCAGCCGGGCTCGGATCTCCAACGGTATCGGCGACGCCTCTCGGTCCGCCATTCAGCCCGTACCGTAGAAAACACCTCCCCGGTTCAACCGCCGCCGCCGCCGCCGCTGCTGCTCCTACCTCCTCCTTCTCCTCCTCCGCTCCGAAAGGGAGAGCTTCTCCAGCGGCCCCTCCTCGGCGGAGGCGCGTAAAGACTGGGCGTCGAGGGAGAACAAAGAGGATAAATGTGGGTCTGGTTTTAACGGGGGCCCGCCATGGCGCCCGGCTCCTCGAATCGTTGAAGTGCCCGGTTGCTCGGTCGGCTGTCTACGCTGCCGTTGCGGTGGTTGTGGTGGTAGTGATGATGATGATGATGATGATGATGATGAGGCTCGCGCAGCCCCAGAGTCAGCGCCGTTTGCAGCTCCTGCCGCTGGAGTCACGTGACTCTACGGAGGAAAAAAAAAAAAAAGGGGGGGAGGAGGCAGTGCGCGTCATCACCGATAGGGGGCGCAGTGAGCAACCACACCTACAGCACAGATTACACCTGAATCATACAAATCATTTAAATCACATTTTGACCATTTTCCATTTTCTTTTCAGTTTTATTCATTTGTATGATAGTTTTGTTATTTAACGATCCACACTCGATCATTCCTTAGCTTTATTATTTATTGCACATAGTTCTTATTTTTACATTATTTTCCTTTTACTTTATTTCCTTTGGTTGTATATATGTGTAATCATGCTGCTCATACGTGACTTTAAATTGCTCCCTGGGGACCATTAAAGTTTTCTGGAATTAACTAACCTGGAGATGCATTCAACCACAGTGAAATAATAAACATGCGCAGTGTTTGGTAAATGTATTAGACCACCTTTTCCTATTTATCTCAGGGACCATCCAGCATTATCTAGTGCTCTAATGAAAAATCTTTCATTTTCATTGAGCTCTCAATGTTTCACCATTTTGAACAGGAATGAGGAGTTTCAACCTGAATTCATCTTTTTTTTTTTCCCCAAACCTGAGCCAGTTCACTGGGCTTCTCACAGTCACAAAAAAATGATAACTAAGCACAACATTCAACCACTAAAAACAACATTTTCTCTCGGGAATGCAAGTACACAACTGTAATTTGATATCTTAAGAAATAATTATGTGCTTTACAATGTAATAATAATGTGCATCACTATGTACATTTTTGTTCATTTAGGCAAATTTTTCCTATTCATATGGGCATCATTTAGACTGTTATGGCACAATGTTTTGTAACAAAGTCTCTCTTAACAAAGTATACAATTCAAATTTTTATTTTGAGACATAATTTTTTTTCTGCTTTTGTCTTCTCAAAATTATCAAACATTCAATCATTTTAAGGATTTTAACCCTTTAAATGTCAGTTTGATTACTTGAAGTCACTGTTATATTCACGAAAAATACACAAAAAATGTTGCATGGCTAGGGTGTTGTTTTTTTTGTTGTTTTTTTTTTTTTATCTTGAATACATTGAAGATTAGCCAAAATATTGGCTTTACCTGTTGCCTCCTACTGGTACAAGCTGCTCATCACATCTTCATATACATATATATGTGTGTGTGTGTGTGTACACATATACATATATATATATATATATATATGTATATATATAATACAAGGCCAAGATGATTATAAAATATTTACTGAATAACAATACTGCTTCTTACTTTCACCTATCTGTCTGCCAGTTGAGCATCTTAAATAGATCACTCACATATTTTTTATATATTTTTTTAAGTCAAGTTTCTAGATTCTTCTCCCCTCTTTCAATGTTTCAGGTCAGTTTCACAATAGGCCCTTTCCCACCAAAAGGCCCAGGAACTTATTTACCAGGAACCTTTTGGGGTAAAAGAGTTCCTGGTAACTGCGTTTCCACCACACCCAAAAGCTCAGGGTAATTTATTCATTGTATGAGGGAGCAGTAATAGAAACTGTAGTCCAGTTCATGTACATTCACAAACTAACCTCTAGTTCAATAAAATGACAAACTACTTTAAGAGGACGGGTTGGGTTTAACATTTTACTGGTTGTTGAATCACTTAATCCATCTGGAATACATTTTAAATGAAGTTAACCATCATTACATATCCTTAATTTGTATTTAAAAATGGATGTATTTTCAACTTCTCATTCCTTAAACTAAATCACATCTAACTTTCAGTGTGATGGATGGTTCTGTTTCATTTCTGTTGTTTACAGATATAGTCCAGGTTCAATCCTAAAGTCAGACAGATTTACTCAAATGCCTGCATTTACTTCAACTGCATATTACTGATAAAAGTACTTATACTCATATTTTGATGCCTTGTAAATAAACAGACAGTATTAGGTAAGATTTTTTTTTTTTTTATTAAAAATTGAAACAAAACAAAGGTGCCTTGAGATTAAAAGGGAAATAAACACGTGAGAGGTTCAGGCTTTTGGACCAGTGTGTGATCCACCTTGATTAAGACTTCCTGTAGATCTAACAAACAGACTCTAAATGTATCTGTTGCACATAACTATTGAGTAACTGAGCTCATGGAATGCATTTAAATATGAGTTTGACACACTTCTACCTGTAGTATTTCCATTATTTTGCAACTTTAAACTTCTCCTCCCCTATATCCCAGGCAAATGTTGTAATTTTACTCCACTCCATTTGTCTGACAGTTTAATTCCCTTTTGGATACACTTTTTCATCCCCTTCCTGTCCAAAACTACAGGATTAAATGTTCCTTTTTGGGTTGAGTAAGATTCTCTTCTTTCTAAAGATAAATAAACTCTCTACAAATGTCTTGGATTCATTGGAAACTGCATCATCACAAAGACGAAAATAGTCCTGCTTTTCTGAGCCTATGAAAAGTTGACTTTTTGGAAGTATGTGGCTGTGAAAGGACAGGAACACCACAAAAATATGATGATCTAATGGAAAAAGATGCACTGTTGTAGATTAAACCACCAACAGTTTATGGAGTTATTCAGATGACCTCAACCTTTAACATTTACAGCCGGGAAATATGAGATATACATGAATACAGCAGTAAAATTAGTCAAAAACATCACATATAACTGTAAAGCACTGACTCTGAAATGCTTTTGTTGATAATGCTTATATATTTATGTAAGAAGAACCTATATATTTACATTCTGCTACTAGTAATTAGTACACCTTAATCTGCCTCTGCTACACAGACAGCACTCACTTCTTTGACTTTAAACTGATACTGAACATATTTGTGATGTGAAAACATATGACTTTATCCCACCATGGGGAAATTTCCGTTAAACAGCAGTAACATACAACAAGCAAGTACAGAGAAACAATAGGTAGAAATCAAACAAAAATGAAACATAAAGTTAAAAAAAAAAGAAATCTGGTATTTATCTAAAAATTAAAATAAATTTCTAATTACATTTTAAGAATTTAGAGACAGACGAAATCAAACAGGAGAACAATTTTCCATATTATTTCTTCCTTAACTTGTTATGACAGGTTTAGTTGATATCTATGGCTAAATAAAATAATTTCACAAAACAAAGCCCAGTTGCCAAAATATTGTCATATAAAAAAGATGAATTGTAAAAAACATGAGAAACTCTAAATTTGAATGGATTTACGCCATGTATGGTTGGTGATGTGTTGTATTTTACAGATCGCCTGTCATCTCCTCTGCTCTGCTCATTAGCTTTTAATGTAGTCATTCTTTATTCGACATCTGCATGTGGAAATTGAGCCTATACTGAATAATGGGATTAATATCAAAAGGTCAAGCAGCCTTTAATTAAGTCCAGTATGAGTGAACAGGCCTAATGTAGCAGTGACACATAAATGAGCATCAATTGTGCTCCTAATCCTCTGTATTTCATTAGTATTATTCATCCCATTCATTAGGCCTACTGGGAATCAAATCATCTTCATTGTAAACAAGTGGACAGGTCACAGAATGAAGGGGAACTATGAGCCTCAGCTGCCACCTGCTGGTTAAACACAGGAACTACAGCCAAAGGTCTAACCAGATACACACTACACATGTACGCTTTAAGTCTGGAATAAAAACAGAGACAATTATTTCTAGATTGAAAGGCACTTCTTTAATATTTCTTCAATTTTATGTACATCTGTACAGACAAAGTAACATGTGCCACAACCATGTCTGCTTTATTCCTGCAAGACAACTGCTATACAATTAAAAGTTTGTATTTTAAACAAAACAACAATGGATCAGTGCGTTGTTTTTGGACACTCGGTAACTGCCAACCCAAAAGAAGGCCTGAAACTAGAGTCTAACAGAGCTGATATGGATGGGATTCTCAAATACATCATCTGGACTTACAGTGTACAGTCACTGAAGCGCCAACATAAAGAGCACTTATATTCAACATAAATACAAGTAACACAAATAAAATCTCAACATGAAATTAAAAAAAAAAAAACATCATGCAGAGATGTACAGTGTTTTTTCAAGAGGAACATCCTGAATCAGTGAATCAGATAATCAAAAACATCAAAAACACACTGGACCTCGCTTCACTGCTGGCCTTAACATATTAACATCTGAAAGGCTAAATAAACAATATTTAATTTAGAGAGAAAGCATCACATGTAGCCACAGCAGCTCGGCAAACTGAAGAATAACGTAGATCTATGGGTAAAAAAAACCAAACAACCCAAATTGCAACATCAAATACAGCAAAAACATCCAACACACACAAAAATGGCTGGAAAAGAGCCCGAGGTATCGGTGAAAACAAGACAAATCCACAATGAACCTGGACTTTCAGTCTGAGAAACAAACCAAAAATAAAACAAACCTAAAGCTGCACATCAACATTTAAACACTCACATTTCCAGCTTCAACGATAAAAGAAAGGAAAAGTTACCACTGACAATCTGAGCGGTTAGCATCCAGTCCCACTACAACTCAGCCTGTCCTGAACCAGCTACCGGTCAGACCCCCACCCTCCCCTAACCCAAAAAGCCCTTCAGTAAAATGTGGGCAGTATTTATCAGGAGCTCAGGTTTCTATTTAGTTACTTGCTACGGTATCAACATCACCAGAATACTGGAGAATGTGCAGTACAGTGTAGTGCAGTGCAACCAGGGAACAACATAAAAAGTAGAGAGTGCCATTTTCTCCATGCCATCTCTTCACCGTGGTAATAGAGCTACATCAGACACAGAACCTGGATATGTTGGGATGTCCTCTACTTCTGAGAGGGTGTGGTCAGTGGGCGCTGTGGTCTCATTGGACTGTGGTCTCTGGCAGATCTCAGCATAGCTCGGCTTCTTGGACTCCTGGAACAGTCAAAGACAAGGGTCAGTTTCCTGTCACACCTGTCCTGATCTGATCTCACATGACCTGCACAAAACTGAAATATGTCCTTTCAAATACTGTGATAAACACAGGGGGAACATCAACGAGTCTTACTGGTACTGGTTCTTGTGTGAGCTCAGCTGGTTTGGCCTCACTGGGGGTCTCAGCATTCTCCTGTTCATTTCTACAGAGACGGATAAATCATCTATCAATACAATCCTCCACAGTACACTTGGTAGGATATTTTACTTGATGATCACGGTTTCCAATTAATTGCACAAGCCAGTGGTATCGAACATATGGCCCGTGGGCAAAGTGAAGATATTAACAGTCAATTCAGGGGCCAAATACAGCCCAATTTGATTTCAAACAAGCTGGACCAGTAAAATATTAGCACAAAAACCTATAAATAATGACAAACACAAAATGTTCTCTTTGTTTTAGTGCTAAGATAGATGAGATTTGTTAATTTGTCACATGCATTTATACATAGCATAATGCATAGTGAAATGTAGTTTTGTACTTGCCGCTAATAATAAAATAGAAAAAAAAAAAGACATGCGGCATGCAAGATAAAAAAAGTATATATATATATATATATATATATATACACATATATATAAATGCATAAATAAAAAAAGTAGCTCTAGTATGTACAAATGATTTACAGTATTGCAGATTTACAAATTAATTTAGTTTACATTTACAAACTCCTTTAAAAAATAGGAATAACTTCAACAACCTGAAATTTCTGAAGAAAAGTGCAATTTTAACAATATCATGCCTGTTACTAAATGTTTTGTGCAGATTGATCAGGTTGTTCCCATTTTTTGTGAAAATATATTTTGTATATACATATATATGAACATTTTCACGATGTAATTTTGTTTTTGCATTAAACTAAGACAAAAAGTTGGAGTTGTCATCATTTATAGGTTTTTTTGCTATTATTTTACTGGTTTGGCCTGCTTGAGATCAAATAGACTTTAGCCAAACAGCAAAGACTTGTAACAAACCGAAAACACTGTAGTGACAGCTTGTATCTCTATTGTACAGAGCATCTCACCCCACCTGTGCTCACACCAGGTTCATCAGAAGCCCCATCACAAAACATACACTGGTGTCACTGGTGTATTAACTGATCATAAGGGTAAATAATACAAACTGTGAGAAACTGAATGGTAAATATGATGAGCAGGACATGGAACATCTTAACACAGTGAGCTCAAAGACATCCTGACTGTTATGGTGGCAGAAATGACTCGCTACTTCCACTCAGTATCTCACTGTATGTAAAGCAGTTTCCGACTCTTACTCCATGTGCCACAGTGCAGTAAAAAATAACCTTATAACTGGAAACTCTGCAGAACATAAAAGGACACTGACAGAGCTTAGACAGTCACATAAAGCAGCATAGAGTGAGTTACCATGGATACCCGGATGCTATGAATCTCAATTTCCAAAAACAGGCTTCTACTATGTCAGTGCAGAATCATGAATACTTAAAAGAGCAAAATCTAGTATAAGAAAAGGTATTTTATTTATTTATTTATTTGCTTGCAGCATTATACAGGGTTGCAAATATGTCCTCATCTGATTATCTTATTGGATTCATTTACACAGGAAAAATTAAAATAAAAAGGTTTGATCATTAGTCAGTTGCTGCTTGATGAAGATTTATTTCTTAAAGGCCACTTTGAATGATATGAAGTACTGAAAATGTAGAAAGACCATAGACTTGCGATGGTTTATACTCATTATCAAATGACTTAGATTGTTTTGGACAATTCTGGGAAAATGGTGAAACAATTTATTGAAAAACCCTGATACTAATGTTGAGTAACAGACCGGTGCATCCCTAATGTCTCAATATGAAACATCTTTAGTGTAAGAGGAAACAAAAATAACATCACTCAGTAGATTCAAACATGTCATAAGTAAACCAATGAAGAAACAGAGTAATGTGATAAATAATGTAAAAACAGGCCTCCTTGTAGCAGGTTGAGTCAAATGATCAGAGAGCTTACTGCTGGGAGGTGGACTGAGCATCTGGAGACATCACTGGACTGCTGCTTTTTACTGGACCCTGCGTGAGCAGAAAACACTTCAGTCATCAGGGCTGTGCAGTGTGTGTTGGTGTATGAAGGGCAGACACCCTGCTGAGTTTCAGATGTGCAAGTTTCACAGAGAGTGAGTCTTGGTTACCTTGACACTGCAGTTTTCTGCAGGTGCCGTTGCTATGGCAGTGCTTGCCTGAGGAAGAGGAGGGAAGCTCGTCAGACCGAGCTCTAGAGGTGGTGACGGCTGACGTGTGGGTGGATCCTGAACGAACACACATAAAGTCACTGCGGATTGAAGAACATGTCACTACTGTATGACATCATTACTCATTATTACTTACATGACTGTTTGCTGCAGATTTGTCCCATGACCTTGTATTTTCTCTCCTCCTCTGACTGAAGTTTCCTCTCCTTCAGAGCAGACACACAGCAAATCAAAGATGTGACTCCAGCTAGTCATTCTTACGCACTACAGAACAACTGCAGGAATTTTACAAATGCACTTCAGTCTACTTTCACTTAACTACTCAAAAGGAGAAACAGCCATTTAAAGCCTAAGAAAATACATCTGCTGACATCAGTTGAGGACACAGTAAAGGACTAGATCAATTTTTTAGTTAATGATGGTTTCTGATCTCATGCACTCTTTAATCCTTCCCTCAGCTTCAATTAATAAAGGTATTCCTCATAATACATAAAAAACTAAAACTAGAACTACATAAAAACTAAACTTTATCTAGTAAATGACTAAAAACACACTACTAAAACTACTTGTTCTTGTCATAAGAAAATTAAACAAAGACACAGAATGACTGAATAAAAATACAAGTGAATGAAAGTTTCAGAACTAGAACTCTGAGCAGTCATTCCTGATGTACTGAATCATTACCTGCCCCGTTCAGTTGAGACTGGCATCCCTGTGTTGTTGGACTCCACCCTTCCACCTCTGCCCTGATGGCGAGTGTTACCCCGTGACCGCCCTCGACCTGACTTTAGAGCAGAGAGGTTGCGCTCTGTTTCCTGCTCCGTCTCATTAGAGGAGTCATTCTGCTGAACTCTACGGTCTCCAGAGCTTGCCCACCTCGAGCCTCGCCTGCAACAAATGAGCATCAACCAAATTAATGAAATTAACTGAAAGACATTCTATTTATGTTGACAAAAAACACTACAGCAAAAGAAGTTAATTTCCTTCAGACTTCAGTAGGGTTGGGTATCAAAATACTGGTTCCAAGGACTGTGGATTCAATAAGGCATGGGCTTTAATTCTAACTATTTTTAAGCTTTTTAGGAATGCAATTTAAGACATTTATTTCACATCCTGTTACACTGGAGCTGGACTTTGTGAAGTGAATTTAGAACACTGTGTAATGTCTGGTGTTGGCAGGTGGTTTTTACAGCAGCTTTACAGCATTTAAACCAACTCTAATGACATTACACTGAAGTTCAGAACTTGAGTGTTTTTTTTGCACAACCACTAATGGCCTCCACATTCATTATTTTCATTTTTAACAGCAATCAAAAAAGCACCGACTCAAATCAATTTGGTAAGACCTGTCAAAGCCATACTTAAGACATTTTAAAGCTGTAATATCTAACATTCATCATGAAAATATCTAAGAAAAAAAAGCCAACTCAGCCTATGCCATATTTTTTCCTTTTATACTACAAATGTTTCCAACAATGTTCAGTAAAATGTGTAATTTTATTCATTTTAATGATCCTTTTCATTTGGTCACATTTGGTCAATGGGGACATATTTTCTTCACTTACTACCACTTAACTGTGGTGAAAACATTACCTCCCGTGATCCCATGATACTTAAAAACAGCTACTATTAAGTATTTTGTTTTTATTTTATTCAAGTCAAATTTATTTTGCTTAGCTTCCACAAAAGAAATCAATGGTTAGTGATGATTTTTGATGATTATTTCTTGGGAGAAAAATTAATATTCTTATTTACTACCAATCCTTTCAGCTGCTCCCCTTAGGGATTTGCACCAGCAAATCATCTGCTTCCACCTGACTCTGTCCCCTACATCTTTGCATATTCATTTTTGCCAAAGTTGTCAGTACACTGATTATTGTCTAAATGTACATAAAGGCATGCTAATATTCCTAAAATGTTTGTTTATTTTGGAACTGGATTCAATAAGCAGAAACACAATCAAAAAAAGTGAAATGACACCCACACCCTGACAGGAGCTGGAATAATAATAATAAAATACCTCTGCCTGTTCGGGTTGAATGGTTTGAAGTTGGAGGCTGCACTGAACTCATTCATGAAGTCATTCATCAGCTGAGAAGGCTGTTGGCAAAAACAACACCATGTTTGAAACGACAGCATATTTTAAAAGCTATTAGATGACAGAGGGTGAGAAGGAACCATGGGGCTTCAGTTCACACATCTAGTGAGCCATTAACAGAATTAAAGAAACAGAAAACATTAGTCTTATGGTGTCTGTTCTGTCATACACTGAGGGAATAATAAGCTCCTCACCTCAGCACATCCCGGGTATCCTGTCACAGATGGAGCCCACGCATCGGTGAAGTCGTATAGCGGCTGCGTGGCAATGTGGGTGTGGCAAGGCTGCTGATAGGCGGGGGGATAGTAGGAGTACTGACTGCCACAGTGGTCAAGCTGCGAGGGTCTGAAGCCATTTTTTGGAGCATAAGAAGTGACTGCCATGGTTTTGGCCTTTATCCTCACCATGAGAGGCTTCCCCTTAAACACCCTGACCTCTTCTCGCAGGTATTGGTAGGCCTAATGAAGCATGTATACAATGGACACAAAAAAGAACTGCTGCAGATTCCAATGAAGCTTTTTAAGCCACATGCAATAAAAACTTATTTTAATGGATTATAGATATAGGATTGAGCGGGGTCAGATGTTTAATACCTGTTGTGCATCATCTTCTGATTTGAATGTGATGAACCAGTTATCGTTGCTCACAAACTCACAGCTCAGGAACTTGGGCAGGTTTTCAGTATCAAAGAGGGCCTCCACTTCCTGTAGGATATTGTACACTGTCAAAACCTTTTCCACCAGCATGAACCTGGTGCTAGTACTGGTCCAATGTTATTTCAATTATTGGTTTGGAAATACCACAGCAGGCGGTTTACAGAGTGAAGTTTTACATTTTTTTCCATTCACGTAAACTTGAAAATTCGCAGACAAATCAAACCATAATCCCTTGGACATGTTTGAAGATAACCCAACATGTCTGGCCTACTGCAATGCAGCTGGGTGGTCAACACTCATGGTACTCACTCAACAAAAGGGTCCATCTTATTTTTTTTGTGTGCAAATTTTACTATATCCATAAACATTTTTTAAAACATTGGCTCATAACTAACCTTGGAACTTTCTTAGTGGGAAAGGGGTGAGTTACAAGACATGAAGTCCTTTTCACAAGAAACATGCTGACATAGATTAAGGTTCTCAATAAATATAAATACAAAGGCTGACTAAATGATGGAAACAAGGAGAACTGTTGTCTTGCAAAAACTAAAAGTGTGATGGTATTCTTGCCTCAGCAGGTGTAGTTTTGGGGATTTCACGCAGGATGACAACACATCGACTCTGGCTGGGCCGGACCTTCTGTCCGCAATGGGCCACCTCGACCAGTGGGAGAGCTGCAGGAAATAGTATTTCACTCTTGGTTAATTCAGCACCTACAATAAAAAGCTGAGACTAAATGTCAGGCTGACACACTTGTGGAAATGACCACTGACATTTCAAGATGTCTGCGATGGTGTCCACGTCTGTGCACAGAGTCTTGATCTTGTCGAGGCTGGCCAGAGTTGAGATGGAGAGGTACTGGTCGCTGTCCATCTGAGACTTGAGGTACAGGTCGTTACCAAGATGTTCCCTGTGAATAAACAGAAAAGCAGATACAGAAATAAGGATATTTAAAGTAAAATGTATGAAGAGACGACCAAAATAACACCATAACAAAAGGACAAATCTAATGACAACAAAAGGAAAAAACATCACAACTGTCTGTCAACTTTCAATGTTCTTTCAATGAACTCATTTTAAGTATGTGTTCTAAGTCATTACCTGGTTAGAGAGGACTCCAGAATCCCCTTCAGCTGCTCTCTGATCTCATCTACAAGTCACAGGTCATACATTATACACTGAGCATCATAAGAGCCAAAGACTCATAAGGTCAGAGAAAAGTTGTACTTTGAGACAGACCTGAGACAGGTGGTTCACTGGCCTCTCCATTAACTAAGGGAACTTCAGTGGTCGGTGTCTGGTAATCCAGTGTAGTGGGATCAGCCTCAGTAAGGCCCATGCTCTCCAGCTGGAACTCTGGTACATAGCCTGAAAATGTCAACCCCACAGCGTCTAAGTTCAGTAGTGTAACTAATTATGCTGGGAGGAAGTATGTATGTAGACAGTTTTATTTTCCTTTATGTTTACTGGTTTTCACTCTTACTTGATTCTGTGGAAAATCAAATGTCAAGGAAAAATGAGTCTTTATCCTTTTTGCCAAACAAAACATCACACTGCTTTTGTGCCTTTGTACATTTACTTACTTTACTTCTTTACAACACGTGTTCATCTCGATATTGAGTGATTGGTTTCAATTCACATTAGGTACCAGTGTAGTGTAGACATTTATTCACAGTATTACGTGCAATTAATAGAAAGACAATGTTGAAGTAATCCAAAGTATTTAAAATATGTTGCATTACTTTTGAATTTATTTGGATACTATATGTTAAAAGTTATATTTAAGGCCACATAGCTGAAAATCTGTAAAAAAAAACATATGTTAAAATGAAACCCTTCCGAAACAGATTTACCATGATCTACATGTAGAGAAGCAGTTTTTTGTCCCACTTAAAGAAAAATCACAAACTAAGTCCTGGAACATCATAAAAGAATGCAATCACACACTGAAAGCACCACAATCATTAAAAATCAGTTCAGCTTACCTTCCTGACCACTCTGATCATCACCGAACTGCAACCATGGCTGCTGAGTCTCTGGAAAAGCAGGATCAGGAACATTAAAGGTGTGATTGGTCCATACCTCAGCTTCAGGGTTAAGGCCGGGGGTAACAGGTGTGACAGGCTCCTGACATGACGGGACAAAGAATGAAAAGTTGGTTCAGATACAGTTATTTAAAAAAAAAAAAAAAAGATAACCAAGAAAGTAGAAATTAATTGATTCCAAGAGACAAAGAATGCTAACAGAAATAATATCAAACAACCACTTTAGAGTGGTTTCATCCACACATGATCAGTGTTATTAACTTTCAATCCACCAGAGCAGTTATTTTCAATGACAACTGTGTAATAATATTTTCTGCTCTTTTACTTCTAATTAATTTGATCGATTAGAAAATTGTGCAACTGCAACTTTCTACCAAGATCTTACAGCACTTACAACACCGCACATTTCACAATAACATTTTAGAAGCTGTATAGCCCTTTGTATCAACCTGCATTGATTTTTGGCAAACATAGTTAGTCTGATCAGGAATTAAATCTATAAACTTGTCACCCTTGTATCACCATGTGGCTATGTAGTAGAAGGTGCTGGTATTAAACTACTTTGGCAATGACATGGTGGTATTTTTTCATATAATTTGAAACAAGGGCCACACTCAGCAACTAAAAATAAAAATATGTTCATTTTTATCCATTTTTAATAAAACCTAATTGAGGCCATGCTGTGATTGTTTTTTCCAGTTAAGTGAACAACAGCTGTGTTGGATTTGAGATAACACAATCCTTTTCATATGCACAGAGAAAGGACATACAGCAAACATATGGAGGTGTAGTAATGGATATATTCCAAATGAGAAGCAGAACCCAAATCACAGGAGCAGAAATCTTTTGATGAAGGTACAATAAGTTACAACACAATGGTGTGATATACCTAGATGATACCAGTGCACTGGTTTTAGCTTCCTGTATTTTTAGATACAGCTAAAACAACAGCAGTAACACATCAATGGCAGTGTAGCTGTGCACTGATAGGAGACCGAGAAGGCTCCTAATGACTGTGTCAATCCTTGAAAGTAACAATTATCACAACTATTAACATCATGCATGTGGTGTTTTAGAAAGGAAGCTTTTTCTTATATGCAGTTTGCACATCTTACTATAATGGACGTTTCTGTGTCCGGCGCATGTTTGTCCAACGCGTGTGTGCCCGACTGATGTCCTGATGTTGCAGCACAGAAGGGCATTCGGGTGCAATGCCACTGTTGCACCACAGGAGGGCGCTATCGTACAATGGCACCACGGGTACAATCTCCCTAGTTAAATATAATTTAGATTCATGCATACTCATCACGTAAAACAGTATATTCCCTATATGAACCAAACCTTGCATTATGCATTATACATGACGTAATTTTTTTTTTTTTTTCCGTGGACTAATGATACTATGGTAAGCTTAAAACCTGTATTAAAAAGCAGGATATTCAATGATAAAAAATGGGAATACCTAGCACTATGATATGTCATTATAAAGGATGCATTGTGCTGCTACAAAGAGGCTTGTTTGGTACACACTCCAGCAAATGATGATTTTGATCTTTTTTGAGTAAAAATGGAATGGAAGCATGACTGTTCTCAGCAAAACTACAAATTATAAGGCATTCAAATATCCATCAAAATAATTAAAACTTGATTTTTTTTTCATTATGGAATACACCATATTTTCTACCGAAACAGTCCTAAAGCCTTAATTGGGTGTATTAAAACTAAATTACCACTGGTGCACATGTCAAATGAACACTTACAGACTGAGTACAATCTGTGTGCCAGTCCCACACACAGGCTCCCTGTGGCATCACAGTGCTGTAAGGATAGGCTCCCAGCAGAGCCATAGTGGGCTGCAGCTCTGACACCGAGGCCGGGATCTGCTCTGTGTCCACCTCAGCATCACCCTGGCTGGGCTCAGCATCAGACACCCCCTGGGCCCAACCCCCGCAGCTCTCCTCCAGTCCAAGTTTAATCCAGGGGTGGGGGTACAGGCGACAGACCGAGGAGCGGGCGTCCTCCCCCAGCAGCTCAGACACCATCTCCCTCATTCCTCCTTCCCTCTCCCCCTCCTCAGCACCTCCAGGGGGGTCATGATCCAAGAGGTGGATCTCATATGATGGAGTGGAGGCATAAACATCAATCTGACCTGGGTCAACGTCCATCATAGCGTGCCCCTCCTGAAAGTCCAACATTGAGGTGAAGTCATTGGAAATTGTGTATGCGTCAGATGGGGTGATTCTATGTGAAATACTGCGATTTTCTAAACAGATATCACTCTGTGAAGGCAAATCCTCCTGCTGACAATTTACCTCATTAGGATGAGGTAAACTGTCAGGACTGTCACGGTCCAGCTCTTTGGATTCAACGTCAGGCTGAGGATTGTGGGAGTGATGCTCCACTGTGTCTACAGATTCAAGCTGTATCTCATGCACATGATAGTTAAAATTTTGCTCCAAATCCCTTTCCTGTTGGTCTGTCGTTTCTGCAAATTCTGGCTCAACAGATGTCTCTTGTGTTTTATCTTGTTCTTCTTCTTCACACTTGATTAACACTTCTGGTGAATTTACCATCACTTGGACTTGGTTGCACCCACTCTGAACAGGTTCAGCTTTAGTCTTCTCACCCTTCTCAAATGATGTGCAGGGAGATGAAGAACAATGAAGTATGAATGGAGTACTCACAGAATGGTCTGTTTCAGTGGGACATGGGCCCATAAAAGGACTGCTGCTAGTGCTGTCACAGTGCTCAGACATCAGGTCACATTTTTCATCACTTATCTGTTTTTGAGCAGTGTTTTCACTGGTATCAGGCAAACTGACAACTTCACCTCCATCATGCTGTTTGCTGTTTAGAACAACGTCTGGTTTTGTCATTGTTTCGACTGTCTGTCTGTCGTCCTGGACATGGTGAAAAAGGACATCCTGAAAAACCTCATCTTTTTCATCACAGTCATTACACCTGGTGTCTTGGACATCAGGAGTTTCAGCCTCTTGCAGAGAAGGCTGAATGTTGCTTAAATCAACATTTAGTTCATTGGAAATAAAGTCTATTTTATCAGATTTGATGGAGTCACCTTGGTGAGATGTAGCTGTAGAAACATCTGAGAGTGGTATCAGGTTTGTGTGGTCAGGGGAAGCGGTCAGCTCACTGGATAGTGATGACACAGCTGAGATGACTGAGACTGACGACACCTCTGTCAGAGTTGTGCCTGCTATGCTGCTGTGGCCAGCATCAGCCTCCTCACCCTGGCTTTTGCACATGCTTACAGAAATAGCCTCACTCTGTAGAAATGATTTCTCCATCTTTGTTTGTCCTCCGAGCAGAGGAGCAATGTCTTCCTCCTGTTTGTGGAACACTCTAAGGTGTGAAGAACCAGAATTGTCAGCTCCTGGTGCTTCAGAGACAGGTTGTGAACTTTGAACCTCATGGCAATCCAAAAATGAGGTGAAGCTATTGGGAATCATATATGTGGCAGCTGTAAGTGGAACATCTTTGTGTGAAAAACTGTGACTTTCTGCGGAGATAGTACTATGTAAAACAGACTGAGGTAAACTGTCAGCACTGTCATAGTCCAGGTTTTGGGATTCAGAGGATGGCTGAGGATTGTGGGAGCAATCTTCTGCAGTGTTTTCAGATTCAAGCTGCATCTCAGGAACGTGATGCACTCTTTGCTGCAGGTCTTCTTCTTGCTGGTTGTCTGGGCCATTACTGGCACCCTCTGCTGTTGTGTCCATATTCTGTTCCATTGCAACCGTTTCATCCTTACCTCCTTCCTCCTTCGCTGTCTCATCTTCATTTTCTTCCACACATACTTTTCTGTGTGGATGAAAAGTGCCTGTGTGAGACAGAGTTAACATGTCCTCAGTGGGTCCATGTGCATCTTCTCCAGCTGACTGCTGAGGCTCCACATTGTGTGAGTGGCTGCTGGACAAGGGCAGGAGGTCACTGACGGTCTCTGTAATCAGTGGAGGTTCTACAGGTTTAATTGCTGTGAGTGTCTGGGAAAGGACAGTGGAGCACTTTTCTACAGTTTGTGATGTATTGGGCATTTCAGGTTCCCTAGCATCCGGCTGCTCACAGGCTGCAGATTCTTGTGTGTGTGATTGGTTGCCAACTGTAGCAGCTGTTTGTACTTCAGCTGTGTCCTCTGTTTGCGCTGTCTTTGCTGTCTGGGGCTCGTGGTGGTCATGTTCGAGGTCATCTGCGTCTATTGAGCATATACTGTAGAAGCTTTGGGTCCTTTTTTCAAAATCCTGACCAAGTGTTGTCATGACTACACAGGCTTCCTCACCGCCATTTTCCTCGTGCTGAGATGTGGGTGACTCCTGTTGTGGAACTGACTCCTTGCTGAGCCTTGAGTTGTCAGGGCAGTTCACAGAGGTCAGCCTGGAGGGAGATGACCATGGTTTGTTCTGTGGTTGCTGCCCCTCTGGACGCTCACTGAACCATAAAGCCCTTAGAGTGGCGTTCTCCAAAATCTTCTGTCTGACTGGACTCTGGCTGGACACCTCCATATAGGGAGCCGGTTCGCAGCTGGGACTGGCAGTGTGTGTCACGCCTGCTGCTGCGTTGGTGTTTGTATGTATGTTGTAGATAATAATAGCTGGCTCCTCCTCGTGAGAGCTTGCTGGTTTAAGATCCGTTTCGCTCCGCGTGGTGCTGTCCACGCTGTCAGATGCCTTTTCACAAACTTTGTTCGGGTAAACTTGCCCTGTGTGTCTTCCCTCATCCTTCGGTCCATCCGGCACATGTGTTTCCTCTTCCTCCAAGTACACATGCTGAGCGAGAGCTGAAGCATGTTGTCTGACCTGCTCTGTCATGTCATTAAGCCCATCGTGGCGTGGAGGCTGTAACAGACTGCTCCTCTCATTCTGCGGGCCGGGGTTGAGCTCCTTACTAAAGCAACACCCCATCTTCTGTGGCCTAGAGTGGGAATAAAACACAAGACTGCTTTGACCCACACAAAGAGAGCCTACACAACATGAAAGTAAACCATGAGCAGCTCTTCACGGTGTTCCAGCCACATGCGGAAAGAAAAAAGACCCTCGACTCCCCCTGCTTCATCCCCTCCTTTTCCCGCCCCCCTTTTTCCCCTCCCCTGCCCAGAATAGCAGACATGAAGGAACTCACATGTCCCTGCCACTCATCCTAGTGCTGCACTCACTTCATGTGTGAGTATATGAATGTATATGTGAAGCCGAGTTAGGCTACAGTTTAAGAGGGGTCAGCACATGGCCCAGCGATCACCAATCATAGAGCAGCAATGTGGCCATGTCCACTCCTCCACCTTCTTTTTTTTTATTCGATCATGCCATTTTCTCTCCCTAACACAGATACCTCTCTCTTTCACTTACATCATTTTTGGTCCACACTGTTTAGCCCCCCTCCCAACATACCACTGCCCCCCACCCCCCACCCTAGACATGCCTGAGTGGCATTTGGGACCCCAACAATTTGAACAAGGCTGAAGACCACAAACACTCAAACATGCCTACTGATGGTTTGTTTTGATAATATTTTAATACGAATATAACTTTTTAAAAAAAACTTCTAATCACATAACACAGAGCATTACTTCAATATTCCAATATTTTTGCACACTTTTTTTTTAATCCAATATGACAATAATATACGTAATGTGGATATTCTGAGTACAGTCTTATTCTGTATACAGCATTTTCCATTTAAGATGTAGTTATATTATTATTTGAGTTTTAGGAGTATTTGAACATGTATACAATACATTCAGAATGTGACAATGTTTGCGACAGAGTACAAATCACAGTTTTTAGAGTTAGTCAAGACTAAGCCTAACATCTAAACTATCAGAAGGAATAAAATTTGTGAAGAAACTGAAATTTTTTTTTACAATGTTAGTTTTGATAATAAATAACTGAAAACTAAACAGTATGCACAGTACACAAGTATGCTGAACAACACATAGTAAAAGAAACAGCTTTGTTTTTTTCAAATGACACATAGAGTATATATGAATGTTATGTTTTGTCTTTGGAGGTACATCATATCAGAGTTTAAGAAAAATCGAATCCAGTTATTATTGTAGTAGTATCATCTTATGAAACAAGGATGAAAACATATATTTTAGTATTCCATCCATGTAAACATAGTAATTGAGACTTCATGTTCCATTACCTGGTGGTAGTGGTAGCAGTAGTAGTATCCAGGAAACAGTACTCCATCCAACTCCCCCTGTAGATAAGCTGGACACAGTGGATTCTGGCCTGACGTCATGTGACACGGGCTGATGGGTAAGCGTGCGGGACAAGTACGGCCGCTGCAAGCGGTCACCATGGAGACCAGGAGGGCGAGCGGTGGAGACAGAGAAATGACTCACAACACCAGCTGGCATGATGGACATACTTAACAGATCTAACTCAAATGGTCTCAGTAAAAACTACAGGACCCATAAAGAGTCATAATTTTGTATTTATGATGAGCAACCAGCCATGAACTAATATGACTTTTCATTATTGATTAATTAATAACTTGTCACTAGAAAAGACTAGAAGAAAAGCAAACAGCAAAAAAGGGAGAAAGAAATCTCAGCTTCAGCTACAACATCACCAACTTGTTTGAGCTAGCTACCTTTCTGCTCAATATATATCAATTTGTTTCTAGACAACAAATTCATTATAATAGATGGGGTTAAATTCAGTTAAAGTGACATTGGTGTCCTCCTTCATCCGTACAAACAGAGGTCAAGAGAATCGAGCAAAAGTTATTGTATTTTGACAAGGAGACTTTTCCAGAAGCCAAAGATGTATTTCAGAGGCATGATCATGAAGTTCACATTCCTTAAATTTTAGAGGCATATAAAATGCATATGATGCATATAAAATTCCTACCTATCTTGATGACACAAGTTTAACATTAACAAACTATTTAACTCAAGGTGACGCATATTTGTCAGAAAACGACCATGTTTATGTATTTATCATCAATGGATCAAACCTCATAAAAAGTAGGTGTTTAATAGTTTAATTTACTTAGATTGTTTCTGGGCTTGGCCAAGCGAGTAAAGGAGTGAGAAAGCACTGTGCAGCAAAACTAATCATTCCATATCTATTTTTTAAAATTAATTCAGCAGCAACCCTAATAGCTCAAATTGTGGGTCTAAGCAAGTGCTTTAATATAAGGAATAATAACAAAATATCTAATAAAAACATTAACTTATCATCCTTGACAAAGTAACGGAGTGAGGAAAAATATACAGCAGTTTTTCAAGGTATGGAAAAAATGCCAAAAAGTGCTGTTCCTCAAGGAAAGTGCAAATATTTAGCATACCACACTTTTCTTAATATATATGAGAGTATATTATATCCAAAAATGAAACTGATATCATTTTAGTTTTAGAATACATTAGTTAATTTATGGTAACAGAGTGAGACTCAAAAAAGCAACAGAGTGAGGTGTTTGTTCAGTGTGATGCTCCACAATAATAATCAAAGTTTTTATTTAGATACTGATAACATTATCAGTCTTTGGCAACATATGTTTCATTAATAAATTTAATACACATCTTTCTGCTGTTTTTTTTTTTATTTTTTATAATAAATAGCATTTAAAATCCTTATAGTATTTGATTATTATGAAATATAAGATTAGAGACAGGCATATATTTTGAACATATTTCTTTACACATTACTATTTACATTCTGAATTTATGCTGTATACATTCATTTACAACGTTTACTGTTCTTAATTTACACTGTAATTTCATATATTTTCCTATAGTATATCCAGTTGTAATTCAGGTACAAATTAACTTAAATAAACAGTTTTAGAAACCAGAGATATATGTCTTTCATGCTGAGTAATCAAAAATATTGCCATAGAGAAAAAAGAAATTGACCCGGATGATCACATTTGCTGAACATTATACTGTATTCATGTTATTTAAGCAGGAAATACACTTTTAATTAGTTTGTTAAAAAAAAGTAGGTAGCCTTTATCCGTATTAGAAAAGTCTGTTATCGAAAGCTTGAATATTTAACTTTAGTCACCGTTAAAACCTGTTAGGCCTGCGGGTATTGTACCGGTCACACTAACCTGAACCACTTCTATGACTTTACCTACTTTCATTGTTATCCATCTTAGGCAATTTAGTCTGATATGATGTGAAATACTACACAGCATTTTATAAAGGTAAATGTGAGCACCTGTAAGGTAGCAAGTACAGAAATACAGGGTGGGGAAGCAAAATTCACAATATTTTGAGGCAGGGATTGAAAGACAGTGTATGACCAATTAGTTTATTGAAAGTTATGAGAATTTATTTGCCACGAGAAAATTTACATTATAGAAAATGTTTTTATTCTATGTGTCCTCCTTCTTTCTCAATAACTGCCTTCACACACTTCCTGAAACTTGCGCAAGTGTTCCTCAAATATTCGGGTGACAACTTCTCCCATTCTTCTTTAATAGTATCTTCCAGACTTTCTCGTAATAGTTTTGCTCATAGTCATTCTCTTCTTTACATTATAAACAGTCTTTATGGACACTCCAACTATTTTTGAAATCTCCTTTGGTGTGACGAGTGCATTCAGCAAATCACACACTCTTTGATGTTTGCTTTCCTGATTACTCATAAGGGCAAAAGTTTCTGAAAAGGTATGGATAATAGTGTTAGGTATGATTATGACATCAATATGGGTTTGGTTTCAAAACAACTGACGTAGTGCCTGCTGAGAAAAAACAACTAAATGTTCATTGTAAATTTTGCTTCCCCACCCTGTATTAGTGTTACTTTTTTGACTGTGGTTTTAAAGACATTTTAGTCCATTTGGATTACTAAAAACCATAACCATTTTAAACAGGTTATGTAATCCAAATGGACTAAAATGTCTTAAAAACCACCGTCAAAAAAGTAACACAAATATTTCTGTACTTGCTACCTTTCAGGTGCTCACATTTACCTTTATAAAATGCTGTACAGTATTTCACATCATATCAGATTAAATTAGCTAAAATAGCTAACAATGAAATTAGGTAAAATCATAGAACTGGTTCAGGTTAGTGTGACCGGTACAATACCCACAGGCCTAACAGGTTTTAACGGTGACTAACGTTAACTATTCAAGCTTTCGATAACAGACTTTGCTAAAACGGATAAAGGCAACCTTTTTTTTTTTTTTTTTTTTTTTTTTTTTTAACAAACTAATTAAAAGTGTATTTCCTGCTTAAATAACATTCTGAATACAGTATAATGTTCATAACTGGATTTCCTTTCTGTAGGTGAAGTAGCTAACTAACGTACTGTGTTGGTATTTACCTTGATACGGACTCTGTAATGTTAAGACAACTCCAACTGTCTTTCAGCTTAAACCGTAATATTTAAATGAAGAAAAACTTCAAAACATACTCCTGTAGGTTTAAGTCACCTTAACTGAGCAACTATCGTGTTTTTTTTTTTTTCTTGTAGCTTGTGAACAGCATTTCAGGGTAAAAGCAAATGCTAACGCTATCAGTAATCACTGTTAGCTAATTAACGGTAGTTCGCTCCAGAAATCACACAACAGCGATATCGTTCACAGCTAACACCACTATCTATTAACATATTTCACTTCTTATGTTCATTTTTAACACATCCAGAAACTCACCTGTCACTTTTTTTTTTGTCTGTCCTGCTGAACTCGGGTGGATTTTCTGCCTTTTTCTCAGTGTTTGTTGGAAGTGTGTGACTTCACCTGTGCGTCCAAAAACCACCCGTTTACGTTACTTTGCAAGTACAGTAGTTGCACTCGGAGCAAAAAACTTAAGGAAATAAATGCTAAATGAAATAAATAAATAAAATTATTCTTAAGAAGCCTACATAACCTAAAAAAATCTGAATTTGAAAATACTTTAATAATTAACAAACTAATGTTGCTCTGATCGTAATAGATCATCTTTTCCTTATATATTTTCCAAATTACATTTTAAATACTTGAAATGGGTTTTGTTTTTGTTCACTTAATTTCAATTCTTTCTTTTTTTAAAATTTGCATTATTCTTTAGGTTAATATTTTACTTATTCTGCTTCCTGGTGCATTGGATCTTTATTTCTTGATTGTGATGTAATTAGAATGACGCCTATAACACATTGTATTTCCACATTGAATGAATGAATGAATTTCAATAAAGGTAGAACATGAACAGTTAGTAAGAGCTGAAAATACGTGTTGCATGTTACATAAGGATTGTAATAATTAAGAAAAAATAATCACAACATGTATAAGGAAGATATGTTTTTGATTTGTTGCAAAGTAATAATACTTCAAGTAGGCCTTTTTGACATTAGTGAGGTCTGCTTTTCCCTTGTCATGTTGAATGCAGAATTTGGTTGCAAAAGACATTACCTTTGGAGGACATTCCAGGCAGATGACCTGCTTACTGGTATTCCATGTGGAAAACAGGAGGCCTTGTTTTGTATTATTTATTATATTTTCATAATTTGAGTGTTTATTTCAGGTTTGTGTTTTAATAACGTCCCTGTCTACTGCTCAAATACAGGAATATCTTTTTTTTCTTCTCTGTTGTGAAGGTGTTTACAGTTTGGTCACTGTTACATGTTATCTATAAAAATGCTGAAATGAATTGAATTGAAGTGTTTTTATTGTTACATTAAGTTCCTGCAGGATCCAAAAATGCCCCAAACTCACACATATAGTCACATTTTACACCTTTGTGAACATGATGAAAATATAATGAAACAATAAAATCAATGGTTAGCTTCACTTACATCAATCATTCATTAAAGGGAAAGATTTTTAAAAGCACATTTTCGCATCTTACTCTTTCCCTGTTGCTATGGGAACTGATAAAAGAACAACAACCTTCACATGCTTTCACAGTATCGTGATGCAGTCACATTTACGAAAGACAGAAAGAAAGAAAGAAAGAAAGAAATCAGGTTCTGTCACTTTCAAGTGATATCTGAGGTTTGAATCCAGCCCCCTGAGACAGACAGAAAGGTACAATTACTCCGTTGCAGAGTAAAGTGCTCTTTTATCTTCATCTCTCCTGCAAAGAGGATGATTAGTGAAGTAAGTGTAGAGGCCTCTTGGATCAAGAGTTAATTCTCTCTGGACTCCTTGAAGCTGCTCCATGTTTCAAGAGCCTTTGTCGATCTGAATCAGGAGTACAGGCTCCAGTAGATGGTGTTGAAGAGCAAGTAGGACAGCGGGAATGCCAGACGAGAGTACGAGTCGATCATGTAGCTGTTGCTGACCAGCAGGTCCACGTTCTCTCGGACCGACCGCTGCCGGCGCAAGCGGGTTCCCTCCCTGGGCCGGATGTCTTGGTTTTGGGTCGGGTTGGTGAGCGGGTCAGGGGTCAGCGACGGTGCCATCCGAGGGAATGGGGTCAGCTCAATGTCATTGTCATGGAAACAGCCATCGAACGCCATAGCCTGGCTGGCGTTGTAGGTAGACGGGAGCTGAAAATCAGAATGTGCAGAACTGTTTACACTGTATTCTACAGACTGTATGATATGTTTATGTCCTCAGTTACTTGTCCTTGTGTTACGTATTCCACCTAAGGGTAGTTTAGCATTGTTTTACTGCATAACGACTCACTGTAGCAATTACTCATTAAGCAGTAATTCTCAACAGGTTTTGTGACCCACATCTTCCTGCTTTGACCCATATGAATGAGGCAACACCAGATATCCTGGTCTGGATCAGGGTTACTGTGCTTGAAATACTGGACAATATTTCTGCGGTTTATTTTCTAATACCTTAGTTAACATAAGACACTGCAATAAAACATGTCATTCACTTGGATTTATCAGAAAACTAGATTGTTTTCCTTTCTGTCACCAGCAGGGGGCAGCCATCTTGAAACTGTTGTCTTGTTCACCAGTAGGAGTCACTGAAGTAAGCACATGATTATTGAGATCCCTGTAGGTCATAAACTCATATTGTTAGTCATTATAACCTTCTCATAATAATACAGCAATACTACATTAAATATGATCATTGTTAATATGGTTCACATTATCTAGATTCATGGCAGCCACTCCAAAAATGTATCCAGCAACATGTGTCAAATTTGAAAAGAATCGGATGAAAAGTGTCTGATAAAATAAGTTGGAAAAAATTTTGGGACCGAAGACCAGATGGAATTCCTTGTATATCTATTTTTTCCTTTTTTGTCTTCTTATAAAACATAAGACTGCATACTAGTGATGTTTTATCTTCCTATTTGTTTTCTCATTTTAAGATCCACAGGTTTTGGTGTTAGATATGCTTTTTGTCAATTGGCCACTAGAGGGAGACACTGTGCAAACTATGAGCTTTTCCCTCCCTGTTTCCTCAGTTTAGACCCACCTTCCCCCTCTTCATCTTCCTCATCTCCTCCAGAGTGGTGCAGTAGTTCACAGCAGCGTATTCGATAACAGACAAGAAGACAAACAGGAAACTGGTCCACAGGTAAATGTCCACTGCTTTCACATATGACACCTGGACAAAAGACACACACCAGTAACAGTCACATGGCATCTTTTTTTCATTTCTGAATTTTTTCAGTTAAAACCAATAAGCTTGAGAAAACATGCAATATAGAAAGAAAATAAAAAATACATAAAACCCTACAATTATTGCGCGACAGTTATATTACCATGAATCACTCAAGATGCAGTTTACATGCTGAAGATTCACTACGACTTCACTACTTATTACATGTTGTGTATTTGATTAGATTTAAAACAATTATCCTTTCTTTTGCACATTTAGCCTATTTGCTGGTCGAGAACCATTGCAGTTGGCGGGTGATGATAAATTAAAGTGTTTTGAGTGTTACAATGTAGCATGAATATTCATGAAAGAGCAAACTTGAATCTTTCAGATGAGCGATGTCTCAAAGATGAGGAGTTGGATGACATAAATGACAGCTACAGTAAACATTTTTCCCCAGATGTCTACAAGCGGTAGCTTATTAATAGTGGAATTTCATATCAGATCCAAGTAATTGTCAGTAAATTTGAGCAAAAAACACACTATGCATAGAGGTTTTGTGTGTAAATCACTGGTTACACTAGTCCTGTGCAAATAGGGCTTATGTTGTCTGTATTAAAGAAAAAAAAAAGATAACGTGACACTGATTTTTTTTCTGTTTAAACACATGGCACAAAAAAAGATGCTAAATTCAACACGGTGTTACATTTCATCTCATGATGCAACGTTCAAGATATCAAAGATGTCAAACACTGATATCCTATTAAATATAGTTTGGTTAAGGGTACCAAATTCATCATTTGTGCATATATTAATGCTGACAAACTATGTGATGTTAAAGTGATATAATTGTTTTTACGGTAAATGCAATATGCATTTAAACTATAGGAGATATTTATATGTAATTAATATTTAATGCCTCATAACTTTTATTCAAGAAATACTGCTACTGCAATTGTGATACTACATGAAAAATAAATACCACATTATAAAAATCAGTTGTGCTTCGATTTAGAGGTATACCACAGCAACTTGCTCTGAAGCACCGTTTCTTTAGTATTTTCAGCATGAAATAATTTGGCTTTTACATAAAGACCTTTTGTACCTTTGAACACCTGCTGAAAATTTGATGCGTCTTTCATGAATACTTCAGAAATAACCTCTTGATCTCAATCATTTTTACAGTAAAATCAGCTTCATGCCCCATTTTCAGACCCTATTCTCAAAAACAAAGGAAGATATAAGGTTGAAATTTCATATGGTGTTTACTAGGAATAATAATGTCATTTTCTTAAAGTATGAAGCTTATTACTCGCAGTCAACCATGAACATTTTCTGAAGTCTGGTGGTTTGAGGTGGTTACCCTTATGTGGTCTGAAGCAGCTGTGCAACCTTTCTTCATGTATGTTCTTTGAAATTCTTACACCTGCATAGAACTATTTTTATTTAACTATCAATCAGATGTATTAAATTTCAAAGGTAACCTGAACATTACTGTTAACAAACATAGTGAAAAGTTGTGACCTGACACTGAACCAGAATAACAACAGAAATGTTGACCCGGTGACACCTGAGCTTAAACAAACCCAGCTCTTACCTGAGGCATTGAGGAGGACACTCCTGTGATGATGGTGGACATTGTGAGCACTGTGGTTATACCTGCACAGGACAACAATGACAGGTGTGTCTATGTCACAGAACAGTCTGTTAATACCGTAACCACTGTCCAACTTAACACAATCACTACTTTCTATTTTCTATATATTCTTCAGTTTGATTTTTACCAATGGAGCAGATATAAAACAATTGAATTAGAAAAACAAATTGTAATGCTTTTTTTCAGCTGTTACTTCTATAAAATCTTCTTATGGTATTAAAAATTTGTGACCAACTTGACACAACTGCAGGTATTTAAAGCCACGTTATTTTGTTATCCTAATTTTTTTCATTATTATTTATAATGGCCTAATTTAGCTTTTTAAACAACATTCAAGTATTGTAGATGAGAAAAACAATCAGACAGGATAAAAAGCTTCGAATGAAAAGAGCAGCATGCACGATTCAAAAAATACAATGCACACAACGTAAAACCACATTACATAACAAATTAAACTCTGACTCACAGAAAATTTTCTATCGTGGTATAAAACTATTAAAAATGATACTGCTGATTGAATTTACACCTGCATGTCTCAGTATAAAAGATGAAATACTGACCATTAACACTCACCACCCAAAATGTATGCAAGTGAGTTTCTGATCACAGAGAGCTTGAGTTCCTGCCTAGTGTTAAAATGTGGATATATCATATACTGCATCTTACCAAGAGAAACACGGGCTGGAACGGCCCTGCGGTCAATCCAGAATGAGACCCAGGAGAGAACAACCATCAGCATGGTGGGAAAGTATGTCTGGAGCATGAAGAAGAAGATGTGCCTCCTCAGGATGAAGTTAATGAACAGACGATTGTACCAACCTGGTTAAAACAGAAAGACACAGTGTGTTATTATGAAGACCTTTAGTGGCGTACTGAGGGTATAAATACTGTATATGATGATATGACGATAAAAGCTGTGAAGTACACTGGGTATGTACTAAAATACATGTGATAGTTAATCAGTAGTAATAAGTATATTTACCCCTCGAGTACTGCTCAAGTTCAAGGTGTTTAAAGTGTACATAAAAATATACACTTCAGAAATATCTAAATATATACTCCTAGGCACTTTAGTAGTAGCAGAAAAAATTATAGTAGTAGTAGTAGAAGTAGTATTCATAGTAGCAGCAGCGACAGCAGTAGTAGTAGTAATTATAGTAGCAGTAAAAGTAATAATAGTGGTAGTAGTTGTAGTAGTAGAAGCAGTAGCAGTATTCATAGTAGCAGCAGCAGCAGCAGTAGTAGTAGTAGTAGCAGTAATTATAGTAGCAGTAAAAGTAATAATAGTGGTAGTAGTAGTAGTAGAAGCAGTAGCAGAATTCATAGTAGCAGCAGCAGCAGTAGTACTAGTAATTATACTATCAGTAAACATAATAATAGTGGCAGTAGTAGTAGTAGAAATAGTAGAAGTATTCAGGATAGCAGCAGCAGCAGCAGTAGTAGTAGTAGTAGTAAGTATAGTAGCAATAAAAGTAATACTAGTGGCAGTAGTAGCAGCAGCACCAATAGTAATAGTAAGATTACACACACCTGTCTACCTACTAGTAGTACTAACGGTAGAAGTACTAGTAGTAGCAGCAGTAGTGGGTCTAACAGTAGTAGTGGTGGTAATAGTAGTAGCAGTACCACCAGTAGTATCGTCAGCAGCAGTAATAGAAGTGGTGGTGTAGTAGTAGTAGTAGTAGTAGTAGCAGTAGTAGTAGTAGTAGTAGTAGTAGTAGTAGTAGTGGCGGTAGTAACAGTAGCAGCAGTAGTAATAGAAGTAGTAGAAAATATAGCTGGAGAAGCAAATAGTAATCATAGTAGTGGTAGTAGTAGTAGTACACTGGCCATTTTATTATGTACATGTGGCCACTTTATTAGATACACCCCTGGCCCAAAAAATATACATGTAAAATAGTGAAGACAATATGAACAGCAAGAAAGAAATCTTGCTGAAGGTGACTGATATTGATCAAAACAAATACAACATTAAAAAAAGTACCAATCCTTTGTGTGGCCTTTATGTGACTTTTCATCAGTGAACCACTCGGCAATTATTTATTAACAGGAAACCTCAGTCATTATTTTATTTAAAACACACAAACCGGTGCTGCTGTAGAACGCCAGTCCACTGGAGGCATGGAAATGTTCAATGAAGAACTGAGACAGGACGATCTCATCCGTTCTCAGAGAGTCGTTGCCGTTTTTCCAGTAAAGCATCAAATCATTCTCGTTATAGGCATCTATGAAGAGAGAGGTGTTCACTGACGGGGAAAAATTACAACTGACGACGACTAAGAGATTGTTTCATTACCAGCTGCCTTGGTTTTCTATTTTGTTTGTTACATCATAATGTAAGAAAACAGTGCTGTTGGGTTTCTGATCGGTCTTACAGCTCTCCAGCTCCAGTGAACAGTTCTGTGTGTCCAGTGGGAAGCTGCTGAAGTCCATTGAACACAGCGCCGTCACCGTCACCCTAAAAACACACATCATACAACTTTTACTACACATATTCCCTCAGTGTAGATAGCATTCATTATGTTATGTCCTGATCAGACCTTTCTTATTCACAGTGGAATCCAGCTCTCCCCTTTTTTCTTTCACTTCCATAATTATTTAATGATCTAAATCTCTTATATTTAGGTATTACATATGAGTATAAAAAGCTCTACTTGAATAAACTTAATTTACTTTAGTGCCTCTTCTTTTATCACTTATTTTTATAATTTTATTTATTGGCCTGGCACATGAAATATTCAATTGAGGCCAAGATATATGTGATGAAAACAGTAAATAAAGGAAAAACAGAGAGTATATTACTACATTCTGATATTACTGTTGTATATTTTTTACTTTGGAGAGCATCAGGTAAAATTAATGACATTATAATGGTAACAGTTACTCTAACTAGAAGCACCAACTGACAAAAAGAAGGGTCATAATTTGCGGTTTGTTGGTGAAAACCAGCAGTTTGTCAATGGAAATAAGAAAACACAGTAGTTTTTAAAAACATAAAAGCAAAAAACACAATAAACTATGCAATAACAACTAAAAACAACAGTTGAAGTTGCACAAGAATAAAATACAACACTGGATGTAAACTATCATTTTGTAAATTATTTCATATCATGCCAAGTTTTGCAGCTTTTATAAATACCTCATAATATCTAAAAAGCTAAACTGAAATAAAAAGAAAATGAAGATCTGAGTAAAATAAACATAACAAAGATGCCAAAGGTATAGTGGTGGTGCTTGATAAAAACTGTTTTTTTTGTTTGAATTTCTGAAACTACAAACTAGAAGCTTTAAAAAAAGTGGAAATATTGATTCCTAAATAGAAAAATATTTCCTATCACTTCCTGTTTGCACCACAGCAACACAGAGATGTAATGTCACATTATCCATGAGTCCATGAGCTGCAGGTTCGGCGTCTGACTTGAGTTTTGTCCTGTGTGTCTAAATCTTGTACCTGACACTGTAGAGGATGTTTCCATCGGGGTACACGCGCAGCATGATGTTCTCCATGGTGGTGTCGTGGATGAAGGAGCGTTTGGAGTGAACAAAGAAGACGTCAGGGACCCAGATCTTCTTCACCAGGCGTGAGTCAAACGTCCTGCTCTGGTTGTTACGAGACGGAAACGACAGACGCTCGTCTTTCCAGTAGTGACGCAGATACAGAGTCATGGTGAAATCCTGGAGAGAGAGGAAAATAACAGTCGTGTCAGGTATTTATTTATAATAATTTCTATTTTTGCTTTTTGCTTTTCTTCTTTGTAGCTTCGTTCATGTCTTTCTATTTTCCTTTTTCATTATAAAGTTTCATTGACTTTTTATAGCATGTTAAACTTTGTGCTATTAAAACAAAGTCAGTATTTTCATGATAAGGATTTTTCATCAAACACTAATGAAGAAAAGACTATTAATGGTTTATTTAACATTAGCTGTATCTGAATGCACCCTAATATTCCACTAAGAATGATAATCCACCATTTAGAATAAAAATGTCTAAGGGAACCAATTCAGTCAGAAGGCAATTTTCAGGATTTTTGAAATGTGTTCAGTTGGAAAATATTAGCACTTTACTATGTTGTCAACATTTAATCTGAATATTTGTCCCTGGGTGGAATAAATCTAACATAAACGTGAAATGATGGACACTAACTCTGAGAAATAAAAACAAAACTTATGAGCTGTTCATACTACTTTGGTGGCTCATCAGGACCAGACATGGCTTTCTCTGCCTAAAGAATCAGAATCACTGATCTACATCTACACCCTATGTTTTATATTTGTTCCAGGAAGCTGTATTAAATGATTCCCAATAATCTATTCTCTTTATTTCATAGCTTTTCTCTTGGTCACACTGCTTCCAGTAGTGCATGTGTTTGTTGGAGTGTTTGTCCAATCATATTTCACTTAGATTTCATTTAGATTTAGTAGTTGTTTTCAACCCACAATGGCTGACTGAGAATACATGGATTTGTTTGCAGATATACTAAAAATTATCAGTAGTTTTCGAGAGTGTAATGTATTTTATTAATATTTCTATGTTTTTGTCATTTTATTAAGTAAACAGCTGTGGCTGTAGTTAAAGGAGACCTGCTGAGTTGTGTTCATTACGCTTCTTGATTTAGTGACAGCGTAAGATACCTGTCTGTTACATTGCATTTTTGTATAGTATTGACACTAAAAGGTAAAATACACACAGCACTTAGCATTAGCATTAGCACATAACACTTTAGGAGCAGTAAGCTGCCATTAAAGGCGCTCAGGTACGAACTCCATATATTCATGGTCATGAGCACTGACAGGAGAATTAACTGATGTACATCTGTTTTTGATGGAGGGTGGAGAGAACAGGTAAACTTAGCACAGAAAAGCCCCAGTAATGTTATGTAATATAATGTAACTGCAGCTCATAAATACTCACCATGTTGACCTCTGAGATGCTGTCGATGCTTTCCACTTGTACGTCAATACCAACAGGGATGGCAGAACCTAAGAAAAAGAAAAAAAAAAACAGCAAAAGAAACATCATTGATTCAGATGAGTCAATAAAACAAACTGTGAACACAAAACAAATAGAAAACTGTCGAGTTTTTCTTCCATTTTTCTCATTGAACTGCAAAACCACAACATGAAGCTATATACAATTACATAATAAAACATAGCAAATATAACATATTTTATACATGATTCAATAAAGAGTGGGACAGGATTAACCTATAAAGACCCAGTGCTATTTTTGTGGCAGTTCCCAAATGATTTTTTTCTGTATATTTAACATTTCTTAAGTGATTTGTCAACATTTATTATGAGATAATCCTCTGTATTTTGCATTTTTCTAGAAAAATCAGGTATTTTCCAATAATTAATGCACTGATCAGTAAGATGTTCATAAAAGCTGAGATTGAACTTCGGGGTTATTATGTCAAAAACAGAGAAAATATGACTTTTTCAGTAAAATATATCAATAACTGAACATAAAACAAGTCTACGACCACTGTTATTGATCCAACTTGATGGGTTTTACTTGTGAATCAATGTTGTAGAAGATGGCGGTGTTTCCACGTTTCCTACGGAGCCTCTGAACATCCAAATGGGTCATATCTGATGACCATGAAAAGATAACAAACTACACTGTACACTAATTATTTACATGTATGGATAGAATTAGTAGATCAACAGGTATTATATATTTTAGATCAGTAGATGGTTTTGGTTGCTGGTGGATGGTTGGGTCATTATGGGTTAATTTGGTTTTGCACTGGGGTATAAATGTCCCATGATTGATACTCATAGAACAAACGGCATACGTGTAATTAACTCACAATACCTGATAACTACTTCACCTATATGACCCTTTAAACTCATTTGTGTTAGACAGCCAAAGCCACGTCCATTTTCCTCGCCATCATCCTGACATTTGTCTTCCCTCCGTCCCCCTTCATCTGCCTCATTAGCAGCTTAAGCTTGTTTCACAGCTAAACCTGAACAACCTGATTTGTGCACACAGAGCAGAAATAGCACAAATCCCCAAAAACATGCTCCAATCACAGCCACTTGCTCTTTGTTTTCGTCATGTTTGTCTAACCCTTAACCATGTTGGCTTATTTTATAAAAATCAACTAATTTTAGGATTTCCTCACCACTGCAGCCTGCAGGATAAAAAGCTCATTCCAGACGTGACCACAAACATCAGCAGAGGAGGTTTCAGCATTCTTACCAAACCGAGTCTGCTGCAAAGCCAGCTCCTCAGCTTTCCATTTACTCAGCTTGTTTTGGTTATTAAAAATGTTCAGATTATGCGCTAAATTCAGTAAATATAAAAAGGTGGTAACATAAACACATGCTTATCTAAATGGCTATTTGGATGCTAATAAAATATGGCCAATTTAATTCTCAGTTATTTAAATCATGGGCATAAAATTTGGTTGTGAAAATGATCTGTCTTAAAATAAGGAAAATAATCTTGTTCATCTCCTGCAGTGGTTCATAAATTTCTTCATCTCAAAACCCAAAAGAGAAACTTTATATCCCCTTAGGACCAAAACAAACAAAAAAACTGGATGAACTGCATAAGATTTAGATTTTTATTCACTCTTCTATCGTCAAGCGTCATGTTCTTTTTTATATATCACTTTTTGTTTGATGAACTGTTTAGTCTTGTTTTATATTATGTTCATCTTGCTCTCCTCTTCTTTTACATGACTATTTTGGGGGTCAACGGTAATAGACTCTCCAAGAAAACACTCTTCTGTTTTAATAAAGAACATTAACTCACATATCATACTTTTGCTCTGGTATTTTCCTCTGCCAATCAGTGACCCCATGAAACCAACTGTGACCAATTTTGAGTCCTGACCCTGAGTTTGGGACACATAGCTCTCCTGGGATATGATGCAAAGTATTTTATAAATTTAGATTTATTTTCTTAAAAGCTGATTACTTTCCACTGACAATCTTTTATATGATTATTTTTCTTTTCTAAAAAACAAAAAAAGAAAAATTTCCCGTAATCCAGACTCCATCTAGTGTATTGTTTCTTGAAATTCTTCTTTTATAGGACAGGTATAAAAAAAAGTCTACAGGTAAACATTTTTAAAAAAGCAGAACAAGGTGGAAGAGGAAGAAAAATAGGAAAGGGAACAACATGAATGAATCATTTCAGGAGACCCTTTACCCACCAGATTAGACAAAGATGTCAAAGAGGTAGTTCTTATACTTTGTGGTTTTGAGACCCTTAATGCCAACAAAACATTACATTAACAAATACAATATATATGCCTATATGTTATTTACTGCTTTTCTGTGGTGAAACTGGCTTTAGAGACCCACTTTAACCCATAAAGACCCAGTGCTACTTTTGTGGCAGTTCCCAAATTAATCTTTCTCTATATTTAACCTTTGTTACATAATTTATCCCCATCATTGTAATATTATCCTCTTTCTTTTGTGTTTTTCCAGTAAAAATCAGGTATTTTCCTTTATTTAATTCACTGATCATGTAGATGTTCATAAAAGCTCAGATAAAAGTTGACTGTTATTATTTTAGAAATAGAGAAAACGGCAGAAAAAGTGACTTTTTCAGCAGAGATATAAACAACTGAACATAAAACAAGTGTCTCCATCCACTGTCATCGATCAAACTTCATGGGATTTGTATTAAACAGTTTAGATCAGTAAATGGTTTCAGGTGACAGTGGATGCTTGGGTCTTTATGGGTTAAATAACAATTTGGTGTCAACACTGGGGTCGTAATGAAACAGTTCAATTTTTCTGCAAACTGAAATCCCTCTTTGTCAGTCTTGTCATTCTGTAAAAGAAACAGCATGTAAAGTATTATGTTCTTCAATGTGAAAAAAACACATAATTCTTTGGACTGCCTTCAGCTTTGATTATGGCACACATTCTCCACGGCATTATTTAGATAAGCTTATGCAGTTTGAAAGTGTTTATTTACATCATTTTTTGGATACATAATGATGCTGAATCTATACCTGACCAACTAAGTCAACCCTAGACTATAACACTGCCCCCACAGGCTTGTACTGTAGGCATTAGGCATGATGGACAATCACTTCATCCACCTCTATTTTCACCCTGATGTACCCATCAGTCGGGAACAGCGTCAATCTGGATGCATCCGACCACATGACTTTTTATCACTGAGTCCAATCTTTAATCTCTACAAACTGATGGTTGTTTAAGAAATGAGAAGTTACTCAATGCATCCATGAGAGTTAAAGAACCCCTTGCAGCGGAAAATATTAATTACTGCAAAATCTGAATCTGAACTGAGTTAAATTAAGCCATAAAGACCCAAACATCTACCATCGACCAAAGGCATCTACTGATCTAAACTGCTGATCCACTAATCCTATCAGTTCATGTAAATTATTGATGTAAAATGCAGTTCATCATCTTTTCATGGTCATCAGATATGACCCATTTGGACGTTCAGAGGCCCTGTAGTGAACGTGGAAACACCGTCATCTTCTACAACCTTGATTCACGAGTAAAACCCATGGAGTTGGATCAATGACAGTGTATGGATTCAGTTTATGTTCAGTTAGTGACATATTTTTCTGAAAAAGTCACCTTTTCTTCATTTTTTTCTGTTTTGATACAATAACCTTTGACTTTACTCTGAGCTTTTATGAACATCTTCATGATCAGTAAATTAAACATAGGAAAATAGATGATTTTCACTGGAAAAAATGCAACATTCAGAGGATAATATTATAATAAATGCTGATAAATCACTTAGAAAAGGTTAAATGGAGAGAAAAATTCATTAGGGAACATTCAAAAAAGTCACACTGGGTCCTTTTGGGTTAAGGTGTGAACTTTGGTTTTGGCCAGGTTGTGTATTTGTATGAAAAGCTGCATAATGAGACAACCTTAATACACATTTTCACATGCATTGTTTGGCATGTTCTTATGGGAGTGACTGGAAACCTATTCTGTTGTTAAGCCATGAAGATGTGTCAACCTGTCAACCTGTAGTTTAATAAGCTCTAGTTCTGTTAATAATCACTGGTGGTTGATTTTGACGCCATCCATAGCTGTGTGTGTGTGTGTGTGTGTGTGTGTGTGTGTGTGTGTGTGCGGATGCGTGCGTGCGTGTGTGTGTCACAGACATACTTGTGTTACCTCTGCAAATACTTTTTGACCTGCAAATCATTTCTGGCTTAGTGTGCATTCTGCACTGGTTACACTGGTCTGGGCTGCTGTGACCTCTGTCTGGACGTGGTTTACCCGCTTACATTCCTGTTTTCACCCGCGATGATGATGAGAGCAAAAGTGTGTGTCTGTGTAAAAGTGTGCTATTTGAGTTTAGAGTGGTGGGATGTAAAGTGTGTTAATTTCACTTGAGTGGCAGCAGCCCGGCAGCTCAATAAACACTTTATTTAATGAAGTTCCTCTGACAGCCCGGACCATAAAGCTCCCATTGCAGCCCCACTTTGTCCCCGCCTCCCTCATAAACAACCACCAACATTTAATGTAGCCCCGACGACGACCGCTGTTGGTGGGAAAAACCTAAAACATAAGGTCACTCACTGGGCTTTGCTCTCTTTCCTTTACAACTTTCCTTTTCCCACGTCACACCCACTCAGAGTATGTTTAAAAGATGAGGAGGCACTTTATAGAGACACGTGCACAATGTTTTTGTTTGACTAACTAGATTTTTATAAAGACATAAAAAAAAATATTATTCACAAGCGCTTGGTCTATTTTTACCCTTATGTTTATTTGTGTTTTTTCTGTTTCAGGGCTTGGCTATAGCCTAGGGAAGATCCATTAAATCGTTGATGAGTCATTTATTACTTAAATTACTCACTGCTGCAGGCATATCTGAAGAGTATCGAGATGGGTTCTTTTAAAACATATTCCCTGTAAAATTACAGAATACATTTCTTAAATATAATGTGTAAGATATTCTATCCGAACATTTTCCGTCTGCACTGATGCAAATATTTTGCAAAACAGATATTTTTCTCTACATTTGGGCCTCGTGGTCACAGGTACAGTATACAGCATTTTAGTTCACAAAACTGAGATCTTGAAAAACTGCTGTTTGTGTGTATCTGTGTGTTCAGGGAAAACAAAGTGATTAGAAAACAACAGCGTCAGACCCCTTTTTGCTCATGTCTGTTATTACTTCGTGTAATGACGCTGCACATCGAGGTCAGCACAGATGAGACAGACCGGACCAGTGTTATGGACAAATCCACATCATATAAAGAATACACCTCAACAACAACCAACACTTCAGGAAACTGAAGTTCAGAATTGAACATGTTGTTGCTGCTCATGTTCATAACAGATTAAATCTTCAGCATCTGATATGTACAGTATTATCCACATTGTCCACAGGTTGAACAACACTAACTATAGTTTGTCTGTTTGGAGCAGTTTGTAGTCATGTTTGTGTGGACAGATATATTTTGTAAAATCATGTCAATCATGATTTTTTAATCATGTTTTTTTCTAAAATACAAATTAAAAACAAACAAACAAACAAAAAAACAGTGGGAGAAAATATCAGTTTAGAAAAATTTATTTGTCAGTGTGGACAGGTCTTATTACCTCCGCCAAGGAGGTTATGTTTTTGCCAGGGTTTGTTTGTTTGTTTGTCTGTCTGTCTGTTTGTCTGTCCGTTAGTGTGCAACATAACTCAAAAAGTTATGGACAGATTTTGATGAAATTTTCAGGGTTTGTTGGAAATGGGATAAGGAAGAAATGATTAAATTTTGGTGGTGATCGGGGGTAGGGGGGCCCACGGGGGGGCCCATTTCCAACAAACCCTGAAAATTTCATCAAAATCTGTCCATAACTTTTTGAGTTATGTTGCACACTAACGGACAGACAAACAGACAGACAAACAAACAAACAAACAAACAAACAAACCCTGGCAAAAACATAACCTCCTTGGCATGGGGGGGGCCCACGGGGGGGGGGCACTGATCAGCCTTGGCGGAGGTCTGCGCTCTCCGAGTGCTTCTAGTTACATATTGTTTTGTTAATCTAATAATAATGTGAGACCATCCATTTCCAATCAATCCAATGTGAACTGCCAACCATGTTTACATGCACAAAATATTTCAGTTTTGACCTTATTCTGAAAAAGGCATAACTCAAGGTAAGCTGTTTACATAGCTAATGAAAATGATTTCACTGTTAGTAATGCTTTTAACATGCAGCCACACATGCTTCAATTATAAAAAGGGTTTCCCACTGGTGACAGATGTTCCATTGCCTTTTCTGTTCCTTCAAACACCTTAAAACAAAAAGATAATTCTTTCCATATTTGGCCATGTCCATAAACCTATTTAGATCCTCTCTTATAATATTAAACAAGAGGTGAGTTTCTTTTTCTGACCAGAAATGTGTACTTTTCTTTGGATCTTTGTCTTTACCCCAGCTAACTGTAAATACAGGCCATGTGTCACAATCAGCAGTAAAACAAGCAAAGGAGACTAGTTTTCCGAAGAATCTTCATAAACCAGTATAATGTCAGCAATATCACACATGTCCGAATCAGAAAATGCTTCATTCAGAAAAAAGTACAATTCAGAATATCCAAACAGAGTATGCTGTTCAACCAACACCAACAAATTCAGAGTAATATTGTGTGTGTAAACCTACTCATTGTTGTATTTTAGAGCTGGACAATTAATCAAATCACTACTGCAGTCTACTGTAAGCCAGTGGAATTACATAAGGCTATGATAAAAGATTCAGTGTCTGATGATATTCTGGTTTTGACATTTTTATACGTTTCATACCAGTTAAAATTTTTATATTTGAGCTGGAAATGATCTCCAATTCAAAATAATCAGCAATCAGTGTATTTCCCCTGATAACCAACCCACTGGACTCAAATCACCATCACAATACTGTCCACAATAATACTACTAATACTTTTTCACCATATTGTGCAGCCATAATGCATATGAGCAGCTGCTGTAAAGATTTAAGCTACTGGAAACACAAATGGAGTGTGATGACCCAATTTTTTCTTGACCTTTTATTTCCTACTACATGAAATTAGAGTGACAGTAATGAAGAAAATATAGGAATTAACAGTTCTATAGTTTAATATTTTGCTTTTGCTCAAACACTGAAATGAAACAAATCATAAAATTAAAAAAAAAAAAAAAAAAAAAAAACAGTTTATACCTTTTCTTGGTGGAATATAAACAACAATAACATAAACCTACTGTTGAATAAAACATGCTGCTTGTATTCTTACTGAACTCCATCCTCCATTTAACAGTGATTACCATTATGCCAATATATGTCTAATTCTGTTTACAAACTGTCTTAAGCTAAAATACTTAAATTCATTATTCATTATTTTGTTGTTTTACTTCATTTTACTCATGCATATTTTTGTGTTAATGTCTACAGAAAACCAGTGCTTATTACCTCCGCCAAGGAGGTTATGTTTTTGCCAGGGTTTGTTTGTCTGTCTGTTAGTGTGCAACATAACTCAAAAAGTTATGGACAGATTTTGATGAAATTTTCAGGGTTTGTTGGAAATGGGATAAGGAAGAAATGATTAAATTTTGGTGGTGATCGGGGGTGAGGGGGCCCACGGGGGGGGGCGCAGACCAGAAAATTTCATCAAAATCTGTCCATAATTTTTTGAGTTATGTTGCACACTAACGGACAGACAAACAAACAGACAGACAGACAAACAAACCCTGGCAAAAACATAACCTCCTTGGCGTGGGGGGGCCCACGGGGGGGGCCACTGATCAGCCTTGGCGGAGGTCTGCGCTCTCCGAGTGCTTCTAGTTCTTGTTTCATTTTTGTTTTTCTCTTTCTTTCCCCATTCCTTTTCTAACCTGAACCAAGCTGTTTTGTTCTGTTTTACATCCAATCAAACCTTAGCTGTATGAGTTAGATGTGATTCAGTTTTTTCCCATTTTATTTATATTTTCAAGACATCAAAAAAATAAAACTTTAAGTCCTTGCACTTGACAGAGGTAGAAAAGTTGGAGTATCAAGAAAAATGATGTAATTTCCACTGAATTAATATCTGAAATGAACTAAAATCACTACAAAGAGCACTGAAACTTCACCATTTATGAAGAGCTGCAGAGGGAAGGTTTGGACGGACTGTGGAAGAGTCTGAAACAACGCTCTGATCCAGATCAGCGGTTTGGTTTTGGAAACACTGTTTGTCATCTTCTGACCACGAAGAATACTTTGAAACCACATATAACCATCTGGTGTCTTCAGGTTTCACTCAAGACCAAAAATCAGTCTTTAAACTTGAATGAAATTATGATTTAACAGTTATGATAATTATAATCTGACGTGGACATTTTTGGCCGGATTGACGTCGACCAATGGAACCACAATTTTAAACAATGGGGCTGTCGCTGCTTCTAGATGGAACATTGGAAGAAATGTTCATCAAGGTAATGCAACAACAACCCTGCTTTTCAATTTACACTCGACAGCCATTATCGTACACACCGCTTTGGTTGTAACTGTTTATTTACATTCTTGCTTCCTGACGTCTTTTGCTGTCACCGCCTTCCAGTGATATCCAACACAAAGAGGATAGAGGTAAAGAGATGAAACTATGGGGTGTTTCTGACAACCACCGTTCCCACGAGTTTGATGTATGGTGCAAAACACTGCACAACACAAATACTTTGAACGAGTGTTAAGACCACACCTCGGATGAAGAAATCTCATATATTTAGAATAAAGGCACTCTAATTTGAAAACAAAGTCATAATATGGCAAGAATAATGCAATATTTTAATAAAAAATAAAAATGTATTATGAAAGTCCAATGGTTATGTAATGTTCACTCAAAATATGAGAATAAAGCAATTAATTATTGAGTCAAAATTAGTAGCCATCGCAGCTGTCTATATCTGCAGCAGATTTGATTTAATAACAGGCTGGTTTCTTTATTTCAATTAAGAGATGCAGACCAATGAAAATGCATTGTTTTTGGATTATTATGATGTTTTGGTTGTTTTTTTTTACCCAAAATGATGACTTGGTTTTTGTAGTATGGTTTATTTTTGCTAAGAATATTAAAACATCATTCTTGCAATGCCAGATTATGTTTCGTCATCAGTGCGGCCCTAATATTATGCAAAGTTTTGCATCTTTAATGTCATTGTTAATCTAAGTGCAAATGAGAAACTGACAGTCATGCAGTCCAAAGTATTGACAGGGATGTGACTATTAGTGCAGCTTTAGCCTTTTTTTTTTTTTTTTTGCTCTTTTGCTCTTTTGCTTTTATTAGAGACAGGAAAGATGGGGACAGAAAGGGGAATGCATGCAACAATGTTCCTGGGCCAACCTTAGTAATAAAGTCACATTTTTTACCATGTACCACATTTATATTCTGCATTAAACAAAACGGAAAAAATGTACCGCATGCCCTTTTTTGCAGTCCATCTTTATGATATTATAGTTTAACTATTTAACACCAGAGTGCAGATAGCAGAGTGCACCTAGATTCTCTCAGGTCTGCAGTATGTTTTCTTAAGTCTTTATGAATTGTTCTTTCCATCGTTCCTTTACCTCATGACATTTCACATTGCAGTCAAGGTGAAGTGGTTAGAAAAAGTAAATAGGAAGTAAGTTTTTCTACGTTTTGGATGTACGTTGTTCTTTTGTTCTGCATACCATGAAAAACAGCCATGACTGGTCAGGGAGCACTGTGTAATGTCATATCTCTCTTGCTGCGATGAGAATTTATGACTCTGTAACACATAAAATGCTGTTGAACTGTTATTTCTTTTTCTCATAGTTCTGCTTCATCATCGAACTTCTGCACATCCAGCTCAGCCTGTTTCACAGACAGAGGACACCTGTAAACAGCCTGAGGTGCTGCTACACACCTGTCTCTGCTCGTTTGTCAAAATCTACAAACTCATATTGTTCAGAACATTCTCTGCAGAACACAAACAGCATCAGCAGGTTTTGTTTCTTGTCGTCTGCTGCACAGATTGTCCAGCTTGTCCCTAAATCCAGCTCTCACTGAAATATTGTAGATTTAGCTTAAAAACACTTTTTTACATGAGAATGTTGGCGGGTAAAGCTTTAAGGTCATATTTTTCTGGTCCCAAATGTTGTGTGCTCAGCGTTTCAGAATGACTCGTTTAATCCCTGAACACAACGCTGCAGATGGATCGGTTCATGCAGTTTTAAGCGGCATAATGCAGCTTTTGTCCAGCCGCTGTCAGTACTCTGCAGGGTTTGATCTGAATCTCAATCAACTGAGGGACAACAGTGAGAGGTGGAGGAGGATTAAGAGGTGAGTCTCTGGGCGGCTTTTGGAGGACACGGACGTCACACTCCTACACAATCCATACCAACGCACTATAATTAAAGTTCTGCTCCGTCAACAGGCTCAAGCAGCTGTAGGTTCCCAGCCTAAACACACATGCAGCCTCTACTTACTGGACCTTTAACACACCGCACATGTGGTTTGCATTTTTTAAGCTCATAATATATGCATCATCGCTAACCTTTCTGCCATCCCGTTGCTTCCTCTGAACCACAATGACAATGTATATGTAGTTCAGACCAAATTCAGCCTGTGACACAGATACTGGACTCCCTTAACAGAGGGTTGTGATGCAAAGAAGGGGTGTTGGTGGTTCAGAAGAGGTCATAGACAATAAAACAACAACAATATATAGTTCATTACGAAGCAGTTTAGCAAGAATGTGAAACTGTTAGTCAATGAAACTATAAATAAATAAATAGAGGAAATCCTGAGAAATACATTACAAAACTCCAGACTGCATGTTTTAAGTAAGAAATATCCCAAGAACAAGAAATATCAGTGATTAAAATTAATAAACCACAGTGTTTTCATTCTGCGACGTCTCTTTTGTGTCATTTACATTAATCATTATTATGCAATCTGTACTTGGTGCTACAGAGGCTGAAGTGTGCAGCTGAAGTGGATAATTACAGTTTTGAGAACTAAACAACCCTTTCTAACCCAAAAATGTTTTTATTCTCCAACTGAAAGCAACTCAAAAACAACAGCAATAAAACCACTGGAACAGTTACATTCTGGAAAGGGAAGTGAATACTTCTCAGAAAACAAACTAGAATATTATCTGGCTGAATGGGATATTTGTTAGAGTTTCAAAAGCATTGCAACCACTAAACACAACAAAAAAAGGATTGAAAGAAAGCAAAAAAAACAAAAAAAAAAATAGGACCAATGGTCCTGTAGCTTACCAGCCAAATTAAAAGCTTTGGGAAATGTATCCAGATGCCATTTATTATTACCCAGTTATGTGTATTTATTATATTACAGAAATAGCCCATGTTTTGGTCATATTCCAATCAGATCTGTAAAAAATTCAAATTCCAACTTGATATCATTGATACTTACTGATTTATTGGATCAATCTACTTCCTATCTGTTATAATGGAAAAAAATTTTCAAAGTCGCACCAAATCCAGAATCAGATCCGGATCGAAATAATTTCAATACCTTGTGTTGTCATCATCATACAGAAGCTGTATACCAAGTTTGAAGTCAATCAGAACTGTAGTTTCGGAGAAGAAGACGACTGAAATTTTTTCCCCAGAAGACCCCATGTTAAATTTTCTGTAAGTTCCCAGATCCAGAAGAAGATCCTGATCAGCATGTGGACATTATGTTTTGGTCATCTCCCCATCAGGGCTGGACTGTAGAAATTTACACTTGATATCATTTATATTTACTGAGTTATTGCATCGATCCACTTCCTATGTCTTATAATGGAGAAATTTTTCAAAGTCACACCAAATCCAGAATCAGATCCGGATCCAAATGATTTCACTAACTTTTGTTGACATCATCATAAAGAAGCTGTATACCAAGTTTGAAGTCAATCGGAATTGTAGTTTCGGAGAAGAAGACGATTGAAAGTTTTGTAACAGACGACGACAGACGACGACGACAACAACAGACACCGCATGACGACAATAGTTTATGGCCGGTAAGCTAAAAAAAAAAAAGAAAAAAAAAAAGATTTTTTGGAAATTAATCTTGTATATTGTTTCACCTTTGGGAAATACACATAACTTTGTCTTAATAAGATATTGTAGCTAAAATTGTGCTGCATTTAATGAGTAACAACCTAAAACAATAGAAACAAAAGTTGGACAGCATCTCAGTTTAAGAATTTCTACATCAGTCTTAAATGACTGCTTTTTTCTATTCTATTTATAAAAAATCCAATCAAGCAAAATCTACCTACCCTAGACAAATAAATAAAGAGAATTAGGCTTTATTTTAGAATATACCACTTCCTTCCAAGGCTGTTTTTGCAGTCTAAACATCTACTCAAAAGACCTAAAAACAGAGTCAGAAATTACAAGGAATTAGTACACATACTTGTAAAACAAAAGAAAAAATCAAATTCTTACAGTGATAAAAATTATAAGTACAGGTTCTAAAAATATAAGTGTGCTTGTACCTGCAGTTTCTGTGCAAATACAACTGAACTTTGCATCATATCAAGATAATATGAGGACTATTTACCTGTTCTAACTGTAGATAAAATAAAAGATATACTGAAAATAAGGATTAACTTCCTGCACATCCCAGTGTTGTTGAATGAGAACTAACTTCCTTTATTTTCATTCAATTAAAAAAAGAAAACAACACAAGAACAAAAATTAATGAAATCAAAAACTATAGGTGTGTTTTGTCTTGTAAAACCTTTATGTCTTTTATATCACTTTTATCTCTTTATGTCATTCTCATATAATTAGGTACTTTGTCATATGTTATCTATGTGGCATTATCTCATCCATTTAGACTGAAATCCATCTTGATCTCATGGTGCACAATTAAGCACCGTATAAAAGATCAATAAACCCCAGTAGAATCAGGACTAAGGTTTGCTACCTGAAACTGAGAACAGTCAAGGTCACATGAGGGAAAAAAGCTGCAGCCAAATTCTCCCATCTGTGTCCAAGCCTTGCCAGTAAATGACATCCAGGATTCTGACGTGTTACTCCAGCGTGGACAGACACACATGTGGGCTGATGTCAAGTTTATGGGGATTAATTTCAGTTTATAGGCATCCTTTAAAGGTAGATGTGGATTTGGAATCACGTGCAGGAGGAAAAACAAGGAATGTCACATGGAGTTTTCAGGACGGGTGGGGGAATGATTTTGATTCTCAGCTCCTCCGGCCTCGACCCCATAGGCTTATCTTAGCTGAGATTTCCCTGCATGTCGGTATAAAATTATAGTGGGTGGAAATGCCACAGGGCCGTAGGGCAGACAGTGGTGCTTTTGTTGTCCCCACCCTGAATGACAGGCAGGACCACAGAGATGTCTGACCGACCGTATAGACTGAGCCGAGTAGGATCACAAACATTTACACAAACAGAAGACTGGGCAACATGAGCAAAAGTGTTAACAAGATAAAAACCTGCAAATCAGACCAGATCAGTATTACTGGGTATTGGTCAAAAACTTCTGATAGTGGTACCTTCACTTTGATACCAGTTCTTAAACTGTACAATTCTCAACTTTAACAAAATTACACTACACTTGCCTCTCTCAAACTCAGGTCAGAACCCCAATTGGACCTGTTTTTACTGGGTCATCAGAGCAAAACACACAAAACAATGGGTGAGTCCATGTGAAATCACCAGTGGTCTCCCAGCTGACCCTAGAACTACCTTTAAATTTTGTGCATATTTTAATGCAAACATGTTGTTCCAAGTAATATCATTATTTTAACAGTATACCTTATTATACATGAGAAAAATGCATTTTAAATATAGATGTGAAAGGATTGTTTTCATATTTAATCCCTCATCAATCCATCATGAAAACCCACCACAATAGTACTACAACATGAGAATACATACCAAAATCAATGTGGAGACAAAAGTACTCTGACGTGCATTGAGTTTTGTTTTTTTTAAATAACAGTTTGTAGTAAGAAAATTTGGTCAAATCTAGTTTTTATGCCTTTTATGCCTACCATTTAACTTTTTTTTCTTTTCATTTTCCTGTGGTTAGCTCTTCTGTGGAATTGCGTTTGCACTTTGTTATGTTTGTCGTGTGATATGCACTGATGGATATACCATAGAATTGTATTTTTTCCTTTTTTTCTGATAGTTTTCAGCTAGTTCAAATATGGTCATCTGGTCAAATATGTAAACAGAAATTGAAGACTGCTTTTATCTTAGAAAAGTTGAATGAATCTGTTATGAATTGCTCAAAAGTAATGATTTATTGAGCTTTACATCTTTTTCTGAAGCACTCATTACACTACAACAAATTCCATTACATTCTGAAAGTATGAAGCAAAGTGGAAACAGTTCAGAAATTTTTCAGAAACCTGGTGATTTGATGTGGATTTACCAGGATATGAAACTTAACTTCAAATTTATTGTGTGAAAATTAATTTTCTGACTTAAAATAGATGAGTGTCGAGTAAAAGATAAGGTGAAAATGACACAACATGACAGGAAGATGAAAGTTAGGAAGATAGGAGGAATTTTTGTTTCAGGACAATACCTACATCAAACAATCAACATCAGTTATCACACGTCTGTTTAGTCTCCTCCACCTCTGGGTTTTACACTGGGACTTCAATTTAACGGAGTGTGACGCAAAACACCACTTGACTCTTTGTCTACATGGTAATGTAGGGCTGCTGCGTCTGAGCTGCTTATTTGTGGTGAAGAGGTTAAGTCTACAGGGATGCCACCTATAGAAAACAAGGACTGAAATCCTGTGATACGCAGGAAAGTTTCACTCACACTGAAACATTGTACAGAATCTGCAAAGAAATGTGCAGGTGCCACTGTACTTAGATTTAATCTTTTGTCTCAATTGCTCACCCCCACTTGCAGGAGTTGAACATCCCAAAATCAATCTAAAGAAATCTGAAGAAAGCATTTTATAATATGTGTAAATCCAACAGTCATTGTGGTGGAGGTTGCACTGCATCAAAAAATACTAGCGTTTTAATAAAGCATCTATGTATCACATGAAAGAACATGGTAACAGCAGATATGAACATTCAGAAGCTGGAAATTCAGTGCATCTGTAGTCTGACTGTAAAGCAACCACATACACTTGACAGTAAAATGAAGTTAAGTATAAAGTAAAATCTTTTCCATACAGACTATCTTTATGACAACTGTCCAAATACACAAATATATATTTTATTCTACAGATAAAATCATTAAATCACTAATCAATCAAGCTGATTATTTTTGCCAATTACTCCACTAGATCTGTAAAGAAAAAATAAACCCAGACACATTTGGTTTGTCATCGTGGTGGCAGGCTGCGTCTTATTTTCTATTTATTTATTTCTTATTTTCTGTACAGTAAATACACTGTAGACAGAGCAGAACAGATCTACTTAAGAAAGCAGCGACAGCACAGATATTAATGTATAATATCTGTAATATACAGAATAATGCTGTCATGTAATTTTTATTTGAGTTCAGTAAGTTTGTGACTGTCATTAAATTGTATGTTATCAGATTTAACTGCATGTCAGCTCTCATATCCTGTGCTCTCGGAGTAATCGTCCTTAAACCCATGTCAGTCTAACACCACTTTATTCCACACATTCCTACAGTTTTACTCCAATAAAATGAGATCATACACCATAAAGCACCATTGTTTGAAAATTGTGTCTGTGTGTGTGTATTGTTGTGTGTTTGACGGTGATGATCTTCATTGCAGACGTCAGTTTATTTCCCACCCCTCCATCTGCTCCAGACCTGGAATATAATCCAGATTAATGCACACGAATCCCCCCGACTCACACAATACATACACACACAGACACACAACCCTATCTGAGTGAGCACACAGATTGCTACTGTATCTCAAATGCATTACTGCTCACACACGACACACACACTGCAGACACACAATGGTGTAATCTGGGTCAGCGCTGGTGATTTTGGATTGACACATCCCTTGTCTGAGTGACCCAGTGCCCATCATCACATCATCAGACCGACTGAGCATCATCAAACCACTGTGTACGCACCATCCTCCTCATCATCATCATCAGCAGCAGCGTGGGAAGAGTGTTTTTTGTGTTCGATGAAGTGTGACTAAGTGGATTAAATCATCAGGGATCAGGGATTAAAGGAGGTGTGACTGTGTGTGTGTATGTGAGGTATTCCTTCTATTATGAGGACCTTTCTATGAGTTTTCAATTGTTACCAAAATAATTTATTTCACTGTAGGTTATAGTTTTAATCTTCTTCCCTGTCCACATTATATAGATATTTGACAAACAGATTTTTCTCTTTACATTTGGGCCTCTCATCCACACATAAATAATGTTTAAGAATTTTAAAGAGGATTTCCTAAGTATACATTTTTATAAACTTCGGTTTGTGTGAATCGGTGTGAACAGGGAACATGGAAAGATCAGAAAATCAACGATGGCCTCACACGTTTGTGTAATGATTGAACCTGCACCTGAATCATCAACTCCAGGTGTATAAATCAGTGTGAGACCTGCAGTAGATCAAGGTCAGTGAGGATACAAATCCACATCAAATATATATCATATAAAGAATACACCTACATCTAGAACCAACACTGAGGTACCTTGAATTTATTTAAATTAAGCTGTTGCTGCTGCAGGAGATATTTGTAAAATGAGTTTTAGAAGATGTTCATTTAGAAAAACATCTGTGTTAATGTGGTTATCAGTAGTTCTTCACTTGCATGTCGGCAACGCAGCCTTTTTCAGTGTGACCTTAACCTTCTCATAAATTTGTGTCTTTCATTTCAGAGTTCTTCTTGCTAATTTACAACTTTATGATTTCAAACCTTTATATTTTTCTCATAAATGTACTATTTTAATCCCAAATAATATCCTGTTTTTGCACACACAGTAATGTAAGACTTTAATCTCAGGTGTTTTTTTTTTTTTCCAGAACATCATTCCCTCCTCCATATTTCTTTTCACCTACATTGGCCCTAATATATTATGATACATTTCAGACGATCCTCATAAGCATAATCATCATCCTCTCAACCTTTTCTTGTTTATTTTTCACTTATCAAATGTCAGCACGCTCCCTTGTAGTGTCTTCATTAATAACCAACAGACAATACAGGAAAAAAAAAGGAACAGTATAGTTTTTGTTAACTTTCAACCACAAGGCATGAAATCAAGTAATATGTATGATTTAGTAGGTATACATCATGAGTCACTTCAGCTCTATTTCCAGTTAAGGTAAATATTAACTCATATTTTAATGTTGTTTATATCCTGATGGAGTTTGCATGACCTCCCAGTGTCCGCATAGGTTCTCTCCAGGTACTCCGGCTACCTCCCACCATCCAAAAGACATGCACTAATAGGTTAGTTGGTTAATCTAAATTGCCCATAGGTGTGAAAGTGAGGGTGATTGGTTGTTCGTCTCTATATGTCAGCAATGTGATGAACTGGTGACACATCAAGTGTGTACCCCGCCTTTGCCCATAGGTAGTTGGGATATGTTCCAGCACCCCCACGACCCTTTCGAGGACAAAGCGGTTCGGAGGATGAAAGAATGAATGTATCCTGATGAACTGCATTAGGCAAATGGCAACGGCAGTGAATCATATATTTTATTAAACACCAACTTTACTTCAGTTTCATCCATTCTAATACAGTAACCACTGAATTTACTCCAAGCATTTATGAACACATATATGATCAGTAAGTCAAATATGGAGAAATATCTGATTTTCACTTAAAAATTAAGAGGGTAAAATAATAATAATAATAATAATAATAATAATAATAATAATAATAAGTTCAGAAGCCCTTATGAAAAAGAAACATCTAAAAAACGTGACGTCGCCCGGTACGGCGCAGCCGGGGCCCCACCCTGGAGCCAGGCCTGGGGTTGGGGCTCGTATGCGAGCGCCTGGTGGTCGGGCCTATGCCCACGGGGTCCGGCCGGGCCCAGCCCGAAAGAGCGACGTGGGCCCACCCTCCGACGGACTCACCACCCATCGAGGGAATCATAGGGGCCGGGTGCAGTGTGGATTGGGTGACAGTCGAAGGCAGGGAGCCCGACAACCCGATCCCCGGACACGGAGTCTAGCTCTTGGGACATGGAATGTCACTTCGCTGGGGGGGAAGGAGCCAGAGCTTGTGAGGGAGGTTGAGAGATACCGTCTAGATATAGTCGGGCTCACCTCCACACATAGCTTGGGCTCTGGAACCCAACCCCTCGAAAGGGGCTGGACTCTCCACTTCTCTGGCGTTGCCCGCGGTGAGAGGCGGCGGGCTGGTGTGGGCTTACTCATAGCCCCTCAGCTCAGCCGCCATGTGTTGGAGTTCACCCCGGTGAACGAGAGGGTCGCGTCCCTACGCCTTCGGGTTGGGGACAGGTGCCTCACTGTTGTTTCGGCCTACGGGCCGAACAGCAGTGCAGAGTACCCGGCCTTCTTGGAGTCTCTGGGAGGGGTGCTGGATGGTGCTCCGACTGGGGACTCCATTGTTCTCCTGGGCGACTTCAATGCCCACGTGGGCAATGACAGTGAGACCTGGAGGGGGGTGATGGGGAGGAACGGCCTCCCTGATCTGAACCCGAGTGGTGTTCTGTTATTGGACTTCTGTGCTAGTCACAGTTTGTCCATAACAAACACCATGTTCCAACACAGGGATGTCCATAAGTGCACTTGGCACCAGGACACCCTAGGCCGGAGGTCGATGATCGACTTCATTGTCGTATCATCAGACCTCCGGCCGCGTGTTTTGGACACTCGGGTGAAGAGAGGGGCAGAGCTGTCAACCGATCACCACCTGGTGGTGAGTTGGATCCGCTGGCGAAGGAGGAAACCGGACCGACTCGGCAGGCCCAAACGTGTTGTGAGGGTCTGTTGGGAACGTCTGGCGGAACCCGATGTCAGTGTGGTCTTCAACTCCCACCTCCGGGAGAGCTTCTCCCAGATCCCGGGGGAGGTTGGGGACATTGAGTCCGAGTGGACCATGTTCTCCACCTCCATTGTCGAAGCGGCTGCTCGGAGCTGTGGTCGCAAGGTCTCCGGTGCCTGTCGTGGCGGCAATCCCCGAACCCGGTGGTGGACCCCGGAAGTAAGGGATGCCGTCAAGCTGAAGAAGGAGTCTTATCGGGCCTTGTTGGCCCGTGGGACTCCCGAGGCAGCTGATGGGTACCGGAAGGCCAAGCGTGCTGCAGCCCAGGCGGTTGTGGAGGCAAAAACTCGGGTCTGGGTGGAGTTTGGGGAGGCCATGGAGGAGGACTATCGGTCGGCCTCGAGGAAATTCTGGCAAACCATCCGGCGCCTCAGGAGGGGAAAGCAGTGCGCCACCAACACTGTTTACAGTGGAAGTGGGGAGCTGCTGACCTCGACTGGGGATGTTGTCGGGCGGTGGAAGGAATACTTCGAGGATCTCCTCAATCCCACTGCCACGTCTTCCATAGAAGAAGTAGAGGCTGAGGTCTCAGAGGTGGACTCGTCCATCACCCAAGCTGAAGTCACCGAGGTGGTTGGCAAGCTCCTCGGTGGCAGGGCACCGGGGGTGGATGAGATTCGCCCTGAGTACCTTAAGTCTCTGGATGTGCAGGGACTGTCTTGGTTGACACGTCTCTGTAACATTGCGTGGCGGTCGGGGACAGTACCTCTGGATTGGCAGACCGGGGTGGTGGTTCCCCTTTTTAAGAAAGGGGACCGGAGGATGTGCTCCAACTATAGGGGGATCACACTCCTCAGCCTCCCGGGGAAAGTCTATTCCAGGGTACTGGAGAGGAGGATCCGACCGATAGTCGAACCTCGGATCCAGGAGGAACAATGCGGTTTTCGTCCTGGTCGTGGAACGCTGGACCAGCTCTATACTCTCCATCGGGTGCTCGAGGGTTCATGGGAGTTCGCCCAACCAGTCCACATGTGTTTTGTGGATCTGGAGAAGGCGTTCGACCGTGTCCCTCGTGGTATCTTGTGGGGGGTGCTTCGGGAGTATGGGGTCCGGGGCCCTTTGCTAAGGGCAGTCCGGTCCTTGTATGACCGAAGCAGGAGCCTGGTTCGCATTGCCGGCAGTAAGTCAGACCTGTTCCAGGTGCATGTTGGACTCCGGCAGGGCTGCCCTTTGTCACCGGTTCTGTTCATAATTTTTATGGACAGAATTTCTAGGCGCAGCCAAGGGCCGGAGGGGGTCCGGTTTGGGGACCACAGGATTTCATCTCTGCTTTTTGCAGATGATGTTGTCCTGTTGGCCTCATCGAACCTGGACCTTCAGCGTGCACTGGGGCGGTTTGCAGCCGAGTGTGAAGCGAGCGGGATGAGGATCAGCACCTCCAAATCCGAGGCCATGGTTCTCGACCGGAAAAAGGTGGTTTGCCCTCTCCGGGTCGGTGGGGAGTCTTTGCCCCAAGTGGAGGAGTTTAAGTATCTCGGGGTCTTGTTCACGAGTGAGGGAAGGATGGAGCGTGAGATTGACAGACGGATTGGTGCAGCGTCTGCAGTGATGCAGTCGCTGTACCGGTCGGTTGTGGTAAAGAAGGAGCTGAGCCGAGAGGCGAAGCTCTCGATTTACCGGTCAATCTACGTTCCTACCCTCACCTATGGTCATGAGCTTTGGGTCATGACCGAAAGGACAAGATCCCGGATACAAGCGGTCGAAATGAGTTTCCTCCGTCGGGTGGCTGGGCGCACCCTTAGGGATAGGGTGAGGAGCTCAGTCACCAGGGAGGAGCTCGGAGTAGAGCCGCTGCTCCTCCGCGTCGAGAGGGGCCAGCTGAGGTGGCTCGGGCATCTGTTTCGGATGCCTCCTGGACGCCTCCCTGGGGAGGTGTTCCGGGCATGTCCCACCGGGAGGAGACCTCGGGGAAGACCCAGGACACGTTGGAGAGACTATGTCTCTCGGCTGGCCTGGGAACGCCTCGGGATCCCCCCGGAAGAGCTGGAGGAGGTGTCTGGGGAGAGGGAAGTCTGGGCATCCCTGCTTAGACTGTTACCCCCGCGACCCGGCCCCGGATAAGCGGAAGAGAATGGATGGATGGATGGATAATAATAAGTTGTCATAAATAAAAAGTGGTTTTTGGTTTGTTTGTTTATTTGTTTGATTTTCCCTTTGTTTATGTGTTGTTGTTGTTTTTCTGTCCACAATGTATTGCTAACTATCACTATTAAAAAAAAAACAGGGTAAAATAATAAATGGTAGTAAATCAATTAGGAAAGGTTAGATGCAGACAAAAATACTTGTAGATGTTAAAGGGTTAAAGGCCATTTTTAAGTTCCGCTTTTGCAAATTCAAGCCACAATATGCTCAGCAGGTTGATCAAAAATCAATCAATCGAATTTTATTTGTATAGCACTTTTCATATATATTACGTGTATGTAGCACAAAGTGCATTACGCCAAACCCCCCACTGTCCCACAGTTTCAAATAAAAATAAAATAAAATCAACAGAGTAAAGCAATGTAAAAAAAGTAAAAGTTTAACTAAAAGTTAAGCTGAAAAGACAGGTTTTAAGTTTACTTTTAAAATATGAACACTCGCAGCAGACCTCAGATAGACTGTTCCACAGTTGGGGGCATAAAAGCTGAATGAAGGTTGTAATGATATACAGAATCAGGTTTGAGCTGCCCAGTCACATCTTTGATTTAATGGTCTTCTGTTGCCTGATAATGAGTGTATGTTGCTCTTTATCAGGAAATTAAAAAGAAATAACTCTAACTAAAAACAAATTGATGATAGTAATTGGGTATCCCTAGCTGTACACAATTGCAAAATGGAGGGGGTCACACTTTGAGGTACATTTCTAAACACAGCATTTTATTTCACTGCTGCATTATTAACAAATACCCACAAACGCAGAACCACCTCCACCTCTTCCCTCAGCCAATGGTAAACCGTCTTTACAACACGTGAGCCTCCTGCTGTTGGCTGCAGTTGAGTGAGGAAAGAGTGAATTAGAGCGGAGGAACGACTGCGGTAAAGAGTGAAATAGATGAAAACCCTAGTGGTGGTGGTGAGAGTCACCCAACTAAACTTGTACCCAATAACAGTTCACATTCAGCGGAGTTAATCTCATGTCGGTCGTCTTTTCTGTCGTCCAGATCCAAGTGTGTTTTCAATTTCACTTCTCTGACTTCTGTGCTGTTCTTATTCTCCTTCTCTTTTCGTTGCTGGTGACGATAACTCGGCCTTTAACCAAGAATCAAAAGACTCGCCCTCTCTAAAAATTTTATATTACAAATATTCGACTGTGCCGGCTGGGAAGTTTCTTTGCAAACTTTCACAGATCAGCTGACGTCACTTAACAACCGGGACCATAAGTGCAGGGAAAAGGTAAATGAACATAAAGTTTCACTTTCACTTCTGTGGAGGGGATGGACTGCATCACCCCGTACCCCCATAGTATTAGTAGGATGGAAACCGACACACACGCGGGTAACCGGCTGAAACGCATACGCGTGCAACCCCCACTGAACCGTGCGCGTGCCCCCCCCATTACACACCACACCAACAGATCAATTCCACAGCAAACACTGCATAAGTGACCGGACTACTTGCAGAGTGATATGAAAGACGTGAATCAGAGGTAAAAGAACCCATTTTCCTTGACAGCATTATACAATGAAAAAAAAAGAAGAGGTCACTTTAGGCCTGCTTTATAAATATGGCAGCGCAACATGGAAATTCCTGTAATTATTTCCCCTAAATCTCTGGAACATTAAGACTTGGTTTTAGGGCTGAGGTTAGAATTAAGTGAACAGTGGAAGTGGTCTGACCTCCGAAACCCGGTCTCATAGCAAAGTCGTGCTCCTCAATCCTCAGCAGCTGTTCACTTTTTATCAGCAGAGTCTTTGTGCTGTCCTGCCTCTTCAGTTTGTAGTCAATACGTCTGCAGAAAACACACACACACAAGCACACAAAACAGAGACTGATTAGTCAGTTTATTAACCCTGTAATTACACACTGATTAAACAACAGTTTGTGGTTTCCTACATGTCTCTCTCTCTGGTTTCCCCCTCCCTCTGCAGCTCACTCTAAATCTGCCAAAACCATAACCTTAATCAAAGGCGTGGCACAGCTCCACTAAACAAACAGACACACGTGCACGCATACACACGTGTGCACATGTTCTCGGGATCACATACAAAGCACTTCATGAAGCTCAAAAACAATCCTGAACGCTTGGTTGATAAACCAGTCACTGGGAGAGCAGACAAAACAGGCAATATAGGATACAATCACACTACCTTAGTGCCTTAATGTTCAGAACTGATTGTTTTGAATTTTTGTTCATATAACTTTAAAGGGGTCATATTTTGTAAAACCCACTTTTTTTGTACATTTTTTGTGTATTTGGGGACCCTAATAGTTTAAAAAGCTTAAATTTGAAACCTCCAGGTGCTGCAAAGCTGTCTTCATTTTCATTTTGGCAAAAATTGAGTGGATTTCTACAATCCATCTTAATTCCTTCTAAATTTGTTGCGTCTATAACTAGTTACGTCACGACATTTGCACACGTAAGGTAAAGACTTCCAACGAACATTCCTCTGAAAACTCTATAATTGTTTGTCAGCAGTTGTAGTCCATACTGAAAATATGCCCAAAGTTCGAGCTGATTACCTAGAATGTTCAGTTGTTGGTTGTATTAACAAACACAAGTGGTTGAACGGGACAGAAACCACAGTCAACAACCTGGAGGGGGTGGGGCGTGAAGTGGCTCATTTGCATTTAAAGGGCCAGCGCTCAAAACGACCTTTCTGGTGTCAATACGCAGAAATAGGGTTGAATACAGGCCTGTGGAGTTTAATTAATGAAGAATTCAGACCCAAGCATAGCATTTACAGTTAATGTAGACCACAGGGAAATGTTTTAAAATGCATAATTCCATTTAAAAAAGTAAAATATCACTCCTTTAATAAAATATGGCCTCTATCGCATTCCAGTGTGATCTGGTTACAGTCCTGAACTGAGCCACAAACACAAAACCAGTGGAGTTAGAAGTGTTCAATTCAGAAAAAATGACCAATATACCAAAGTGAAAATACTCTATTCCTTCTTACTTTTAACCAAAATATGTAAGCGTGATCAATACTCATTGTACAGTGAAAATCTCTCTTCTATATGTTTTGGATTCATTTTACCTCTGTGTTCATGCATATGTTGCATTTTAAGTACTGTATAGCATGCTACATACAGAGCAAAACTTCATATTTAAAGTGACATACAAGTAGCACGAAATCTGATCTGGCTGTTTTAACTGAAGTCACATTGAAAAACATCAGGTTTGTATCTGATTCAGGACCACATGTTTCACAGAACTGAAAAGTTATGATTCAGATTGATTTGTGCTGTTCACACTGTTCACACAAAAGACACCACTCCGACACATAAGTGGTACATTTCAGCAAGTTTGGAAGAAAAATATTCACCAAACAAAATAGTAACTGAAATAGATAAATGTAGTCGCAGACATGCAGATATGCTGATGGTTTATCTGCCTACCTTGAGTGGATTTCTACAGATTGACACTAACATTTACTTGGACTCAAGGATGAACTGAGGTCAAATGTCAATCTGACTTCATTAAACACACACACACACATACACACACACACACACACACACACACACACATCTGTTGTTTTTGTTGGGTTGTAATGGCCATGTGTGTTTATTTCTTCTCCATTTGGGTTCAGTAAATCTTCAGCTCTCTTGGGTCAACTGTCTGGATGTTTTCTTATATAATCTTGTGTTATATTACACACCTTCAGAATGTCCCAGAGGCTTTAGTTACTTTTTCTGTCCAGATGATCCCATATGGTATCTACAATACTCATATTTTTACATTGCGGTTGTTCATATACTAGAAAGACTGGGAAATACATATGTATGCGGTCATGCCTTCCAGAAAAAAACATGATCATTGTAGAAGTAACAGCCCGAGAGAGAAGATTTACTGAAGCCAAGTAGTCATACTAAATACTGACTTTACCTGCAGAAGCTGTTTGGTTCAAATTTTTTCAATAGTGTGCATATATTTCCTATATATTTCTTATTAAAAATAAAAACACATGCTCATTACAACCCTGCAAAAATAAGAAAGCAAAATGCTGCCTAAGAATTTTGGACAGCACTGTATGTTTTGCAGATAACGTGAGATTACATGATTGTTAGGAAAAAAATCACTCAAAACCAGGATGTGCAAAACCAGGATGTGAATTAAGTTAGACGATTTAGTCTTCCAAGAGGGTGGAAATAGTGGTGAATAATATAGCAATGATCAACAAATCAAACTCAAAAGGCTGTCTTCTTGTGGTTTGCGCTCATACTTGTGGAAAAATGCAAGGTCTGTGTGGATGATAGATATGTCTCCCATCCTGGGAACAGTGGTACTTCAGCTTAGAGTGTATGTCTAACAAGGGTGTAATGGTTATTTTGTTTAAATGACAAGAGATTATCACATGGCCAAGGCCTTCGTACTTCTACAAGGACACACATGACTGAACATTGTGTCTAACTAAAGTCATTAAAATACCATATAATTTCTACAACTTCTACACACACATTGAAAGGTCTGTTAAAGTAGATTGTGAGAATAATATGTGAAGGATCTCTGTGAAACATATGAGGATAGTGTATATAGTATTTCCCACAATGACTTCTGTCCATAAATTATTAAATTCTCATCATCAGAGCCCAAACATACCAATTCATAGGAATAACACATACCAATTATTAATTATGGTTTCATTATTATGCAATTTGTAAAAACAAAAATGTAAATTGACCAAATAATCCATGTAGTAATTTTCGAGTGCAGCCAAGTCCAAAAGTGTGGAGTAAGTTTAGCAAAGTGCCGTGGCAGCATGAAAGAGTTAAAGTGCTTTTAAATATCTGAAAGCTATGTCAGAGCAACTATGTTTACAACAATACAACCACGGCAAAAAAAGCAAAGTATGTTTTCTTGCTTCAGTGCTTTTGTCCTCAAGAGGAAGAAAAACGTAAAACAAACACACTGTGCACGAACATAAACTATAAACTACTATATATGTCTGACATTCAACCAGGGAAACCCAAACTTGACGACATTCAGGATGTAGAAGGTGTAATTATAGCCTCAACACAAGCCTCTCAGCTGTGTGTGTGTGTGCGTTTGTGTGTGTGTGTGTGTGTGTGTGTGTGTGTGTGTGTGTGTGTGTAGCATAGGGTAAACATACACATGCATTGCATAGGTGAACACAGTTTTAGAAGTGATAAAAGCTGTTGACATTTCCTCAGCTGATAGAAATACCTCTTTGAAAGTCACTGACACACAATCGTTTCTATCTTTAGTAGGACATTCACTGACATAATCAGAGGTTGGAAATAATAATGCAAACACACACACATGCACTCAACTTTATCACAGTACGTAAATAGATTTTTCATGCATCTGTACTTTAAAGTTTTATTCTTCTGACAACTTTTCCATTCATATTTTAACATAACTATCTGCACCCACATCACTAACGTTTGTGTCTACTTATAGGTTTGTTATAGTTAATAATTACTTCCATAAATTTGTTTTTGGTTGGGATTCAGTTAATTTGGAAAGATTTTTCAGAGCTTTGACCTTACAATGTCACTATGGTGCAATTATAAACACTTTCTATTAGTAAATAAACTTGCATAAAAATAGTGAAATTGTTGCATTTGCATGACATAATAGTTATCAAAACTGATGTTCTGTTACAATTAATTAATAGAATCATTTATACTGGAGTAATATTCCTCAGTCTTCTGCTGTCATATCGCTGTTATTTTCGTGAGTTTTTATTCTTATATTTGGCTAAAAATGGCACAAATATAGTCTCAAATAACATGAATTCAATGTAAATAAAAGATGTATATTTTAACAATCCCAATGCATACTTTTTAAGCTTTTAAACGACTCTTAAATTGCTCATCTCACTCATAGATCCATTTTCTACACATTTTCAAAATAGGCGCATTATTTATTTATTTTTTTTATCACTGCATGCCTTCCAAACATCAAGACCAGTTTCACCTTAAAAGCCTGGAACAATACAACAGAAAAAAGACAATCCCGTGCTGTATGCATTGACGTAACAAGATAAAAACCAAGTGAACTGCACAGGAAACTTATCATTGTTTTAGTAATTCTACTTTAACCAATTACTTTAGCCATCTCTTGGGTCAGGTCGTCCTCTACCCTGCACTCTGTCCTCCCTCTGTATCTACTTTAACTAAGTGTCTTTTTACTCGCATCTGTACCGGACCAGGCCTAATCCTACTCTTATATCTAAATCCTCAAAAAGCCATTTAAAACTATGAAATGTCCTCACAGTCTTCCAAAAGTACCAAAAATTGTCCACATAATTATAAATGAACACATGCAAACACACACCTTTCTGATGTTGTGTTATTGTGAGATCGGATAATTAATTCCAGCTAAATCCTATTTCCATAATCCCTGAAATTAACCTCAAACCAAACACTAAAATCCTCCAAATTAAACAAAGAAAACTCACAAATGTCAAAGCACGTATTTATTGTGACAAAGTCAAGCACCACAAAAAGCACACTGGCAATGTATGTTCACATAGTTTGTAGTGATTCATTACTTTATATATGACCACATATTCCTATTTAATAAGTTAAAATATTCAACGAAAGTGATGAAAAATTACAGTTATTGTCAAAAGTAGCTGATTAACCTGTTTATTACATGACAGTGCTATGGTGAGGTTTACTTAAGGTTAAAATACATCAAAATAAGTATTTCATTTAGGTTAGACGTCCTCTGTCGTCATGGTTACAGTATGCTGGCAATGGGTATGAACCAGGAACAAAACACCTGCTGCAAAGATTAAAGAGGTTTAAAAAGGTGAAAGTGGTGGTTTTATGACAATGGGTTTCAGTCCAAAATGAGGTCACCCTTGCACAAAAGAATTAGGTTTCAATTCTTATATGTACAAACCGTATTACAGATTATAGACGTAGACATTTCAGTTAGTAATGACCTAAAAGTGGCTCTGCTCTGTTGCAATGGATCAAAACAGAGTAACAGACATTTCCTGGGAAGATAAATTCTTTGTCAACACACTGACCTCCACCCATTTTGTTTCTATGACAACCACACAACTTTCTGTCTTTACTCACTTAAATGTGTTGTGGTTAATTTTCTGTAGGATAGTGTACTCCTTGATACAGTTCTACGTTTACCTCAATTTTGGGCAAAGATTTATAGATTTTTGAACATCACAAACAAAGTAGTCATACCGGATGAGTACATTTTTAGTGTATTTGATTTTGAGTTAAGTTTTTCTTTTCCTTCCCGGTGTTTACTTTGATAATAACCACCAAACAAAAGTCAGTAGAAGTAACCTGCTTATGATGTGTGGAATAAAGGTTTAAGTGTTTTTTCCAAATTTAACATGGATATCAAAGGGACGATTATAAGTTGGACAAATGTTGATCACATTATCTGCAGTTAAACGAAAGATGTCACTAAACAACAAAATATAACTGAGTTGCAATAAATTACTTTACGCATCTATATCTATAGGCTCATTTTTGCACAACACCAGAATTTCTGCAGCACAAATATCTAATTTTCCAACAAAAAAATGTGTGAAGCCAAAATTTCACAGCCTTAATTTTAGTTTTCTTTTAATGTTTGTTGCTCTGCTGTGTGATTTTTCTGCAATGCATTTCCCAAAGATCACCTGTCAGTAAAACGTACAGGTGGATTAAAGTTTTAAAAGTCATAAAACATGTTTGTTTTAAGTGACACAGAGCGAAAATTGATTGATGTGTCTCTGGAATGATGCCAGAGTTCAGATATTATCTCACGTAGCAAACATAGTTTAGTTTATTGCAGGGAATAAATGATTGTGTAACACGTTATTACTATATTATTATTATTATTATTATTACAATGCCTGAGTCAAAAGGTCTATTGTGTAAAACAATGTGTGCTGTTTTGCAATTTGCTGCAGGCTATAAATATGATTTTTATGACAGATCTGAATTCCATTACAGTTAAACTTGTCATTTCTCAATTTGTTCCATATTTAGTCACAGATGACACCTAAAGCTTAAGTTATGAATATCCATGTTTTGTGCAAATGAAACCCCTAAGTTTAGATTTTACTGAAGAAGATTTTTTATGAGTGCAAGATTTAAGAATGTTACCTTTCCTGAATGTTTTTTAATGCCAACAACACATACATAAATTATCCATGACAGTTATGTGTAAGGGTGTGGTCGAAACTGCAAAGACGTAGATACATCAACCACACTTAAGAGAAGAAAAAGTTTAATAGCATATATCTGTTGCACTACATTTTATAGGTTAGCGATTAAAAAGCTATGCATTAAAATAAAACAGACTTATAGTTAAAAAAAAATTACAGGGGTAGTGGCCAAATAAAATTATTTTACACGCATATTTTCCTCTTGATAAGAAACTGATCATGACATGTTTGATACAAAGGAAACATAGGCTGTATAACAGTGGATGTATAACAAATATCGGTATTATATCTCATTTTAAAACAAATATAGATATTGTTGATGATAAAAACATACACTGCAGTAATTTAAACAGATGTAAAGATATTAATTAAGGAGTAATAACCAAAAACTGAACTAAATTCTGCCTCTTTGATAAAAGGTCATCATGAAAACCTTGAAATAAGCAGCCAATCACAGAGCCTGTACATGCCGTTTTTGGTCAACATATGTTTCAGATTATGACTCCTCGTTTGCTTTCATTTTCAGCAGTTTCTAATTTACCTGGAAGCCTAGACGCACAAGAAATACCAGGAACTTCCTCCTAATTGCGTGGTTTTTACAGAAAAAAAGAGAAGTAAAGTGAAGAAGCCGTGGGAACTTCCCTGTGACATGTTATTTAGAAGTGACGTTACAGCAAGGGCACAGGGTTAATCTCAACTGTGATGGGAATATCGTGTTTTCTTTTCACTTTACTTACTGGAACATATGAATAAATACTGGTTAGCAAAAACCTGAAATATTCTTCTCTGTTTTTTTTTCTGCCCACATCATTACATGCTTCCACTTGTCAAAACTATACAGTTTAATTTTTACTTTCCTGAGTTGCTACTTATGGGATGCTGTCTTATAAAGAGACATTAAGTGAAAGCACTTTATATCAAACATGAGCTTTTAATGTCTCTGACAACATCCCATAAGTAGCTACTGAGCAAAGTAAAAACTAAACTGTGTAGTTTTGGCAAGCGGTATCTAGAGCTGGGCAATATGGACAATAAATTAAATCTTTTTTTTGTTTGTTTTTTTCAATGTTGAATGGATGATATCCAACTACATTTGATTGTTTTCTGATTGCATGACGTGAAAACAAAACTTGCTTCTACATTTGAATGAAGAAACACATTAGGTAGCAAACAAGAGTTTCATTTCATTTTTTGGTGGGCAAGGGAGGTCTCAACTTTGCAATGTAGGGATTTTTCTCAAGATTTTCAGAAAGGAAAACAATAATTTAAATTAATTCCATATATGCCCTCAATAACTGTATCTAAAAAGTGGACAAAGCCAAATGTCACCTATTTGTTTGTGGATGACCATTTTGAAGCCATCTTGAAAGCCGATTTTTGGCAAAAGTGTAAAGCTGAGAAAGATAACTATAGACTGTATATAAACACTTCAGTCACCCATTAGTTTGTGAACAACTTTGAAGCCTCAAAATGTGTAACGTGTCCATCACTGTGTTGGTTTTATGGAAGTAAGAGGGTAAAGAGCAACAGATGAAACCGGGATTTAATGAAAACACTGACTACATTGACTAATAGTGTGAGTTTAACACCATCAAGTAATTTTAGCTACTTAGTCAATGAGTGACAACAGATGTGAAAGTCATGAAAAGTACAAACACTAATAGCAACTACCTGAGCTAATTAACAGGCTAACAGACCATATAATTACCTCCGCCAAGGAGGTTATGTTTTTGCCAGGGTTTGTTTGTTTGTTTGTTTGTTTGTTTGTTTGTTTGTCTGTCTGTTTGTTTGTCTGTCCGTTAGTGTGCAACATAACTCAAAAAGTTATGGACAGATTTGGATGAAATTTTCAGGGTTTGTTGGAAATGGGATGAGGAAGAAATGATTAAATTTTGGTGGTGATCGGGGGTGGGGGGGCCCACAGGGTGGGCCACTGATCGTTAGTGTGCAACATAACTCAAAAAGTTATGGACAGATTTGGATGAAATTTTCAGGGTTTGTTGGAAATGGGATAAGGAAGAAATGATTAAATTTTGGTGGTATTCGGGGGCGGGGGGGCCCACGGGGGGGCCCACTGATCAGCCTTGGCGGAGGTCTGCACTCTCCGAGTGCTTCTAGTTCAATATGTGTTAATGCTAACATCAGCGAATGCAGCTAAGTCCTGTTGTTTTTTATTGTATTTAAATACCAGTAACTCCATGAACACAGCTGCTTTTTTTTTAAATAAAGTTTTGACATTTTATTCAGTGAACAACAGTTATTAATGTTTATCTCAGTAACCAAGTTAATCTTTGTAAAACCCCACACAACAACCCACATATCTGTGAATCACAGCAGCAGAACTTTTCTACTTTGGATAAACAGATGAGATGTATAACAATTATGTCTTGTACTGCTATCATAGGGTAAAATTAACCCTAGAGACTGCACCAAACTGTAAATATCATTATTTCAGCAATAAAATTGGACATTTTAACATTAGATTGAATTGCTTTTAGAGCCTCAAGTGACCTTTTAAGGAACTGCAGTTTTTGGCATTTCTTCTGAGAAGTCGTCTCTTTGCTGTGCTGTTGTTTTTTGGTTTCTTTTTGCTAATTCAGTGTTTGATTTTATTTAGACATTATGTGTTCTAATTACTCTGATCACATCTTCCCTTATTTATGTCCATTTTTATCTCTAATTTGCTTGTGTGTGGATACATTTTCCTCAATTTATTTTACACATTCTATATAAATAAATGGACGTGACTAATTTTGCTGATCATTATCTGTTCCTTTATCACCAACATGAGCTTCATTCATTCATTTATGGCTCTGAATAAAACTGACATTACATTACATACACACCCTCAGGTTGAATTTCATTTTGTTGTTCCCTTAACCTCTTATCTAAACCCACAATCTACCCTAAATGTAATTAAATACTGTGATTTATGACTAAATACGGCAAATCTAATGTCATTCCCTTCAGCTGTACTTTGTCCTAATACACTCGATAAAACATGGAGCAGTTCACATCAGTTCACTCTCTGGTTCTGGGTCAGTCATGGTGTAGCAATAAGTTGCCAGTATCATAAAAGCAGCTATTATTTTGTGTCACCTCAGCTGCACTTCAACACCAATCAAACACAACAACAATGTGACTCTTCAGAATTCTTGGCTATGGTTGGCCGGGTTTTATTCTTCTATCACTGAACAACAGCAGCATTCTGAATGTGTTCTAGGACACATTCGCCATTATCTCCACACTTTCAGCAAATTCTCAAACTAGGCTATATGAAAACAATGAGAATAGCTGAAAAAACTCCAAAAATGACAGTCAGAATTAACTAGAAAAGCACTCGGAGAGCGCAGACCTCCACCAAGGCAGATCAGTGGGCCCCCGTGGCCCTACCACCACCAAAATTTAATCATTTGTTCCTTGTGCCAGTATCAACATTTCCTGAAATTTTCATTCAAATCCGTCCATAACTTTTTGAGTCATCTTGCACAGACAAACAGACAAACCAACGCCGGCAAAAACATAACTTCCTTGGTGGAGGTAATTAGCTACTATTACATTCACAGCTACTTTTTCAGTCTGATCAAAACAGGACCAGATGAGATGCTCACAGTCCGGATTATACTGAATCATGGTTCAATACACAGAGAAGTGGTAATAATTTTGATTATTTCATTACAATGACTCCTTTCAGTGGGTTGGCTATATTAGGCAGCAACTGAACATTTAGTCCTTGAAGCTGATGTGTTAGAAGCAGCAACATGAGTAACATAAGGAACTGAGTGACTTTGACCAGGTGTATACTGTAACAGTGATGACTGGGTCAGAGCATCTCCACAACTGCAGGTCTTGTTGGGTGTTTATGCTCTATAATAGTTTTTAGTACTGACCAAAAAGGGACAGAACATCCTAATCTCAAGACAGTTGATCATCTGTGGGTGGTGCTGGACAAATAAATCTGATCTATGGAAGTCCACCTCTCTACTTCCAGGACTTCAGGGATCTTCTACTAACATCTTGGTCCAGATACCACAGCACACCTTCAGAGGTCTGGTGGAGTCTAGGCCTGGGGTCAGAGCTGTTTCTGTGCAAAAAGGGGGACCTACACAATATAGACAGGTATAATAATGTTATGATCCCATAGAGACTTGAATAGTTGTTATTTAGATACTTTTGGTGGGTTCTAACCACTTTACACTGGAATGAACAAGATCTGAAGAGGTTTTGACCCAGTGATTCAATCATCACAATTTCTCCCTTGTCAAAGTAGCTCAGATCCTTATTCTTGCAAATTTAGCTGTTATTAACACCAATTTTGGTCCAAATGTTCACTTGCTGTCTAATATATCCCACCCACTGATGGGTCCCATTGGAACGAGATATTCCAACATTAAAATCCCTTTGCCTGTCAGCGATCAGAATCTTATGGCTGACCGTTGTATATTTAGTCTAAACACACTTTGTGGATGATTGAGACTTTTGGACTTACCAAAGGAAGACAAGGTAAAAGTAGAGAAAAAAAGATTAAAATAGGCCAAATGAACAACACGCCAAGTATACAGAGATAAGACACACACACAACGCTGATAAAAATAGTAACTTTGCCTGATGTTGAAATGGTCCTGGTCTCCTCATTTCTGGTTTAGTTCTTGTTTTTCATCAGAGTTTGACACTGATGCAATGATCCTGAAATTCTGGTCCAATACTAATGCTTTAAACTCATATTGCTTTTGTAATAAAAACCATGCTAACTGCTAGCATTGCAAACATCTACCAATACGATGTTGAGCCAGAATCTTAAAACACTAATTTGCTCCCATTCACAAAACCTGCTTGATGAGGCCTGGCCCCATCACTATATTGTATGTTGTATGGGGTCAGAGGTCAAGCCTATGTGTAGATCACTTCAGTGTTTCGAAAGCTGGTCTGTTCTTTATACATATACAATTCATGGCTGTGATTCTTTGTTGAAATATGAGTGTCATTTCACCAAGTAAGATGTGAGTCGTGGAATACACACAATATGCTGGCAGGTTTCTGAGGTGATTAATGGGTTGTTTCTCAAATGAAGGAAATCAGATATAGATACTGGTTTCTTAGGGGATAGGTAAGACATTAATTCTGTCTTTTTGACAGTGTTAGATTACATTTTATTCCAGTATTTCATTTCAGAGTTGTTGGATGGGTTTGAAATTAGGGCTCTGTTGAGGCCAGTTCTGTTTCCTTACAGATCTGGCTCTGTACAACACCATTGTCATGTTGAAACAGGACAATAATTACACCAGAATGTTGAAAGTGTTTTGGTGTCAATAACTCGAGGAGCCAAACCAGAAAAAATATCTGTGCACCAAAGACAAAAACTGTGCAGATGAGCTTTGGATTTCAGATTTGGTTAAAGAGCACCATTAGAGAAACTGAACCTGATGATGAAAACATAAATCTATCATTAACTAATATTAGGAAACATTTAGTGGCGGAAGGAGCTTTCAGATCCTTCAGCTCAGTAACAGATCTAATAGAAAACACTCCACTACCAGTAAAAGCTCTGCATTAAAACCTTGCAATGTATTTCCCATTAAATGAGTCTGTATCATAAGTAAAAATGGATGAGACTCACATATGCTTTAGGGTAAAGACTGCAATATAAAGTACTATGCATAGGCTTTTCAGCTTTGTACTTTTTGCAGGATTGTAATGAGCATACATATTTATTTCCTAGTCTATTTAGAAATTTTACTGAACAGGGATCATCCACAAAAACATTAACCTAATAAGATAAGATGCACTGAACCAGATTTAGCTACTACCTAGTTTCCATCTGCAGTCCCACGACAGGTACACATAGCAGTAGATAAAAAACAAAGGCATAAGTGGGCTGATATCATCAAACATACATTACATACATGTATACCCTGACAATACTATATGCTCACACCCAAATACTCTCACATAGACATCGTAAATAGAAATACATTATATAGACAGTATACCCAATCCCCAGGTACAACTAACAAATACAGGAAATATGTGCAGAGTATTAAAAAGAAACACAAAAAAGACAGAACTAAAAGGCTTAGTGTGACCTCTCTGTTCCCTCAAGAAAAAGTAGATGAGACAATAAGAAATGCTAGACATGAATGAAACCAGGTGTAATCCATCCACAGATTAAAACAGTAAATCTCATGTTGTCTGAGTTCAAGACATCTTAAAGTGCACAGGGAGGTCAGATTTAATACTTGCCACTTTGGTTTGTAGCTTTTTTTTTAATACCATTTACATAATTATATACTTATATGCATAAGTACAGTTATTAATACCTTAAAAAAACAAATATAATGCTGGGCTAAGACTTATGGACAGGACTGTATTCTTGTGTCTATAAAAGTTTTTTCTGTTACTCTATTTATTGTTTTTCAACATCAGCGTTTTGAGCAAGTATTGAGCTATTTTCAGGTATACTAGATGTAGTAGATTAGACATAATATGCATATCTTCAACTTTTTTTTCCTACAAATTCAAGCCTCAGCCCTAAGCGGGTTATTTATTCCTGATGACGCTAATGAAGACCACTGGCTGAAACACGCTGATCTAACCGTAGTTAAATAAAGTTATTCTATACGACATGTACTACTAGAGTTTTTGACCATAATTTTAGTTTTTCTCCTTTTCCATGTACTTTGGAAGTAGATGACTTTGTGCCCTAATCTTATACTTTAAGGTATGCTTGGGAGACATCTCATATTACCACTATAAAAATGTTCATGTCAAATTGTTATCAGTAATTATGAAAAGTGTCAAGTCAAGATTTATTTATTTATCTATTTATTTTATAATTTATTTAACATTAATTTATTTTACAGTTGATTTTTATTTATTGGCAGGTCGGAAGAAATAACATTATAATGACAACAATGACAAATAACAAATACAAAAATTTAACAACACAATAGAAGAACTGGACAATTGGCAGACACTAATGACAGTAACAAAGAACACTGAGAAGACAGAGAAGCATAAAATTAGTGCCGACAGATCTGGTTTCTTTTTAGCCGCATTTTCAGATTGTCTTTAAAAGTGTTAAATGTGGTACAGTCCCTTATTGGGGCTGGAATCTCATTCCAAACCTTAGTTTAAAGTCTGATTCTTCTTCCTGAATGAAAGTTAATGAAACTAGGCTCCTACATGTGACTTAAAAGGATTATGTATTGCCACAACGTGACAAATATTTAGAAATCTAGAGGTAAAACATGTAAAACAATTATAAAGATTTTAAAAAATCTGTGTTGAGGAAAATTAAGTAAAAACTAACTCTCAGGTATTCTGTAGCACAGATGACGATAATATATCTGTAAAAAAGATTAATTTCAATATTTATTGCAACATATACTTACATCATGACATTTGTTATTATTGTTTTGTAGCCTGAATGAAACACTTGAATTCAGTGTGTCCAAATACTTTTGTCCATGTAGTGTGCATCAGTATAAATAATAATAGCAACACATTGTGAAAATACACCACTACTAAATAGCAATTTTAAGTAACAGCAATTTCAGTCACGATGATCAGCAAAATGTAATTTATGTATGAAAAGTATAAGTCAAATTGGTGTTTTACTACTATATATGATATTTTTTATTCATTTTATATCTGCATTAATGCATGTAGAATTTTACTGCTGTAGATATTAAAGTTTTGAGCAACTTCATATAATGATGGTAGTTAAAGCAGTTGGTAGTTTTCTAAATTCATCATCTGTTTGTAGTGTCACTGTCCTGCAGTAAACGTTTCATGAGCTCAGAAACACAGGTTTGTTTTCAGGTCTGTGACGATGCATTTTCCAGTGAATCCAGGAAGGTTTTTAAAGAGTTAATTTAGTTTAAGATGGAGGAGACTTACGCTCAATCCATGAAGGAATCACTTCATCCTTCAGGTTATGACTAACATTAAAAGTCAACACATTTGGAGAAACATGGAGGGGGATGAAAACTGTAATCTGAAAATGAACTAAAGCTGTCAGACAAATGTACAATAAATGCCTCTGAGATGTAATGAATTTTAAGTATAAATATGTAAAAAACGCAAATACTCAAATTACAGTAAATGAGTAAAAGTACTTAGAGATACTTTCCACTGCTGCATTTAAGGATCAAACTCTGAAAGTAGATTTTAAAGTTCACTGACTGAACCTCTGAGCATAAAACACAAAGTAAACTGTGTCTCACCCTCCAAACTTGAACTTGCTGTTTTCCCCGAGAAACACCTCCTTGTGTTTTCTGCGTCCGGAGTTGCGACCGCCTGTCACCATGGCGACGAGGCTGGCCGCAGCGAGGGCCAGACAAGTCAGCACATCCACCTTCATGTCTCACAGGTTTCCCCTCTGCAGCGGACACGACGCCAGCATCCCGGCCTCCTCCACCTCCACGTCTTGCCGACTAAGGCTGGTGGTCCTGGTTGAACATCCTGCGGCTGCGGCTGGAGGTTTCCTCACCCACAGAGCTCCGTGACAGACCATGAATGTGTACATCCAGCGCATGCATTAAGTGTCTTTACATGCATGCATCCTCAGTCTCCAGCTGAACATCCTATTAAAACAGGTCAATAATCTCCAGGAATCTTTGTCCCGGGCTTCCTGTGCTCCTCTCCTCCTACAGTCTGTTTTATCTGTGATTTTTGTGGATCTTTCTATCTCTGATTAAAATCGATATGAATCTATTCCTCCCGGCGATAGAGGAATGACACTAATTCCACCCTAATCCTCTTATCTACAGCCACAGCAATCTTTCACTAACCTACAAACAGACACACACACATCCAGCAATAATCAGGATTTTCTCAGCAGGACAATGAAAAAATAGGCACCTGGTGTGATTATATGAGGTTAGCGCACACCTCCACCTCGTACAGAGGTTTTTGAGCAAGAGAGTGAATACCTAGCGGGTTTTGAAGCGGCTAAAACAACAAAAAGTCGTTAAAATCGGCTGAGGTTTAATCCGAGCTGGAGCGGAGTGAACAGAGTCTAATCCAGACTCACCTAGAGCCTTCCCCAGTTTACACCTCGTTCTGAAAGACATAATCCAGCACTCACACAAAATCAAACATCAAAAAGCAAGAAAGAATTTCATCATTACATCTGAAATGCCAAATAAATAGAGCTTTTGCATGTGTCAGTGATGGGAAATATGTCAAATGAAGTTAATTTGTCAGGTTTTTGTCTTTGGAAAATGTGGAAAAAAAACCAATGAGGAGACTTTTCCTTTACAATAATTAGAAATGCAACACCTTTCTGTAATATTTTTTTGTTTTTCTAATTCTCAAATCATTGCTTTGCTTTTGTTGTTATTTTTTCATTATTGCTGGTTGATACTGGAGTGAATAGTTTTAATAATAATTTTTAGAATGATTCCTTTTAGTATAGAATAGAATAGAATAGAATAGAATAGAATAGAATAGAAATTGTGCACCTCCCTTCTCTTCGAGTCACATTTTGTCTTGACAGCAAGAAATTGATTAAAATAATTTTTAGAAATTTTTTGTAATATTTGGCCCATATCACCCAGAGTGAGTAAAGTATCCAAAAATAAGTTATTTCAGGTGGTTTATAAAAATCCAGTTCACAAAATGACTACATAGTGAACATACAAAGCTGAGATTAAAATTCATGCTTATGTGCAGATAAAATGTATTCCCTCAGGTTTGATAAATACGCTCAAAAGTATGTTTGGCTTCGTAAAGATGGCACCATACAGAGATGGAATGTGATTCTCCAGGTGTCATGTTTGCCAAAATAAATATGAGAAAAAAAATGTCCCTGGTAAAAGTGGCACAAACCACTTAGATAAGTAGAGAACCGGCTTTGCACTGAAAAAAAAAACAGTAAGTACTTCACCAGAGTATATTAGACTTGTTTTGCTGATGTTCAGTTTCCTGTATTGAAGGTGTTTTATTATAAGTGTAAAAACTGTTTTTTCCCCCAGTAAGAAATTCCACATCTTCCTGCATTACAGGAAATCTACTCAGCTACATGTGTGAGCCTACATGTTTCTGAGCTCACAGACTAAATGACTGATGATGAGTCAATGGTGACTGAAGTGAAAACGTAGGAAACCCAGTCTCCAGGTGCAATGAGGTCATGCTTTTAGAACCACAAATAAACCTTTACCATCAAAATCCTGGTATGGAGTTTAATTATGGAGTCCTAAAAGGTAAAAGATTTGATTTTTTAAATCTTAGAGCCATAAAATACAAATACAATTCACCATCTTGCAAAATATCATTGAGGAATACTATTAATTCAGGTTATATTTGTGGGAGTATTATTAAGTTTGTTCACATCTGAATTCTCCACAGTAGATTCAGACACATATGAGGGACTCATTCTAATAAATTAAAAGTTTATTTTATTTATGTTACAGATCTCTGCCTTGAATTTCACATGTCCAGCTGTTCTTTTTGGATGCCACTCTTGATTAAAATTCCCTCTGAGTCAAACTGTTGGATCCAAGTTTCATCCCGTGACACAGCGCTCGTCTGATAATCTTTTGACTGTCCTTCATATACAATTAATAGACATGGAAGAACACATCATTATTTTTACCTCCAGTACTCAGTCAAAGATTAACGGCCCATGCTGTCCTCTTCATGTGACACAAGAATGTCAACACTGTCTGTCTATTTTTAGACTTTTCCAAGACTACACAGGTACTGAATAGAGGAGCATCAATGTAGATACATGTCTGCATCATATAAACTGTTGCAGAAGCCAGTGTCTATTATATATGTTCACGTATCTGAACTGAGACAGCCTGTTTTAGTAGTTTACACACTGCAGTATCAAAAATCCACCACCTACACTCATACTTTTAACAATAATAACTGTGGACTTCGACATCATGACTGGATAGATGTGACGCACCACCCTCAGCGGTGCTAGTAATTCATGTTAGTTGGTTTTGTTCATTTCCTGTTTTATTTTGGTGAGGGGTTTTGTTCATTTGTGTGCACTGTGTCTGTGTCCTCCCTGATTTCTCTGATTGTCTTCACCTGGGGCTCATTACCTCTCTACCCTTTATATACCCTCTTCTCCTCGTGTCTGTTGTCAGTACGTCTCTCATGCCATGCCATGCCATGTCTAGCGCTCCCTTGACCTTCTCCTGTTCGTCTGTGCTGCTTGTTACACTTTGTAAGTCTATTGATTCCACATATGTGAAGATCTTTTTTTTTTTTTTTTTGATACCTCGGCTGAGAAGATTTTTGTGTTAAATTTTTGATACCACGTTTGCGAAGACTTTCTTGTTAATTTTTTGATACCATGTTTGTGAAGATCTTTTTGTAAATTTTTTGACACCACATTTGTGAAGATCTTTTTGTTAGAATTTTTGATACCTCGATTTAGAATATTTTTTGTGTTAAATTTTTGATTCAACTGCTGTGAAGATATTTTTTGTTGCTTCAATATTTTGAGTGAATACTCAAACTAAGTTGCTCTGTGTCAGTCTTGTGCATTTGGGTCCAAGTGTTGTGTATTCATAATAGATAGATATCATTATTTTTTTTTTTTTTTTTTTTTTTTAATGAAATGCATTTTTGTTTTTCACATATTTGCTGTATATTCTAGTTGTACATACATTACTACAAAGACTGAGAAATGCATATGTGTGATCATCTCAAAAAATATGTGAATGCTATCGGGACATCACTATTGGTATGTAATTGTAACACCCACTTATTGACTTTACCTGCAGAAGCTATTAAGTTCTGATTTTTTTTGTTTTTTTTTGTTTTTTTTTGTTTCAATACTGTGCAAATGTACAGTGTATAGTGTTTGCTCTTGTGTTGCATTTTGTTTTTGTCCATCTGTCCTTCCATCTATCTAAATATTTCCTGCATACTTCTCTAGAAATAAAGACACACTAATATTACAGCCTTGTAAGAACAACACGAAAGGCTGCCTAAGACTTATGCACAGTATCATATAGTACAATGATTTGATTTATTGTGTTACTCTAGTTGATATGAGTTGATTTATTTGAGAATATAAGAAAAAAGGATCTGAACATTTTGCCTGTATGACTATAACATTTCAGTTAAAAGCATTAACAGTGGCACTGTTTGTTCATTGTTGCCTCTTTGGGTTTGTTTTTCATGTTTTCTGCTGTGACTTGCTACACTGAGTTATATTAAATATTGTCAGAAATACCTGGAGCCTTAATGTTATTGTGGATCCCAATAAACTAAACTGAAACTAAACCATGACTGATTGAACATACATCACTTTTACTATGTCGATGTATTCTGATGGTTGTACGTCATGACTTGACAAGTTAAGACATCAACATTAGCTGGGAAGCAATGTATAGCATAGTCTGTCGTGTCACACAACACAGATTTATGACTCCGCAGTCATAGGCAAAAATATTGTTTAGTCTGACTGTGGCAGGTGATATGTAACAAGACAAAACAAGATGTGGAGGGAAGACTGGAGGGTGGAGAAAAGCCATCAATATGTTTTGAGTTCTGCACTGAAAACTGATTTGCATACTGAAGAAAAGCTATTATTACCATTATATTAGAGTGGTTTAATAATGTTCACATAATAATAAGAGGCATGGTTGAGTTAATGTCATAGAAACTTTTATAGACAACTGTGAGTCCCTTTCAGTGACTATACTTTTTCACTTTACTACAGCACATAAGTTCCTTTTACCAGAGTCTATTTTTACACAAGTATTTCTATAGGAGTAAAGTATGTATTTACTATACCTCATATAAGTGGAATATGACAGTTGACTAGGAAGCAATATCAAATGGGCTCTTATATTGAAAAATACTATGGTAAAAAGGTCATATGTTGACCTTTTGGGGTAGAATCCTGACCCACAATATAAATCACAACTTTATCCCATCTTTTGAATTACAGGTGAATTAGAACAAAACTGTAACATATTTTCCTCCCTTTCTCTGCTTTCTGGAGGATTAGTCTGGGTGTGGTGGCTTTTTGTTGTTATCTCATGAGTATGTTTGCATGTTTGTTAAATCTACATGGAGTCCACATTCTCCTGTACATACAACTACAGTGTTTCCATAAATTTCCCAGACACAAGGTTTATAATTAATCAAAATGTCTAAAACATCTTTGCAAATAAGACTCACTGCACACTGGAGTTCAGAAACACTTACTTACAGATACTTTACTGTACTTAGTGTATGTTGTTTACAGCCTCTCTGCTGGCTGTTTGACATGCAGCACATAGCACATGGTACACGCACTAAAACAGCCATGCTCTTTGAAAGTAAACCCCAGTGACATTTGCCGGTTCTGTAAACGTAACACTGACACTTATTGGAGGGTCGTGTGAGAGGCAGAAAACCTTTATGCCTGAAGTGCATGTCCTGTGTGGGTTTGTGCTGATCACGACCAAACTCCACCCATTCAAATGGTGTGTGTGTGTAGAGCGACCTCCCTGCACTGCCTTGTGTATGCTGAAATGTGTGTGAGTGTGTGTGTATGTGTGTGTGGTGCCTATTCTCTAAATAACCTGTTGATCCAGTCAAGCTAAGGCTCAGTCTCAGGAGGCATCAGGCTCGGCTCTCCTTCCACTTTTTCTTCCTCTTTTTTTTCTCCCTGAATTTCATCTGAAAAGAAGCCGAGTCATTGTAAGGTTTTGGGGGTTTTTTTGTATTGTGGTTTTCTCAGCTCTGACACACATTTTTCATCAAGCCACTAACTAACGGCTCACTGCTCACTCTGATTTCACCACTGACACAGCTATACATGGTGATGACAGCTGACAGTCCATTTGCATCAGTGTCCAGTTGCTTCTGTAAGTACTAAAACAAAGCTTTTTTCCATATTTTAATGTCTAGAAATTGGGTAGTTAACCTTATTAACACCATTACTACAACTAATACTAATTATACTACCAATAACCTTAAATTTTTGTAGATATTTACAATGAAATTAACAGTAGTAGTGCAAAAATGGCTACAATTTCTTTCATTTTGGACTAGGAAGTGAAAGATTACATTCCAAAGCTGCCCTCAAACCTCTAAAAAAACATGATTTTCATTCATGAATTTCATCTGCTGGTCAGACTTCAACTGGAATGACCTTTGTCATGACATGGGAGTGTAGCTGAACAGTACAGTGGAAGCATTTGTGTAGTATTATCTCTCATACGTTAGTCAATAAAGATTGTTGTGAAGCTTCTGTATCTCAAGAGGAGGGTTTTTTTTTTTTTTTTTACTTCTTTTCACCTATTTAATAAAAAGCACACAGACACATCTGAAAAACAAGGTAAAAAGTCATTATAAACAAGTGTTATTTGTACATAATACACTGCACAGAGGCAGCAAAGTAAGCAGCATTTTTATGATTTATTATATTTTGTTTGTACTTATTATTTCTTGTTGAATGAATATGAAAGCTGGTTACACATGTAATACAGGAGCTAAAATTAGAGTCTTAATAGCTGTAATTAAAGGGTTTGACATAATCTGGCAGAGCACAAAAGGATGAAAAGTTCTTGTTTATGCATTTACACCTCAAATATAAGCTGTTATTGGTGCAAAATAATCAATTTTAGTGTGTTTTAAATAGTTACACCAAAATAGTTAATGACTGGTTGCTTCAGATGCTTGTGTTTTACACTGTATGTTGAGTCATGTTACATGCTCATATAAACGTATTAATGTACAGCGCAGTGGGTGTAATTTTAGCTGGAGAGTGCACCTAAGGTCACCTTCTACTAACGGTGTTGTTATTACTGTTTCAACAGAGTTTGTAAATGTTTTAGACAGAGCAGAGTGAACACTTTGTGTCTCTGCACATTGACCTGTTAATGTATGGGGTGTATTTACATTCTTTTATTCTTTACATGTTAAAAGCTCCAGTTTGGATGTAAAACACACTGACTTCAGCCACAGTTTTAATAACTAGAACTGATCAAGTGTTGCTGTCAGTATAAAATGCTCTTTTAGGCTTGTAAACTCACTTCACCTCGCCTTCTTAAACTCTGAGGAAAAGTTCTGGCATGATTTGGGTTTGGTTCACGTCTTTTACAACAGGGAAACTGCCATCTCTGTTAAAACTTAACTTGTTTTTTTTTTTTATATATATATATATCATACTGGTTTCCTGCACATTTTTGCAACATTTACTTGCAACTTTTTGTCTCCCCTGCAACACAAAACAACTCCAGCATGTGAAAGCACACTCAGACAAGTAAAGGCAGAGGTCTTTAAGCTTTAGTGTGCGCTCACTCAACCGCTGGTGCACTTTTGCTCCGTTACCAAGACAAATTATTTGGCCTAAATCCAAATGTTGCCCTTCTTCTTCAGCCAAAACAATGACACGGGCTGTAAATATGGGCTAATGTGCTACTGTGGCACTCTATAATACCTCAAGAGGGGATTGTCTTCATGTGTAATGCAGGAAGGATGCAACAATAACACAAGAAGACTATGACAATGTCACCAACAGTGTGCTTCCACCACTCCCAGCCGACAAACGTCACCACACTCCAGCAGAATATCATTACCCCAGTCACCGTAAAACTAATATTCTTCCTCTTCTTTGAGTTTCAGACACGCTCTGGTAAACTTCCTTAAGCCACAAAGACCGATTTCATCACTGACAGGATACCTCGCATTTCCTCATGTTCTTTGGCGTAAAGTACCAAGTTCACCTGTGTTTGTTTAGGAGTGTTAAGATAGTGTCGAGATAAGCTGAGAGGCTTTTATTCTGCGTGAACAACAGACGTATCCTCTTCCTTTTCGCTTATCAAATCCACTTATGAGATAAAAGAGTGGACTAAATCAGAGGATAAGAACGAAATGACAGAGGGAAACACTTCACAGAAATGCTGTCTTTAAATCCGGGCGGTCTTGTACATCAAACGTCACATGAATCCAGCTGCAAATCTTACTTCTATTTTGTACTTTATGCTAATGAAAAGGGAGGGTTGACGGTAAACTCCTCACTGCTCAACAGAGGATCAAACCTGTATTCACCTCAGGAGACTGTACACGTTCTGTCATGTCTTAACTGTATATGTTGTGTCCATATCAGGAATGTGTCTCTAATTATAATATTCTCTTCTTTTTTTTCTTCATTCTATGTGTGCTTTTGATGGAAAACCACCCAGAGAGATCCAAGGAAAAACCAGCAGCAAAAAAAGAGAGGAAACCTTGAGCTCAAGTGGAAAAATATGGACTGAAGCCTCGACTGCTGCATCATCGTCTCGTTTTGTGTCTTAAATGGTTGTAGCTGAAAGGAAATCATGTCAGCGATATACACCTGGACCTGTTTTCTGCTCTGGATCGGCCTTGCCACACAGAACAAAACGCCAGGTAAGAAACAAACACCCCTTTGTCTGATGGCCTCAACTGATCCACTGGCGCTGAAACTTTCACAGGGATTAAAAAGCTGAAGCCTGCCATGCCAAAACATGAGACATGAATACAGTTTGTGAGGAAAACACAAGCAATTGTGCATCTAAAAGCGGAAGGTTTTAGACAAAACACTGTCTCCTTTGAGTCAGATCACATATTTTAGCAACATTTTCCTGCAAATGAATGACGTCAGGATGGAAATATTCTCCAACCATGGAAAGAAAGAAGCAGCCAGAGTGCTGAACTTTATGGGAAATTGTGTCTGGTCTTATTTTTATAGCTGTGACCATCATTCCTAACAGTAAAGGTAACATTTATTCACCAGATTCCCTGCTGAGATCCACAGCTTTACCTTATAATTAAAACACTTAATTACAGGCCTGACATGTCTCTCACGTTCACTAATTGAAATAATTCTGATTATTTACTTAATATTACACTACAAACTTGTAACCATCATGTAACCACTTCAATCTTAAGAGACTAAATTGGACTAAATCTACAGGTTCAGGTGGTGTTAATGATGCAATGAAACTGAAAAAAACAGGACTTTCATTCATAACTCTCTTCAGATGCTCATTCCTCACCTTAAATGACCTGTATTTTAACCTCAAAGTGCAACTAAACAGCAAATATGAGGCATTAGTGTAGTAGTCTCAAAATTCAGTCATCATAAGAGTATTGTGAAGCTTCTTTATCTTTAAAGGCAGTTTTTTTATTCATTTAGTCAAATTTTACTCATAAAGTATTTTTGTTAGAGATGTTTACTTTAAAGCATGCGACTAAATACAAGGAGTGAAAGAAAAAGTAATTATTAGGATGTTATTTACACTTAATGCATTGTTTAGAGAGAATCAAGTGCATTTTATTTGGAAGTATTATTATATTCTATATGTGTATATTACTGTACTTGTAAAAATGATAAAATTAGTGCTTTAATAGCCACAATAAAAGGATTTGAGATAATGTGCCAGTGAACAAGAGGTTGAAAGGCAATGTGTGTCTTTATATTTCAAATAAAAGCTGTTCTTAATGTAAAATAGGGTATTTTAAAGTGTTTTAGGCAGCGCAGTGTGAATTTGGCATAATATTTATTGACAAATTGCTACATTTGCATATTTCAGGAGTTATAAAACTTAGATAATCAGTTAAATAGGAAAAGATTAACAGCTTATAACCATATAAACCTTTTGTTTTCTTATGGTTGGATTGAATTTATTCTTCTATGGTGCAAAAGATTAGGTGATGTGACCAATTTTTGAGAATATTAACAAAGCTAGAATCCACCAATTATTCAATCCAATTAAAAACAGCTGGAAAAGTTTGATGACACTTTATCACAAAAGAAAATAAAATCTTCATCAGTTGTATTTATGGGAGATTAGACACTTCTCAGCACGTGGAATCACGCCATCATGTCAGTAAATTCTGATTAAATGCTTTTGGGTGTGAAATCACACATTTTATTGGATCATTTTATCTAGTGTATGGCATCAGAATGATTTCAAACATTCAACATTAAAACATTCAAGAAACAGATATTTTATGACAGGGCTGTTCATTTTGCACTGATCCAAGAGATAATCCCAGTAGGAAAAATTTGCCTGTATTTTATAATTAAGATGATTAAATGCAGTACTTCTTCAATAACACTTCCAAAAGCTTTACCCTTAAAATCAACTTGATCTCAGAGGCAAATTTTGTACTTTTTACTGCACTACATTTGTCTGACAGCATTAGCTACTTCTTTTTTCCTGTATATTTCTGATAAAATGAAGGAAGAGGGGATGAGTTTATATAAATTCTTTGGAAAATGCATCTCCTCATAGCTGATATCTTGCCTGTTTTTGCCAAGCTCATGAAAAGATGAGTTTTTACAGACATATAGGCATATGATTGAATATGACGCATTATTGTGGGGGAAACTACCAACAGTATAGGAACATGTAACATGACTCTCAAGTTACTCAACTTTAGAATCTTGACATTTATTCCAACACTGACTAAAAACACAAAAAAATCAGAGTCAATTGGGGATAAAACTTAAAGATACACCAGTATACGCCTCAGTCTTATTACAATGTTTCTTGTAGTGTCTGTGGTGGGTTTTCAAAGCAGCAGAGTTTAATAGCAAACATGGTATGGAAGACATTAAATCCATACCATACACAGTCATGCCCCAGTAATCTCCAGTTACTCTTTGTCCCAGTTCTTGTGATGCCTTGAACCAGACAGATGTTTCCAGTTTGCATAAATGCCGTGGCTCTAAAAGCCTTTGTTGGCTCTGAGCGCTGCCCTTCAGTAAAAAGCGAGGGTCAGGTTGTAAAGTACAACATATCGCTTCTTTAGTAATAACACAAGAGGTCTTAATGTGTTCACAATCAGTTAAGTAAGTACTTGGTTTGCTTTGAGTGTTTGCCTTGTAAAACAGCGGCGTGTTTGAGGTCATGTTTCACACTTTGCCAGCTCCCTTCAACGGAGTGTTTGCTGACGAAATAGCTCAAGCGCCACAAGTCTTTTATCAAGGGCACGAAATGTCGCATAGCAGTGATATCCCCCACCGTCACAGGGCTGTCAGGCAGGTAAAGACGTCCGTTGCTGCGTCAGGTGTGAGTCAGGATGAGTCATTAGTCTGCAGCTGTCAGTGCTCTGATTTATAAGAAGTATGACAGGAACAATGAAAGAACTACTCAGGCGATAGAGTAACAACTAATCCCTTCTGTCAGTCATCTGCTGTGCTCTGTACCTGCCACACTCATGGGAACACATGTGAGCTCTGCATGCAAAGCCAAACAAACCTGCAAACAAATGATGATTATGTACAATATGACACCCTTTGGGCAAAACAAAAGGCTTGGTTTCTGTTTTGTCTTGACAAGGAGGAAACAGAGGCTGAACACAGTGAGCTATGAGGTGGTTTAGTCAGAAAAAGTTGTGAAGGTGTGTGGAAATCAGACCACAGCTTCACAAACACTAGGAGTCAGATTCTATTGTCTACATGAATAAACTGGTCTGTTCAGATAAAACAAAGAGTTGATTTGGAAATACTGGTTATTGTTTTTAAACCTATGAATGGTTAGCTTAGATGTAACATAGACATAAGTGATTAGATACAAAAACATTTCTAAACGTCTGCAGCTTATGTGATTTTATTCATTTATTCAGCATTAAACTGTTGCCCTCCTTTCATTTTACATGCTGTCATCTGACTGCACTGTTGTGAATGTCCTTTGAAAGTATAGTTTTGCCAACTATCACACGGGAAGAATTTTAACGATAGCAAAGATACGCAGACAGTGGTTCTCAGCTGGTCTCACTTTGGAGGCCACATTCTCCCCTGGGCAATAAGTCATGACCCCTTTTACATAATTCAAACCCAACCAATGTATTTTTTAATAATAGACTGGTATGCATGTTTAGTATGCCATATTATCATCTTTAGACCTCAATACTCAATACTCTTGAGTCTTAAGCTGCAGTACTTAATAATCACCTTTCAGCATAGTGTAAGTGAAATGGGATATGAGAGGATATAAGAATTGTGTGTCTACTTTTTGCCTGTGTTTTCTGGCTGTAGAAAATCTACCTTTTGATGCAGATTTACGCTAATCACAACAGGTAAGGTCAGGTTACGATGGGTTTGTTCCACACAAAAAAGACAATAAAAAAGGGAAAAACAGAAAAAACAGGGGAGCATGGGTTCAGTTACAGGCAGTTAATCCAGTCCAATAGTTTAACACCTTACTTGCAGTTGGTAAGGGAGTTGAATACAATTCAATACAGCTGTAAATACCGATTCAGTCAGATGCAGCCATGTCTCAGAAGCTTGGTAAAGGGCACTGCTTTTCCATAACAGCATCTTTATATAGTGTTTAGTGTTTTGATTGCGACAGAAAGGAGAGAATTGCAGAATGGAGAATTCTTGCATTATTAACTCCAGATTTTAGCACCTGCTGCTTGTGGAAGTGTTTTAATTCTAGACGATGTTTCAGTTTCATTCCCTCTTGTGTGAACTTTACAGGTTTCAGTCCCTTTTTATCGTCAAGCTTTGCAAATTCATTTTTAAGATATTCTGCTTCCTTCAATTAAAATCATAAAATTAGCTTGTCAGTTTTCAATCAAAGGTCATTATGACAACAGTGAATGCAAGCCTCTTCCATGGCTTTTGAAATTCATCAGGGGGATAAGCACTGAAGTCAGTTTTTTGTTGACCACACACTCCACAACACACTCTAGTTTGATTAAAAAAAACTGCTAACAAACTAACTTGTACTCAAGATAATAAAATATCACATTCTGGAACTTAAAGGGCTCTGTAGTGTAAAGTATTTACAAGTATTACAGTATTAATGTCAAATTCAATATGATTATATTTGCAATAGCTCATTTTGATGATGTTAACAAAATGTGACTTAAAAATATGACTACAAATATGTAGCTGAAGTACAAGCAAGGGACATTTATGGCTTCATAACTATGTAATTGGTTATAACAAGACGATCTGGGGTACGACCTTTGGACAATAGAATATAAGTATCGTAAAAGGCTCAAAAAGACACACAGAAAAACACCATAGACGGGTTCAAATCTGCAGTTGAAGCATTTTGCTGAGAAAAAGTGAGATTCTTATTAATAAATCAGTTTCAGGCTTCAAACAGTGTCAAGTCTTACCTTTTGCTTTTTTTTTTGTTGCTTTAAGGACAGGTTAACTCTTCACTCCAAATCAGCTCCACATTCACAGCGCTCACATTTTCAACTCTGTATGAAAAAATACAAAACACGATGAACAAACAATACTGACTAAATCACGCATAATGTTTAACGTCAGCCACCAAGTGCTGCTATTTGATTATTCGATTAATGATTCAACGTCATACTGTGTTTCCCTTACGTCTGCGTTATGTAAAACACTAACAGCCGATGTCAGGTGAGAAGAAGCATGACAAAAGTCAAGTAAACGTTGTAGAACTCAAACAAAAGCTCAACATTTGTAGAACGCAATGTAAAACTATGGTGGAAGGGAAGGGCGAGTCAAGGACAAAACCCTTAAATTCTGGAGCACATCCATGAAAAGAGGTGGAGCATGGACATTTTAACCTCAGAGAACTCCAGGTTAACTACCAACTCTGAATGATTACAGTCGGTTGTTTAAACAAAACAATAATCAGAGAAAACTAACCAGTGGCAGTGACTAACAAAGAGGAGGAAACCATGGGTCATAATCGTGTTTGTGGTTTAACAATACAGCACAATGAGAAGCAGAGTGGACTGCTGGCCTTAGCGGAGATCTATGTCCATTTATCATCCTTGTCATGTTCAGTGAAAGAAAGTGCTTCTTTATAGATTAAGTTTAACAATCTTTTTTCCTAAACTCTTCATGCTATTAACCCCCAAAGACCTAAACAGCCACAAGTGACCTAAAGCATTTTCTGATCTAAATGTCCCTTTTTCCTCAGTTTTGTCTGTTTTCATAAAATAACCTTTAAATTTACTCTGAGTTTTTATGAACCTTTATATTGTCAGTAAGTTAGATGCAGGAAAATACCAGATTTTTACTGAAAAAGCAAAATACAGAGTAATATTGTAATAAATCACAGAGAAATTGTTAAACGAATAGAAAAATTCATTTGGAAGTCACCACTAAAATAGTTCTCAGTTGATATTTTTATTTAAGTAAAGGATTTCATCACTTCTTCCATCACTGCTGAATAGTAATGAAAGTTAAATGTCAATAAGCAACATCAACAACCAGAAACATCTGTTCTTTCAATATGAATAAACTAAATGTACTGTTGAGTGTGGCCACAAGCTAAGACAAGTTATTTTATTAATCATCTGTTCATCATGTTCCTGGACCTTCATACAGTCATCTTTATTTGGAATTTGTCCTGCTTAAACTGCCTAATAATGACGTCTGGTTTCCTGTTTTGTGTAATTCATTTGGTCAAAGTCATTGCACATTCACATCTACTGAGGTGAATACGCCACCGACACACCACATGTGTTGAAATAACAGGAACTTGATAATGAGGAAAGAAGAATTCCCCTTTAACCAGCTGTGAAAACACATTTTTTCTGCTGTTTGATCAAATTTAGGGATTACACAGATGTGAAGTAATGAATATCTACAATAAACATACTGTCTGGGGTTCTGTAAGGCAGGTGGATTTGTTTAAGGTTGTTTTTAAAATACGAAAAAACATAACTTTTAATGGCTTAACGTTTATCCATTTTTATAAATTTATATAAAATGTTCCATTTTATAGAAAACAATACATAATGTTTTTATCCCACTCCCAAATATCTACTGGCCAGATTCATTAAAATGAGATTTTACAGTTTGATATAATGCAAATTATGCCCGTTTTTCCCCCTTTAATTACTTTGACCTGATGAGATCAGTGTCATTGAAACTCCAAGTAACAAAAAACCAGGACGTTCAAATCCAAAACAACTGCAGTACTGTTGTCCACACAGAGAGCCAGAGTAATCTGAACCACCTGGAGGAAACATCTCCACGGTATCTGGAAAGTGATGCTGATATTTAATAGTCAGCAGTTCCTTGTGCTCAGAAAGCAAAAAAAAAAAAAAAAAAAAAAACAGTTAGTTTGATCCTTCACAGTGTTCTTACTGAAAGATGGTGTTCAGCATCAAATACTGTCTGTTCACAAATTATTTATTCAAAAGAAAGAAACTGTGCTGGATCAAAACACTTCCTGAAACAAGTGGTAATATTGTCAGCTTTAGTTGAGTTGGAGGACATTCTTTTCTCCAAATTCAAGTACAAGATAAACACCGCTACAGTCACGAATCAAAATGAACACAACTTCAAGTTCATTACAGTTTTTAGAGCAGCGACTCATATTGGCTTTGTTGACTGTGGCTGATGTTTATCTCTGTGTGATATTAAAGGTCAGTTAGAACTAAATAAGAATACCTGAAAGACTTAAACCATCAATTATTTTTTAACCCTTTAGGCGCCAGAGTTTTATTTTATTTTTTATTTATTTACATTTTTTAAATATTCAATTTTGATATCAAGATTTCAAAAAGCTGTCTGTTTCATTCAGTTATCTTGCTTGTCATCATACTGCAGTTTTGGCTCTTAAAGGGTTAATATTGAAGATTTCTTTTTTCCTTGGTCCAAAAGATAAACAAAAAAAATAAAAACAAAAACACAACAAACATTTTGCTATAATGTGAAGATTATATCTTAACTTAAAATAAATATGAAACTATATATTGAAAATAATTAACATTAACTTTCTTCCAAAGCGCAAATCAATCAGTCATTGCCTGCAACAACTGAACTAAAAACAATATGATGAATTTTCTGCAATTAAGTCTAGACTTAGACTTTTTTGTCACTTACATGATTTTTGTCTTGATGCGGCTTTTGTCATTTTGTCATCGTGTCTTATGTTTTACATATTTTTTGTCTTTTATAATGCTTTAAGTGTTTTTGTTATCTGCTGTCTTCTATAATTTTTCATGTTGAACCTTTTACGTTTTGATCTTGTTTCATGTTTTCCATCATTTCATTTTCTTTTTAGATTTTTTTTAAGTGGCTTTAATATTTTCACATTTTTAAAATTTTATTTAGTTTTATCTTTCATGTCATTTTTCTCTGTCTACATCTTTTGTCTTTATTTTGTTTGTTTTGTCTTTCACATTATTTTTGTCTCTTTACATCTCTTATGTTGTTTTCAAATTATTACATCTTTTATTTCATTCCCCTGTTGTTACATCTTTTATGGCATTGTTATTTTGTCTCATCTTTTATGTGATTTTAACTTGTTACAGTTAGTTTGTCATGTGTGAAAGTCACTGATGGATACACCAACAGACCAAAATCATAATCAATCAATTTTTTTTTTAAATAAAATAATTATTAGTTATTAACAAGCCTAGTTTGAAAGTACACTCATTTTATTCAAATCTATGCAGGGAGTAAAAAGGTGGTAGAAAAATTAAGATTAATGTACAGATACTCTACATGTCAACCTAAATACAGTCAATCGTATTGTTTATACCTCCTTACTCCCCATCTAAAGCCTGTGTTTTGTTTTATTATTTTGTTCAGATGTCCATGTGACGTGCATCATATCGGAGGAGTGTATCCTCCCCTGCAGCTTCAAACCGGGATCAAAGGAGGTCATCCAGTGGTTCAGACAGGATGAGATGGTCTACACCTTCCAACATGGAGGGGGCAAGGAGAAAGAGGAGGAGGAGGGGGATGACAGCGAAGACAACAGCAGCGAGGAGCAACCCGAGGCCAAACAGCTCCTCGGTCGTGCCTCCATTTTCCCACACCTGGTATCCCGCGGCAACGCCACCCTCATCCTCAGGGACAGTGGTCCTAAAGACCGGGGCAAGTACAGGTGCCATGTTCGCACGGCAGAGGGAGAGTACAACATGAACGTCATCGTGAAGATGGAGGGTGAGTTCAAATGTGAATAAAGCATCAACAGGGTTCATGCTGATGGGATTTCTGCAAAAATACCAGTGTTTTTTTTTTACTTTTACTGCAGCTTTTTTACTTCTACTCCACTACATCTTTCAGGCAAATAATGTACTTTTACTTGACTGCATTTGTCAAACTGCTTCACTTACATTTTAGACAACTGACAAAATTTGTAAATATAATAAGTTTTGAAAACACAGCAACGACTTTTTGCTTTGTGACATCCTGCCAAAAAAACAGGATGTAGCATGCTTACATTTCAGGTGTTTATGAGTTATTAATAGCTTCTTAGCTCTAAACATTTCACATGGTTTCTTCTCAATTAATGATCAAATCACTCGATATGTCACCACAAATCAGCACACTTTTAAAGAGATCACAGGAAAAGTCAAAAAACTAAACTGATTTTTGCTTCAGGACTGTGTTTTCTCATATTTCCTGTGTTTTCCATATTTTTCGTCAGATTTATCAGTCATCCCAGTTTATAAAACTGTATAAAGACATTAAAAGTAGCTCCACCTTCAGCAGAAACAGCAGCTACATGATGCCTCAACACTGATGATTCACTATTAATAATATAATGATGTCACATATACTAAGATTTCACTCATTTCAATGAAAATACTGTAAATACATTTGGCTGCTATTCTTCTGTACGTCTTCCATTACTCACTTTCACATGAATATGCATTCTAATGCTATGGGTAATACGCTGACTGAGTATGATGTAGTAAAATTGTTTAACATGCATCACTTTTAATTTTGAAAAGTTCTTAAACATCGTCACACGGCTGAGACAGAGGTTAATCAGTCACATTACCACAGAAAAACAGAGCGACAACTCTTAGGGGAACAACGTCTGAAAGGGTTAGCTAATACAATCCAATCAGATATTTTCTTACTGTTGTGAAATTTTGAAAACATAAAAATAAATACTCATAAATTATGAGACATTACTATTCTGTCATGGGAGTCTGGTGGCTTTATGGAGCATGTTGTGGCTTCATCTGGCTATTGGAAAATGACCGAAAACTCACTTACCATTAATTTTTTACAGTAAATTTAATGATGCCCTGCGATGAACTGGCGACTTGTCCAGGGTGAATCCCGCCTTCGCCCCATGTAGCTGGGATAGGCTCCAAGCGACCCCCGTGACCCTAGTGAGGATAAAGCGGGTTCAGAAAATGAATGAATGAATGAAATTTAATGATATAGAGAAGAGGTTCAGTATGATTTAAAACTGAAAATGTCTGAAAATAGCTGAACATTTCTTTTAAAAAATTGCACCAGTTTATTAAGGAGATGTTCACTTTTACCACTGATGATTGACTGATTACTTTCAGTTTGATGTTTTATAATTCAGATATACTTATTTACAATGCCTGTAAAAAGTTTGAAAACACTTTTGTGTCTGAGAGATACATGCATTTTGTTTCTATTGTATATAACATCCATCCAGAGAATTTCCTCCAGTTATTGGAACTGACTCGTCCTCAGCTTACAGCAGAGCTCAGTGACATGTGATGTACCCACGTCAACATCCACTGTGGTTAGGCGGCTTGGAGATGCAGGGCTGACAGGCAGAATTTCCTAAAAGAAACCACTACTGAAGGCTACAAATGAAGCAAAACGACTAAAGTGGGCGAAAACACGCAAGGACCAAATGGTGGAAGAAAATTCTATGGATAGATGAGTCCATATTTGAAACATTTGGCTCTGACAGAAAAAATTACTATCATTGTTTCTCATGCTTCAGTGCATCAGTCAGGGTCTACAGAGTATTTAACATGTTCTCCAAACCTTTAGTGAACAGTAACTTGTGAGGTGTTATCGTCTAAGGTGACAGTTGGATGAAAATGAGGATTTTTTTTTGTACCATTATCTGTACATTTATATACTGTTAGGTCAATATAAACGAATATGAATGTGTCTCTCATAAATTATAAAAGGTGTTTATGACAGGCACTATAGGTATCTATTACTTGAATAATTATATATATATTACATATTATATATTATGACTTAGAAGTGCTGTTGTCACTGATGCCCTAATCAAGCCAAAGACAGACACCGGTGTTGACATTGGATCATTAACCACCTATGTGCTCTTTCTGCACCAAAAAAAATCTACTGTTGGTCGACCTCTGGTGTGCAGTAGCTCTTTAAATCCACTTGAACAAACTATGCAACCGTCCCTCACGTTCCCCTAGTCCCTAGAGATGCAGAAAACCTGTGACTGAGGGTAAAAAAGAGTAAAAGTCCCAAAACCACTATTGACAGATTCCTTTAACCCAGAGTATTGATTCTTGCCTGTTAGCAGAGCTCTTGTTATCTGCACTAGAATGATAGCACTGTCTGCCGGGCTATAGTGAGCGCTGACATTCAGAGTCTGTCATCAGGGGCTGCAGGGAAACATTCAGCCTGCTGTGAGTGTTTTTATGTGTTCAGCCCCCATCAGAGGCCTGATTCTGCAGCTGTCCAGGCTCAGCGGCTATGAGGAGATGAAGTGCATCGTCCGTAATGTCTACCCGCCTCCTCGCATCACCTGGGCGACGGAGCCACCAACCTTCGAGGACCTGCGTCCGGTTACTCGCAAACAGGCCGACAAACATGGGCTGTACACGGTGGACAGCCGGCTGAGGATGCTGAACGGGCAGCCGGACCTCATCTACATCTGTAAAGCCACGTCTTCATACGGGGGTCCAGCCTGGACCGCTTCACTCCGGGAAAGAGGTTCAGAAAGTTTAATTTTACTGACTTTTTGTGTTAACTCTTTATGTAATTGACATTTAGAGGTTACATTTGTGCACATATTGAATTATCATAATAAGTTTTCATAACTCTTTTTAAAGCATCTTCTCTGTCAAGCTGCTATAATTAATAGAAAATGGTATTGAACACTGAATTTCTGAGTGGTTTTTACACATATCCACAGCAGACAAATCCTCTCTAGTAAAGTGTCTAAAATTAAGTTATTGAGTCAATGAAAAAACTCCACTAATCAAAATACATGCATGTTAGGTACAACTTTTAATTATTTAGATGTGCTACACTGAAGCAAAATTATTACAGAAGCACTTAAGGACCTGTGCATGAATAGTGTGAAGTTTCTTTAAAATTTAGTAAATCTGTCTTAATAGAAATGATTGAGTTGTTGTCATGAATTGTGCCTAATCATGAAAGTAATGACAGATGGCAAAATAAAATAACATAAACCTTTTGCATTTTAAACAATGGCCATTCAGAGATTCATGAGTTTATGAGGTGTACTTGAAAGCACCATGAAGTTCCTTTCCCTAAACGCAGACTATTTTGGCACAAACCTTTTCCTTCGAGTGCAACCAATGCCTTTGGGATTTAATATGTAAATGGAAAATCTACCCATATTTGCAGTTTGGTGGCGTTAATTTATGATGTAAAAACTGAAAGTCTAATCTATGTTATAAAAGGTAAGTGGACTCAGTTTGTGTCTCAGGCATCACACAAAATCCGGAAAGTGTAGTTTGGCATTCTTATGTATTTTTGGTCAAGGAAGAGACTCGCGAAAACAGCAAGTTGATAGGACTAATATTTTGGGAGGTAATAGTAATTTTGGGAAACAATGGCCTTCCAATAGCCAATTACATTGCTATTCCCAGAATTATAAAATCATCATTGAAGTGGGTTACCTAGCAACAGAAAGACACCAGGGCCATGTTGCCATGGTGTCAGATTTCACATGCAGAAACAGACATGCCAGCTGAGAGGTTATTCAATGAAAATGCCACTGGAATTTACCAAGAAAGTAAAGAAAGTAAAAGAATGAACTGTATGTGAGGATCAGAGACCTGATGTTGCCCACGGGTCAACTCGCTAGTATATGTTGAATATAAAATACAGTTGTAACTTAAAACAAAGCAGATACCCTCACAAAGCAGCTACCTTAACAATCCCAGCCCTTTTAACACACTTTTAGACCTTGAAAATTAAAAACTAAACACGTTATTAGACTTCTTAATAATCTGCAGGGACCTGAACCTGAATTCTTAGCATTTAAACTCATATCTAATGTTTAATAAATTAATTGAATATTACTTTCTAATTATTGAAGTTGTAAAATGCACATTTAAACAGAAAACTGTGTTTTCAGGTCAAGTTAAATTCAATAGTAAATAGTCATCTATTATTGCTATTATGGTCTGGAAAAGATTACAAAAAAACTGAAGACAAGGACAAAAAGGATAATGATGTGATTTAAAACAGCTCATGTGAACAGGTGATTGAAAAACAGCATCCAGGTTTATTATTAGTAAACTCAACCTGTGACCCGTGGGCCAAATCAGGCTCATGATAGGCTTACAGCTGACCCACCATTTTCTAATTCACAATGAGAATAAACTGATTCACTCTGGGGTTTATTTCTTTTAATATCCCTCAAATGTAATATCCATTGACCGCAGTAAAAGATCTGCTACATAGTCTGAAGATAAGAGGAGACTGAATTAAAAGACTGCATTAAAAGTCTGAATGTTCTTCAGTGAATAAAGCTTGTCTCTAACTGATAAAACCTCAAGAGCTCAGGATTATTTTGGCAAACCTTTGAACCACTATACGCAGTTACATCCACAAACGCCAGTTAAAACCTTTAACTGAAGCCTCATGTGTCCAGAAGCGACTTCTCTGGCCTTGGAGGCATCTGCGACGGACCATCACACAGTGGAAACGTGTTGTGGTCTATCATGATTACAATTAGCTGCTCACATCCGTGTTTCAAACCACATCATTATTTAGTTTTTACCTCATTACTCATCCTAAACCCATGTGTATGTGCATTTACAAATCAAATGAAATTGATAAACACACAAGACATTAAATATCTGGTCTTCATCATGTCTCCGAATCACTGATTTCTGTTTTCATGTGTATTTTCCATGATGTCCCCAGTATTACTGATTTGAGGTTGTGGTTTCTTTGTGGTAGAGCTACAATTATCAACTTATTTATCTATTATATGAAGTGTAAATTAGCTAATAGAAACAAATGGGGCTCATCAAACTGGGGAGATGTTTTTGGAATTTCGAATATTTTCTGATACCAGAGAAAAACAATCTGCAGATGAATCAGAGATGAAAATGATGATTTGTAGGAGACACACTTTTCATACTTTTAACATGATTAACATTTGACGTTACCATTTAACATGATGCACTTAGAAAATATTACTGTAAATTAAACAATGCAACTGTTTATATAAATTTTCTAGAATGAGCTTCACCTCCATCAGACATGTTTGTTGAAGTGAAATCCCTTTTATTACCAATGAATGATGCTTCTCAGTGGGTTAAAATGTATCTCTCTCTGGTAGAAATCAGAGGACATGAAGGGAAGGACCTGACGATTCCCTGTTCTGCCCCGTCATACCTGAACAACCCCGCCCTCCACTGGAGCTTCATCAACAGTGAAGACCCCAGTCACATCCTCACCTATGACCTCCAGACAGGGCGCAGCATCTCGTCCTCGCCTTGGGACAGACATGTGGAGCTGGACGGCTTCAGGGTCCCGTTCGGAGATGGCTCACTACGGCTCATGGACCCCAACCACGAGGACCACACGGGGAGTTACGAATGTGTGTTCTCGTCACCGTACAGCAAACACACCGAGCGAACTGATGTCACCATCGACACTTCTACAGGTGAGGACACAAACACAGTCATAAATCACTAAAAAGAGGTTTGTGGGAAAAATTAGTCAACTATGAGACAAGATAAAGGAACAATCAGTTGCAACTCAGCCCTTCAGGTTTACTTTATAAGGATGTAAAATGAGGTAATTTTGAAATAAAACAACAAAAGGAATTTTTTAACAGGATTTAGACTGTTGCTCAGGTACAGCAACAGACAGACCGTGGTAATTAAGTTTTACTTCTGACTGCGCACATTGTTCTGAAGCCGTGATTCATCTCATGGTTGTCTGTTTAGTCAGTGTCATCTTTTGCTCTACCATATTAGAGCTAAAGTTATTTTTCTCCTCATGATACAGAAGTTCAGTGTAGTGACAGTACTATAGTGAGAATCTGACACTGTAAAAAACACTTGCATAGCAGGCTTGATTGCAAACCTCTGCCGTTAATGTTTCTCCTCATCTTATCTCATTGAGTTTGGTTCATTTGTCCACTGCTGCTGCGATTCTCCTGGTTTCAGTGGCTGTTGGTTCTAGGTTTGGGTCAGTTGTGTGTTTTGCGTACAGGTGTGTATGTTGTAAAATGGAGTTTGTGTGGTTTGGTTCATTGTCATCATTGTGTATAACAATAACTTCATTCAACAATTAATTTATATCTTTGGTAACATGGTTAAGTGAGTCTCCGTTCACCACAATATTTTTGGTTTATTGTACAACTATTGATGATGCAGCACAGTGTGTATCATTATGGGAAACACTAGGTAACAGAATGTAGTTTGTAATGTTTATTTCAGGAAGTTTCTAGAGCTGCTTTGTGTAATCAAACTGTATTTTCATCAATACCAGCTCTACTTACGATGCTGTCTCTGCAGATGGATTTGGGTTTTGTTTTGTCATGTTATAGATGGAGGTGGCTCACACAAACACTGCTACAGGAAGATGCAGCTGTTGATTGTTTGATTGTTTAAAACTTCAAGACCAAATATTCAAGGGCTACACATTAGCTGCACATCCTAATACTAACTTTAAAAATGATGCCTGTTTATTATTCTCTAATTTATGACTAGTTTCTCCACTGAAGATGCATCCATTTCCTCATCAGCTGCTCTGCTTCTCTAACTTACTGCTGGATCTCAAACAAAATAGTTTAATAATAACATTTTCATGGGATAAATAGACTGAAATTCATCTTGTAATTTAATATACTCACCTGTTTTACTGTTTCCTGCTGCCAACCTGACTGTTAACCTAGTCGACAGGTAAGTAAAACCAGGACCATCTTGCACTACACAACATTAACTAACATGGTTAACTAATACCAGTTAACACTATTTTCTACAGTGTGAGGGTTTGTGATGCTAGCTAGCAGGTTTCATTTTAAAAGGGTTATATGTAGTATTGATATTCCAAACTCTAAACAGTAGGGGGGTGTCACGTGTCAAAATATACTCACAGCTGCTAAAACCATCAACAAATCAACAATATGGATTGATAGACTACAACATTCAATGAATAAAGTCACTTTTTACACACATCTGTATTATGGTATCAAGTTTTCTTCTCCATAAAACTAAAAAAGTCTTTCAAAATAACACAGTCTTATCTGCTGCATCAGCTGATATGTTATAGCTCTGTTTTTAGAAAACAGCCACAGTAAAACCACAAATCACCTCTGTTTTCTGTACGGTTTGTGTTGTCAGTAGCTGCACTAAAGATCTGTTTGGAATCACTCAAACAGTCAGAAGTGTCACAGTTTAATCTGAACTGTGGATCAACAAATGCCGAATTAGCAAAGATAATAACATCACATTATAACTTTATACCTTCGTAAGCTTCATAATCATTGCCATTTCAGCATCAACTTCAATTCTTTTCATTTAGAACTCTGTACAGTGGTGAAAACAACAATAGTGCTTCTAGCTTTTATCATTGTTGTCACCTATTTTTTTTACTTTGATAGTTATTTCCTATTGGTTCTCATCCTCAACTAGGCCTTGGTATTAGATTTTAATGCCATGGTAGACCATTAGAATGATTCACAGCTCCCTCTAGTGGTCACATATTCACATTAGCCTGCAGCTGTGAATAAATTCAGCTCGTCTCTGCAACATATTACACATAAGTCTGTCATAACATCAGAACTCTTAATTTTAATCACTCAAGTGATACATTTAGGTGGTTTGACAATATATTAAAGATGAAATACTACATATAACATCTGTAAAACAATGGCTTCTTGTTAAATTTTTACCTGCTCTGGGTGGTGAAAACACTCCTTCGGTCTCTTACCTTTTTTTGGCGGTGGTTTCATGACTGAGTACAGAATGTTTTGATGTGGACAAAGTTAGATGTGCTGCTGAGTACAGCCCACACAGGTGAAAGTGCTATAGTAGTTTTTAAACCTTTAGCCCTCTTGGCATATGTAGAAACTTCACTATCTGGAAGACAAGACAATACAGACATAGATACAGATTAACTTCATTTATTCTCAGGAGGAAATTCAGTACAAATCAGTTCCTCAAATACTGTTAGGCACAACTCTGTCAGGACACTTCCCTATTGTCTATATGACACAAAATCCACTTTATGGTAAGAGAAAAAGCTTTTTGTGTGTGTGAAATCATATTATCTGTTATCTGGAGGCTCAGGAGGTAGAACAGGTTATCCACAAACCAGACTGTTGGTGGTTCAATCCCTGCCCTGTGTCCACATATTGAAGTGTCTTTGAGCAAAACACTGAGCCCCATTTTGGTCCAAGTGACTGTTTCACTGGTGTGTGGTTGTGAGAGTGTTTGTGTGCTAATGGGAAATGTGCAAAGTGCAGTGAGTACCATCAAGATAGAAAAGTGCTAAATGTAAAGTTCATTTAGCATCTGTCTTGATATAGCAAAAGGCATTTTCTCAAAAACATTAGATAAAACAAGTTTCAGCATAACAGAAAATAACCAATCCATTATTATGAGAAAGCAACCTTTGTTATGTCAAGACAATGAAATAATGAACTTGCTATTATTTCATAATAATAGCGTTTTTTTATCGCAGCAGGTGAAGAAGTCCTTTATCATTCTGTACTGTTCTACTGGCTGCTTTTATTCATGTACATTTGAAAACATACATCAAGAGTTTTAAACCTAAACTAAAAACAGGCTGTTTTAGTATTGACAGTGTTTTTGTCACCTGTTCACAGCGAAGCGGAGTGCATCAGAGGAGACGTCCTACTGGTGGATCGTCGGTCTGGTGCTTGCAGTGCTGGTCCTCGCGCTGGCAGGCATGTTGGCCTATTTAAAGGCAAAAGGTAAAAAATTACAGTAAACACACATACAGGTTAGAGATCAGTTCTACATTAGTGATAGGAAACTAAATAAAATAAACACGTGTACAAAAAATAAAATAAAAAAATAACGCAAAAGTATGCAGTCACATATTGTAATGTAAGCAGTCTATTTTTTTTTTATCTTAAATAATTGTCATTGTCATTTAAACACATAATATAGAGACATCATCACAAGAAACACATCTATATTAATGTTTTTCAGTTTTTTAGAGGATGGGACAATGGTTAAGAAAGTAAAAAAAAGTGTGTTGGGCTGTTTCTAAAATTGCATTTTTGTTTTGTTTTGTTTTGTTTTGTTTTTGTAACAGTTTGGCAGAAAAATATAAACAACCAAGAAGGTGTAACAAAAATTTTAAACATAAAAGTGTCCATTATTTTATGAAAATATAGAGCAACTGAAATCACAGAACATAATACACACAATCGCATTTCTTTAAAACTTACATAAAATCTCAAATGTTCTGTATAATGTGCAGCAGCACTTAACTATTTCCAAATTGTGAAAGCGACATCTGGGTCACAGCATCTCCAAACTTCAGGTCTAAACCTGGTCTGCAGTTGGTATCTTCCAAAAGTCAACTAACAAAGACAACTCAATCCTAGTTTCTTGACCAACACAATTTGTGTCTAGTCAGAGTTACTCACATGCTTAGACTGTGCATTTTTCCTTCTTGCAACACGTGAAATTCAAGCACTAAATGTTTACTTGCTCCATAATAAATCCCAGCCACTGGCAGACCATTGGAACCAGGTTATCAACCAGTTCACCTGTCAGTTATATTGATGTTACAGCTGATAAGTGAAATATACTATGAAAACAACTTGAAAAGAGTCATTTTGCTGAGTGAGAGTACTTTAGATACTTTAAATTACCTTCTCTTGAAAATTCTTAAGTACTTTTACTGATTTATCATTTTAAATTAAAGATAAAGACAGTTTTTTCATCTCTCTTCTAATTCACGTAGAAATACTTTTTAAATTTCACTGGCATGTTCATTTCAGAAGCTGTGATCAGACTTTTAAAGGTTAATTTGCTTTGTTAGCTAAATCCAGTCTGCATTTTACCCATCCTAAATCAAATTACCTAGCATTAGCATTGTACATGGTTTAAGTGTCAGTAAAAATGTATGATGATTTCATGATTTTGGGTCGTGATGAGACAATAACTTTGTTCCAACTATATGAATGTGAAATAGGAGGCCAAATGAATAGAAAACTAAAAACATTAAAATATCCGTAAATTAGACTCACCTCATGTCAGACAGGTGTGCTCTGAATTAGCATGTGGATGCTAACACCACAAGATACAAAGACGTTTTAATTAGCTTAGCTTTCGTTTAGCTAGTTTACACAACTTCACACAGAAAAGCACTAAACTTATATATTGTGCACCGAAAAGCGTCATTAACAATATAAATGGAAAACTATCAACAAAACGAAGTCATTACTTACAGTTTTGTCTATAAACTGTGAGAATCAAAACTCATACTCTATACCAGGGGTGTCAAACATGCGGCCCTGGGGCCAAAACCAAAGCCAAAGGGTCCAATCCGGCCCGCAGGATGAATTAGTGAAACATAAAAATCACACTGAAGATATCAACAATCAAGGATGTTAAAATAATTTTAGGTCAAGTGGGTCAGAACAGTAAAATACTATCATAATAAACTATAAATAATGAAAACTGCAAATTTTTCTCTTTGTTTTAGAGGGGGAAAAAAAGTAAAATTACACAAAAATGTTACCATTTACAGACTAGCCTTTTACAAAAAAATGTGAAAAACCTGAACAAATATGAATAACCTGAAATGTCTTAAGAGAATTAAGAGTAATTGTACCAATATTCTGTCTGTTATTAAACGTTTTGTGTATTTGTAGATCCACTGTGATCTGTAAGTTGTAATGAACATGTGAAAATGAGAAGCTGAGACCAAATAATGGCATAAATTGTTAAAATTGTACTAAAAAAAAAAAAAAAAAAAAAAATTTGGTCATGGTTGTTCATGTTTTTCCACATTTTTTAAGGATACTTTGTAGGTGTAAAAATTTTGATAGTATAGAGTAATTTTACTTTTTTCACTCTAAAACGTAGAAATTAGACATACAAATTTTGGAATTGATATTATTTATGTATTATTGTGTTATTATTTTAATCATCCGGCCCACTTCAGGTCATATAGGGCTGTATGTGGCCCCTGAACTAACATGAGTTTGACACCCCTGCTCTATACTGTGTAAATGATGCAATTCACTTCATTACCATAAGATGTCACTGTTGTGTCTCACAAAACACTATCTATGGAGCTTTAAGCCTCTTACATGGATTTATTAAGATTAAAACAGAAAAAAAAAACATATGATATGTACTTTGTTGCCATACACTTTATGTTCTTGTTTCTTATTTCTTGCAATGTAATTTGATAATATAGGTTACTGCTCCATACCTAAATGGAAACCAAAAAAACTATGTCACACCTGTCATAATATAATAACACCAGTTAAACCAATTACACTAAATGGAACCTGGTTAATGGTCCTGATGGATTATGACATGTAGGTAGTGTACACAAACAAGCCAGAATTTTGAGTTTGATATAGATTTTTTATTTATTTATTTTTATTTTACTTTTTATGGACAGAAACAACTCCCTGCCAATTTCTGTTTTGTTCTTCACATACTTCACATCTCATTCATCTGTTTTTAGGAAGTACCTCAAAGCCAAGAAGCGATCCAGAGGAGGCAACAGAGCTACACCCCGTCAAAGGTGGGTCATGAAATAAAACACATTAAAATGCACAAAACTGACAGTAGATAAAGGCAAAGCTACACTTAAAACACCACACAATAGCTACAAGAAAAAGTGAACTATCTGCAGCCTCCAAAATCACTGTGAAATGATTAAAATGCGAAGGTTCTTCTCAGAAATCAGAAACAAATTAAATCTAATGGGTTTAAAAGTTACAATATTGTGACAGAGGCTGCAGCCATTTGCTTATTCACACATCAGTTCATTATTTTCAGTATGAAACATGAGAAAATTGTGAATACTTGCTTATTAGAAGTGTATGTTTGATTGAATGCAAGGATCACCTTGAGGCCAAAGGTCAAGATTCAACAAAATGAGCAATATTTTCCTTCTGAATTAACAAAATGCCTCTAAAATTGTTGGTTTAAATGGATGTTTTTAGGACCTTTAAACTTACTTTCCAGTTTAAACCATCAAGAAGTTATAGTCAGAGTCTGGACAAACATGGATTGGAACTGATACTTGACGATCGACTTGAATTCTAGTGACAGTGTGTGAATCATTATAACCTGATTTTCTACTCAGACCCTATTTTTCATGTTTTCTCAGAGCAGACAGTGGACAATAAATTGAATGCCAGCAGCCCTTTGAGTGTCGGCAGCACCAACGGACAATCAGGCCTCCAGACCGGCTCTCCATTAACCTGAGAACAAACACAAACACAACCTGGAAGCACCAAACTAACAAAATACTAACCAAAGAAAAAAGCATGCACACAGCTAAACACTGAACAGGAACTAAGAGCATCACAGAAACAGGATGAGACTTTTCTTTTTTTAATATGATATGATTTATCATATTTGGTTTGCTTTGGATTTTAGAAAAACACTGCTTTTTGAAGTGCACCTATAATGTTCATACAGCCTTAATGAAGGGTTTGTGATGGAGCAGCTTACATTTAGCTCCAATGGTTCTTTCAAGGAAACGATTCGTCATGAAGAACCTGAAAATCTCTCGCTGAATCTTGAAGCCATTTTGAAGACAGATACACCCTTAAAGGAACCAAGGACCTAAATAAACCAGGGTGGTATTTTAGTTCAGTCCCTAAAGAGGCTCAAGAAGCAGCAGTTTCCAAGGTTTGCTGTAATGAGTGTCACGTGATGTTTAAAATCACAAAATGCAGATGCTCCACCAGCCACACGAAGGGTGCCAGTGGACATTTCTTAAAATGCCTACTGATGTGAAGACAAACTTTTTTGTTTTTGTGCTGTTTTTATTTGTCAGATGATAAATTAAAAAGGGCCATTAGAAAAACTCCAGGGGCCCAAGCATTCTTCATCTAAGCAGTTGTGTTAAAGAAAAAAATGCCTTTAAATGAAATGTTGCACTTGTTTTATAAACAAAAACTCTTACTTGACACAATATCCAATGAATGACATGAGTCAGATTCAATTGGGTTTTGGTTTTGACTTGCTCGTGTATGTGTGTGGTATCAGCTGAAGTCATAAACTAGTCATGCAGCAGATGAACCTTACCTGTGCTGACTGGAAAAATATGGTGATTCAGTAAGTTTATCAGGTGACAGAAAGTACAAAGGGACAACCAGAAGTGAAACTGCTCTAGTTGTACCTTTATAAATAAAGGTTAAATGTATGAATTCATAAAAACATGGTCTTAAAATTATTATGTACTCCACAAGAGAATTTTTTTTTTTATCTCTCTCCATAGGATGCGAGGAAAAAAAATGACAGTGGGTTTTTTTTTTGTTCTTGACACATCATCCAGGCAAAACATTTTTGTCACGTGGTGTCAGACAACTATTGTGTGATTGGTCATAAATTTGAAGTGGGTGTGGTCAATGCATAAAAGCAGAGGACTGCCCTGGATTTCTGCACCTGAGTTTTTCATGAAGTATGGAATGTTCTTACTAGAACTAATATTATTCTTAATTCTTGCCACTTGAAAAAACAAACAAATTTCTCTGTTCTTGTGGAATATTTACTGGCCTTGTGTTTAACAATGCAAGGGTTTGATTGGTTACAGCAAATCAAGACGTAAAAAATGAGAAGAGTCGGAGCAATTCATGAACCCTTTTCCACCAACATGAATCTGGTGCTGCTTCAGGTCTGGTGCATGTGCTGGTTCGTAGTTGTTGACCTTCAACAAACCACCAGAAAGGCACTGTCATGCTGTACAGGTCAATGGTCGATGGCAATGTTTGAATGAAGCTAATGTAGCTTTTGTTACAAAGCTGGCTAATATACATAATAATTTTGGAAATGCTATTGTTTTTGTGTCATAGTAGTTTTATGATTATTTCACATTTTTTCAGTGTAAAGATTGACATTTATCAAGGTAAAGCTAATTAAATGTTTGCTCCAGCATTTTGGTGATGTTTGGTCCCATTAGCTGCTAGCTAGCACCTAAAAGTTTATGTCTGCAATTATTAACTGCACCAGGAACAACATTATATCAGCAAGTCCTTTATAAGTGTATGTTTCAATGCAAAAAGGCCATTTGTCTCCTCCATGGAGCCCTGCTTTTTTCTATTTCATGTCGGTCTTGAAACTGTGGTTTTCTTCATTTCATTAGAGACACAAGATGCTACTACTGCTTCTTATGGTGTGTATGATTAGTGATGCAGGATGATGTCAGCTATTGCTTTCTGAACTGTCATTTTAAAGCTAGAAGTCCGTGATTTAGCAGAACGTGTTTACTTTTTGGAGCCAGAGGTGACCATATTTGGACAACAGAGGCAAAACTATGAAAGCCCAAAGGGTCAGAGCTCAGCTAATGCTAAACACTAGCTTAAAACAGTAAAAATTGAAGACTTTTATTCATCCTGAGATCTGATTAATGGAGGAATATGTTAAAACTGAACACCAGATCACAGGTTCTAAATAAAACAGATGTGACCAAAATGACTCCTAGAAGAAATGTGGTCTCATATTTTTGAAGGGAAGTTTAGTGTAAATCTGTGGGAGCCACGCCTTTTCAGAGCCTCCTACAGTGGCCATCAGCTGTATTACAACTATAATATACATCCAGACTGGTTTCATTTTTGAGCTGAAGTCATTGACCCTTAGTCTGCTTTCTTTATCTTAATAATATTAAAAATTTTTTACTTGTTTTTTTTGGTCCCTGTAACACGGTGGTGCAGCGCTACATACTTAAGTTTATGACTGTGCCATGGCAATAAAGTAATTTCAGTGCCGTTTTCTTGGATTTACATAATCATATTTTACAATCTGTAGTCTTGTGAGCTCAGCTGATGTGGGTAAAATCATAGTTTGATTCAAGACAAGCAACTAATATGTGTTGTCTTTTGGTATTTGGACAAACATGATTTTCTGCTGTGATTAGTTTCATGTTTCTGTCCCACACCTTTCTATCCAAAGCAGATGGAGAGGATGAATTCATATTTTGTATTATTTTTTTGTGTGAAAGGAAACCAAACAAACTTAAAAAAAAAAAAAAAAAAAAAAAAAAATGTCTGAAGTTAAAGTGGCAGAGATGCTGTGTGAGTTTGGTGGTGTTTTTAACCTAGTCCTTTCTCAGAAGCGTCAGTTAATTGGCGCTCTGCTTTTGGGCATTTGTGCAGCCTGAATTTTGATTATTCCTAACATCACGTCTCTGCTACCTAAAAATACACACTTAATGAAAAGGAAACTTGAGGAAATTGAGAAACATATGGAGTTTTCTTTCCAAGTCATAAAATGAATGTGTCCATAAATCACTGTTGTCACTAAACAGTTTATTGTTGTTGCACAAAGATTCACCAACAAGCACATTATCAATATTTACTTGCAAATTGTTCATTTGCTGCTGTATCTACACACTTCCCTTGTTTCACAAATGTGTCATAACATATTAATGTCATTAAAAAGACTAATATCTGATGGCTGATATTCGTTTTCATCCACATTTCCTAAACTAAATAATCTCAAGGTGTTGGAGGTCATCTTTTTTCCTAATTTCTTCGATTTTTTTTTTTTTTTTTTTTTTTTTTAAGATCTATTATGTAACATTTCTGAATTAAAATACCTAAAAATAAAAAATTACTGTGTCATATATTTTGTTGTTAGTATCTACATTAAATTAAGTAAGTCCAACAACAGACATGATATATACAAGCTCTGTCAAATGTCCAGTATAAAAACTGTTAATCAACACTAAAATCTAAATAGAACAAAACTAAGACAAAAAAAGTTTATAGAATGGATAGAAATATGAAATATAATATAAATGTCACTAAGTACAACAATGTGGCTGTGATTAAAAATAAGTCCAATGTTGTGCAAAGTCAGAGAAATCTGTCCAAAAAAATCTAGGACACAGCAAATCAAGTGGGAAAAAATGAGAAGATAAAGGTAGAGGTATTATGATTATTATTGTTATTAGGTAAATATCATCTTTTCTTTTTTTTTATTCATTCATACATTTGTTGATTCATCTTCTGAACCACTTAGTCCTCGAGAAGGTCAGAGGAGTGCTAGGACCTATCCCAGCTACCAATGGGCAGGGGGCGAGGGGCAAGGGGCAGGGGGCAGGATACACCCTGGAGGTACCGTCAGTTCATCACAGGGCTGATGAACAACCAATCACTCTCACATTCACACATATGGGCAATTTAGATTAACCAGTTAACTTATTAGTGCATTTTTTCTTATGTTTTTTTTTTTTAATTAGGGGGCCAAGCCCACGGGGACTGTGGAACGCGTATGCCAGCATACGCGTTCCACAGTTCCAGCGGTGCTGTGGAACCCTATTGTTTTTGTACGGATTTTTATTCATCAATATTTTTATTCTTCCATTGATAAAACTGTTACTGCAGCCTAAACCGTACATGGTACGGCGGTGCAATTTGGAGGGTTGGTCCAGACCCCTGCAGGGACCTCAGACGCAAAAATGCGCATATATTCACAAGCAGGGGGCGCTATAATCAAGGACAATGCGTTTTGGTCTATAACTCCCACACCATATGTCGCACATTCAAAAACCTTATATCCTCGGATTCCCTGAATAGTACAGAATCAAGTGAGCTAGGCCACGCTCATTTCCGCCATGACTTTTTTCCCCGCAAAATGGTGAAAACTGAAAAACATACTTTTTCGAACTCCGATGTGAGAGTTTGTCTGATCTGCATGAATTTTGGCACATACACTCTTCTCATGGGCCTGATCCAAAGTTATTACAAGAATTTTGTTTGGTCGAAAAATGCGCAAATAATTAAAGAACAAATTTCTGTAGCTAGCTAAAAAAATGCTAACTCTTACATATCTCAGTCAAAGTAAATACTTTCAACACCAGGTCTTAGATCCTTGGTTCTCATGTGACTGTGAGGGTATGAGCCGAATTTGGTGAATGTTGGTAACTAGGGGGCGCTGCAAATGTGGAAAATGTATATCTCCTAAGCGGCTGCACCGATTTCTACGAAATTTGGTGGGTATGATGAAGGGCCTTTCCTGAGGCCATATCTTGAAGGTGGGCGTGGCTAAACAATGTGGGCGTGACTTATTACAAGTTAAACAACAAACATTTCCTACAGCTGAACTGTTCTGCTGAGGGCTGTGAAATTTCTATGGACCCTATAGAATAGGACACAGATCTACCAGAGCAAAAACTGTGGATGTGCTCCACTAGGTGGCGCTATAACGGACAAATACGCGTTTTTGCCTCTAACGTCCACATTTTAAATGACACTTTCATAAACTTTACATCATTGTATTCCTTGGATAGAGGTGAGTCTTCTGACATAGGCCCCACCCACTTCCGTTGCATATTTTACTTTCTAAGTCGCTACATATCGAAAACATACTTTTTCGAACTCCTACTAGGGTTTAAGCCCCATTGGCTTCAAACTTTGCACAGACAATCTCCAGAGACTTCTGATCTAAAGTTGTCATGATTAGTTTGCTGCTTTAAAAAATGTGCTAGTTATAAACGAACAAATTTTTTTGCTAGCGAAAAAACACATATTGTTGCATATCTTTGCCAAAATAAATGCTATCCACATCAAAGTTAATATACTTATTTTAGAGATAAACCAGAGGCTCTGTACCAAATTTGGCACAAATCAGACAATAGGTGGCGCTATAAGCAGAGAAAAACCAAGTCACAAAAAAGTTGGTCCGATTCACACGAAATTCAGTGAGCATGATGTGGGTTCACTCCTGAGACCAGCTGTAAAGTTTGGTAATGATTGGTCAACGTGGGTGTAATTTATTACAACAAATCCCAGTCCCACACATTCCTCCTTCTGCATTCCTAATGCATTGGTCCCATTCCAGTGAATGCAGGGAATCCGGCTCCAACTGTTCCTGCAGCCTAAAGCGTACATGGTAGAGTGCTGACATTTGGAGGGTTGGTCCAGACCCCTGCACGGAACTGAGACGCAAACAATTATATATGTCCACCAGCAGGGGGCCATAGAACCAAGGCATATGCATTTTGGTCTATAACTCCCACACTGTATGTCACATATTAAAAAACCTCATATCCTCAGATTCCCTGAATAGGGTTGAATCACATGGGCGTGGTCAGGCACATTTGGGGGACGACTTTTTAACCAGCAAAATTGCAAAAACTGGAAAACCTACTTTTTCAAACTCCTACTTGGGATTTGGTCCAATCTCCTTGAATCTAAGCATGTACACTCTTCTCATAGACATGATACTAAGTTATCAATAGAATTTTATTTGGTAAAAAATTTGAAAATTATTGATGAATAAATTTCCGTAGCTAGCTAAAAAAAATGTTAACTATTACATATCTCGGACAAATTAAATGCTATCAGCACTAAATATAAGATACTTGTTTGACATCTCAATGTGAGGGTATGAGCCAAATTTGACAAATATGTGAAATTTTTATCTCTGAAACGCCTTTAACTATTTCTATGAAATTTGGTGAGTATGATGTGGGGTCACTCCTGAGACCAGCTGTAAAGTTTAGTAATGATTGGTCTACGTGAGTGTAATCTATTCCAACTAATCCCAGTCCCACACATTCCTCCTTCCACTCTACTGGTGCATTTGTCCCATTCCAGTGAATACAGCGGCTCAGACGGTGGAATACTAACTCCAACTGTAAACCCTTATGAACGGGGCCCAGCCTCCACCAGCTCAGCCCCAGACCCACGTCCTTCGGGGACGACTTCCGTGGGCTCTGTGGGGCCTGGGGTCCGAGTGGGCGGGGAGGCTTGGCCCCCGTTCATAACTGCTCGCAGTTCTAGTTATTGTTATTATTTCTTTCAACAGACAGTCCTTTAAAGAGGATTAAGTTTTCGTAGGAATATGTAATGGTATGCTAGTGTGGTGGTGTGTCATATCTTATAAATTTATAGACAGAAATAGAGTGTAATTTCAATTCACAAAAGTAGATACAATATATCCACCTTTATTCAGGTTTATTAAGGATGTTAAATTACTTCAACCACAGCTCAGAAACCCAGTTTCCAATGCAACATTGGGCAGAAATGTGCTGAAATTCTCAACAGGAGGCACCATTTGTCCATGTGTATGTAGGACAAACACTGTTTTCGTCTGTAAACCTTTAAACTTTAAACCCACATATCAAGTGTTCTCCTCAGTTTCAACAGCTGTAGGTTACACAAGGTGATCAATTATAATCTTATCTTAACTAAGTTAATATGTGACTTAACCCTGTAAGTTTTTCCTCGCCACTGTCACCAGTCACAAGTGTTTGCTCCTGAACGATTCTGTTGGGTTTCTGTAAATTGGCTTGAGTGTCTGGTTCTAACTGACGCTATATGTAAAATGTCATGAGATGACTTTTGTTGTGATTTGGCACTATATAAATTTGATTTGATTTGATTTGATTTGATAACACCAAACTTATCATATTTGATACATGAGTTTTGAAGCCCTCTACATAATCAGTGTGATATTTGTCATCTTAAAAAAGACCTGATGTATACAATTAGATACATGCGATACACAGATAATAAACAAGAGGGAGGAATTAATTTACTTTCATTCATTTGAGACAAGATGTGTCAAATATGATACAAAATTCATACATGAAAATTGATATTTGGAAAAAAAAAAAAAAAAAGAAAAAAAAAGGGATGTTCAGAGTGACCAATAAAGGCTCCCATTTCAAATAACTGGAATTTTCTGTCAGTGATTTAATAGTTCAGGCTTTACAGGGTTAAAAACACTGGTGAGTTTGACCTTTAGTCACATTTGCACAGATGGAAAAAGCTTGCGTGTGTTTCTAATATTACGTTCTATTTTTGAACCAAGATGCTTGGCCTAGACAGCACACTCTGCTTAAATCATTCTGCTTTTTAACTAACAGAAAATGAACAAAATGAACTGAAAGAAATGAAAACATCGATTGTCATCTCAGTCAGCTATGTAAGCAGGCCGGCTTACTCATGGATTTTTGACATTCCCTCACCTGTTTCGTTGTGACTATGCAGTAAACAGAAGTGAAGTCAAACAGAAGAATGACAGGGGACAATTGTGTCGTATTCTTGGTGGTCTTGACCTTTTTATGGACTGCTGCCAGAGGAGGTGAGTGATCTTCTTCCAGTTTAGGCGTAAATCATGAATGTATTTAAACACTGTACATTGTGTTGTCATGCTTAGAGAAACGTAAGAATACCAGGAAATAAGTCATAATTAAAACTACTTAAGAAAGCTTAAAGGATTCATTCTAAGTGAATGAATCCTTGAAGATTTCATAAGTAATCTTCAAGGATTCTTTAACTTATTTTGACAAAAATAAAGATTGTGCCAGTGTTATCTGAGTAACCCTTTTGGACTTGAACTTCAGTCACCACTGAAACTATAAACTTTACTGATTTAAAGCATGAAATATGACACTTTAACAAGTTCAAAACTGACTGTCACCTGACGTGTAATGAAAATTAAAGTATATGTGAATAAGTAACATTATTATAAATGAGGATTTAAAAAAATAGAAACTACCACAGCTAAAACTTTAGAAGGAGTCACAAAACAAACATAGTCTTCTCACTACAGAGTAATAAAAGACAACAGCTTATTAACTTGAGATAAGTTATCAGAGATAAATGAAAATAAAGATATTATGACAAAATCAGTCATATTTCCTGAAGGACTCTGTTGGGTCTCTGTAAACTTGATTTGAATTGATTTGATTTGATTTGAATTGATAAAGCACTTTGTGACTCTGTCTGTGAAAAGTGCTCTATAAATAAAATTTACTTACTTACTTACTTATTTAATTCCATTTTCATATGAAAGTAAAATAATTAAAAGGAAGGTTAAGGGTGTGTACATGTAAATCCTGTCAGGTGACATCATTCCTGAACAATGCTTTTATTTCTGTCTGTGATTCATATCTTCAACTACTCTCGGTCAGTAAATGTATGTTCCTCATGATAGGGGATTTATTGTTGTGTTGTTTTTATTTTTAACTCAATTACCTTAAAACAGTTCAAAATAAGACTTACGCATTTACAGGACTGATTGACATACAAAATGTTACAGATACATGCATTGTGCAATTAATAAATGATCATTTGTGTCATGATGTGCAGAGGACCACTGATGGAATACTGTGCTGTCATGTTTTGGAGAACACATACTATATTACTGAGTAAATCAGCACTTTAAACGAACGTTTAATGAAATAGGAGTGAGCTGTTGATGTGGATGTCCCAAAAAAAAAAAAAAAGAAAGTATATCATTACACTTTACATTAACATAGCAAATGAGCTGTTGTAAAATCAACTACTTTCAGATTACAGGCTAATGTTGGACACATTCTCCAGCCAGGACACTCAGGTGTTTCACTTCAAACACAAAATTAAAAAACACAGATCACTGATCCATGATGTATTCAAGATGGTCATATGCATTTACACATGCAGGAGGCACAGAAGTACAGATAAAGTATGGACAGGTGTAACAGAAAGCAAGTGTTAATCTTCTGTTTTGTGATACAAATAAAGATGTGACCATTGATTTATGGAAGTAAACAGAACCAGGTGAATTTAAAAGTCCTTTTTGTATTTGTGCTTAAAGGAAAACATGCTTTCACTAGTGTTAAGTATTGTGGGTAAGATGAGAACAGCATTTAATTTTCATAACATCAACTGACAACATGAACTCATGCATCTCCATACACTACTGTTATGAATAGCTTCATCTTGATCTTGGTTGGAAAACAGATTTAGTATTTCATAGAATAACATCCAACCTGTGCTGCTGATGGAATCACTGGTCTGGATCATACAGCATTGTTTCAAACTCTTTTGCCTTTTGTCTTTTATTTGTTTCTGCACTTCTTCATATATGATCATATTTTTTGTACTAATTTAGAGAACTGTGTAGTATATGAGCTCACACATAATTATTGACAGAATCTGTTTCAATTACACTTATATGTATTTAACTTTTATTTACCTTTTGCAGTTAGCTTTTATCAATAACTCCCTCACATGTACAAACTTTTTTCAATTTGTTGTTTCCTGCAATTCCACATTGTTTCCCCCAAATTGAAACAGGTGGATGCAAATGCACTAAATGGGTCAAAATGGACAGTGATGCTTAAAGAGGAGTTAATACTCTTCTTGAATGAAGATAAATCTTTCCATTGTGCAGTGGCAGGATTGTCTTTTTTTTGTTTTTTCACTATCTGTGTATTATTGCTGTGAAAACCCTCCATATGAAAGAACAATCTTTCTGTAGAAGGGATTTAATCATTTTGATACCACAAAACATTTTGTCATGTTCATGTTTTTCACAAAAACAAGTTATCTCCTGAAACTATTTTCCGACACACTGTCACAGTATTCTACTTAGAATCCCCCAAAAGAACCAAGACTTCTACCCCTTTATAAGCTGATAGAGGTGGGTATCAGACCTATCTACAGCACTGGCACAGTTCTGTAGAGGAGCATGAGAAAGTGTGGAGTGTGGACATCTGGCTATCTGGGAAAACATACAGTATAATATATAAATAAATTAAAATAAAACAAAATGTATGATACAAACAAAGATAATGTAATATTACAAACATGATTCACTATTCTTAATCTATGCAGATGTGTTGTATGAATTACAGAAACCACTTTATTGAGAATTTTCTGTGAGCAGGCACAGAGAGACTGAAGGACACTCAGAAAGGTCCTTGGATGTATCATGTAGGAAACAAGGAGTGGATAGGGTGCAATGTTCAAGACAAGACTGAAGATTTGTTTTTGAAAATTTGTTTTTGAAAATGTGTCTATGAACCTTGGGCTGTAGACATGTTGTCTGCAGAACCAGATGGAGGACACGGTACAAGGTGAAGTGTACAAACAACAGCACACCATGTCTGCCAACAGACCACAGACCTATGAGAGAATGTCACTGACACCTCTGTCTTTATTCATGAAGGATGTTTAATTCTAAATGTGTAAAACATAAATAACAAGTGAAACATTACTTATCTAATGTTTCTGATGTGGTCCTTGATGGACATGTCTTTCCTTATGTTGTACAGATGTTCAATGCATTTTCATGGAGAGCTGCATCTTGCCGTGCTCCTTTGACCCTGGGCCAGAAATCGTCATCCACTGGGTGCAAGGAAATAAGCCTGTCCACTCATATTATCACAACGCAAACAAGCTTTCACACCAGGACAAACGCTATACAGGAAGGACTTCTCTGTTTGAGAGCCAGATTTTGAATGGAAATGTTTCACTGCTGCTGAAGAAAGTGGAGATTCAGGACAGAGGCCAATACAAATGTTATACCAGCACCATTAAGGGCAACAAGGAGCAGTATGTCAGCGTAAACGTGAAGGGTATGACCAACACAACATACATTAAAATGCTATTTTCCTATGTTGTTGTATTGTTTTGCTGTGTATTTCTACACCATACAGTATTAAAATGATCAAACATCAGGGTTAATATGAATATGTTAACCCTCAAAGACCTAAACAGGCTCCAGTAACATAAACCATTACTGATTCTAAAATGTATAATAAGTTTTGTACCAATAATCCTTGATATATCCAGTAATTGACATTAAATAACTTTTTATCTCAGCTTTTCATGGTCTTCAGATATGACCCATTTGGACATTCAGAGGCTCCATTGTGATCATGGAAACACCATCATCTTCTGCAGCATTGATTCACAGATAAAACTCATGTACTTTGAAAAATGGCAGTGGGTGTAGATGCTTGTTTTTGTGTTTAGTTAATGATATGTTTTGCTTAAAAACAGCTTTCTCTATTTTGAGCTTTTATGAACAGCTAAATGATCAGCAAATTAAATCCAGGAAAAAAAAACTTGATTTTCACTGCAAAATGCAAAATACTGACAATAACATACTTGATATCTTTCTTCATAGGAACCACTAAAACTAATAAGTTCTTCAACATAAGAATAAACCTAAATTCGATTTAACCTAAACCGATACCTACAAGAACCTTGAGTTCTTGCATTCATTACTGTTGCATCCTAATCTGAAATCCATCTGTTCTCCAAAATCTCATGGTTTCATCTGATCCATTCATTCAGTTTTAGATTTTACATTCTTTATTTTGTGCCCGAGACATTGTGTTTTTATCATAAACATACCAACCAGTAGACACCTTCTTGAAAAGGATGCATCTAAAAACCAAAAGTGAAAGATAATTTCTCTGACACTGCGTATTTGTTTTCATGTCATGACTTTTCACTGCTTAATGGATTAAACCAATCTACTCCACCAATTTTCATAAAACTTGGGGAAAATGGTATGACATGGGCCAAGGATAAAAACATGCAGTTTATGGCCTGTGTATATTTTTCTCTTTCTGTGCTCAGTTTGCAAAGACATGAAACACAATCAAATGATGCCAGATGGAGAAACTGAATTTCATCAGTCACTTAAACACAGGACGAAGGTTATTAATGATCTAATACACAACAAGTAGCTTTCATGATTTAAACTCTTTAATCTTCATTCCATTTGTAAGATAAGAAGTGGAAATTTGGCTTTTATATTACAAAGTATTTAATCTGGGGGGTGTTCTTATGTGGGTTTGATGGGCCAGAGAGAGAGTTTAGATAGAATAGAATAGAATAGAATAGAATAGAATAGAATAGAATAGAATAGAATAGAATAGAATAGAATAGAATAGAATAGAACTTTAATGTCATTGTTACAATACATTGAGAAACAATATGGCTGCATTTTCCTCAGTAGTTCCAATTAAAAATATTAATAAAAACTAAAAATTACAGTGCAAAATAGACAAAAAAACAAAACAAAGCTATTTATTAAATTTCCGATGAAACAAGGTGCATGAAGATTTTTTACGGAGGAGGCTCCACACACTTCATTTGAGACATTTTTTGCTGCAGTTTCTACAGTGCGATATTTGTTGCACTGTACAAAATGAAAGAAAAAGCTCCAGTCCGTCTGGTTGTAGATTTACACTGTGAAAATATTTGACCCAACCAGATCATCAAGCTAAACTACATTCCAAGCAACAAGGAACAGATTTGTATGTTGAAACACACTAAGGCGAGATTATACCAAAGAACTACAAACCCAGTTTTCTGAAATGACATTATGACTAGAGGAAGGGTCACATTTGATCTCTGTGGAAACAGATTGTGCATCATTTTACAGATTGTTACAGCATGGTACAGTAAAGTAGGGTTAATCTGTGTCTGTGGGAAAAACACAGGATTAGCTCAAAGTACCTCTCCAAAATGAAGTATGGGGAAAAAGTCCACTCTAGGAAACTCACCCAGTGGTGCATGAAAACTCAAGCGGGCAGTGATAGACCCTTAAACCTTTTCCTTAGGGTCAGTGCAGTTGAGTTGAACTACTGACCAGAAAACACATTTAAAGCAACAGGTAAATGTTCTGCATGTTTTTGGCTGAACTGGAGGTTTTACAGTGTAAATATCAAGTATATTTAGTTGAACAGGTGAAAAAGTCAGTTCTCTGTGTTGCTTTTTTGCCCGTCTGGTGAACTCTGTCAGCTGCAGCATGTACATGATAAGATTAAATTCTCAGGGAATCCAGTGTGAAATTCACTCAAGGTTGTCTAACAGATGTCTGTGTGTAAAATTCTTGGATAAAAAACATCCCACTCACCAGAATACAAAGTATCATTGTCCTTCTCTGTAAACCACAGATATGTGTAATCTCAATTTTGATATGGAAGAAAAAATGTTTAATTTCAACATTTGTAGATGAAGTGTTTCAGTCATTCATGATGGCTTCGGCGCCACTGTGCAGTAAATATGAATTCATCTTAGAGTTTTAGAGCATCAGCTGGTAGTGACCACAACATTTTTTATCTATTTGTGCAACTGGTTTAAGATTAAGGCTTGGTTTAACACAGAATAAAACATAAAATGCATTTATTAATTTGCACCACAAATCAGAGTGTTGTCTTCACCCCAATTTTGGCCTAAATCTCTCCAGTGTAAAATAGTGCAGATCCACTTCCATCCTAACATCTGCTGTTTGAGGAAAGACAAAAAAGAGATTTTAGAGATTATTATTCATCGACATGTTCTCATGCCTGGATGAGAGCATAGGTTTATTTCCAGTCATTAACAAAAAAAATTTGTAGATCTACAAAATATTACTATACAGATATAACTATAACAGATTATTTAGGCTTGTGACAATGTCATGGCTAAGTTTAGGTTAACCCCTGAAGACCTAGAAGTATTTTTGTGGCGACTTCCAAATTATTAACCTTTGAGTGATTTAAGACATTCATCATAATATTATCCTCTGCATTTTCATTTTTTATTTTTTTTTCAGAGAAAATCTTGTGTTTTCCTATATTTAATTTACTTATCATGTAGATGTTATACATCCAGAGTAAATTCATAGATTATTGTATCATAACAGAAAACTGGATAAGTGACTTTTTAAGCAAAAAAATATCATTAACTAAACATAAAATCAAGCATATCCTACTATTGTTAGTCAAACTACATAGGTTTTATTGGTGAATCAGTGTTGCAGAGGTTGACAGTTTCCATGTTCACTATGGAGCCTTTGAACGTTCAAATGGGTCATATCTGATGATGATGAAAAGCTTAGAAAGTGCATTTAATTGAATTATTTAACTGTATTGATAGGATTAGTGGTTCAGAAGTTATTAAGCAGTTAATCAGTAGATGCTTTTGGTCACTGGTGGTTAAAACTTAAAACTGAATTGTGAAATTAAAGTAGAGAAAAAGAAAGAAAAAAAATAAGTAGTTTGAAACAGGACATGAGCAGTAGTCTCCTGTGTTTAAATCCATCAAGTGTCTTATTCTGTCCCCAACCACTTCCTTCTAAGGCAGTCCATATTTAACGTCAACTGGCCCACGTCATTTTTTTTATTCCTCCTGCACTTATTCATGCGACTGCAAGAGGTACGTAAACATGAGCCATTTTAACCCCTTTTACAGATTGATGGTCGAGTGTGTTTTACAAAAAGTATTTTTTAGAAGTTAAATCTTCTACGTAGAGCCTTGTTTTTGTGTTTGTGAATGAATAAGTCCAGGAAAAAAGCAGTTTATAATGAGTATGGAAAATAATCCAGTAATAGGCGTCACAGGCCCAGGTCATCCAGTTTCATTTGCTTACAATGAGTTTCCATTCTTCTGTAAGCTGGTGAGGGCATGTCCAAAGACTAAAGTGCAAGCATGTAGTTAAAAATTAATACTATTAAGTAGTTAACTAATGTTGCCCATGCCATACAACTGTTCAAGCCTGTAAAGTGTGCTTTTAGTTAATGGAAGAATTAATGCATCCATGTCCAATTTATGACTTGAATTTTGCCTTGAACACTTCTACAAAAAGTGTAATTATGCTAAGTCTGGTAAAGCATAAACACAGAATGGTCCAAGATGAATGCACTGAATTTCAAAATGTAATGTAAGGATAATCAGTTCAAAATCCTTCTTTTTCTTCATTTTTTGGCAGCTCCGGTCAGTGAAGTCAACGTTGAGCAGACAGGAGACAGTATCACCTGCAGCTCTAATGGGATCTACCCACAACCAGAGCTCAAATGGTCTACCATACTGCCGTCCAACCTGACCATCATGAACCATACTGTCCATCAGACTGAGCAGCAGGTCTACACAATCAGAAGCTCCCTGCTTATCTCTGATCATTCTGAAGGTCTGGAATATATCTGCAATGTCACCACTGGGGAAAGCTACTGGAAAGCCACCGTGAGACAGCAAGGTGAGGATTTTCTATATGAACTCCATACTTCCTGACCTGCAGCTGCTCTTGGTTTTCAACCTTTAACCAAAACCATCTACTGGTGTACTGTTTAATACCTATATAATACATGTAAATAATTGGTGTAAAATGCAGTTTGTCATCTTTTCATGGTCATCACATATGACCCATTTGGATGTTCAGAGGCTCTGTAGTGAATATGGAAACACTGTGATTTTCTACAACACTGATTCACCTGTAAAACCAATGGACTTTGATCAATGACAGTGGATGGGCACACTGGGTTTATGTTGAGTTAATGATAAGTTTTGCTGAAAGAGACACTTTTTCTTCAGTTTTCTCTGTTTTTAGCTTACCAATAGCTTACAGCCAATAGGCTGTAAGCTATTGTCGTCATGCGGTGTCCGCCGGCGGCGTCTGTCGCCTGTTACAAAACTTTCAATTGTCTTCTTCTCCGAAACTACAATTCCGATTGACTTCAAACTTGGTATACAGCTTCTTTATGATGATGTCAACAAAAGTTAGGGAAATTATTTGGATCCGGATCTGATTCTGGATTTGGTGCGACTTTGAAAAATTTCCCCATTATAAGAGATAGGAAGTGGATCGATGCAATAACTTTATTTATTTATTTATTTATTTATTTATTTAATAGGGACAGTGCATATTAAGGAACATCTACAACAATTGCAGCTGTAAATATGCCAGATTGTAGCAGCAGTGCTAATTTCCATCTGTAGTCCCTAGGCAGGTGACAACTCAGTAAATATAAATGATATCAAGTGGAAATTTCTACACTACAGCCCTGATGGGGAGATGACCAAAACATAATGGCCACATGCTGATCAGGATCTTCCTCTGGATCCGGGAACTTGCGGAAAGTTTAACATTGGCTCTTATGGGGAAAAAATTCTATCATCTTTCTCTATGAAACTCCAGTTCTGATTGACTTCAAACTTGGTATACAGCTTCTGTATGATGATGTCAACACAAGGTATTGAAATTATTTCCATCAAGATCTGATTCCGGATTCGGTGTGACTTTGAAAAATTTCCCCATTATAACAGATAGGAAGTGGATTGATCCAATAAATCAGTAAGTATCAATGATATCAAGTTGGAATTTGAATTTTTTACAGATCTGATTGGAATATGACCAAAACATGGGCTATTTCTGTAATATAATAAATACACATAACTGGGTGATAATAAATGGCATCTGGATACATTTCCCAAAGCTTTTAATTTGGCCGGTAAGCTACAGGGCCATTGGTCCTATTTTTGATATAATAGCCATCAACTTTAATCTTAGCTTCAATGAACATCTATATGATTTGTAAATTAACTATAGAAAAATACCTGATTTCCACTGAAAAAACATAAAATTAAGAACATAATATTATGATAAATGGTGATAAATCACTTAAAAATGTTAAATATAGCGAAAAAATCAACTTGGGAACTGACGTAAAAAATAACACTAGGTCATTATGGGTTAATCTTGTTATCTGGGTCAACTAAGTGACATGAAAATTCCACAGAACAACCAACTGTGCAGCAAAAAGCATGTTACCAATGCTGAAAGGTAGACTTGTGCCACTTTAGGTCTTCAGGGCGTGAAAGACTCAACAAATTCATGTTATGGTCAAACAATTCTCATGTCTTATGTGATAAGATATGTTTCCAGGTGTTGTGCATATACAGTCTGCTTGCACACAGGTGGAAACACAAAATTCTAACAAAACAAAACAAAAAACAGGAACTTGAAAAATATTCATTGTTGTATTTGTCTTTGTCCTGACCTTGTCATCACCAAAACACACTGACTTTAGAACCTTATGCAGAAGTTTTTAGTGGTATATTTGTCCCTTTATGTTATCATGGAAACTGTAAGGTTTCACTCAAATTCCTGAAGTTCTCAGACAAGAGAAAACAGCATGTGCAGATTTGTGAGATCTGCTTTCAATATAAAATGGCAGAAAAGTAGCTCTGCTGCTCCACAAATCTATTTTCAGTATATTAGCTTTCAGTTACTGTCAGCATTATATCATTAGAAAAGGTTTTGTTTAAAAACTATTAATGTTTACATACAGCTGTTTATTTCCATTAACCAACTCCTAATATTCACATAACTACAGTGGAAGGAAACTCAGGAACTAAAAAAACTAAGGAAATTTACAATCTTTCTTCCTGATTTTCTACAAATTCTGTTAAAATGTTCCATTAATTTGGATGGGAATCTAAGTATTTGCTTGAGATTATTGCAATATGTAGGATGTGAGACAATCATCATATGTAGCTGAAAATAATAATTAGATTCCTTATTGCCACTAATAATCGCTACATCTACAGACTAACCACTGAGTTGGTTCTTCTGTTTATTGAATAAAACATTTTAGTTAAGGCAAAAAGTTACAGGTGCATCAGTGTGTTAGCATAACCTAGCTACAATGGCTAATGTTAGCTATAGTTCAAACTGGAACTAATAGGCTTGCATTAATTGGCTAATTTATGTATTTTTATGTCAGTTGAAGTTGTCATTATTGTTATTAAACACAACTCTATGTGTTAACACTTACAAGTCATAGAATTTATTTGTGATGTTTAATATGACACTATTAGTTGATGGGTTCAGGGTCTTCAGAAACGTAGCATTAGTTTAGTGAGTTTCACCTTTCACTCCTCCACACCCACACCCTCTTACCCAAATATGGACACTTGTTACAAAAAAAACCCTAATGAAGACAGACAAAATGCCAAATGCAAGGCTTAAGAGAGAGAAGAAAAAAAAAAAAACATGAAAAATACATTCTATTAAACTGAGTGGCTGGCTGGCTGGCTGGATGGATAGATGGATGGGTTAGGCTGATTGTGTGTTTTTATGTTTTCTCATTTCAGCTCCAGTCACCAGTGAAGACTCTGAAGCATCCATTTCCTGCATTACTGCCAAAACTCTGAGGAGCCTGGTCTGGAAATTTAACTACAACCAAATCATCCTAAAAAAGACAACATCACCAGCAAACATCCAATACTGGAATAACTGGAAGCAGAAGGTGAAGGAGGAGTCAGAGTCAAACAACCTCATATTAAAGGACCTGTCTTCAGATCAGCAAGGAATGTACACCTGTGAACTCACTACTGCTAATGGAACATACATAATTAACACTTTCCTCAATGTACCAGGTTCAAATCAAGGTAAAATCTGTCAGAGAAAATATTTATTAATAAAGCAACTCACATCAAGACAATATGAGTCAATTTGCTGAAATTTTAATCTACTCATTTTTTTCTGTTGCAGGCAAACCAACAGTTCTTATTGCTGTTATTGTTATTGTTATTGTTATTGCCTTGGCTGTAGCAGGAATTGTGGCAGGAATTATACACTCAAAACGTAAGGTAAGAAAAAATAAAATAAACAAAGAACGCAACCACCATTTTTGCAAATTTTTAAGTGTTTGTCATACAACTTTATATATGTCTAGTGCAGTTTTTCCTGTCAAGAAATACACATTCCAGTCAGGAAACCAAGAGCATATTTACTGAGTTGATTTTTGTATCATGAAGCAACACAAAACATTTGCTAAATAACATTCACAGGCTCAGGGTGATGTTAGCTCTGTTTTCTAACTGTGTGGAGTGTTTGATTCAATTTATATGATATCTTAATGTCCTAATATAGTCTACAATGCCATATTTCAAACTCTATAGCGTGAAGTTAAAGAATTATTATTTTAATGATCATTACAGATGTTCTGCACTGTACTAATATTTAACTTGTTGCATATATTCAGAAGAATACCTCTTCAGAAGAACCAGGCTATGATCTAGTACAGGCAAAAGGTTCAGGTATGTATGAGTAATATTTTTAATATTTTATAATTATGTTCCATAAAAAGATATTATTTACCAGTACTTTGTTTGTTTATGTGAGATGAGCTTGATGTTATCAGAAATAAAATACAACACCTTATATATTACAATTTCTTTGCAGACTAGAGAACCGGTTAACTGTGAAGCTGAAAGCAAGAATGTACCCAGAAGCAGACACTGCACATAAAGAGCTGAAAAGAAGGACTTCAGGCTGCTCAGGTGCTCTACTGTACTTCAATGTGAATCTCTGGGTTCTTTTCACTGAACACACAAACCACCAGCCACCAGAAGAACACATGGATGATTGGGAGAAAATTGTTGCACAAAAACACTAGTGAACCTTGGGATCAAACCTCTGAATGTGCAATAATTACTGAAGGATAAATTATGACTGCAGGACTCTGCCCAGACTCTGACTCATGAAGTTCAACATGCGGTTTGTCTTCTACCTCAAATCCTGATGCTGCCAACTGGAACACAAGAGTAAAAATAAAGAAACAAGAGGAAGTTATGACAAGACAAAGATGGACTAACTGAGCAACACATGCAGGACTTTATTTTTAAGCTTTTATTGTAATGGGACAGATGCTGCAGACAAATCATTAGAGTCTGAGTCGTCATGACTCAGACTCAGCTTTATTGTCATTCAATCAACGGAACATGATAATAATAGATTACATTTTTATAGCACTTTTCAAGTTGCCCACAGCACTTTTAGATTATTGATCCATTATTCATTCTCTCTCACAATTACTCTCTGGTGGTGGTAAACTATGTTTGTAGCCACAGCTGCCCTGGGACAGGCTGATGGAGGCGTGGCTGCCAGTTGGTGCCAAGCAGCCCCTCTGACCACCACCAAACATTCACACGCATTCCACCAGTGTGAGTGACACTGGAGGCAAGGTGGGTCAAGTGTCTTGCCCAAGATGCACATGACTAGGACAGAGTGGGATTTGAACCGCCAACCCTTCAGTTATTGGATGATCCGCTTTACCTCCTGCCCCTTAGAACAAAAGATAGTTGCTCAGGTCTCGGTTTTGTAGCATAAGAAAGATAAAAGAATAAAATATAAAATAGAATGTATAAAGGGTAAGTAGGGTAGAATAAAACTACAATAAAAATGTGCCAAAAAAATAATAATTAAAATAGATTCTTAATATGTACAAAATTACACAGTATGCAGCAACAGGACAGTTAAAGTGATGGTGCATGTAGGAGCAGCATGAACGGCAGCATCAGTGAAATAAAATGGCGGTAGTGACTTAATCAGCATTAAGGTGCATGGTGGATAGTCTATGGGGGTGGTCAGGGCCGGACTGAGACTCATTTTCAGCCCTGGAGTTTCATACCTCAGACCGGCCCACTTTAGATCACGACCGATTATTATTAAAATCATGCAATTCTAACCTTACATGTTAGGTCTACACACTGTTCTGCAAAGCCTTCTAATTCAGTGTATTTTCTAAAATATTTCCAATTCAGCACAAGTAAAGGTTGCTTCACAATGTGGATTTATTTCAACAGTGAGTGCACATTGACATCTCCAACATTATTATTCCTCACAACACAACAATAACAAAATCTATATTTTTTTTCTTATAAGTGTTAACATTTTTCAAACTTTAAAATGTTTGAAATGAAATTAAAGTATAAAAATATTAAAAATTAAAAAAATAAATAAATAAATTAAGCTTGCTGCACTTTCTAATAACTATTATTTTGGTATCCTCTGCAACAAAAGATTTCCATCACAACTTACTTGCGGTTTGTTCCATCGATGCTATTGAAAACTTTTGGTACAGTGATATTAGGGGTTTGATGAGGATGATAAGAAAAAAATATGTGTATCCTGTGACTGAGGGTGAGCAAAGCAATCAAAGCTAACAACAGACTCCTCTTCATCTGTGTCATTTGTGACTAGTGGTTCAGGGTTGTGCTGCTGAGCTGCTCCTCTGTCATCAGCAGACTCTGCTCTCCCTTTCACTCTTCCTCCAGTTTCTCTAGACTCGCCTGCACCTGGATCACAATAAAAAATAATATCTACAGACATTTTGACTTACTGAACCAGTTCAGATCTTTACACTGGCTAAATATGCAGGCTTATTTAATATGACTTTATACTATTGCCTTTCAGTTGTGGGCTTTGTGTATTTACTGTCTCACTTTTAATAATAAAAATTAAAATAGGTCAGGACTATGGTTTGGGTATAGAAAGTGGTTTTACTGGAACTAATGCTTGTTCACACAGTCTGTTCCAACAGCTCACCTTTTCCTTCCATACTGACAGGAACAATCCCCTCATCACTACTGGCTCCTGGCTCCGCTTCTGACACTAAAGCACAGTTTTAAAATGCTCATAATTCTCAGCACAAATCTTCTATTTTCAAAGCCTTGGTGTCAGTTTCATTCATGTAGTGCTGAATCCTGGAGCATCTCAGAGCACCTTTCATACTGAACAGGCCTACACCATACTCTTCATTGGAGCCTATTTCTTCTAATCCTCTTCCCTCTCTGAGCAGTCCTACCTGCCCACTCTGGACTTGTGGGCTCATGGCAGGTGCTGGATCTGGTTTCTGAATCTGAGAAGCTACAAGACAAAGTTTCCCACTTTCGTGGCGTCGCATCATACTATTATTTAAATGACATAACGTTATGTTCCACGTCACAATGCCACACAATTCACTGACTCGATAATTAAGTAACTTGAAAGGTGGTTTACCCGGTTCATCGTCCTTATTAGTTGTTTCCAACCGGGAGGTCGTTTTTGTGAAAAAGTTGCAGATTTTGGCACATTTGGCTGCGTTTGCTTCCAGAGCTTTCCTCTTTTTAATTCTTGCCTTCTCCACACCACCCTTGCTCTTTCTATTATCCATGTTTCAAACAGCAAACACAGCTGACCATCGACATAGCCTACAGAGCACAGATCGTAAAAGCTCCACAGCTACAGTATAGAGCTACTAACCGTATGCAAGGAGATGTTACGCCAGGTCACGGTGTGTCCGCAAAAAAAAAAAACAGGAAGAAAACAAACAGTTTACTAGTAGAGGGGGTGGGGCCCAGGAACAGCAGCTGCAGATTACGTGGTCAACTCAGTGCTATGACTGAACACCGGCCCCCAAAAAATGAATAAATAAAATATTAAATACATATTTAAAGTGAACTCCGGCCCTCGCGGCCCAAATATTATACCGGCCCACCGGGAATTGTCCCGGTCCTCCCGATTAGCCAGTCCGGGCCTGGGGGTGGTGTATGGGGGGTGGAGCAGTTCAACAGTCTCAGCCACAGAGAGCACAGATTTTAAGAATACGTTTTAAAGCTTTTGTTTATAAAAAGGTTAAACTAAGGTAATTACCCTGTAGGGAAATCTGATCTCTATATTTTCCATCCATGATCCAATGATAATGGACTATGCAGAGTATTAAAACAGAACAGTTTTTAACCCTCAAAGACCTACAACTATTTTTGGCCTTTTAACCTTTCCTAGGAGTTTTTTTTGTACCCTTAGAAGGTTAACCTTTGCATTTTGTGTTTTTCAGTGAAAATTAGGCATTTTCCCATATTTAATTTACTGATCATATAGCTGTTCATAAAAACTGAGTGTAAATTCAAAGGTTATTAAATAAAAACAGAGAAAAAGGACTTTTTTCAGCAAAAAACATTAACTGAACATAAAAATAAGTGTCTACAACCAAAATTTCATGCATACATCATGAATAGTGCAAAGAATATTTGTCAAACTACATGGGTTTTATTGGTGACACACTGTCATCAGAAACAGATGGAAAAAATGTCTAGTGTGTTTAAAAACAGATTTCCTCAATTCTTCTTTCCTCACATCTCTCCCTTGTATTGGATGTAGAGCTGAGAAGAAGGAACCAAGAAGATATTTTAGTCTGATGAGAAGCAGTAGGAGAAAATTCTAGTCAATTAAATGTGAATTATTTTCTTAGCTGAGACATGCATTGTCATATTAGAGATCAGTCTGTGCTCGTCTCAATCTCGGTCAAGACAACTGTTGGGTAAAAACAGCTACCTATGTAATGTGTAATTTATTCAATGACCTAATATAAAAGCCTCATGGAAGTGTTCATTTGGAGTTTGAGTACTTTAGTATGCAGTTGCAGCTGAAACAGACCTACGTAACATTGTAGTGCTTTTGTGTTTTGAGTGCTATCTGACTGGGCGTTGGGCACATAAAAGTAAAGTACATATCTCCTCCGCATAAGTCTAAGCACCTTAAATATATTTGTTTTATCAGATTTCTGATAAAGAGATTAACTGGTTTGGCCATGTCGTACAATATCATATTGCTCACTGTGTACCTGATCTGATCTGGTCTTGACTTGGTCTCAGTTCAGATGGTCTTCTTTACAACACTAGTATCTACAGGTGTTAAATGATTTTATATACAATGTGAATGCGTTCATAGTACGACAGAGAAATGTTTTGTAAAAATGCCATGTGATCTTTCTATTGCTGTTTTATTGATCTCTTGAAAATTAAATGAAGTTGAATCAGCAAGGATTAAAATTCTACTGAGTATGAGTCAAAGGCCCGTCAGTCCAGTCAGTTCAGTCAAAAATAACATTTGAATGAGACCTACTGTATGTGAACACTAACACTAATTGCACTGTTTTTCTGTTTTAGTAATTTTATTTAAAAGATTTATTTTTACAAGAATGTTTATTAAAATCTATGTTAATGCCACTTTTATGATAAATCAAAGGGTTTAAAGTTTGGTGCTTCCACAAAGGTACAGTATGAAGGGTTTTGTGTATCATGCATATTGTAAAAAGTTCAAAAGAAAGATATATTTTTTATTATTGTGCTACAAAAAATTTTATTGGGTGGTGCAGTGGTTCGCACTCATGCCTCACAGCAAGAAGGTCCTGGGTTCGACTCCAACACCAGTCGACGGGGGGTGGGACCTTTCTGTGTGGAGTTTGCATGTTCTCCCCATGTCTGCGTGGGTTCTCTCCGGGTACTCTGGCTTCCTCCCACCATCCAAAGACATGCACTGATAGGTTAATTGGTTAATCTAAATTGTCCATAGGTGTGAATGTGAGAGTGATTGTTTGTCTCTATATGTCAGTCCTGCGATGAACTGGCAAAATGTCCAGGGTGTACCCCGCCTTCGCCCATAAGTAGCTGGGATAGGCTCCAAGCGACCCCCATGACCCTAGTGAGGATAAAGCAGGTTCAGATAATGAATGAATGAATGAATGAATGAAAAAAATTTATTGGCTTGACTATACTTTTATTATGATGTTTTTAACACAATAAAATGCCTCATTTTTCCTTTTAAGCAAATTTATTTCCTGTTCCTTTACCTGTTCTACAGTTCTGTTAAATTGTACAAAACTCTAAGCTGCGTCTGTATCTGAGTGATATCAGTTTATAACATAAAGGGTGTGTCTTCTACGGTAAATGCTTCTGTTTCTGTTTCTGTTTGTTTCTGTTTCTCATTTCTGGACTCATTTGAGGACACTTAATTGTATATTTCATAAGCCTAAATAATTTTTCATATCAAAATGGACTTTTTCAGTCTCGGATTTGCCATTAGTGTAATGGTCAAAACTGTGAGAAAATCCAGGAGGCGTTCTTTACTGAAGACAATGAGGAAAAGGAGCCAGTATATCACTGAGACTCAAGACAAGGCTTGGCCATGAGTCACAAATGAAAGAAAAGAGGTGGAGGACTTGGAAACCACCATCATAGTTGCAAATATCCATCATGTATTCTTGCACAGAAAGATGATATGGCGGATCTTTCTGTGTTTGTTATCAGCAAAAGCTTCCAAACAATTGAAATCAACTCAAACTTCTGAGAAGCACTCATTGGATAACGTGAGTTTACGTGAGTTATGCTTGCAAGGTTCACCAAATGGTATGGCTCCATACCCAGACTTCTTCTTCTTCTTCGATTTTTACTGGCAGTTGGTGAACCTTGCAACCATAACTCACGTAAACTCACGTAAACTCACGTCAGGTACAAGAACGAGCAAAGCCTAACGCAGCCGGAATGAGGGCGCCTGTGAGCCTGAGCCCAGGGCAGACTGAGCCCAGGAACACAAACCCTGGTTTTACAGACAAATCCCGCTGCGCATTTGTGGATCTCTCTCGGCAGAAGTGTAGCAAAATTCACGTGTGTAAAGAGAGCCAATCGAGAAGCCGCTTGACTTGTAACCAATGATTTGTCTGTATTTCTGGGTCTTGTAGTGAAAATACTTTGACTTTTCAAATCTGATTACACACACACAAGTTGTTTTACACATTTGCAGATTGTTGTACAGACACTCAAATCTCATCACGTATTTACAGATTCATTTACACATTTGCAAATCCGACTGCGCATTGCAAATAATATTGCTACAGGCAGATATCTCGAGCAGACCCAGGCTCCTGAAGGATGGCTGTCTGCCTTGACCAGTTGGGGTTAAAGAGAGAGAGTAAAGGAGGAGAAAAGAGAGAGCGATAGAGGTATAGAGAGACCGGGGGGGGGGCATGGAGTACTTTATGATGAATACATAGAGTGTAATCGGTTTGTGGTGGCCCTGGGTCAGGTGGGAGACTAAAAAGCCTTTTTGAACAGGAGGGTTTTGAGGTGTTTCTTAAAGCTCTCTACAGAGTCCATGGACCGTAGGTGTAGAGGCAGGTCATTCCATAGACGTGGTGCCACAGCTTTAAAAGACCTGTCACCGCGTGTGCTAAAACAGGTGCGTGGAACCATCAGCAGGTGCTGTCCTGAAGACCTCAAGCTACGAGTCGAGCTGTAGGGCTGGATCAGGGAAGCAATGTATACAGAGGCCTGGCCATGTAGGGCCCGGAAAGTTAGCACAAGAATTTTGAAACGAAGACGATATAGAACAGGGAGCCAGTGGAGAGATTTAAGAATGGGAGTGATGTGGGTTCTCCTGTTTGTGCGGGTCAGGAGCCTGGCAGCAGAGTTCTGGACAAACTGTAGACGGGCCAGCTCCTTCTTATTTAAGCATATAAACAGGCTGTTGCAGTAGTCTAAGCGAGAAGACACAAAAGCGTGAACAATCATCTCGAGCTTTAGTCAGTAATATTACACATACAGTATTTACCTTCAATCAGTAATATTACACATACAGTATTTACTTTCAGTCAGTAATATTACACATACAGTATTTACTTTCAGTCAGTAATATTACACATACCGTATTTACCTTCAGTCAGTAATATTACATACATTTACCTTCAATCAGAAGTAGATTCAAGATTCAAAGCATTTATTGTCATGTGAACAGTAAAGAACCGGGTTTCTCTGTACAATGAAAATCTTACTTTGCGGTCCACACTGAATGCCACAAGAATTTAAGATAAGTATAAAAGTATAAGTGTAAAAAAAATTGGAATAGAATAATTTAACTGGGAGTTACACAACCAAAAAAAAAGTGGCATTTCAAAAATGGCATGTAAGCAAAAACGAGTATAAAAATATAAGGTATAAACTAATATTACTAAGAGAAAAATTTTATATATATTTATTTACATAAATGTGCAACATCTGGTAATTGTGCAACCTGTCAGAGGTAAATGACATATAGCATGTGCAAAACTGCCTGAGATAGGTGAGACGTTAATGTGCAAAATTATCAGAGATAAACAGCATGAACAGTCAGAGATAGCAGTGTGATATATGATAAACAGTATGACATATAAGGAGCATTAGTATTAGTATTACATATACACTCCTGATCAAAATCTTAAGACCAGTTGAAAAATTGCGAGAATTTACATTTTTCACTGTTGGATCTCCAGAAGGTTCTAAGTAGAACTTCAAAATGCATAAAGAAGAAATGGGAGTGAGACAAAAAAAATGTATTGCATAAGCGAGAGGCATCGCTTATGCAGCTCAACATTCTGACCATGTTCAAAGAAAAAGCTGACAGATTTGACACTGAATCCACATACTTGCGCAGATTTTGGCTTTTAAAGGCTGTGGTCTTAAACTTTAGACTGGCTGATGAACAGCCTGTTTCAGTTTAATTGTTGTTTTCAATACTCAAATACATTTTTGTCTCACTCCCATTTCTTCTTTTTGCATTTTGAAATCTACTTAAAAGCTGCTTAAGATCCAACAGTCCAAAATGTAAATTCTTGCAATTTTTCAACTGGTTTTAAGATTTTGATCAGGAGTATATTTACCTTCAATCAGTAGTATTACATTAATTTACTATCAGTCAGTAGTATTACACACATTTACCTTCAGTCATGATTACACACATTTACCCTTTGTCAGTAGTATTACACATGTTTTCTTTCAGTCTGTAGTATTAGTATTGGTAGATATGTGTAATACAATGAGTGAAGGTAAATATACTGTATGTAACATTACTGACTGAAGGTAATCGTATGTAATACTACAGACAAAAGGTAAATACATGTAATACTATTTAGTTGAGGTAAATGTCATTTTGAAGATGACATTACTTAAAGCATTACTACATTAATTTAACATAATGCACAGTTATCATTACAGTCATATGTACTTGTGCATTAATGATGTGATATCAATAATAATCACTTACACATTCAGATAGTTGACAGTTTGATTTCAGTTTTCCTTTCTTGGCTTTGGCTACAACCACTGTTTCTTTCAGCTTGTTTACTATGTTCCCCTCATATCTGTTTGTTTTTGTTGTGAGAAATACGCAGCTCTAGACCTGTGTGTGTTTGTGGTCATCTGGTGTGAACTCCGCCTTGATATGTCACAACAAACTGTGATTTCAGTTATTAGGCTGAGCTCGTAACAGAAACAAATATTGAGTATTTTCAACTTGAATCATGACACAAACCTATGAAGTATATTTACATTTGTGGACTAGAGGAGCATCTCTTATTGAGCACTGCATATCATTTAGTGTTCAGTCAGTCTAATGCTTGTTTCACAAAGAATCTTTCGGTGTGAGTGAGTGTAAATGAGCCAAACCCACCCCCCCCACCATCATATGGTTGTTGGATAAACACTTCACACCTTTATGTCTTGTCTTCATTGGAGAATATGCAAGCTTATATGAGAGTGTTTTGATAACACAGAGAAAACAGTGGACACATGAGATAGATACCACCAATAAAAGCTGTCTGAACTTTGACACCAAATGTATCGGAGTTTCAATCCGTCTGCAGCTAAACAATCTGCACAACACATGAGGGAAACTTAGAGGAACATGCAAGCATTTACAGACATGTAAACTTGTACAACTACATAGTTAATGGCTGATTCCTTTAGACGTCCGTAGACACAACGTAACATACCACACCCATTTTATTTGGTAAACCTCATGACAGCGGGAATCACACTGGACGATGAGAGGGCAGATTTTTATTTATTTTTTTACTTTTCTGTGGACTTCTGCTGCAGGAGATGGTGAGTTAAGCCCTTCAGAAAAGCAAATACACGTCAAAAGGACAGATTAGTAATGAAAGAAGGGGTAGAACAGGAGGAAAAGGGTGGCCGGATGTGTACTGTTGTTAACCTCACTGCTCTTTAATGTGGTTTTATATGGCGCTCTTAGAGCTGTTGTGCCAAATTCTACTCCCTGCCGAAAATGACTCCCCCTTTCTACGTCAGCCATGAAAAGGACAATGTGGACCAAATTCACCCTGTCACAGCTTGCTGAAAAATGCTCCCTGCTCACCCTGGTTGATTAATTTTTCTCCTTTCTGACTGTAGGGTATGAAATTGATTGTGAATTAATCAACTTCTTAATACCATCATAGCTGTGTAGCAATTAATTAATTAATAAATAATAATAATAATAATAATAATAATAATAATAATAATAATAATAATAATAATAATGCTGTTATGTTTTTTATCTGTTTAATATTAAAGAATGTGCAAACTGTAAGGTATATAGAACTTTCAAAAGTTAAATCTCAGATGCATATCACACAAAATATATAGAAACAGATACTGCTGAAAACATCATCCCCAGCTTGGGATGCAGTTTTATGCAGGGAGCAGAATTCGGCACTGGGTACTGACGAAAACTGCATCTCCCATCAGAATAAGCTTGCAAAGCCGAAGGAGTGAAATGACTTTACCAGCTCACATCTGGAGTTATTCTGGTGTGGCAGGGTGAATTTAGTTCATGTTGTCCTCTTCATGGCTGATTTAGGAAGGGGGAGCTGTTTTTGGCAGCTGCTGCGTGATGTAGTTTTCAGCAGGGAGTAAAATTTGGCACAACAGGTGCAAGTTGTGGTGTATCTGAAATGGGTGTTTATGTTGCACTTTAATGAATGATCAGAAATGTAGACATGTGAAGAATGAGTTGTTGGCTCCAGGGAATATGGTGACAGTCAGTAGCAAAGATGATTTTTTTGTTGTGGCAGGTTTAATCTCCCAAAAATATGACATAGTAAGTACCTACTATAATGTAGGTCAGTAAGCCACACCGCAGTGCTGAACTGAAGGAGCTGCATGTTTGGGGAAATTGTAGCTTTATATTTCTACTTCACCTCAGAGTTAATACTGTACTTTTTAATGCACTTTCTATGACAGCTTTACTTCCTTTTAATGTGTGTGTGGATAATTGTCATGTTCAGTGTTGAAATCTTCTAATTATTCTATATGTCAACATTAACCAAAAACAAAGACAAAAGTGACAAATAGAAAACACAATCTATTTCTTAACTTCTATCTCGTTGTGAGATTTATCTAATGCTGCCACTGTTTGTTAAACTGGATATTAAGGACATATATATCAAATATCAAGGGAAAAAAATAACATTATCAGTGTTAGCGTGTTCTTTTGTTGGAAGCTCCAAGAAAAAGTCCAGATTCTTTTAGGTCTTATTTTTATAAATTTATTGTTGACTTGATCTGATCACAAACAAAATATTACTCAGCTGAGGATCCACACCCCAAACGGGGAAATGGACCCAGACATTCCAATGCAGATCACTTTTATAATCCTTGTAAACTGATCTTCAGACTCTGGGCTGACCCCCTTGTGCTAGGTGGGCTGGGTCACAGAAAATGGACTGGTGTCATCTGACTCTAAAGTCAAGCAGATAAAACCCCATATTGACAATGTTTTCCTCTTATCTCCTGTTGTTTACGTTCATCTGTGGACATGTGTATTTAAAAGATCATAAATCTGTTAGTTTAGTATGTGACCAAGATGCAACCTATCCAAAGAACTTTAACACTGACCAGTGAAACAAAGAAAATCGAGTGACACAAAAGAATCCTAACTAATACTGACTAATACTAATACTGACTGATATGTGATTAAACTTAAGAATTCAACTCTCTAAATTAAAATGATATTTCATCAGCAACATGTCTCAAAAAGCTTGGGACAGGGGCAGCAAAAGGCTGGAAAAGCAAGTGGTGCTGTAAGTTGGAGGGGCATTCTGCAACCAATTAAGTAAACTAGCAAAAGGTCAATAATATGATTGGGTATAAAAAAAAAGAGTATCTGTGAGAGGTAGAGTCTCTGAGAATTAAAGATGGGTAAATTTTCTTTATCTTTAGATTGTCTTTAGATTGTGATACAGTACATAATGAAATAAAATCAAAGCTGGTTAATTTCTCACAGCAACATTCGACTCAAACTCTAAACGTAAATCTTAAACCAGCTCTATATGAAGCACTTCTTTTTCAGTCCTATGAGTTTTTAACAGACCAACACATAAAAAGGCTTTTCTCTTGTAAAGCAGAAGATTAAACAGCGTTTTGACTCAGAATCAAATCTAAAGAGACTATGTGGTTTATAAATACAAAACAACAGAGAGTTTTCAAGGAAATGTCCGGAGCAAGGTTCGTACTTTCATTTTCAGAGGCATGAAGCAAAACTTGAATTTCAACCTGCCAATGCTTCACATTCCTTTCAAACATTTCCTTGATACAGCAGCCACAACAACAGCAGTCATTCATGTAAATTTACTACAGCTTATGCTACAACAAAACGATCATGAAATACAACATTTCACATGATACGATTTAACTGGCTATTAAACAATTTTAATAGGGTCTAATAGGGTTTTAAAACTCTACTATTATGATTTTAACATGTGGTTGAACATCTGACCTCCATCTGTATTTATGGCATCTCACGCCATGTTTTTGTTGAGTGGAGGAATCTAACTAAAAGCATTTACTCTACAATTTTAGTGAGTTACATACCATTTTGATATACTTTTATTTTTTATATTCTTATACCATACAATATTGTACTGTATAATTAATACACCTAGTATTAAGAATTTAATATTTTCTCCACATTACTAATTACAACATTTAAAAAAAATCTTACTTGTAGTTATTTGCGTACAGCAAACAATTGCAAAATATTTTCTATTATACATACATATATTTTACAATATATGTATATTTAATAGTAAAACTCATGATGGAGGAGTTGTACATCGTGGTATTTCTACTCTGACTTAAAAGATCTGGGTAGTACTTTTTAACTGTACTGTGAAACCTGATGAATGACTGCAACTCAAATCATTTGAAGAAATTGTTTGCTTGAAATCACATGAGTTTAGTAACACAAATAATTTAAGCATGAAAAATATTTGATTTGGGTACACGTAACTCAAGCCTTTCTCACTGGTTAAATAAAGATGATACACTCATTCAGTTAAACTCATTTGAATTAAGTAAGATTAACTGAAACACAGAGCATTGCATCATGGGTCATCATTTTTAACCTGGTGCATTGATCACATACTGAATCCCAGTTAAACTTTATCAGGAGTAAATCATATTGTCACAATCATTTCATGAGAAGAGGTAAAAATATTTTATTCCAACTTTATGGACAACAGTGTAAATGTAAAAACAGATGTCCACAATAGAGAGGAGGATTAGGACTACTAAATATTTATCAATAATATTTTGCCTATAATTGAAGATATTACATGGGCTCCGTGATCTCAGGTCATGTCTTATTCATTTTTAAATGTATTTAAGATTCTTGTTCTAGTCTTATGGTCTATGTTCATCACCTCCAGGTTTTGTCTTCCTGGTGAGTCTACCTTCCCTCCTGTCTGATTACCCACCCCTCCCTAATGTAGTGTATCTGTGTTTTGTTATCCCCTCTCTCTCCTCTTCTCTGTCAGCTCATCTTGTCTGTTTCACTGGCAGCTTCCTAGTGTTTAACCTTGTGTTTACTGACTTTGCTTGTATTTTTATCTGTTTTTTGCCTTAGTGACCTTGTACCTCTGCCTGATTATTTCCTAGTGATTGCTGACCCTGCTTGTATTTTCGACCAAGTTTTCTGCCCTACAGGCTGTGCACCTCTGCCTGATTTATTCTGGTTGTTTTTTCTTAATAAACTGCCCTTCACTTCGTCTGTACTCACTGAGTCTGTAAGTATATTTACTAGAATCAGCTAGGAGCTCCAGCACCTGGACTAAACCATATCATGAAAAAAGGGCGGGGGAGACGGGGTTCAGAAGTTGAATGGATATTATTTATTTTTGCCTACAACAAAACAAAACTAATGAGAAGAGCAAATATGTTTATTGTTCCTTGTGATGGCTGTGCCCACAGCCACACAAAAGGTTGCAGCAGCCACATTCACCAACACCACCACATGTTGAATTATGTTGAGCCGCAGTCACTTAGTATACATACAACACTCATTGTTTTTTGTTTAAAATTGATTTATTAGCACTTTGATAATACACAGTCACTAGATGGAACTTGCACATTTAGTTTACATTGTTTGTCATTTTGCTATTATTTTTTTCTTTTCTTTGAGTTACCCTGGCTGCTGGGTGGCATTTCCTGCTGCAGACAACAGGTGGGGCTGAGGGCATAGCAGGGTTTCATGGTGAAGTCCCTCCCATGGACCAGACCAAGAGCGTACATCAGAGGGGGGATTAGGGTTTCTTTGTGCTAGTTTTAGTTTATGTCTATTTACTTTCCCCCTGTGTGTTAACTGGTTTGCTCTACTAGTATATACAGGGCATTCCATAAGTCTCCATACATAGGAAAAATAAACGTTTCTTGACATAAACCATTTTTATTCATATAATATGCTCTATATGACAGCCATTTTGTCGGGAACACATTTCAATGCGTGTCCTCCACTGCTGAAGAACTATAAAGAAGAAATATAAAGAAATACATGTTAGAACCATGGAATGTATTATGTCTCCTATGTATGGAGACTTATGGGACACCCTGTTTATTGCCTCAGTGTCTCAGTCTGGGAGGTCTGTTATTTGAGTTGATGTCTGGTTTTGTTAGCATGTTTCTTCAGTAGAGCTATATTTTGTTGACCTCTTTTAAGGGCCCTATAACTCCTTTTTCAGTTATCTGTTTTGTAAAGATTTTTTCTGGGAAATAAATTCCTTTTTCCAGAACTTTAAACCTGTGTTTTGTGCTTTGACTGCTTGGTCCATGACATTCCTTGTGAATCAAACATTCACATTCATATGGCGATAGATTAATAATTTTCACAAAAATATTTGACAAATGTTCTACTTTTTTCTAGGATCCCTGTCAGTCATGGGCCCTTAGAGGCTTCATCATCACTTTTCTCCTCCTTGTGGTGCCCTTGTGTATTATATAGTATTATAGTCTCAACGGGGGGGCCAGAGCTCACAAGGGGCCTAAAGGTGGCAGCAAATGTCTTTAAGAAAAACACTGGAAAATACAATGGCAAAGTAATAAGAGGGGCGACACAGTTGTGCAGTGGTTAGCACTGTTGCCTCATGGCAATATATATATGATAGGTTAATTGGTCAGCATAAAAACATTGCTCATTGGTGTGAATGTGAGACTGATTTGTTGTTCATTTCTATATGTCGGCCCTGTGATGAACTGGCGAGTCTGTACCCCGTTGGTAGCTGGGGTAGACTCCAGCACCCCCCCTGTGACCCTAGTGAGGGTAAAGTTCAGAAAACAAACAACTATCTAACTATAACTAAACAAAGAATTGGTCTGCAGTGCTTCATTTGTGTAAAAAAACTGCCAAACCCCATTAAAAAAATTGATCAAAATGTAGTGTTGGGCAGTAGCATGGCTGTGCACTTCATTGAGGTCCCCGTCATCCAGATCTCTGTATTTATTTCTTCATGTATTGTGTACATGAATAAAAGTAGTGAACTGCTTCGAAGGACTTCACTGCAGCAAAGACTTTAACACCAACATCAGACACGTTTCCCTGCAGTGTTTGTGTGTTTGTCTTTGTCGCCTGTAGGGGGCACCTGGAATTTTTTTATTAGACATAGGGGGCTTTGGCAACAGAAAGGTTGAGAACCACTGGTAGAGAGTATTTGTAAAGCTAAATCATTCGATCACTGGTCTCCAGTTTCTGCCTTTACATTACATTTATTCATGTTTCTTCTTCACTGAGGATTCTGTTGGTGTCTGCAAATTGGCGTTTTAAGAGTCTCATGTAGACCAGCTCTAAATGTAAACAGTCATGAGAGAACTTTTGTTATGATGTGGCGCTATATAAATAAAATTTCATTGACTGATTGATCAGTTGGTTGATTGATGATATGAAAAACTTCTATGATAAAGGACTTGCTTTCCTTTTTTCAATCAACTTTCTCCATGTGCTGCAGATAACTGTGAAAACTTTTCAACATATTTTGTATTTAATTTGTTGTTCTCTTTATATGCTGCTGTTATAATTGATTTTAACTTTATCTGAACCTGAATTCAAGTCTCTCCATATGACATGTTTCAGATGATACCAAGGTGTCCTGCATTTTCATGAGGCCCTGCATCCTGCCATGCAGCTTCCGCAGTGGCATTGAAGTCATCCACTGGGTTAAGGAACCATCAAACATACAAGTATACTCCTACTATGACAAAAGTGCCCAGCTCTCACAGCAAGATGTCCATTTCAAAGGCAGAACATCTCTGTTTGGGGATACAGTCTCTGGAGGAAACGCTTCATTGCAACTCAGAGAAGTGGAGGTTCAGGATGAGGGACGATACAAGTGCTACACCCGCATCGGTGAAGACACTAAAGACTCATTTATCAGCCTGAAAGTGGATGGTAAGACAAGTATAATGAAGCGTTTTATCATGTTACCCAAAAAAAATTCCAAAATAAGATGAAACAGATACAGTTTACTCCAAAAGAAATTTTTATTTCACATTTCAGATGATTCAAACAGCATACATTTCACTGCAGTTAGATGTTATTTCCCACGTTGTCACTCAGTAAATTCCTGCTTTGATACTTTTGCAGCTCCAGTGGATAAAGTTGACATTGATGAAGTAGAAAACAGGATTTTCTGCAGTTCAGAGGGGATCTACCCAAAACCAGAGCTCACCTGGTCCATCAGTCCTTCATCTACTGAGACTGAGCAGAACAAACCCACAGTCCTGCAGAATGACCAGAAGCTGTACACCATCAGCAGCTATCTGATGCCCTTAGATAACATCACAGATGTGAAATACAGCTGCAACATCAGTACTCAAAACAGCTGGAGGAGAGCCACTTTAGTTACATCAGGTAGATGTATGTTTTATCCAATTTCATTTGCAGCATCTGGGGATGTTTGTTGATGTGGTAATTCATCCTTCTGCATCAGCAAAATTATTCACAGCAGTTATTTGTGTTATTAAGCCACAAACTGGAATATAAATTAGTTTAATTTAACACACAGTGGGAATTATTTGCTTTGGTGTGTCTCTCAGTTAACAGATACAGCAATTTTTGATTGACATAACAATGAGTAATGTAGATTCACTACTTCTGTTATCTTTCACACTGATAGCTCTAAACCAGGGGTGTCAAACATATGACCCATTGGCTAAAACCTGCTCTGACCAGTCCAATCCAACCCGCTGAATAAATGTGCGAAGTGCAGTTAAGTGTCAAAATCATTCAGGGGCCACATACAGCCCAGTTTGATCTCAACTGAGCTGAAACAGCAACATACCAGCACAATAACCTATAAATAATGATAGTATAATAATAATATAATGAATAATCATTAATGATAAAAAAAAAAGTCTCTTTGTAGTGTAAAAAATTTAAATGACATTGTGACAATGTTAACATTTCCAAACTATCCTTTCACAAAAAATGTGGGTAAGAAATGCAGTGAATGAAGTTGGAATAAATGAAATGATTGTGACAATATGATTTATTCTTGATAGATAAAGTGTAAGTGGGACTCAGCATGTAATCATTGCATCAAGTCAAAGGTGATTACTGATGTGCTTAAATAGGAATAAATGTGTCTGAAAACAAAGGGTGACACGGTGGTGCAGTGGTTAGCACTCGTGCCTGGGTTCGATTCGATTCCAACACCAGTTGACAGGGGTGGGACCTTTCTGTGTGGAGTTTGCATGTTCCCCCCGTGTCTGCGTGGGTTCTCTCCGGGTACTCCGGCTTCCTCCCACCATCCAAAGACATGCACTGATAGGTGAATTGGTTAATCTAAATTGCCCATAGGTGTGAATGTGAGAGTGATTGTTTGTCTCTATGTGTCAGCCCTACGATGAACTGGCGACATGTCCAGGGTGTACCCCGCCTTCGCCCCCATGTAACTGGAATAGGCTCCAAGTGACCCTACTGAGGATAAAGCAGGTTCAGAAAATGAATGAAAATTATTCCAACTTTATGGGCAACAGGGTATGAACACCCTGAAATGTCTTAAGACAAGTAAGTGTAATTTTAACAATATTATAACTTGTAATGCACATGTATAGAAGATAATTTGAGGCAGAATAGTTAGAATTCCATTTATTTTTCTTAAGAAATTTCAGGTTGTTCATATTTACCTCCGCCAAGGAGGTTATATTTTTGCCAGGGTTTGTTTGTTTGTTTGTTTGTCTGTTTGTTTGTTTGTTTGTTTGTCTGTCCGTTAGTGTGCAACATAACTCAAAAAGTTATGGACAGATTTGGATGACATTTTCAGGGTTTGTTGGAAATGGGATAAGGAAGAAATGATTAAATTTTGGTGGTGATCGGGGGTGGGGGGGCCCACGGGGGGGGCCACTGATCAGCCTTGGCGGAGGTCTGTGCTCTCCGAGTGCTTCTAGTTGTTCATGTTATTCAATTTAAAAAAAAAAAAAAAGATAATTTATAAATGTAATTTTATTTTACTTTTCTGCACTCAAATGTAGAAAAAAAATGAAGTTGACATTATTTATAGATTATTATGCTGTTACTTTACTTTACCACTGGAGATTGAATCAGGTTATATGTGGCCCCTGAACTAAAATGAGTTTGACACCGCTGCCCCAAACAGTTGTTTTCACGTAATTTCTAGTGTTTATTCATGTTGTGTCATTTAATTCTAGTGAAACAGACAAAAGTAGTCTTAACTTAGTAAACGGGATATGATGTCATTGACAGGTGACATCATTAAATAGACCATTACAGTGAACAGATGTTGAACATTTGATGTAATTTAAGTACACAAATAAAATACAGAAATACAGGTTTAGCTGTTTATAGACATTTTTATCTGGAAATCATACCAGCTGCATGAGATGCGCATTTTCACGTTTTATTTCATGGTATTTTGTGGTTTTTGGAGGGAATTATTTATCATTTACCTAATTCAGATTATTGAGACAAACCATAATGAATTATAGGATGTCTAGGTAAATAGTTTAATATGTTCTCAAATGTTTCCACCAGAGATTTGTGATGTGATGGTTTGTTATAGTATTTTATTTTTACCACCATATTGTCTATCATTTCAAAGTCTGAGAATTTTTTTGTGCAGTTTTTATTACAATTCTTATTTTTGAATGAATTTGCATAATAATCTTTCATTACTGGCATTACTTTACCCATTATTCACAGGTTTAATTTCATGGAAAACCACACTACCAGTCTGTCGTCGATGCTGTGTCGAGCAGTAGAATTTTTTAAAATCACAAGTCAGTATCTGGAACTAAATTTATTGAACAAACTCACTGTTCTGTTGTTGTGTGTTGATTCAGATTATTTTAACAGAACAGACACTGAAATAACCATCCCCTGTGCCGCCCCACACACTTCTCTAACGAGCTTCATCTGGAGATTCAACCAAACTCACATTATTGTGAACCAGACTGGACAAGTGTCAGAAACCTGGAGTCAGAAGGTGAAGGTGTCAGCATCAGGCAGCCTCACACTGAAGGACCTGACTCCAGATCAGGAGGGAATGTACACCTGTGAACTCACAAACGATAAGGAGATGTATAAAAACAATGTCTTTCTGAGGATAGAAGGCAAGAAAGAGAAGAGGGAGAGTCCAGGTAAGATACTGTTAACCATCATCATCATCCCTGGTGTCTAAGTCTTCCATAAGTTCATAATTTATATCAACGTGGAAAGGATTTTAGTTGTTTCTGTTCACATCCTAAAACTTCACAGTCCTGGTCAAAAAAATGCTCCCACGCTCATCTGATATTAAAATGATAGAAAATATAAAGCATTTATAGTATAAAGGTAAAATCATCTTCTTCATCTCCTTCTTCTCCTTCTTGTTCTCTTTTGTCTATAATGTAAATAATATAAAACAGATAGATAGATAGATAGATAGATAGATAGATAGATAGATAGATAGATAGATAGATAGATAGATAGATAGATAGATAGATAGATAGATAGATAGATAGATAGATAGATAGATAGATAGATAGATAGATAGATAGATAGATAGATAGATAGATCGATCTCCACTGCAAAGGACATTCCTTACAAAAATTTTACAATGTATCTGAAAAACCTTTGCATTATATTGTTTCCAATCAAGACAATATATTTAATGTAAAAAAAAAAAACTTTTTATCTATCTATCTATCTATCTATCTATCTATCTATCTATCTATCTATCTATCTATCTATCTATCTATCTATCTATCTATCTATCTATCTATCTATCTATCTATCTATCTATCTATCTATCTGTCTGTCTGTCTGTCTGTCTGTCTGTCTGTCTGTCTGTCTAATAAACCTGCAGAAGTTTCTGTTGTTGTGACTGTATTTTTACAGTGTTTGGTTTATGAACGCTTTAATTCACTGGTTACTTTTTTGTTTCAGACTATCTTTGGATCATTGGTGTTGTGGCGATGGTGGTGGCAGTTTTTGCAATTGCAGTCATAGTATTGTACAAATATTGCCACACAGGTCGACCTAGAGAAGGTGTAATATAGTAAGTACATCCTGTGTTATTAATGCGGCACTATATGAACTACAACATGATCACTGTGTTAAAGGTGAATATTGTGATGAAATAACAACCAGTAGAAAACAGAATGGATAAAATAGAAAATATTGCCATTATATCTCTACTTCTACCTTACTCTTACGATGCTATTTATGATTAAAATAAATGAACATATGTGAGACATTATTTTTCACTGAATTTTGTTTGCAGGGAGGATCAGGCCATTCCTCTGAACTCAGAAATGAGGGATGTCATCCTGTTGGAGCCCAGTCGCCCTGGATGTGACATTATTCAGAAAGAGAAAAATGAAGAACTGGAAGAAGAATTCCTTAAATTTGAGCAAGAATAGCAGACAAAGACAATAACCAGCATTACTTCTCTCCAGATGTTACTTATTTTGGTGCTATGGTTCATTTGCTTTTTTTTTTATCATCCACTTCTCCTCATTTACCTCCTGATGCTTGACATGGATGAAAGAATAGAGTAAATGTTTATTATAATATAGAGCTGTGCTACCATCTGCTGGTCATGTATGTTCTGGTCCTTTGCGGTGGTGCTGATGTGTGTAACAGGTCTGAGTGACATTTGACTTCCACTTAGTTTGTTTTCTTCTCTTTGTGTCAGAGCCTGTGTGATCAAATGTACCTCAATGAACTGATTACACATTCTCCAAAAGCCATAACAAAGTTTGTGCAGATGTAGCTCATCATTATTGCAATTTCACATCCTTGTGCTTGATTTTCTTTGTCTGATTCACACTTTTAACATCAGCGTACATGGGCCTTAAACCCTAAAACACAATTTATAATGAGATTGAAGTTATGACTAAAAATAGACTTGAGATTTGTGGTCATGTGAAGGATCTGAAATGTCAGTGAATATATATATGCAGGTGTACATTGTCCATATAAAATAAATAATATTATATTTTGAAATTCTTAATCTAGTCTCATGTTGATGTTTTCTTGAAGAATAAATGTCTGACAGGTGCGTTTGGCTTTGTCAGTCTGTAAATTCCCAATATCTGAAAAGAACTGGGATCACATGACATGGAGGACATTGAAAAAGTATAGATTTTTGTATTAAAATATTTATATAGACCAGAAGAAGCAGTAAATAGACTGGATATAGGCCTGTCTTATATGTCCAGTATAATAGTAGAGTTCAGTGCTGGTTCAGAGAATATAAGTCACGTGACATTGATGCTTTTACTAATATTGTAGATACTGTCTGTGTAAATTTTTATGTAGCCTAGAATAAAGTGATTACACATGAGCAATCAAATCAGACTCTAACCTTTCTCGGCACTTCAAAGCTATTGGAAACAGTATAATTAGTGAGTAATGGAGTGTGAGTGTGTAGTGTAGTTGTTTTTTGTTTTGTGCTCCTGAAAAATGATGCGCTATTTGAGCGTGGAACGCGCACTAGAGATGCAAAGTATTAAAAAATAAATAAACGGCCAAAATACAATCAGAGCCCAAAGGGTAAATAAAATCTGAATATTGATCTAAAGACATCTTGAAAAGGAACTACTTTTTTCTCAATCACAAATCTCCATCTCCTCCGTTTTTTGTTTTTTTCCATTTATATGAGGAACAAGATACAAGTCTTTTATCGTTTTCGTTTATCATTTTTTGATTTTTTCCAACTTTATTGAAAATATTTACAACAAAACAGAGAAATTTTGAACAAACGGCAAGATGTCAAAAAGAAAACTCATCCAAACAAATAAATTAACATAATGCAAAGGCTTACAGACACAAAGAAGAAAACACAAATAATAATAACTTAAAATATAAAGATCTAAGAAAAAAAAATACAACAGAGAGTAAATTCATTCCATTTTAAATAATTGTTTATAAGAGTTTTAGTGCTTTTTTTTTTTTTTTTTTTTTTTTTTGCTAAAGATAAATTCTGGTGATTTTTTTTTTTTTTTTTCCAATTTCGATCGTAAAGACGTAAAAATTTGGGCGTGTTTTGGCATATTTACTTTGTATATGGGAAATTGTTCAAAATAAAATGATCAGATTAACAATAAATTCAAAATGACCTATGTCATGTTCAAAATATGTAAGTACATTTTCAGATGTTATAATTATACTTTCACTACATTTAGATATAAGAAGGTTTTCTTTTCATTTTTTTAATTTCCAAACAGAAATCGGATGGTCGTAACGTCAAAGGACCGTTACAGATAGTTCCTGTTTCTGCATTCATCAACGGCTAGTTTTATCTGGTTTGCTTACTGTGGAGTGGTCAGACTCATGAGGAGCATGGTGGGAAAACTGGATCTACACAATGCATTGTGGTGCCTGTGTTTTATTTCTTTTGTTTTGGATTTTTCAGAATATTTCTATTCCTGCCAGAGGAGGTGAGTGATGTGTTTAGGGACACTCGCAGTCCGAGAGCATTGTGTGTGTTAACCCTCCGGTATCCGGGTGCGCCTTTTAGGTACACTTTGCACTTTGTGTTAAAAAACTTAATATTATTTTTCACAATTTAAATAAGGTTAGAATTCAAAAGTTGTTCATTTGTGCATGATCTTTAAAATTCTGGCCACCAACTAAAATTATAGCATCTGTCTCCCAAGTGTGCCTAAAACGCACTATTTTTTCCATTTGATATGTATGATTAGGGCTGACCTTGATTAACAAAAATAAAATCAAATTAGAGCAGAAAAATAAATCAATATATAATATTTAATAGTTTGATTTATAGGTGTGCCTTTTTGGCACACTTGGTGACAGCTAGTACTTTCGAACATTTGACCTAGCACCAAAAATAATCATGCAAATTGCAGTGTCGGAGTTAATCATTGACATATGCCAGGCTGCAAAAATCAAATAATATGTGATCCACTTTTAATGTAGTATATTGAAAAAATAATATTTTTTTGTGTTTTTTGCATTCAAAAAATGGTTAGTTTACAATACAAACATGGCATTTAACGGGTTAAAAAATGTGACAATTATTGAGTATTTGGTATTTTTACTTACGGCTCAAGTTGATGAAACAGGGCCGGCTCTAGCCTGTCATATTAGGGTGGGCTGGTTGAAATAACAGGTGGGCAACTTGGTTGGTGTGTACAGACAATAGCAATAGTGTCCTGAAGGCTCACAATTTGAATTGCAGTCCTGACAGCACTGAAAAGAAGTGGTTTGGGGGTTTATGTAAGTATAAGAATCACTTTATTGATCCCCAAAGAAGAATACAGTTGTTGGGCAGCTCATCTGTGTTCATTTACTCTTTAATATAAAATGAAAATGATTTTAAAAGTCCTTTGTGCATGTTTCTTTTCATTGGATGAGCTTGGAAAATAAAGAATGAATACTAAAAACTCATAAAATAAATTATTCTCACTGTGGCCAGAATTTATACAAAAAGAAGGCAGTCTACTCTTGTTCAAACTCAGACTGAAAAGTGGCCCAGATAGAACAACCGCACAAACAACTGAAACTGGGCCAAAAGTAAAAATAAAAAAAACTAACTTATATGTTTTCATATTTCACAAACCAAAAAAGTCTCATTCAAATTCAATCTGAAAAGTGATAAATGACAAAGAGAACAACAAATCTTTCTTTTTCCATCTAAAACCCTGAAATTTAGACTCAAATGTCAGTAGAACTATATAGACTATCATGACAAAATTATTATAACAATTAATATAATTTAGTGACAGAGGTCATTTACCCCTCACTTGGTTTTTGTCCCTTCCTTGGAGCGACGGTTGAGAGACTGTGTGTGTGTGTGTGTGTGTGTGTGTGTGTGTGTGTGTGTGTGTGTTCATGTGTGCGTGTGTGTGTGTGAGGGTGTGTGTGTGTTTACTGGCGTTGTGTAGGTTTTTTGGTTTTACTGGCATTGTGTTGCCCAATGTGTGCGTTTAATTGGTGCTGCTTTAGTCAGTGTGTGCATACATAACGTGATGCGAGTGTCCGCCAAACCAGGCCGGCTGCTCTGCAGGAGCCAGAGACGATGCTCAGCCCAAGAGCACATCAACAAGCCACAAATACAGTGAAACTCCGATAGAAAAAATCGCGGTATGAAACAGAAACCCCAACAGGTGCAGCAGTGACCTCGACAGGTGCAGGAGAGAACAAGGTGGGACGTTGAACTCCCCGCAGCCCAGAAACAGACTATGAGCTGCTGTAGGAGCGAATGAAGCGCTCAGGAAATGCAAAACAATAATGACAACCAATCACTGATGGAATAGGGCGGGCTGTAGGCTGCCCATCCAATTGCAAATAAGAGCCAATAGCAGTGTAGTCTGTTATGTTTTTCTATTGGATAAATGTTTTCCCTTGACTGTCGATTGGGTGGGCAAGGCGGACAGTTGACAGTACCTGCAGTCGGCCTCGTGATGAAATAGAAAAAAGTGTAAAAGAATTAAAACCAAACTGTATGAAAATTCTTTTGACATTATTCTACAACTTGGTGCTTAGTAAGGGCTTTGATGGACGGGATACCGGAGGGTTAAGCGTGCGTGTGTAAATAAATGCACAGTGTGTACAACAGTGTGGCTCGACCTATAACAACGAAACTAAAAGTAGACTCTTTGTTCTCAGCGATCGCAGCTTGTGATGAAACTAAATATGATCAGACTTTATACAATTCAGAAAAAAAAAGTGTGGATCATAGGCTATTAGTGATCATTAAACTGATCAGAGTTCAGAGTGTAAAATCAGATTCTCAGAATAAATATAGTTTAATATGAACAACTCAGAGTTTATGAAAAATACAAAATTACACATTTTCACTCAAAAGGGCAAAACTATGAAAGCACACTGCAAGTAAAAACATAGAATGGTGTGTATAGTGTGTCAGAATTACCAGAAAATAGCACGAATTCATGAAGTAACATAAACCTACTATTCAGTCACCACCAAATAGGCTACAACCAATTAGAGAGAAAAATAAGATATTTATGCAAAAATGGTGAAATAGGAGAACCTGTAAAACCCATTAAAATGAACTTTTATTTATTCAGTAAAGCAGGAACAACATAATGTAGTTACATATAGAAAAGTTTTATTCGGTTATATAACCTGGGAACTACTGAAAAAAAGGTAATTTGTTTCATAAAAACACAAGTAGAAATAAAAGAAGTGTTAAGTCAAATAAAGAGGTGCATCACACTTGTCAAGTATAATAACAGTAATCTAAATATTTTGGCTGTTCCATAATTCATGTAGTTTATTCATTTTGTGTAATTAAAAAAAAAGATGTGTCTTCATAATTCATTTTACTGCTTTTTATTTGTTATTTTCATGGGGGATAGCTATAATATTTTCAGTAGGTTCCATGTCATGTCTCATAACTTTGATGGTGCAAGATCACAGTCACCAAACAAACCAGAAGGATGATATTATGACAATTTTTTTTTTTACCCAAAAAGGCAAATGTCAGGTCCCTTTGACGTTAAGTGAAAAAACTTTTCTGACCATTTTTCAACAACAAACCCAACTGTGAAAACTGTTGGTGCAGACATTCTCTTTTCTCACTGGAATCAGATATGTCAATATACTGGGAGCATCCAGGCCACGTAAAAATACACTTTTATTTAATTACTTCAAAGTCCTGAGTATATATAAATATAGATACAGTTGTGGTAAAAAGCTTTGGTAGACCCTTGAAATTTTATACAAATCTCAAATATTATCAAGACATGTTTGTGGAAAAAGCTTTTGTGTATTTCAAAAGGAGTGGCTGCATCAGAGAGACACAAACAAATGCAAATGATTGTAGTAGTTAGTGTTGTAGTTAACAAGAGAAAATAACAAAGACTAAATTCTTGACAGTTTCAACATGTCATGTCCTGGGTGTGTTTCATTATCTTGCTGAAACATCCAGTTTTGACCTTGATGTAAAAGTGTACATTCAGAAGGGAGCATGAGGGTTTAGAGCAGGGGTGTCTCGTTGTAGTTCAGGGGCCATATTCAGCCCAATATGACCTGAAGTGGGCCAGACAAATAAAATAATAACAGTGAATAAAGTAAAATGACATTATGAAAATGTTTACATCTACAGAGTTTTCTTAAAAATGTGAGTAACATGAACAACCTGGAATGTCTTAAGAAAAATAAGTGCAATTTTAAAAAATATTCTATCATTTACACATGTACATTAAACTTACAGATCACAGTGGATCTGCAACTACACAAAACATTTAGCAACAGGCCGAATATTGTTAAAATTACACTTATTTCTCTTAAGACTTTTGAGGTTGGTCATATTTGTTCAGATTATTCACATTTATTGTGAAAGGATAGTTTGTAAATGTAAACGTATTAATTTAATGCAAAGAGAAGAATTTGCTCTTGTCATTATTTATAGGTTATTATGAGAGTATTTTACTGGTCTCATCCACTTTAGACCATATTGGTCTTGTAGAAGGATTCCTTGTGTCTTCTCTGTGTCTGTGACATGAAGTTGTGTGAGCCTAGAGGGGAAAGCTTGTGTAACTGATGGAAAAAGATTTGTGATACAAGGATTCTCTGTGCCTGTGATATGATTTCTCTGTGTGTAACATGAACTGATTTCTGAATCTGAGATATGAGTTTTTTTACCTGCAGGTGTGGGCCTGTGTAAACATTGACAGTGTGCCCAAGGCCATTGGCAGTACGCCCTTACCTACTAGTGGCACAGTAGGCACATGTTTGGGCATGTGTCTTCACAGCTGCACTGACTGATTAGTGTGAGATAGGCAAAGAGAAAAGAAGAGTGAAAATGACCCAGTGTGTGTGTATGTAGTAAGTAGGGTAAACAAGACAGATATGCCTGACCAAAGATAATTTTAATGAGAAAACAAGAGCTTCTGAAAGCAATTGAAACTGTAAGATATTTTTGCCAGTGGACAACAGCTAGAAACTTCTAGAAGGTTGGGCAAAAAGGATATAAAAGGCTGTGTGTTTAGGGCAACGTTGGGTCTTCACCAGAGAACCATCCTGTGTGTTTGATTTGTGAAATAAACACATGAAAAGGCTTCTGAAGACTGGCTGACTCAACTCTTATTTTTTGACTCCAAGTGTGAGTTTTTACTTCTATTAGGATAAGGACTTAGTATTAAGTTACAGTAAATTAGTATTAAAATGTAGTGATTTAAAGTATTTTTGACGGACAGGTATTCCACATCAGTCTAAAAGTGGAGCCTGAACTAAAATAATCGTCCTTGATAGTTCATATCTTCTGTGTATTTTTTGCATTTCACACATTCATCCTGCAGGCTGGATCGGACCCTTTGGCAGGCCGGTTTTGGCCCACGGGCTGCATGTTTCACACCTGTGGTTTAGAGAATGGGACAATAAATGGCAGAGTTTAATGACTTAAGAGTGAGTCTTAATGCAATATATCACAAATGCATGGGGTGAACAAAAATGTTTTTCCTCCACTGTATCTCTGGATCCACGTGGATGTAAACTGACACTCAACTGGTCAACAGAGGTGAACTTTCATGAGGCAGTAATTGTTATTTTCAATAAAATGTTACACAAATGTTCTAATATTTACAGACAATATTGTGAATTGAAACAATTGGAGGCTGTAGTTAAAATACTTGTCAAGATAAATGTAGCAGGTTAAAGTATTTTTATCCACTAAAGGAGACAAAGCATTAAAGGTTTGTGGACCAATGTTCCGGTTGAAATAGTCTGGAAGTTTGCTGCTTGACAACCGACATTCAGAGCATTTAATAATAATAATAATAATAATAATAATAATAATAATAATAATAATAATAATAATAATAATTACTCTATACATTTTATTTGTATAGTATTTTCCAAGATACTCAAAGACTCTTTATATAGGTCAAAACAAAAGATGAATTTCCGACATTCATAGAACTACAAAACTAAGAATATATGATATGTAGATAAAAACATGAAAATCATCAAAACAATTACACATTAATATGACAAAAAGTACTCACAAAACATCACTCACTTTTATAATATATCTGTGTCTGATGTGTTGTAGATGCTGAGGTTTCCTGTGTTTTCATGAAGAGCTGTATCCTGCCCTGTACCTTTAAGGGCGGTGCCAGTGCAGTCATCCACTGGCTTCAGTTGGCTGCAAAGGACACACCTGTTCACTCCTACTACCACAACCAAGACCAGCTTGCACATCAGAGGCCTCATTTCAAAGGCAGGACATCTCTGTTCAATGATCAGGTCTCCAGAGGAAATGCATCACTGCAGCTCAGAAAGGTGGAGGTTCAGGATGAGGGACGTTACCAGTGTTTCACCAGCACCAGCAGCGGAAACAAAGAGTCAGTGATCAACCTGAAAGTGGACGGTAAGAAAAACGCACAATTTCATTTCTGTTAACAGGGGCTGCATTTAGTATTTTTACTTTTCTATATTAAAAAAAATACATTAAATTATAATTAAAGCATTGAGAATAAAGAGCTCTGAAGTTAAGGTGAAGACACCAGTGTATTAGATTGTAGAAATATGAACTGAATTTATTTACATTGACAGGCTGGTGGATTTCTGTGACCAGTAGAGGGAGGAGTGAGTTACTCTGCTGGTCTCTCATTTTGAGGAAAACTAATGCCATGGGGCCTTTGACCAAAGCATCAAAAAGTAATGAAATAGAATGAGAACCACTAAGAAACAATTGTAGAGTCAAAGAAAGTGACAAGGTGACAAAAGTTAGAAACACTGTTGTTGTTTTCACCACTGGACACAGCTCAGCTCGGAATGAAAAGAATGGAGTTTGGTGCTGAAGTCGTCGTGTTTCTTCTACATAGGTGTGTTTTATTATGAAGCTTATGAAGCTATAAGCCTATTGACAACACAAACTAATTTGTGGTTTTACTGCAGGTTTTCTGTCTAGCTAACAGAGCTATAATGTAAACTATCAGCTGACACAGCACGTGACGATTATAAGAGACTAGGGCTGTGTATTGGCAAGAATCTGGCAATACGATGCAAATCACAATACTGGGATCATGATACAATATATCACGATTCATCATGATATATCATGATACTGTTAAAAAGGCATTTTTTAAATCAGTTTTCTTTCTTTTTTAAAAGATTATACCCTGGAAGAATTGAATTACACCAGAAATATGCACAAATACTAAACACATTTTTACTGAAATTATGTTTTACAGACATTACAGTTTAAGATCCTGCTCAAATGTTCATATTCTGTTAGTTCATAACTAACATGACAACATTATTTTTATGCAATCCCAACAAAGAAACTAATATTATTTAATAAAACAGTGTTAAATAATAATAAATAAAATATAAACAAAAAAGAAAAACAAAACAAAAATGAACCTCCACAATATCTACATTTGAAAAAAATACCTAAAAATATTGATACAGTACTTTTAATATCGACACTGTATTGTGAAACGAAATATCACGATATATTGCAGAACCGATATTTTCTTATACCCCTATAAGAGACAGTGTTATTTTGACTGACTTTATGCTGATTTGTTGATTTCGTTGGTCCTAAATGTGGTACGTGACTTCACCCTGCTGTAGAGAATTTGGAATATTAACACTACATTGAACTCCTTTAATGGTTCAATATGTAGTAATTAGTTGTGAAATTGAGATTGCACGACTCTGCCCTCACCTCATCTTGAATTACGGAGGCTGCCTGCCCTCTCTAGACCCAATGTTTTGTCCTTTCTGGGCCTTTTAGTCAAGGATGCAGGAGTCTGAAAACATTCCTCTCAGAGGACTTAAATTACAATAAGCTGATGCAGAGTTTTTTGCACTGCAGGGTTTGAGAGGATATTTCTGACACTCAAATGTACCTTAAGATGGACAACCAAATAACAAAGTTCACTGCTGCTTCAGGTGACCTGCTCCCTCTATAGATAAAAACAGTTCATTCCAATGTGACAAAAACAAAACTTATTCTTATTTTTAGGTATTTATACATCTGTGAAAACATAATCATGACTATTAAACTCCATTTCTGTAACTAGGTTTCCCTGCAGCCCTTTAAATTTTTGTCACTTTGTATCATTGAAAACAATCAATGTGTAACACCGACTCAATTGTTTTGCAGCTCCAGTGGATGAAATTGACATAGAGCAGGTAGAAAACAGGGTCTTCTGCAGCTCAGAGGGGATCTACCCAGAACCAAAGCTCTCCTGGTCCATCAGTCCTCTGTCTACTGTGACTGAGCAGAATAAACCAACGATCCTCCAGAACGAACAGCAGCTCTACAACATCAGCAGCTCTCTGACTTTTACAGATAATGCCACAGATGTGAACTTCAGTTGCAACATCAGCACTTGCACTAACTGGAGGACAGCCACACTGAAACAACTGTGCAAGTAGTCCTTATCTTTCTACTAAACCAACTCATCTTCTGGTTTTTACTAATAACAGGGCTACAGCTGAACTTAATATTAATAACACTGACTGAATTATATATTATCAAGTATAATCAAGTATGCACAGCCTTTATACATTTGTACTAATGACATTAAGTTACACCTTAAGTTAAAATTTCTTATTAAGTTAACCTATGGTCATTAAAAACCTGGAAAAATGTAGAATTATGAAATCTTGTTTTCCAAGTAGTAAGAGCAGTCCTGACAGATTTTAAAGGAGGATTAGGGCCACATGTTAGGAGAAGAAGCCATAATATCCCAAGATAGAAAGTGAATTTTATTAGAATCAACTCCCAGAGAAGAGTCAAAATCAGATGAACAGTCTTGTGATAAATTAAGGAATGTAGAGTATTGTGACTTGATTCTCGTAATATGACTTTTTTCTCTAAATATCACACATTTTGACAGTTTGTACAGTGCAGTGTTTGTGGTGAACTGACTGTTACACAATCATGGTGCAACAGGAAGGAAGGAAGGATCTGGTGAAACACTCTTTCACAGAGCACAGCAACAGCACACATCTTAATATAAATTTTAACAGGTCTTAAAAATGGGATGGATTAGTTTGACATTACTTTTATTTTATTTTATTTTATTGTATCTTTTTTATGTTGAATTATTTTTCAATTGAACATTTGTTTTAAATGTGTTCTGGGACAAAATAAAATTTAAAAAAAAATTAAAAGTAATAACAAACTACCAACCATTGTTGGGTTAATTCCCAGACTTTGCCCTGTTGTATTTCTCTCTTAGAAGAAATGTAATCAATATTCTTGCAGAGCTTCTTAAATATGTAGTATTGCATCATTTCAGCTTTCTTGGGTGGTTCCAGCAGTGAAACAACAATCCCTTGCACTTCCTCAAACACCTCCATGAAGGACTTCAGCCTGGTCTGGAGATTCAACTACAGTCAGATCATCCTGAACCAGACCAGAGCAAACCACAACTACACAACGTCACAAAACTGGAAGCAGAAGGTGAAGGAGGTGTCAGCATCAGGCAGCCTTACTTTAAAGGATCTGTCCCCAGATCAGGAAGGAATTTACACCTGTGAACTCAGTAACAACAAGGAGACGTATAAAACCAACACTCATCTGATGATTATGGAAGGTAAAAGAAATATGACAGCATAAAATCTACACAAGGATTCAAATCTTCTATAGTTTGGGCTTGTTGATGAGAATAAAAGAACACAGTTCTACCAAAAGTACCAATGAATCAACACAATGTATCCACAGACTGTATCACTCACTGAATCCTACTGTATAATGCACGTTCTGTGTCCGTCTGATCGATGTTGCAGCACAGGAGGGCGTTTGTACAGGTTTTCCTCAGCCTTCACAGGCCCGATCGCCACCAAACTCACCAAATGAATAGAAACATTACCTGACTATCTACTAGGCACAATTTTATGTCTGCATTCAAATGTTGTGAGGTATGCTAGGCGATTTTAGCCTCTCATGTTATCGTACAATGGCACCACGGGTACAATGCCGCTAGTAAAATATAAAGCTCATTGTTTACACACATCTGTTATCATCAAGTTATTTTAACTCAGTCAGTTATTTTGACATTTGCTCAAAATAACAGTGTCTCATAATCTTCATGTTAGCTTAGCTCTGTTTGTAGACAGAAAACAGCCACAGTAAAACCACAAATCATTTGTGTTTTCTGTATGGTTTGTGTTGTCAATAGCTGCACTAAAGATCTATTTGGAATCATCCAAATAAGGTCAGAACTGTCAGAGTTTAGTCTGAACCATGGATCAATAAATGGGAAGTTAGCAAAGGTAAAAACATCACATAACAACTTTATACCTTCATAAGCCTCATAATCAAACTAGAAGAAACACTGTGATTTCAGCATCAAACTCCATTCTTTTCATTTAGAGCTGTCAGTGATTTTAGCTTTTATCACTTTTGTCGCTTTCACTGATTCTACAAGTCATTTCTTTATTTTTCTTAGTCTTGGCTCTTATTCCATCTGGTCATAGTCTGATGCTTTGGTTAAAGACACTGTGGTGTTACAGCAGAGTGACTCACTACTCCCTCTAGTGTTCACGTAAACCCATCAATGTAAATAAATTCACTTTATATCTCTACAATCCAGTACACTGGTATATTTGGCAGATCTCCAGTGAGGGTCAGAGTGTGTCCGGGCCTGTCTATGTTCCTGTCCTGTGAGGATGTGTTACTGTAATGTTCTGTGTTTTCCTGTAATGTTCTGTAATGTTCTGTATTGTTTTGTATTGTTCTGTAATGTTCTGACACATTCTGTATTGTTTTGTATTGGTGTAGTGAGATGTTTTGTGACAGGTTGTGTGGTGTGAGGGGTTGGAACTTTAAAAGCAATGTTTCTTCCATCCCCTTTTCAAACCATGTATTTATCGGCTGTCCAGTTGTCGTCTGTTAAGTGTTTAACTGTGGTAGCAGGTTTGAAATAAACATGTGAATGAATGAATGAATCTTTTGTCTCAACATGCTAATTATACTATTTTTTAATTTTCTAATATTTGAAAATAGAAATATTTCATATATCCCCTTTAAAGTAAGCGTGACATGGTATATGCTGGTATTAATACACAGCTGAAATTTTAAGCTAAGGATGGTAGTTGATTTATCTGAAAAGTATTGCAACAGTGGACATGTAGTGTATATAACAAAATCAAATCAAGCTTTTTTTTGTCATTTTTCTTTGCATATAATTGTAGTGCAGACAGAAGGAGACACATCCTTGATATGCTGTATTAATGTAGTTTACATTAGCAGAATTTAGTAATTTAGCGCTACAGAAGATTAAGAGACCTGTACATTTATGAGGTGACATAACAGTGTCTGTTTGTGTTTCAGGGAGTCAGACTAAGGTTGCTGTAGGGGTGGTGGTGGTGGTGGTGGTGGTGGTATTGGTGGGAGTCAGTTTTGTTGCTGCAATAGGCCTGACGCTGTGCAGAAGATGTAAACAGGTAAAATAAATCATTCACTCTTCACATACTCATGAGCTTTGTATGTTAATGTGCATTAATGGTAATATCTTTTTTGACACAGGACAACACCAGAAACCCTACAGGTGACGTAAGTGTGGGTGTACTCTAGGAAGCAGAGACAGCTCACAAAGAGAAACACTCTGTCAGGGATTATGTCAGTATGTGTATAAGAACATGTATTAATATATAGATGAACCTGCAGAAAATCTTGGAATCATTACTTAATAGCTTTACAATCAGATGATACCTGATTATAAAGCTATAAAGAAATTATTCAATCATCTCCAGCAGCAATGGCAGCTTTTGACAGAAAAATGATCCTGTCTCCTTATTGCTTTCCAAGACAGGATTTAAGTGTCACAAAAAAATGCAAAACAGCAGCACAAAGCTTAAATATAACTACTAGGCCTAGAGGAGGTCAGCATCTGGACTATCACTGGACTGAAAGAACATAAGAGGATACAAACTGAATAAACCAGGTATTTTCCTCAGGAGACAGTAATGATCGAAAATAGAAGATTTGAGCTTCATCCTTGAATGTGTTATTGAAGTGAAGAACCATAAGACTCATGGGCCTAAAAGGAGTCTGTTTTAATCTAAATTAATGCTTTTGGACATTTTTGGGTTTTTTACATGTTTTTTTTTGTTTGTTTTTTTTTACAACGCAACACTTGAGACTTTCAACTTATCCCTTCCATAGTTATATTTCCAATCCTCTTTTCCTTATTTTCCTTCTGGTATGAGCCTGTGTTTTTTGTTTACATACGAGCAAAGTGTTATTTCAACACCTCACTTCCAGTTATTTTTAGTAACACTATGCCCCTTCTGAGACATCAGTTGCTTTTTTACTTTTATGTTTTATATTGTAATGTATACTTGTATACTTGCTTGGAAACGTTAACACTGCCAACAGAATTTCCCTTTCATCATGGATCGTAGGATCATTTCATGAGGATTTAACAAGATCAGTGTGGAGCTGGACAGACTGTAAACATGGTCATCATTGTTAAGCATCAAGTAGAAAACCACTGGAAACTGTACCATACAAATTTGTATTTTTGTATGTTTTCTAACTACTCACCACATACTGTTCCACTGTTTGATACAATCTTGAAGTTTTGATATTCTTATAAAATACTGCTCTAGCATTAGGTTCACTGATCATGTCATTTTTCATGTGAAGTGTTTTCACTATTTTTGTACATTTTTCTTGTCACAGTTTATAGTATGACTGTCTTCTGTAATGTTACCCTGTTATGACCAAACGTTTTGCCAGTGACACAAATTTTATGTCAGGCTTTGATGGTTCAGTTTTTTTCATGTATTGCTGGAGCAAATTGAAGAACACTTGTAAGTTTTTATAAGTTTCAAATATTTGTTTTGGTAAACACATTACATTTATGCAGTCAGATTTTTGTCACTGCCAAAACTTTCTTTTTTTTTTGTCTGTAGTGAAATGTGAATTAATTTCTCTGAAAAACTGCTTCCCAGCAGATGGTGCTATAATGTCATCAGTTATTTCTTAATAAAGCCAAGTTGTTACTAAGTTACCAAGTTGTCACTACTGTTAAACAGCAAAAATGGGCAAGAGTAAGAATCTGAACAGCTCTGACAAGGGAGAAATTGGTGATGGTCAAATCACTGGGTCAAAGCATGTCCAGATCTTCAGACCTCTGAAGGTGTGCTGTGACCAAGACATTAGCAGAAGATCCCTGAAGTGCTGGAAGTAGAAAGGTGGACCTCCGTGGAACACATTTATTTGTCCAACACCTTCCACAAACTTTTTCTCAATTGTCCCGACATTGGTTAGTCCTTCCTTTGTCCATGTTTGGTCAGTACTAACCACTACAGACCATGAACACACAACAAGACCAGCAGTCATGGAGATGCTCTGACCCAGTCATCACCATTACCATATGTTGGCAAAGATACTCAGTTCCTTACATTATATATTTTACTGCTTCCAACAAATCAGCTTCGAGGACTAAATGTTCACTTGCTGCCTTATATATCCAACCCAATGAAAGACGTCAGTGTAGTTAAATACCCAGTAGTAGTAGCACTTCTGTCAGTGGTTATGATGTTATGGCTGATCAGTTTGTTATCACACACTTTTTGTTGATATAAACAGCTGATATCTCTCTGTTCAGTTGAAACATAAAGTGGTCCTGGTTATCCCTTTAGGTTTTGTTTCTTTTTGTTTCTTTTTTTTTTTTTGGTGCTTATCAGAACACCTGACATGATCACAGTCAGGTGATAGGATATTGTGTTTCCTGTGCCTGTATAAAGTGGCGAGGCTGATCGAGTATAGGCACGAGTAGACTACAGTTGTCCTTTCAGCTGTCTGCGTTGCTCTGGAGGAGATGAAATTTCAATTGTTTCATTGTTAATCCATGAAGTATGGCTGCTTTTAAAAGTATTCTCCTGTGCTCACTCCTGTGGATTCACCTTCGGGCAGGAGAAGGAAAAGGTGAGCAGCTGGATGCATATAAAGTCTGAATTAACGGCTTGAGTTGTTTTTATCATTTCTGGGTGTTACAAAACAGGTCTCACGATTGTTAGAAATATGAGGATTGTTTTTAATACTGGATGGAAAACCTCTGTTTCCTCCTGGAGATGCTTTGCCAGGTCTGTACTACAGTTTACTACCTGTACCTGCTGCATGTCATTGGGTCTTTCTGACCTCAGTTTGGTCTTCAGTAACTGAAAAGCTGTTCTGTTGGGTAGAGATCAGGTGACTGACGTGGTCACTGATGAACATTTACCTTCTTTGGTTTTTGCAGTGTGATTTGGGTCATTGTTCATCTGCAATGTGAAATGATGACTGTGGCTTAGGAGGTGGAGTGGCTCGTCCAATATCCAGAGGTGGTTGGCGTTTCGGACTTTCTGTCCCACTCATGTGCTGTTGTGTCCTTGGGAAAAACACTTCACCCACATTGTCTCCAGTGTCACTCACACTGGTGTATGAATGGGAATGAATGTTTGGTGTTGGTTGGAGAGGCTGATGGTGGATTGGCAGTCATGTTTCCGTCTGTCTGCCAAAGGACAGCCGTGGGTACAGATGCAGTTTACCGCCTCGGTGACACCACGTCGGGGACTGTGGAGTGAGTGAATAGTATGAATGAATAGAAAGTTCTTAGAAAAGAAAAGCACTATATAAATCCAATCCATTATTATTATTATTCACATACATTCCAATACAAACCCTTTGGCAGGCTGTATGTTTGACACCCTTGTTTTATATTGTTTACAGCATTTTAGTCTTATTACATCCTTTATATCATATCCACCTTATCTCATTTTGTTATGTCTTTTCCATCTGGGGCCTCTCCTCTAACTTTCACATTCCTTTTCTGAGGTCAAGATTTACAAACTCCTCCAAAATACTTGTCTCTTGTTTTAATTAGGACAACGAATTTGCATATCATAACATAGTTGGACTTTTTCCTCTGCCAAATGTCAACCCAAAGCAACAGCACAATGGCCCGATTGTTTTTTGATGAAAAAGTCATGAAAGATTTTAAATATTTAGGAAGATTCCTTCCAGAAACAAAGAAACCCAAAGTCAACAGGAGAAAAATAGTTTTAAAAAATGATACACTATGCCACAAAGTTGAAGAGATTACATACCTTATTTCATATTTCTATATTGTCACCAAAGTCTAAATTTTCAAAACATTTTCACTATAAACAAATATATAAATGGCACAAAATAATGTGGAAAAATCCAGAGAATTCAGGATGACCAAAATCTCCTGAGCCTTCCTGTAACTGGAAACTTGACTGGAAGTTTGAAACAACAACTTTCATTGTCTGCAAAGTCAGTGGAAAGTTTTAAGTAATAATACTTTGCAGATGAATGTAACATGTGACATGTATTGACACAAAATTCACAATTAAGATGATTTTTAAAAAAGGAGCCAACTGACTTGTATTTCAGGCTTGCAGTAGATTACATTACCAGGGTGTCATTTTACCTTGCAGGAAACATTTACTGGGAAAAGTACCAACAGCTTAGCAGACAGACTTGACTACAGACAGCAGACACTGCAGTTATAAATTCAAACACCTGAATCTGTAATGAACATGGTGTGCTGCAAAGGTTTGCAAACTGTTCTTAGATCCAAATCATAAATCAGTATTAGAATATTTTATTAACCCCAGAAGAATGTAAAATCAAATGTGTAAAATACTGACTAAAATCTATATATTTCTATATTTATACTTACTTAATATTTAACAAAAAATTACCAAAAAAATGTACACAAAAATGTATGCAGAACCCATTATATACACATTTTAGATCAAATAAAGCTCTACTTGACTTTCAGTTACATTTACTTCCATAATTTTAATGCAACCCCAGTGCAAAAAACAAACAAACAAAAAAAACCTCAGGACATTGTGTAAAATGTAAATAAAAACAGAACACACTAATTTGCAAATCTCATAAACCTATATTTTAGTTATAATAGAATACAGACAACATATAAAATGTTTAAACTAAAATTTGATGGCAGCAACATAAAATTGGGTCAGGGTCCTGTTTACCACGGTGTAATGTCCCTTATCACATGTCTCGACTCGAATGTTTGTTGCTTTGCTCTTCTACTCAGTAGTTTTCCATCTTTCTAGATACCGACTTGTATTTTTCCTTCTTTGGCCTTGTATCCATACCCATACTCATCTGTCTTTGTAAACACAGTCGACATACACCGCTCACCTTCCCTTTGTTCACTGTAGTTCTTTATTTAGATCAGTGTTTGTCACCGCCCCAGGTATTTATAATCCTCCTCCACAGCCTCCCCCTGATCCACAGTGGCTGAGAGGGCGGCGTCCTCCTCCTGAAGTCAATAGTCACAAAATCATATGCTGTTGCACATGGTTCCTGCCTGTTTTCCCTGTGGTGCTTTTAGTGCTTTTGGATTTTTACAGAATTTATGGACATTTTAAGTAAATTTTCCTAATGTTTATAAATCATGGTTTTTCTTAATAAAATTCTTTTACATTAGCACCTGCATCTGGGTCCTTTTTTTCACTCCACAGTGACAACAACATCTGGGGACTGACAATGATAGTTAATGGAGATTTGGGAGAGCGATGGTAGACATTCTTTCATTCAATTAGACAAAAGTCTTGACTGAAAGCTGGCTGGCCATTTCAGCACCTGAACATTTCTACTATGAAGCCCTGCTGTTAGGATAAGAGGCAGGACATGGTTTAGAATTTTTTAAATGAAATATGCAAAGCCTTCCTTGAGGAAGATATGGTCTGGATGGGTGCATATGTTGCTCTAAAATCTGTATGTACATTTCAGTATTGACGGTACCTTTCCAGATGTGCAAGCTGCCAAATCTACAGGCACTAATGCACCCCCGTACCATCACAGATGCAAGGTTTTGAAAAGAGATAACAAACCAGACCCTCTCCTCTTTAGTCTAGAGGATGTGGCGTCCATGGGATCCTAAAAGAATTTCAGATTTGGATTCATCTGACCCAGGACTGAACAGTTCCACTTTAAATGTCCATTTTAAATGAGCTTTGGTCCAATCCAATCCAACTTTATTTGTAAAGCACTTTAAAACAACCACAGTGGACCAAAGTGCTTTACAGAAAAATGAATAAAAACCAAAATAGAGTAAAATACAAGAATAGATTAAGAATAAATAAATAAATAAATAGAGAATAGGTCCAGAGAAGATACAAGTGTTTCTGAGTCATGTTAACTTATGGCTTCTTCTTTATATGATAAATATTTAACCTGCATCCATGGATGACACAGTGAACTGTGCTCACAGACAATAATTTCTGGAGGTGTTCTTGAGTCCATGCATTGATTCGCACTGCATTAAAGAATCATACCTGGATTTAATGCAGTGCTGCCTGAGGACATCATGGACATCCAGTATTAATGTTCAACCTTGTGTCTTTTACACAACGAAAACTCCAGATTCTTTGAATCTTTTCATCATGTAATTTAATGTAGATTATAAGATATTTTAAGTTTTTGCAATTTTACTTGAAGGAACATTTGCTGAAATTGCTTCACAATTTGTAGACATGGGCTTTCAGATCAGTGTACCTCTACCCGTCTTTACTTTTAGGAAACTCTGCCTCTTTCAGATGCTTCAGTTGATTATACCCAGTCATATTACTGACCCGTTAGCTGAATTAACTGAATGTGTTGCAAAGTGTTCCTCCAGCTGTTTCTTTTTAGCACCATTGTGATGGCCTCACTAATGTTCTCTTTTCTCATCAGTTGGCCATGGACTGTCTGTTCTTTGGTCACACATCTTAAGGGCATGGTTTGAGGTTATAAAAGGGCCACCTCAGCAGGTGTGATCTCACCGTCTGACTGAGCACCCTGCAGACCTAATAGCCAACACAATGGTATTGGTTTGTTCCTTGATTTTGTTTGATTCACACATAGACTTCACTAACCCAAACATTACTGATATCTGTCACCCTCATACTGCGTTTTGGCTTACATATAGTTCAAGTAATTTTCCTTGCTTAAGGAAATGAGTGTATTGTCTTGTTGCATTCACTGAGCCAGGTTTTTAACACCACTTACAGCCTTGTGTTATACCCCTCCCAACTTTTTCAAGTTTATATCAAAATCAAAATTACCTCATTTTTGTTTAACATTTGATATGTTTTCTATGTTCTACTGTAAATAAAATATGGGTTTATGGGATGTGTAAACTATTGCATTGAAATTGGGGTGATTTGATATTCCTTTGGCACATTATCTTTAGTCGACTGTCTTTAACAAAACCTTCCCTTTCTTTAAGTGTCTTCAGGACACGAGGTCAGTTGCCATGTCTGAGCCCATGAGCACAAAGCTACTTGATGGTCCACAATGTGCCAGTCTTGGTCTAGTCTGTCCTCACTTTTCTAAGGTTGACTGATGGTTGGATGTTATGTAATTTCCTCATTCTGTTGCTTTTGTTTTCATGCTGCTGCATTTCATTCTATCAAATGGCATCTGCACATCTTAACTGTCCCTGCTGAGTCTGTCCCTGGTGTACCCATCTGACACCTCATTGCCCTGGAATCCACAGGAAACCCACACTACAACTGTACTGCCCCCTAGTGGTGGCTTATTTTGAGTTTAAGTCCATGTGTTTTGTCCTCTCAGAGCTACCATAGTTTCCATTTTGCTCAAAACCTTTTTAGTTTAGTTATTGTTAAAGCCCTGTTACTTATTTGTTCCTAAATGAACATCGGTCTGTAAGTATTGTAATGAAATATGATTTTTATTCACCCTACATATTCAGGTGAGACTCTTTGTGTTGTGTCATACTTTATTTTTGTGTAAAAATGTAAGCCGCTAATAGCGTTAGCATCAGTGGCGGCTGCTCGTCTTTCAGACAGGGGAAGCTCATTGTCGGCTTACATTAAAAAAAAAAAACAAAACAAAAAAACTGTCAAGTTATTTAAACATAAATCCGGCCCTCCGTTCCTTTTTAAGAAAATGGTCAGTGACCTTATCGTACCAAGTAGGCATCTTTTCCAGGGACTGGACCAGTGTCCTCTCAATGTCCAGCAGAGCTGGGCTGCTTAGATTGCCTTGGCCCAGTGTGTTGTGGGTGTAGGACTTCAGCCTTTTTAAACAAGAGATGCTCCTTTCACTCTGACCTAGCCGACAGTTTGATTGATTTAACTATCTACAAAATGATATTAAACTTGAACAAGAAATGATTAAATTATGTAACTGAAACAAGAAAACGCTGAAATTATGTTAAATTGAAACAAGGAAGCACAATGAGTGTGTTTTATTTACGGTGCAAGAAATGAACGTGTAATTTCGTAGTGGTTTTTCTCTCGATTTCACAGCAGAATGTCCGGCGGTATTAAACTGAACTGTCAGTGAAGGAGTAGAGCTCAAAATAGCTGTCAATCAAACGGGATTCAGCCTTTTGACTGATCCTCCAATCAGCACGTGGGATTCTGGTGTCCAGCCTGGCCGAGCTCCGCCCACAGTTCCATTCACCCCCAGAGATGCCCGGCGTCCGGGGGCGGGACAACATCGTGGCATTTATCCAATTACCATCCAGTTTTGAGGCAATGAAAAAAACTGTTCCACTCAGTCCCATTGAAGTGCATGGACGCCCAGCGTCTATGGGCAAATGCACTGAGCAGAGATCGAATGAGAAAACAGCGCAACGGGAATGGAGGAGAAGTGAACAACATCACGTCCGTTGATTTGTGATAAAGCTGATTCTGAATGAACTCGTCTGTAAGATGAACGTGTTCTAACACATTTGTAGTCAATGAAATGCCAACACAACCGAACATATTTAACCATTTAATTTTCGTAATTTTAGGGGAAGCCGGGCTTCCCTTGCAGTCTATGAGAAATCGCCACTGGTTAGCATATACAGTACAGGCCAAAAGTTTGGACACACCTTCTCATTCTTTGCATTTTCTTTATTTTCATGACTTTTTACATTGTAGATTCTCACTGAAGGCATCAAAACTATGAATGAACACATGTGGAATTATGTACTTAACAAAAAAGTGTGAAATAACTGAAAACATCTCTTATATTCTAGTTTCTTCAAAGTAGCCACCCTTAGCTCTGATGACTGCCTTGCACACCCTTGGCATTCTCTTGATGAGCATCAAGAGGTAGTCACGTGAAATGGTTTTCACTTCATAGCTGTGCCTTGTCAGGGTTACTTAGTGGAATTTCTTGCCTTATTGATGGGGTTGTGTTGTGCAGAAGTCAGGTTGATGCACAGCTGACAGCCCTATTGGACAACTGTTAGAATACATATTATGGCGAGAACCAATCAGCTAAGTAAAGACAAACGAGTGGCCATCATTACTTTAAGAAATGAAGGTCAGTCAGTCTAGAAAATTTCAAAAACTTTGAATGTGTCCCCAAGTGCAGTCGCAAAAAACCATCAAGCGCTCCAACGAAACTGGCTCACATGAGGACCGCCCCAGGAAAGGAAGACCAAGAGTCACCTCTGATGCTGAAGATAAGTTCATCTGAGTCACCAGCCTCAGAAATCGCAAATTAACAGCAGCTCAGATTAGAGACCAGATGAATACCACACAGAGCTCTAGCAGCAGACACATCTCTACAACAACTGTTAAGAGGAGACTGCGTGAATCAGGCCTTCATGGTCAAATAGCTGCTAGGAAACCACTGCTCAGGAGAGGCAACAAACAGAAGAGATTTATTTGGGCCAAGAAACCCAAGGAATGGACATTAGACCAGTGGAAATCTGTGCTTTGGTCTGATGAGTCCAAATTTCAGATCTTTGGATCCAACCGCCGTGTCTTTGTGCGACGCAGAAAAGGTGAACGGATGGATGCTACATGCCTGGTTCCCACCATGAAGCATGGAGGGGGAGGTGTGATGGTGTGGGGGTGCTTTGCTGGTGACGCTGTTGGGGATTTATTCAAGATTGAAGGCAACCTGAATCAGCATGGCTACCACAGCATCCTGAAGTGACATGCCATTCCATCCGGTTTGCGTTTAGTTGGACCATCATTTATGTTTCAACAGGACAATGACCCCAAACACACCTCCAGGCTGTGTGAGGGATATTTGACCAAGAAGGAGAGTGACGGAGTGCTGCGCCAGATGACCTGGCCTCCACAGTCACCGGACCTGAACCCAATCGAGATGGTTTGGGGTGAGCTGGACCGCAGAGTGAAGGCAAAAGGGCCAACAAGTGCTAAGCATCTCTGGGAACTTCTTCAAGACTGTTGGGAAACCATTTCAGGTGACTACCTCTTGAAGCTCATCAAGAGAATGCCAAGAGTGTGCAAAGCAGTCATCAGAGCTAAGGGTGGCTACTTTGAAGAGACTAGAATATAGGATATGTTTTCAGTTATTTCACACTTTTTTGTTAAGTACATAATTCCACATGTGTTCATTCATAGTTTTGATGCCTTCAGTGAGAATCTACAATGTAAATAGTCATGAAAATAAAGACAATGCAAAGAATGAGAAGGTGTGTCCAAACTTTTGGCCTGTACTGTACATAAGACTTTCAATGCATTTTAGCATTGTGCTAATTGCTTGCAAAGGTTTGTTCATGCTAGCGTTTGTTGTGTCTCAAGCAATATGGAAACTACGGTACCTCTGAGTAGACAAAACACAAGAACTCAAACTCTCTCTCCACTGGGGGGCAGTACAACAACCAAACTCAAAAGCACCTACTCCTGTCCCTGCTGTAACAGTTTATCTACAGCTTTTCCACTTTTTGGAAATTGATACGATAATAATGGTCCAAATTGATGTGACTTTCAATATTTGTAAAATTTAACATTTTATTTAAAGTGGACTCCCCAGAAATGAATTTAGAAGAATAGACTGAAGTTGTAAAATGTCAGCACAATGTACAATATAATGTGCAATACCAACAACAGTTACTTGGCATCTCAGTGTTGTAATCTTCATCAACACTGTTTATAATAAAGGATAGAAATGTAGATGTCTTAAAATGTCCAGGGGAAAAAAATAGTTTCAATTAATTTAATTTGTTTTCAATTGTATTTCCAGAGTTCACTGTCACCTGTGTGAATCCAGAGGAATGTGTGCTCCCATGCGAGTTTCAATCCGACGGCAAAGGTGCAAGGATCATGTGGTACAAGAAGAAAGCGGTGGTCAGCTGCACACGCTATGGCAACACCAGTTTTGTGATCGGCCATAATTCACAGGCTGACAACTACAGAGGCAGAACGGACCTATTTGCAGACCAGGTCCTGGGGGGCAACGCGACACTGTTGTTGAGAAACGTCACACCGAACGACCAGGGAAAATACTTCTGTATCACTATGACTGCACCTCGTACTGATGAATCAGGAGTCATATCACTTGTCATAAAAGGTAAAAAACACCAGAAGCAAGTATAAGAAGGAGTTTGGGGGTGAAACCATAAACAACTTATGGATTTGTTGTTGTTACTGTATATGTTTTGATCAAAGTAATTGCCTGTAATTTTTATGCATTTTTAATTTTGTATAGCTCCTGTCCGCAACATTAACATGGAGTTCAATGACAATTCAGTCACCTGCAGTGCTGGAGGCATTTTCCCAGTGCCGACGCTCACCTGGTCAACAGATCCACCAAGTGATGTCCTTCAAACCCAAACAAAGGCAGATCTAAACCACCTCGGCTTCTACGACATTCAGAGTTCATTGACTCTCACAGAAAAGTGCCACAGACAAAACCAGACTTTCATTTGTTGTGTGACTAGTGACACCAATAAAAAAACAGCCTTCCTGAAACATGGAGGTAATGAAGTTTGATATTACTTATATATGAGGTGATTTCGGTTGACTTAAATAATCCTGTTGCTCTTCTTGCAGCGCACATCCTGGTGCCCACTGGCAACGACATCAACATTCCCTGCAGTTGGCCTCACGATGTCCTTCAAAGCTTTAACCTCTCATTAAAGTTCAGACACTCGGACCCCATCCTCTTCATCACAATGGTCAATCAGATATCTCAGGTGAAGATCTGGGACCAGTGGAAGCCTCATGTCTCCGACCATCTTTCAGCATCCAGCAGCTTGATACTGCACCACGTGAAGCCAGAGCACCAGGGAACCTACAGCTGCGAGGTCTATGCACCTGAGGAAACATACATCACCCAGACTGAAGTCATAATAACTGCAGGTAATGAGACCTGAGCGCTAACAGTCAACATTCATGCTCATTCATGGGATTTTAATATAGCAAGATGCTAACCAAGGTGTGTCAAGAACCACATTTTTTTATAGTGCCAACAATTTGAGTTTAATCTTAATTAGTATATCAATATTATACCAGTTCTATCAAATAAAAAGAAAGACTGAGCTTTTTGGAAATTAGTTTAGTTAGTTAGGAACAAATCAAAACCAAGGCTTTTCTAATATATAACAATGTAAATTCACCAAAACATATTTTTATATCAAAATGTCTGTCCTCGTGGCACATATACAACATATCTCATTGAATAAATCAACCTTTCTACAATACTGCCTCAAATGTCAAAAACTGCCATTTACTTCAGATTGGAGGAAGCTGAATGGAAAAACTACCCAAAGAATGTAGAAGTACAGCTTGGTTCAACAGAAAAAAATAGTCCCTAACCTAAAAATCAGGGGTCAAATAGACACTGTACATATGATTTAACATTTTGACAAAATGTATCCCAAGAAAGTCAAAAGCCTGCACAAACGCCACTCAGTTGACCTCATTAAAAACATTAAAATGAAAAAGTCTCACCAAATATGACTACATCTTAAAAGAGTAAATGAGCCTGTTGCGTTTCCTTTCAGTTTAATGAGATCTGACTTGTACAATTTTAACTAAAACACTCACACACTATTTTAACTAAAACAGGGTTTCTCAACCTTCTTTGACCCATGCCCCACTAACAGTATAATGAGCCTACTGGACCCTCCCCACCCTGGACCCTGCCCAAAAAAAAATTGGGGAGGGGGTGGGTGCGTTGTTGGTACATAATTCTAAAAGTAATGCGACGGACCTATATGAGGAGGACGTGGTGAGTTATATAGCTCTGTAGATAAAACTGAGAACCACTGAACTGAAACACTCACAATTTTAACTGAAACACTACAGTTTGCACCTTTTCAGACTCTATGAACAGCTTCCATACCAGTATAAACAGTGGTCTTTGTTTAGCCATTTTTTGGCCCAAACTTTGTAGGGACCTAAATGGTCACATGTTGTTTTGATACTCCAAAGACTCACCAGCAGGGGGAAGTCACGAACCAGAGCACACTGTTACCAAAACCACCAACAAATCAATGCTGCATCACTCACTAAATAAAGTATAAAGCTCATTGTTTACACACATCATTTTCTTCAAACTAAAACTCATAGCGGCTTATTTTCAATCACTCAGAATAACACTGTCCATATGCTGAGTCATCTGATAGTTTACATTATAATTCTGTTAGCTTAGCTCTGTTTTTAGACAGAAAACAGCCACAGTAAAACCACAAATCACCTGTTTTCTGTACAGTTTATGTTGCCAACAGCTGCACTAAAGATTTGTTTGGAATCGAACAAACAAGGTCAGAGCTGTCACAGTTTAGTCTGAAGCATGAATCAACAAACAGCAACTTAGCAAAGATAATAACATCACATAATAACTTTATACCTTCATAAGCCACTTAAAACTTGTCTGTGTAGAAGAAACGCTTCCATTTCAGCATCAAACTCCATTCTTTTCATGTAGAGCTGTGTCTGGTAGAGAAAACAACAGTGCTTCTAGCTTTTATCACTTTGTCACTGTCACTAAAAGTTGTTTCTTTGTGGTTCTCATTCCATCTGGTTACTTTCTGAAACTTTGGTTGATTTTGGTTAGAGTACATATATTACATATAGCTCTTTTAACTCTGCAATCTTGACGGTGAGTCCTGTTTTGTGTACATTTTAACTGAAAAAGTGAATTAATATAATCCAGTTTTCTGTGTGATTCTCCTTTCAGGATTTCCACACATGTCCACCACTATTGTACTGAGCTGTGTCTCGTGTTTGCTTCTGGGGATATTGGTGTTTTTCAGCTTTAAAAGAGAGACTGTCAGCTACTTAGGTACATACTCAAACATGCACTCACTATTGTACCTTTACTGTTCAGGGGATGTCTTAGATCTCTTGTGTAATCAAGAATTTGATCCCAATCCTTCAGAACTGGTGCTGCATTCAGATGTGAGATAAAAGATCTGTGTCAGTTTGAAGCATTGTCCTGAAGCTGGTAGAGGCTTAACAATAGTATAAGTAACGTGAAGCATCTGTGTTTCTTTGTTGTATTATATTTGAAGAGTAATTTAAAGGATGACGTGATGAAAATGTTTGTATAGATGCAGCATCAACAGTGTTTTCATCACCTTAACTGGCACAAATGATTGTTTAAACCTGGTTCTGAATAAGAGAATGCGATTGTTGCTGTTTTTTTAATTTCATCTTCTTTAAACCTTATATTCATTTCTCATTTTCTGTCACAGTCAGAAGATCAAACGTACGGACAGAGGCAGAAGATAGAAGAGACGAGAGCAGAGCTTTGACTATGACTTCCATGAATGGAATGAACGGAGCAGAAACCAGGTGATGAATAAAATGAAGCACATTTGTTTAGTTAATGTGTCACTGAAGACGCATTTGACAAGACTGTGAATATTTAGAGAGATTTGCACTTAACCGAAATGAAATTCACAAGTTATTGATCATGCAGATGACTGATTGGTAGACAAGTATTTAGGGATTAAATGTAGTCTAAAGAAGTACTGAGCCAGATTCCATTTGTATTTTGGGCAAAAAAAAAGCTACATTTTTATTTGTACTATGACTATATATACATTTTTGTTGTTTAGTTTTAACTTTTGTCAGCTCATTTTAGCACAACTGCACTATTTTTCTCTACGTTGTCCATTAAAGTGATGTTCTGTTGTTTTCATTCTGGTTACATTTTATCAACCCGTTATAAGTCGACCCACAGGAGGTGATTTTACTGATTTCCTGTACTCACTGTCTAAGCCTGTTCTATGACCTAAATAACATCAAAAATATTTACTGAAATTGACCAAATTCACAGCAGAGTATTTTGCATTACAAACATCATTGAAATATTTCATCCAACTTCCAGGGTTAAATAGATGTATGTCAATATTTGACAATGAGCGAATTTATTTGTGTCTTTCCTGTTATATTAAGTAAAAAAAAATCAGTCATGTTAATCAACTGTTTAATGTAGTTAATATGTTTCTAATATATTGTTTGATCATTGATATGTATTTTCAGTGGATGATCAATAGATTATTAAACAGAGCAGTATGACACTTTTCTTTTAATAACAGTGGTTTAGGAAACAAATTGTCTCTCTCTATTAATATTTTAAAATCTGTTTATTTCTTTAATAAAGTTTGAACATTAAAACTGTGACTCGTTCATTTAAATATATTTATTCTTTCAAAATGTTTTTATTTAGTTTCACTATTTTTCAACTTTTGGCAGGTGCATTTCTTTTACAGTCACATTATCAGACAGTTTATTCACATCATTGGAAGCCATAAAAGTGTCAGAAAGATCCACAATTTCACCCATTTTGCGGCTCTGAGCGCGCGTAATTACGCATGCAGGAAACAAAGAAAACGAAGGACAAGGGGCTGAATCTGATGAACTACAAATGGGTTCATCAACGACCTCCGGCGCGGGAAACACCTGACCGCCAGCCAAATCGTTACAGAGAATAAATAACACACCCTTAACCGGCAATTGAGGACGCACAGCTACACGTATCTGCCCACTGGGAAACGAGGACTCAAGATGCACCTTATGGAGTGGGGCTTTTACCACGCTCATTTTAATTCCCCAAACTAAGAGATCTTATATTCATGACGTTTCATCTGAAAGTGGTAACACATTGTCAAGCATGAAGGAATGATCGGCACCAGTATCTCAGAGGATAGTTACTGGTACTTTATCATTATCCTTCCCAGTGACAGACACAAACCCTTTGGAAATAAAAAGGCTGATAACGCGGATCAACCTCAGTTTCAAACACGGACACAGTGCGATTTTCCAGTACGGGTGCGGCTTTAATGAGACCGACGCCCGCAGGTGTTTTAGAAGATTTATTTTGCATTTTTCGTTTTAGGACAGGACCGGACAGACAGCAATTAAATACCCTGCCTCGCGACAATAAAAACACTCGCGGCTTTCACTGGACGCAACGGATGGACTTTTACGCACCGGTTTTGGAGACCTGATTTTTTGTCTAATCCATAATTGGCACTGCGAGACCCCGACGTAACAAATGCCCCTTTAAGTTAGATTATATTCATCTGCCTGAACAGCTGCATTATCCAAACTTGTAACTTTTTGTTCATTTAAATAAACCACAATTCAAGCACTTTAAGCACTTTTTAAATTCTTCAAGCAGAATAAGTTCTCTAAGTTTTTCCTAAGTGTCAGCCTTGCTTGCCTGACACCATTTATCAAATTGCAAACTTTTCTCTCGGGCAAATTCCACATAAGTCTGGTTGGCAGTTTTGTCACTATTTCGAAATTTTTGTCTGTGTGCCTCAGGCACTAACTCATAAACTCGCAACACAGTACTTTTAACCACATGATAATCTAAACTTTGTTCTACGGACAGACTAGAACACACTTCCTGAGCTTTACCCACAGCTTACAGTGGAACAGAAGAAACCAAAACTCCTTCGGCCAATTAAGAGCGGCCGCGATGCGTTCAAATGCACTAAAATATTAATCAACTTCAGACTCACGAAAGAGTGGAACTAAAGCTATGTGCTTACTTATGTCAAATGCTGGGCTGGGGACAGGTGAGAGAGGTGTGGTTGGAGACATGTTTTTTTTTTATTCAAGGGCTCGCACGCGAACGCGCATTGCTTGCAGCTCTACTTCTTTTTGTCTCATCACCACCTCCTTAATTCGGAGGGTGAAACGGAGGTTCTCTGTTGACATACCTGCAGGAGAGACCATTACCGGTTCTCCACTAGAGGCAGCAACCCCTACCGTTTCAGTCTCCTCCTCCTTTTCCTCCTCCTTGGCGGAATCCTCCTCCTTGGCGGAATCCTCCTCCGGGGAGGACAACACCCCTTTGTCCACCAGCTTGTCACGTAGCGCTTTCCGTAGCTCCGCCTTTCGGACCTGATAGGAGACTTGAATATTATAACAATTAGCCACAATCAAAAGATCTGCTTTTTTACAAGTGTTAATTTTATCCCAAGTAGGACTGGTCACAAAGTCATCTAATGAAAATTCCATAATTCCCCACACACAAAAGACAAAACTGCCAACAAGAAAAAAGATGACAAAAACTACTTATCAAAATCTGAATATGGAAAAAAAAAAACAAACGGACGAGCCCCCAATTCATGTTACGCTCGGTCTAGGGCAGGGGTCAGCAACCCTGGTCCTAGAGAGCCACTATCCTGCATGTTTTAGATGTTTCCCTCTTCCAGCACACCTGATGGTCGTTACCGGGCTTCTGCAGAGCTTGATGATAGGCTTATCATTTGAATCAGGTGTGTTGGAAGAGGGATACATCTAAAACATGCAGGATAGTGGCTCTCTAGGACCAGGGTTGCTGACCCCTGGTCTAGGGGTTGCCGAGACACAACATGGTTTGAGACTCCCCTCCCTCCATGTCCCTTAACAAACAGGAGCAAATTAACAAAATGACCAGCAACCACGCCACTGCAGTATGAGATATTTATTTACAAAAAAAGAAAAATTAAATCAGGAAAGGGAATCATAATATTCTACAAACACAAACAAAGGAAACCAAAATACATCAGTCTTACCTAACAAAACTTAAAGAAAAAGATTCCCTCCTTGTATAGCTGGTTTTACAAAGTTCTAACAAAAAAAAAAAAAAAAAAAAAAAAAAATCACAAAAGGCTGGTCTGCACAGAGGGAGAGATGGAATGAGAGGAGTCTCTCTGGAGGAATGAAGATCTGGCTTTAAATTTCCCAGCTCATCTCTGAAGCACCAATCAGCTGCAGCCAGCACACCAACACCACTCCTGCAGCTCATCCTTAATCAACTGCTATCTGTTTGGAGGGAAAGAACACACCCACACACAGAAGAGAACAGAAAAACTACAAAAATGCAACAGAATCACCAATGACACAGCACATTACAGACTCAAACATCACTAACCCTTAACAGTTGTGCTGAACATTTTGAAAATGAATTAGCCTACTGAACGAAGGAGTTAATACAAAAGAAAGAAAGAAAGATGCATTTACACCAAGCAGCAGAAAACAATCACATTTCTTTTGGGATTCACAATTTGATCTTAATTACATTTACATTGAAATACTCAAATTTTGCTTATTTTCTAAGTTACACGTTATACTTGTATTACTAAAAAATAACTTCTTTTGACAAAGACATGGGATGTAGGAAACAAAACCATCTAAATCCTAGGAAAAAGTGAATGTATAGTCTGAGGATTATGTTAAAAGTGGTTTGTAAACAAGAATCAGACATTTTACAGTGGATTTTTAACTATAAAAATCAAACTGAAGAATTATTTTAACATCAGATATATTACCTTTAGTAAATCAGTTAAAGGAGAAGAACTGAAATCTGACATTTATTTCCATCCATAGTCGCATTACTTTTCCACTAGGACCTTGCATTGATGATGGAGAGTCTGACCGCTGTGCAAAACCTTCTCCATCACATCCCAAAGTTTCTCAGGGTGGTTCAGGTCTGGAGTCTGGAGGCCAATCCATGTGTGAAAATGTCTCATGCTATGTAAAAAACTCTTAGACAAATCCTGATGAATCCCGGTATCATCGTCTTTGAATATGCCAGTGTCATCAGGGAAGAAAATATCCTAAGTTTTTAGACACATAACATTGAAACTAGACCTGGTCAAATGAATCAACCACAGACCAAAACACAGGGTTGTACTGAAGGCACTAGCCATTTTTAGGGATTATTCAAAGTTGATTGGCTATAGGTTAAAAAATCTGGCCAAAACTGAAATTTTCAGAGGCCATACTATAGTCTTATAGTCCACTGGATCTTCCATTATAACTATCTTACTTGTTTATTTTATTGTATTTTATTTTTTTAGTGTATGCTTCTTACCTACTCCATGTTATATGTATGCACCAAACCACTGAAGCAAATTCTTAGTATTGTAAACTCTGTTTACTTACATGCATGGGCCTTTTTAGCCCATTTTTGGGGGTGCTGAAGCACCCCTAAATTGATTCCCAGCACCCCTAAAATATTTTAAGATTGCTGAAATTTTTGTTTTTTCTTGTTTACTTTATGTCCATTCTTAACATGCTAGAAAAATGTCAGAACCATACTCAGTACATGGCTGAAACATAATATTTTAGCAACAAAAATGCAGCACCCCCCCTCACCTTGTCTCGAAAATGGTTTGATCCTCTGATGTCCATTAACTCCTATTGTGTGTGTGTGTGTGTGTGTGTGTGTGTGTGTGTGTGTGTGTGTGTGTGTGTGTGTGTGTGCGCGTGCGTGTGTGTGTGTGTGTAGACAGCCAGCTGTCTTGTTTTGTTTTTTTCTAAAACAAAAAAAAGAGCCAGATTCAGGTAAGATTCTAAGATGTAACCTCATTTTCCACAGCAACCAAATATTCTATTGCAAATATGTTGTAAGTTGGATAATATGTACCAGTTTATATCTCTTATTAGATATAAAACACATTGTTTGGTTATTTGCCTTTGGGTTAAAACACAAAGAGAGAGGGGAGAGCAGATTGACAATTAACATATACACTGGTCTACAGTTTGTTTTTTTTTTAGAAATTATCTGCCTCAGAGATTAAGTGTGTTAAATGTTACATATTTTAATCAGATTAATTGGAAAACAAATGACAAAAGTGCTGGTTTGCTGATGGTTTGATGGTATATGATAAAGTATTCTTCCACATATATGTTAGTTTATGTACATTTATACAACAGATTTATAAATGTTCCACTGATAGAACCTGTAAACTGATTGTATTGTCATGTGCAGACAGTGTTTAGAAGTAGATCTGGTAGCTCTGACACTAATATTCCCCTGGAGTTAAACCCATTCTCTCGTAGATGTATACATTGAGGAGCTGCTGTATCAAAATGGAGGATTGTCTTCCACCAGAAATTAGGGTTAGGGTATATTTCTTTTATGATTCCAATCCATTTCTCTTTTACTGTGGCTCAGCATTTAAATAACTTTAATCAGATTTGATGGTTTAGTTGCAGAGTTTCTCATACCCAAACAATGTTATGCTTTTCTTTCACAAATGTGGGAAAGATGGTCCAAAATTGCATTAAAATGTACAAAACAGTGAAATTTCTCTTGCCAGGCCAGCCAGCACTCTGGGTGCTCAGCATCTCTAAACCTCTGATCCTTAATCGCCCCTGCTTACATGGAAATAAACATGGTTCTGATTAGGATTATACTCGACCACCAGGTGGCGCTGACAACCTTCTGACAAATGTTTTGAAAAACTTTTCAATCATTCACAAATCACTGATTAATGTCCTTGGAATAACTTAGAGTTGTTTTTAAGTAAATTTAAAAAATCTCTCCAAGATTTCGTTTTCAGAGCACATAGTATAGTCTTACACTTGAATCACCAGGGGGTGCTGACAACCCCCTATAAAATAGTTTGAAACACCCTCAAATACCTCAGAAATTGTCTTTGGGATTATTTCAAGCTGTTTTTTAGTAAAAAATGTAATAAATTTCAGAGCACATAGTATAGCCTAGTATAGTCAACCACTGGGGTACAGATATTATAGGCAATAAGTGTCATAGTTATAAACATACTTTAATGTGAATTGACTAACATTTATTTTCTTCTGTGAAGGCAGCTCAACAACTGTGAAAGGTGAATAAAACCTAACCTCAGCAGAATATGAAAGCTCATATCTGTCAACAGAATTTTGCTTTCATTTGCTTTTCACTTCTGACTTTATTTTTCCCACAGAGATCATATGACCAGTCAGCATCAGTTTAGCCTTTTCTATGATAATGCAGTTTATGTACCTGTATTAAATTGTTAGTAGAAGTTCTAACTAGAAGCATTCCTATTAAAATATCTTTCCATATTTTTCAGAACAATGCTCAAACTTAAATTTGATTATAATACAGGAATATTCAAGACTTACTTCTTCTAAAAGGAGGTATTACAACAAAGAAAAATTACACACTTATCCCTGAGGAAAGTAAATGTTTATTCAGACCAAACAGACACAAGTAAAATATGTAGTTTTTTCCACTTCAAATTAAAGACACACATAGAGTAGCTACATATCTGAAAATCAAATAACTGCAGCAGACATGTTTTCCAGTGTATTCCTGTCACAGCAGGCGTACGTTGTCGTCTCTGTAGTTGTGTGGATCTCCTTGGAACGGCAGAGACGGAGGGTGGTTGCAGATTCCCATCAGGAAGATGATGATGGTGCCGAGGGTCATCACCGGGGTAACCAGGAACAGACAGAGGCGGTCCACAGTACGGGCAATACCACTCCAGTTATCCTTCTCCTGTGAATAGTCAGCAGAGTGCATTTCCATCCAGCTTCTTTTTTTTTCATGCATAAATATCATGTTTTGTGGTTTGTTTGGAGAGGTGAAAAAGATCAATAAATCTAAATGTGAATAAGTCTAAGGACACAGATTTAGCACAAGATTGTGTGTGCATGTATGGAAAAAATGAAGAGACTGAAGTGGCAGATTAGACGGATATCAGCAACAAAATACCACCAGGTACAGCAGTGTGTAAAAGCCTTAGTCCACCTTTAGCTTTGCTGCTTGTACAGATTTGAAATAAGCATATACATATTTCTTAGTATGTTTTCTTCCAATATGACAAGAAAATTCATAACTAAATGGGTTCTACAGGCAACAGTTACAGAAAATGAGTGCAATAAATCTCATATTGTCACAGTAAAGCAGGTATATGTGGTATTATAGTACACTCAAATACACAGAATGCATTTTAAGTGAAAATGTGTAGGTTTGGGAACATTGTTCTCTTCTTATTCTGCTTTTCTTTTTTTTTTTATTTTGAGGACTAAAAGGATTACACTACAGCCAAATGCCTCCTGTTGCTCTTCTCACCTCGTTGTAGTCGTTCTTGTTACGCATGTGTTTGATGATGAAGTTGGCTCCATCTACGGCAGGTTTGATCTCTGCATACAGCTGCTCCGTCTCACCTCCATCTCCCTGTGGCTTCACCTCTAAACACAGAGTAATAAATCTGTGACAACGTCCATGGAAGCTTTCATTGGTCTAAAGTCTAGTAGTGTTTCTCAAACTGTGGGTGGGTTCCTTTGGCAGGGCGGGGAGGCTTTCCAGTGGGGCACCAAATCACTCCTGGGTGTTTTTGTTTTTTTCTCTTTAACACGCAAAAATGTTTTAGCATTCATTTTATGGATGTACAACAGTCAGATTCACTGTATTGCTACTGACTAGACCAAGAGTGTAAGTTTGGTGAATGGATTTTACTGAGATGGGTAAAAAACCAAAACATGACATTTCTGTTTTTGTAGAAGTTGAATAGTTTGCACATTATTGTTCTGAGAATATGTGCAATGTAAAATAGACTCATTGCAGCCACTGATACCGTTAAAGTATTTATATTTGTTACCATATATCTGTTTTAACTTTATTGTTATAGTTTGAACAAAATAATTGCACATTTCATATTTATATTTGGAAAAGTCTTGTTGAGTTTATTTGTATTGTTCAAGCAAAAATCTAACTTGCTTTTAATTTGCGCAATAATTTATTCAAAAAACAGAAAGAATGGTTATAATATTGATGTTTCTTTCAACAAACATTGTACTTGAACCATTGTTACAATTTTGTTGGGGAGGCGTGAATATTTCTTGTTTTAAAAGGGTCAGACAGACATGTTTGTGAACCAGTAAGTCTGCTGAGGTAAAACCAGACTGTGAATGAAACCTGAGCAGTACCTGCAGCGTGTGTGGGTCTGGCCATCAGTCCGTGTCTCACCGACTGCTTCTCAAACATCAACTCGCTGCGCGACTTGACACTGTAATACTCCTCTGCCTTGGCGATGTAGCCCACTGAGCTGGATCGCCGTGGCAACGCCCCATCCCAGTATGGCTCAGACTCTTCAGGGCGAGACATACGCAGGATACGAGGGAGACGCTCAAGGAAAAACTGGAAAAAACATGTCAATATTTAGGTGTAAAACTGTATGTGCATTTTTACATTCAAAACAGTTCAACAGTGTATAAAATGGACGTATTTACCAAAAACAAAAATCAACAACAGATATTGTTACTAAAATTATTTTGTGTGTTTCTTTCACTGACTTTCATGAGATTTACTCTTTAGGTACTGACATTTGATATCAGTTAATATTTCACAGTTTGATACTTGATAAAATCAAAACAATGTGGTGTGTGTGTGTGTGTGTGTGTGTGTGTGTGTGTGTGTGTGTGTGTGTGTGTGTGTAGACAGCCAGCCTGTGTTTTACCCTCTTGGTCCATTCAGACATGACATGTGTGCTCGGAGTCCTGAAGTGTAGGTTTAGAACGACCACACAATTTAATACCACCACCGTCACCAACACCATGATGAACATCAGATACCTGCCACACCCACACACACACACACACACACACACACACACACACTATCAGATTCTTACTTCTAAAACGACACACACTATATGGTACTGGGATAGATCAGTTAATTATTTAATTCAGATGTCTTCATAATAGCTGCATAAACTCAAACTCCAAGCACCACAGTGTCCTCTCTGAAGCTGCTTCATGTAGTTGGTTTTATGCAGGAGAGCCCATGACTGACAGGGGCCCTAGAAAATAGTAGAACATTCCAATTTTTTTCTTTTACAAAAACAATTAACCATAAAAAAAGTTTGCTTCACAAAGCACCAATAACCATTTTATTTGTTCTTCACATTAGTTTTGTTGTTGTCAAAAGAGGCTGACTAAAATCCAGTCATCCTTTGACCCCCGTCTCCCCCCTCCTTATGTTATAATATGGTTTGGTCCAGGTGTCCAGGCTCCTCGCTAATACTAGTAAACACACTGTATTTCCATTCAAAAAGACATACCATGTTATTTGTATAGCAATGAAAAAAAACTAATACTGTTATCGTTAAAAAATATTTTTTTTAAATATTAAAGATGGCACCTTTCTCATCTATCTAGCCTGTGATCATTAAATCTATTGTAAGCAGTATATTAATCCATGATTGAACATTGTTATATTTTTAGGGTTTGTGTCACTGAAGTGCTGGGGCCCAAAGTGATATTTTTCTCACAGGGCTCCAAATCCCTGACAGAACCCTGTTGTGTGTTTGTGTGTTACCCACTTGACAATCAGCGGTACAGACATGGAGGTCTCTGGGAGTCGCTGAGAGATCAGCAGCAGGAACACAGACTGAGCCAACAGCACTGAGATGGACAGCGTCATCTTCTCACCGCCTACACATGAAACAAAGTCTGGATCAGTCCAAACATCAGTGCAAATGCATGTCAGTGGTATTTCTGGTGGTTCAACCTACACTTTGATTTATATAAGCATAGTCAGTTTTAGTATTGGGCCATGTACGGAACTATTTAATGAATGACATTTTTGCTGTATGAAAATTGTGATCTCTGGAAAGTAATTAAAAACACATATTATTGTAGAGTTTTTCCCACAGAGGTGTGGTCACTTCCCCTCACATTTATTCCTGTTTTCAACTCTTCACCAAACTTTTGTGGGTCTTCATGAAAAACTCTATTTTATGAGCACTGAACTGAACATCTGTCAATTGTAACTACAGCATTACAGAAAACTAGTGGCACTCTAAGTTTTTAACAACTGTAAATATTATTTTACTGGAGTTCATCATTTTGTTTTGTCCCTAAAAATAAGTATAATAAGTCCTCTTTACACTGTACACATGTGGAGATCACAATTAAACCTGCATTCACAGTAACTTCAACCTATAATCTGTGACTTTGCAAACTTTAAGTAAAGTTGGTTTGTTAAAATGAGGCTAAAATTTGGCCCCTTACTGTTTTCTTAAGTAATGTCATTATTAGGACTCGTAAATATGTTGCATGTAAAAAGCTTGAACCAGATGAAAGCACAGTACACATGATCAGGATGGTACCAGCTCAGCCATAATTTGAGCCATGAAAAACTGTGCATTTGTTGTGCTTTCATTACAGCACACATTCATGTAATCTCAGTGTTGATAAAAGAGGTGAAATGTACTGACTGTCTGCAGGCAGGTAGTAAACGAGCGAGGCAAGGAAGGAGATGAGCACACAGGGGATGATGATGTTGACGATGTAGAACAGTGGTTTGCGTTTGATGATGAGGTAGAAGGTGATGTCCTGGTGCTTGTTGCTCTCCATGGGAATGTGTTTGTAGGTGTTTCTCTTGGCCGGCCGGTGGATCACCTCCCACTCACCGTTCTCTGCAGACAGATACAGGGTTGAACACAGGAAGTTAATGGCAGAAATACATGTGCAGAATACAGCTGTGCAGTGACACAAACTGAGCCAGTCTTCAAAACTTATATACAATGCTTATAATTGTTATAACTGTTGTCTCTCCACCCCCCAAAGGGGAGACAAAGGGTATCGTTTTTGGTTCGGTTTGTTTCTTTGTTAACACTCTGGCAGCAAAACTACTGGTTGAATTCATACCAAATTTGGTTTATAGATTGCCAGTGACCCAGAATAGATTTCATTGCATTTTGGGAACAGTAGGCCAGAGTTCAAATTTTTTATGAATTTTTAAAATCTTTTTTTCCCCCATTTACTTATAATGGGCACAATTTCAAATGTCTGTAGCAGCAAAACTATCAGTTGAATTCATACCAAATTTGGTTTGTAGATTGCCAGTGACCCAGAATAGATGTGATTACATTTTGGGAAAAGTAGGTCAAAGTTCAAATTTATTATGAATTTCTAAAATATTTTTTGGGTGACATTTCAAATGTCTATAAAAACTTCAATTTTGTTTCAATTTACTTCAAATTTGGCACATACATAGAGGTAATTGATATGCTGACATCACCACATGCATAGACATGATGACATCAGCTGGATCCATGCCAAAAAAAGCTACAATATGTGTGAGGGGCAGGGTTTGTTGTGGCACCACTTGTTACCTCCGCCAAGGAGGTTATGTTTTTGCCAGGGTTTGTTTATTTGTTTGTCTGTCCGTTAGTGTGCAACATAACTCAAAAAGTTATGGACAGATTTGGATGAAATTTTCAGGGTTTGTTGGAAATGGGATAAGGAAGAAATGATTAAATTTTGGTGGTGATCGGGGGTGGGGGGGCCTACGGGGGGGGGCCACTGATCAGCCTTGGCGGAGGTCTGCGCTCTCCGAGTGCTTCTAGTTATAACTGTGTCCTTCAGAAACACGTGGAAAGGAATCTAGAAAAAATAAAGCAGCTGTGGAAATCATCTTTACCACTGTCCTATATATAACAAGTCGTTGCTCTCATAGTGGTTGGCATTTATTTATAAATCTTTCCTTGCTTGTTTCCTCTTTAGGCATATAAATCCTTTCTTTTTGGGCTGTATATATTAGTCATGTAAAACTGGGGTAGGACAATATAAGACTTCTTCCTACTCCATTTCAGACATAAAGTGTTGTTGAAGAGCCACAGTGAGGTAGTTGTACATTGTGTGACTTTTTTTTTCTGTCTGTTTTTTGGTTGGCTAATTGCCTTCGACATGCTGGAGTGTTCTGTTGGGTTTGTGGTTGCTTTTTGCCTTTTGTTCACTTTTGTGCCTGCATATGTTCAAAATAAAGTTTATCATTAAAAGACACTAAGGAAGACCAAGAAAAACTTATATGAGAAAATTACTATAAAAATTGTCGTGAATCCCTCATTTATGACAATTGTTTATAATAAATCTGTTTGTTTGTGTTGTTTCTGGTATTGGAAACTCACCGGTCCATCCTGCAGGGTCAATGATAATATACTCCACTGTCCATTTGCTGGTCTCATCCATGTCTTCTTTTAGGAGCATCCTGATCTCTTTAGCATTGTAGGTCAGAGAGCTGCAGAGTCAGTGAGTAAAGGAAGTACTTTTACTGAACTCATTGTTTGTATGAGAGCTGTTTTCTGTGATTTCACAATTGCACATCAAGCCTTGATATATTCCAAGATTAAATCCTTAGATGAGTAAATTTGGACATATAAGAAGCAGTTCAGCAAGACATTTTTAAGTTGTTGATTTCACCTTATTTATCTTGCCCTGTATCAGAAATGCCCAACTATGTTTCACACAAATTACTGCCTTTTTCTCTGGTTGTTGTCTTACGTGAATTTGAGGGTGCAGTTCTGCCAGTCGAAGGGGAAATAGTTGACGTTGATGGAGCAAGAAGAGCGGAAAATGGCAGGAGGTAACCAGTAGCAAAAACCATTAGAATCCACCAGAACATTGCAGTAGTAGGCCACCTGGAACTGGGCGTCGTTACTGAGGGAGGACAAAATATAATAAAACAAATGAACATTTATGCACTGCTTTATCTCCTAAAATAAAGGACAGAAACAACCTGCAAACAACTTGCAATCAACCAAAATGTGTTGGAAGCTCTGGCAAGATGTCAGGTTGATATGACATTGAAGTCTAATGATATGAACCCTTTTAAGACTGCCATTACAACAGGCTAGCTAGGTGTCTGCATGTTTTCTTTACAATAAAAGTGTCATAAAATGTCTTTTTTGCCAATTCTTTTGCACTATTATTTTCGGGAAGAACTTAACTTTCAATATTATTACAAACTAGAAGCAATCGGAGAGCGCAGACCTCCGCCAGGCTGATCAGTGCCCCCCCCCCCCCGATCACCACCAAAATTTAATCATTTCTTCCTCATCCCATTTCCAACAAACCCCTGAAAATTCATCCAAATCTGTCCATAAGTTTTTGAGTTATGCTGCACACTAACGATCAGTGGCCCCCCCCGTGGGCCCCCCCACCCCCGATCACCACCAAAATTTAATCATTTCTTCCTTATCCCATTTCCAACAAACCCTGAAAATTTCATCCAAATCTGTCCCTAACTTTTTGAGTTATGTTGCACACTAACGATCAGTGCCCCCCCCCCCCCCCCCCCCCCCCCGTGGGCCCCCCCACCCCCGATCACCACCAAAATTTAATAATTTCTTCCTCATCCCATTTCCAACAAACCCTGAAAATTTCATCCAAATCTGTCCATAACTTTTTGAGTTATGTTGCACACTAACGGACAAACAAACAAACAAACAAACAAACAAACAAACCCTGGCAAAAACATAACCTCCTTGGCAGAGGTAATAATAAATGCTTAAAACAGTGTGCTTTAGTAAAAATTAAGAAGTAAGAAAAAATTTGACTTGAAGTTTTTAGCACATTTATTATCAGAAACTAAATCTCCATTACAAAACTTTTGGAGAGTGCAAAAAATAAACTTTGAACTATTTTACATGTGCTCAAACGTACTTTTTGGTTTAGAATATTCAATATTCATATTATGGCTCCATATATTTTGTTATTTCCAGGTGTTTTTTTTAGCTCATTTCTACTTGTAATAGAGTCACACATTGCTGCCGTAAAGTGTTACATAGTGTTGGAAAGCTCAGGATCTCAGCTTTCCAATGCTGTTTAAATTTTGTGGCACAAACGGTTCAGGAGTTACAGTAATTTGAATACTGTAAAGTGCAAAATGCAGTGCTGGAGAGATTGCTGTTGTTAAAGGGTTAAGGGAGTTGCCAACATCCAAATATTAAAATTCCAATGACTAATGAGTTGGACTAACAACATATACAGATACCGATATAGATACAGATACTGACACTGATACAGATACTGATATAGATGTACTGTATTGATCCCCAGGGGTAAATTAACTTCTTTCATCAGCACAATAAGAAACACAACCAAACAAAAAACAGAACTAGAAGCACTCGGAGAGCGCAGACCTCCGCCAAGGCTGATCAGTGGCCCCCCCCCACCCCCGATCACCACCAAAATTTAATCATTTCTTCCTTATCCCATTTCCAACAAACCCTGAAAATTTCATCCAAATCTGTCCATAACTTTTTGAGTTATGTTGCACACTAAAGGACAGACAAACAAACAAACAAACAAACAAACAAACCCTGGCAAAAACATAACCTCCTTGGCGGAGGTAATTAATGAACAAGCAATCATTCTACTATTTTACTGGTCTGACCCACTTGAGATCAAATGGGGCTGAATGTGACCCCTGAACTAAAATGAGTTTGACACCCCTGGTCTATATTTTTGGTATGTGTTGCAGTCTTATGTTCAGAAACATGAGTCTTTAGAGCAACATAGAGGTTAACCAGTGCCTAGGATTCACCGATGCATCCTTGAAATTTCTCCAAAGGAAGGACTCAGTCTTTAACCCATAAAGACCCATTGTTACTTTTGTGGCAGTTCCAAAGTATTTTTTGCTCTATATTTAACTTTTCTTTAGTGATTTATCACAATTTCTAATGGCACTATCCTCTGTATTTTGTGTTTTTTCAGTGAACATCTAGTAATTTTCCTATATTTAATTTATTGATCGTCTCGATCTTCATTCAAGCTCAGATTAAAGTTGAGGGTTATTACATCAGAAACAGAGAAAACTCCAGAAAAAGTTACTTTTTCTGCAAAATGTATCATTAACTGAATATAAGGCAAGTGTTTCCATTCATTGTCATTTATCAGACAACTCAGGTTTTACTGGTGAATAAATGTTGTAGAAGATGACGATGTTTCTATGTTTACTACGGAGCCTCTGAACGTCCAAATGGGTCATATCTGATGACCATGAAAAGATGAAAAGCTGTATTTTATACCAATTATTTGCATGGATTGATAGAATTAGCGGTTCAGAAGTTATTAAACATTTTAGATCAGTAGATGGTTTGGGTTGTCGGTGGCTGCTTGGGTCTTTATAGGTTAAATGGATCCTGGACTTTGAAAGACAACTCAAAATCTGGCAAAGCCTTATGTAAATGAATCCTTCAGAGTTCCTCTCTTGAGATTGAGAAAAGGTTTCCTGTAAACTAAGATGACTGAAGAGTCAGCGATTACATCAGAGAGGCTTCATCCACTTTACATAAACAGGCTGAGCTGTGGTGAAACGATGATGATTAGTGAAATTCATTGGAGAAATTGCTGTAATTTGACACAGTAAGTTCCTGAAGAGTCCACAGAGATTCTTTGACTGTGCAGTAATGCACTGTAACATTCTGCAGGAATTCTTAGATGGAGTGAAATCACTATGTTTATCCCATAAAGACCCAGAGCTACTTTTGTGATAATTACCTCCGCCAAGGAGGTTATGTTTTTGCCAGGGTTTGTTTGTTTGTTTGTTTGTCTGTTTGTTTGTTTGTCTGTCCGTTAGTGTGCAACATAACTCAAAAAGTTATGGACTGATTTGGATGAAATTTTCAGGGTTTATTGGAAATGGGATAAGGAAGAAATGATTAAATTTTGGTGGTGATTGGGGGTGGGGGGGCCCACGGGGGGGGGGCACTGATCAGCCTTGGCGGAGGTCTGCGCTCTCCGAGTGCTTCTAGTTACAAAAATAGGACCAATGGCCCTGTAGCTTAGCGGCCAAATTAAAAGCTTTGGGAAATGTATCCAGATACCTTTTATTATCACCCAGTTATGTGTATTTATTCTATTACAGAAATAGCCCATGTTTTGGTCATATTCCAATCAGATCTGTAAAAAATGTAAATTCCAACTTGATATCATTGATACTTACTGATTTATTGTATGGATCCACTTCCTATCTCTTATAATGGGAAAATTTGTTAAAGTGGCACCAAATCCAGAATCAGATCCGGATCAAAATAATTTCAATACCTTGAGTTGACATCATCATACAGAAGCTGTATACCAAGTTTGAAGTCAATCAGAACTGTAGTTTCAGAGAAGAAGACGATTGAAATTTTTTCCCCATAAGAGCCCATGTTAAATTTTCCATAAGTTCCTGGATCCAGAAGAAGATCCTGATCAGCATGTGACCATTATGTTTTGGTCATCTCCCCATCAGGGCTGTACTGCAGAAATTTACGCTTGATATCATTTATATTTACTGAGTTATTGCATCGATCCACTTCCTGTCTCTTATAATGGGGAAATTTTTCAAAGTCGCACCAAATCCAGAATCAGATCCAGATCCAATAATTTCACTAATTTTTGTTGACATCATCATAAAGAAGCTGTATACCAAGTTTGAAGTCAATCGGAATTGTAGTTTCGGAGAAGAAGACGATTGAAAGTTTTGTAACGGACGACAGACACCGCCACATGACGACAATAGCTTACAGCCTCTCGGCTGGTAAACTAAAAATGAATATGTCTCTCTATTTAGCCTTTCTTAAGTGATTTATCACCAATTATTATAATATTATCCTCTGCATTTTGCATTATTCAAGTGAAAATCGGGTATTTTCTATATTTAATTTACTTAGGATGTAGATGTTCATTAAAGCTCAGATTAAAGTTGAGGATTATTATATTAGAAACAGAGAAAACTGAAGAAAATGTGACCTACGCAATAAAATATATCATTAACTTAACATAATTCAAGCATCTCCATCCACTGTCATTGATCCAACTCCATGGGTTTTACTGGTGAATCAGTGTTGAACATGATGATGTTTCCACAGTAACTACAGAGTCTCTGAAAGTCCAAATGGGTCATATCTGATGATCATGAAAAGATGAAAAACTGTATTTTACACCAATTATTTACATGTATTGTTAGGATTAGTGGATCAACAGGTATTAAACAGTTAAGATTGGCAGATGATGTTGGTCACCAGTGGCTGTTTGGGTCTTTATGGGTTATGACAGACATCACAGGTTGAAAAGCTTGAGTATGTGTAAATAAATAAATAAATAAAGTCTGTTCAGTCTCACTTGTTTTCCAGAACTATCTCAGGCAGCCACACCATACTGGATGGCAGGCGAAGCATCTCGATGCCGTCGAACTCTGTGACGTTCCAGGACAGGCGGTAGTCAGTCCACGACTACAACAAACACAATAAAACACAAATCACAAAACAACAACAAACTGAGGAGAATCTTTGTGTGAATGTTTTATAATTACTTACATGATCTATCCACACATTTGTCAGCAGTGTCTCATCAACTTCTTTCTAGAAGGAGAAGAAATGAATTAGAAATAGTGCCTTTATTCTGATCTAATTTTTCAGTCCTGTAATGTTGTAATTTTAGATGCATCCACACATCTGTCTGTAAATCAGTCCTCATTAAAAATCTATTTATTTTCTCTGCTATTTCAAGTCCGATCGATGTGGAACTTTGCAGGTATGTTGTTATACAAGATGAAATTGATTGATTGGTGAAATTTTCAGGTTTGCTCTCCGAGTCCCTCTCTACATCTTTATTTATTTCACTGATTGTGTAGATATTCCAAAGAACTCATACTAAATTCAGAGATTATTACATCATATCTCAAAAAATTGAAGAAAAACTGACTTTTTCCGCAAAATATTTCATTCACTGAACATAAAAACAAGCATCTATAACCAGTCATTTATAAAACTACATGGGTTTTGTGAATGACGGTGTTTCCACGTTCACTACACTGAATGTCCAAATGGGCCATATTTGATGACCATGAAAAGCTGAGAAACTGAATTTTACCTGAACTATTTACATTATTTACAAGATCAGTGGTTCATAATTTATTAAACAATTTACAATAGTTGCTATTTAGGTCTTTAAGGGTTAATATTTTATATTTCAGTCATTTAAAGGCTAGTATTTATTTTTTATTATTAGCATCTTATAGACGTGGTTGCAAAGTTTTAGAATCATTAATAGTGAATGCTTTAAAACTATTTGATGTAGACTCACATATTTTCATCTACTTTCTCATGTTTCTATAAATCTTCAGTAACTAAGACACACAGATAACCTGTTTTGTTCCTGATGACGCACCTGGTGAAAAAAAGGTCAAATAAAGATGAATTTATACCAGAGAGATGAGGTTGGATAAGGTGAGGGCCAGGTAGACGTCCACGGCATCCTGCTGCCTCTGAGCAGGACGCAGCTCTTTGTTGTAGCCTCGCTCTTTGAACAGGTAGTTGATCAGACGCTCCTCCTCATTCCTGCACCAGCACTCTGACACCAAACACAGAAAATAGGAACCAAAATGCATATTAGTGACACTCTTTTCCTAGTATTTCTTATTGCTACGTATGACTGGAGGACTGTATATTCCCTCGGGGCAGCCATGGCTCAGATGGTAGAGCGGGTCATCCAATAACTGAAGGGCTGGAGGTTCAAATCCCGCTCTGTCCATGTGCTGTTGTGTCCTTGGGCAAGACACTTCACCCTCCTTGCCTCCAGTGCTGCTACTCACCCTGGTGTATGAATGCGTATGAATGTTTGGTGGTGGTCAGAAGGGCCATAGGCGCAAACTGGTAGCCACGCTTCTGTCAGTCTGCCCCAGGGCAGCTGTGGCTACTAATGTAGTTGACCACCACCAGAGGGAGAATGTAAGAGTGAATGAATAATGGATCCTCTGTACACGCTTTGAGCATGCGTTCATAGAAAAGTGCTATATAAATCTAATCCATTATTATTATTATTCATTTTAATACAGATTTAGCAAAATTATTTTATTATTTTCTTTTATTGTCTTATGCATCCTGTATTATCGTCTAATTATATATTGTCTAATATTCAGATTTTTTAGTGTTTTATTTTCCTCTGGATGTTACTATTATTTATATAAAACACATCTTTTTTTGTTGTCTTCAGGGCTTGTCAGCACAACACTTTAACCTTTCCTTAATAATTTATCACCATTTATTCTCATATTATCCTCTTTTTTTTAATTTTTCACTGAAAATCAGCTGTTTTAATATATTTCATTTAGTTTTTTTTTCTTCATAAAAGCTAATCAATTCAAAAGGAAAAACAAAGGAAAGTCATTTATCAAAAGTCAGGTGTTTTTTCACTAAAATGCTGAGAAACTGTATTTTACTTTTCAAAGTATTTATAATATTAGTGGTTCAAAAGTTATTGAATATTTTAGACCAGTAGATGCTTTCAGTCACTAGTGACTGTTTAGATCTTCAAGAGTTAAAGACCCAGAAATGTTTTTGTGGTGATTTCCAACTGAATTTTTCTCTAAATTTAACCTTTCCTAAGTGATTTATTGTAATTTATTATAATTATTCTATTTAATCAAACTCAGGTGTTTTTTCTATATTTAATTTAATAGTCATGAAGATGATAATAAAGGTCCAGAGTTAATTTAAAGGTTATTAAACTGGAAAAAAAAAAAAAAAAAACTAAGAGAAAGTGACTTTTTGACACAATATATCATTAACTGAACATAAAGACAAGCATCTACAACCACTGTCATACTAGGTGGGTTTTACCGCTGAATCAGTGTCGCAGATAATGACAGAGTTTCTATGTTCACTAAAGAGCTTCTAAACTTCCAAAAGGGTCATACTGTATCTGATGATGACGAAAAGCAGAATAACTGCATCTTACCTGAATTATTTACATGTTTTCATAGGAATAGTGGTTCAAAGTTATTAAATGTTTTAGATCAGTAAATGCTTTAGGGTCACTAATGACTTTTAGGTCTTTGAGAGGTAAATGTCGAGGTTTTGTTAATTTACTCATGCATACTCGAATGCTGAAAAAATGATCTTGGATATTCTACCTTTAGATTTCTGCAATATTTTGATGCTTGACAAGTTTGACTTTATTGATCCCACCATTGGGAAATTTCCCAATGGACACTTCTCTTATTTTTCAGTGATTTGGGTTAAAGTTCAGGCTGAAAAAAAATGTGGTTTGACAAAGAACAGAAGGGTGAGCTACTGCTGAAGACCCTGCAACAGGATCTAAAGTCCAAAATGAGTCACTGAGGTTAAAATTTATGCTCAATATCAGCTCATTTAACTGAATACAGAAACATAACGAAGCCCAAGGTGACATGTTGAATACACTCTGACACTGGTGATATAAATATAGTGTAAATACAGTAAAGCATACGCTGATACAAACAGCTCCTGAATGTGAGTGAATACTTTCATGCCGGTCATATTTCAGTGAATCATGGCAGCTGTTCTCATCAGTGTTTCAGCTGCTCCTCCAACATTTCACTGATACCACGCAACCATGTTTGTTTTTATTTGCCATTGGACATGTATTAGCATTTTACAAACTGAAGCCCAGTCAAAAAACACTGTATGCTTCATTTCATTCATTTTTTAAATTCCTATTTAAAGATTTTTGACAATACATATTTATTTCTAAGCAGGACGGACACATAGAGTTAGAGTTGTTAGATGTTTAACCTCAAGGAAGAGTTTTAGTGATTGGATAGAGGGATATTCAACACAGTGAGGTCAAAACTGCACTAAAATCTTGCACCAAATACAAAGTGAGACAGTATTTCAGCTTCTTTAACAGTGGGATGACAGCATAGGCCACATATTAGTCCATTTGTAAACAGGTCAGGTTAGATTTCCAAAAACTCACCAGATGAGAGCAGTATGAGCAGGAAGACGACGTAGAGTGCTACACGCTGACGCTCCATGTCTGAAGGGTTGGTGAAGAGTCAGGACTCCTTTTACCCAGCGACCTTCTGCCAAACAGCTGAGTGACAGGCAGCAGCTGCAGAAACACTGAGGAGAAAATAGAAAAGGGATAGAGCTGCTGCACGGGAAACAGAGGAGGAAGAGGAGGAGGGGGGAGAAAATACTCTGAATTTTACAGCATTGTTGTTTTACAGAAATGAACCAAGGCTCAGAGACAAAACAGCTCATATGTTGAATAAAATCAGAGTTATGAAAAGAACAGAAACAATTAATGGATTAGTTGTCAAATATTTTCATAAACAATTCTTTTTTTTTTTTTATTACAGCCTCTTTGATTTGACTTTCTGGATTTCCTCCTTTATTGTAAGAATAAACAGTATCTTTGGGTTTGAGGACCTCATAGTGTGTAAATGTGTGACTTAAATAAGCAAATGAGAGAAAACAAATGATGCCGAGTCACAACTGCATTTTTAAAACATACAATTTAATCAGAAACTATAACATAAACACACAAAGACAAATGACACATAAACTTTAAAAATATCAATACATTTCATTAAAAGTGTTTTATTATATTTAAAAAGTTAATGTGAGATTAAAGTCTTGAATTCTTTGAAGACATTTTTAAAGTCTATTCCTCTGTGTTTGCTCTTCACATCGACAGGTTGACGTCGCTCTTCATCTTCCCGCTGCTCAGGCTGTGAATCATGGCGATCATGGCCGAGTGTTTGTTCAGTTCATCCTCCTTCTGCTTCAGCTTTGTCTCCAACTGGCTCTTCTGCAGCTCCAGAGAAGACGCCTAGAGAGAGAAAAAAACAAACAAAACACATCAACATTCACTATTCAAGCTTCAAATTAGAATATGAGCTTTAACCCCGTCCTGTTTAATGAGTAGAGATATAAAAGTATTTCCTTCTTTACCTTGATGCTGGCGTCTTTCCTTGCCTGCTCCGTTTTGCTCAGCTCTTTCCTTAGAACATCCACCGTCTCCTCCAGTTCTCTCTTCTCTCCATCTTTTTCTTTCAACTTTTCCATCTCTGCTTGTAACTTAGCGTTCAGACCTGACAAAACACCAGGAAGCGACATTTAAAGCACAAACAATTTTGTCTGTTTTTAATCAATTATTTAGATCATACCAGGTTAGAAAATAGCAAAAAACGTCAAAGGAGTGGAGCTTAATAATTATATATATATATAAATAAAATTATATAATTAATAATTTTTCTAGTCTTATCAGAGGAATAGGATAGTTCAACACAATATTTAGCAATTAATATTTTAATAAATGAATTAATGTTTCGGATAAAGCGGGTTCAGAAATAAATGAATGAATGAATGTTTCCTTTTGAATATATAAAAACATAATAAAACCACCAACAAAAGCAAACACCCAAAGCAAATTATCAACGTAAGACAACAAAAAAAAGTATACCATTATACAAAAAAAAAGTACTTAGATACAATTTTAGTGTTATTAAAACATCTAAAGAGGAGTGGGAAGAAGTCAGCATTTATTTCATTCCACCCCTTCCCCACAGTCTTAATCATAACATAATTCTGAACAAAACTGTATTCTTCTATTGTCTTTATAGCTGCTTAATTCAACATTTTCAGTAGTATGACGGGATGATGGGTTAATGATATTTTAAACAGTTTTTAACACTGAAATTTACTTTTAAATATTCTGTTCTCAAACTAACACACTCTACATATCTTTGAATAGTCATAACTCATTATTCAGACATTTAAATTATCTTGAATTGACTTTTCAGTGTTACAGTTAACATTTGCACTTTTCTTATTTATTTTTAACCTTTTAACGTTCTGACCTCTGAAGGTGATTAATTTTATTTTAAAACTAGACTTTCCTTAATATTTTCTCATAACTATGAGATTTTTTTTTAAATTACAGGATAATGCATATAATTTTTTTTTTTTGCTGAGGGGGGGGTGTACAACACATTTTCTAGTCTCTTGTGAAACCATATACAGTACAGGCCAAAAGTTTGGACACACCTTCTCATTCTTCGCATTTTCTTTATTTTCATGACTATTTACATTGTAGATTCTCACTGAAGGCATCAAAACTATGAATGAACACATGTGGAATTATGTACTTAACAAAAGAGTGTGAAATAACTGAAAACATATCTTATATTCTAGTCTCTTCAAAGTAGCCACCCTTAGCTCTGATGACTGCTTTGCACACTCTTGCCATTCTCTTGATGAGCATCAAGAGGTAGTCACCTGAAATGGTTTCCCAACAGTCTTGAAGAAGTTCCCAGAGATGCTTAGCACTTTTTGGTCCTTTTGCCTTCACTCTGCGGTCCAGCTCACCCCAAACCATCTCGATTGGGTTCAGGTCCGGTGACTGTGGAGGCCAGGTCATCTGGCGCAGCACTCCATCACTCTCCTTCTTGGTCAAATATCCCTCACTCAGCCTGGAGGTGTGTTTGAGGTCATTGTCCTGTTGAAACATAAATGATGGTCCAACTAAACGCAAACCGGATGGAATGGCATGTCACTTCAGGATGCTGTGGTAGCCATGCTGATTCAGGTTGCTTTCAATCTTGAATAAATCCCCAACAGCGTCACCAGCAAAGCACCCCCACACCATCACACCTCCCCCTCCATGCTTCACAGTGGGAACCAGGCATGTAGCATCCATCCGTTCACCTTTTCTGCGTTGCACAAAGACACGGCGGTTGGATCCAAAGATCTGAAATTTGGACTCATCAGACCAAAGCACAGATTTCCACTGGTCTAATGTCCATTCCTTGGGTTTCTTGGCCCAAATAAATCTCTTCTGTTTGTTGCCTCTCCTTAGCAGTGGTTTCCTAGCAGCTATTTGACCATGAAGGCCTGATTCACGCAGTCTCCTCTTAACAGTTGTTGTAGAGATGTGTCTGCTGCTAGAGCTCTGTGTGGTATTCATCTGGTCTCTAATCTGAGCTGCTGTTAATTTGCGATTTCTGAGGCTGGTGACTCAGATGAACTTATCTTCAGCATCAGAGGTGACTCTTGGTCTTCCTTTCCTGGGGCGGTCCTCATGTGAGCCAGTTTCGTTGGAGCTCTTGATGGTTTTTGCGACTGCACTTGGGGACACATTCAAAGTTTTTGAAATTTTCTAGACTGACTGACCTTCATTTCTTAAAGTAATGATGGCCACTCGTTTCTCTTTACTTAGCTGATTGGTTCTCGCCATAATATGTATTCTAACAGTTGTCCAATAGGGCTGTCAGCTGTGCATCAACCTGACTTCTGCACAACACAACTGATGGTCCCAACCCCATCAATAAGGCAAGAAATTCCACTAAGTAACCCTGACAAGGCACACCTATGAAGTGAAAACCATTTCAGGTGACTACCTCTTGATGCTCATCAAGAGAATGCCAAGGGTGTGCAAGGCAGTCATCAGAGCTAAGGGTGGCTACTTTGAAGAAACTAGAATATAAGAGATGTTTTCAGTTATTTCACACTTTTTGTTAAGTACATAATTCCACATGTGTTCATTCATAGTTTTGATGCCTTCAGTGAGAATCTACAATGTAAATAGTCATGAAAATAAAGAAAATGCGAAGAATGAGAAGGTGTGTCCAAACTTTTGGCCTGTACTGTACTCACATACTGTGCTATTCTTTACATGACCACCAGATGGCGCCAAAGTTGCTTAAATAAAGGCCAAGTAAACAAAAGCTGACGTTTGACAGACCTTTTATGTCACTGTCCTTCTGCTGCAGATCTGAACGGAGGGATCTGATCTCCTCCTCTCTCTCTTGTAATACTGACAGCGTCCTAACAGAGAGATGAGGAAAATATTTAGGTGAAGGGTTTGTGCACCACAAGAGAAGAGCAAAATAAATAAGCAAGTATGTGCATGTCAGTTACTGGTCGTGCTGAAGCTGCAGAGCCTCGTGGTTTTTCCTCAGAGTGTCATTTGTTTGGTGAGGGATATGTGTGTCATCTGAAGCTCCTTCAACAGACGCTCACTTTCATTAAACCTACAAGAGCAGAAAAAATTGTTAAACTCTTGAATCAGCTGTTACAAAACTCTTATATTCATGACAACCTGCTATACCTGGTGTTTTAAAGCCCTGACATAATGATCCAAGACTAAATGCTTTGATGAAATTTGTTTAAGTTTTTACATTTAAAATAAAGAAAATCCTGGTAAAAAAACTTGTTCAGTTGGTTTCAAGCTTTCATTGTCTCATTTTTCTTCGGTGGCCATTAAATTAAAATACTGTAAACTCTACCATCACCAGAAATTCCACAACTGTAAATAAAAAAAGGTGAACTTAAAAGATACAAGAAAAATCATCTTATATTTTGTCACGACAAGAATCTTAAAAATTCTGACCAGATTGTTTTCTGACCTGTTGAGCAGTGCGTTGTAGGCTCCTTTGAGCGCCTGGTGTTCCTCAGAGTCCTTCTGCAGCCGTGTGTTGTGCTGCAGCAGCTCCTCCATATCGGCCTTGGAGCGCTCCACCTCCAGCACCTGATTACCCAGCTCACCCTGCAGGTCCTCACGCCGACACTCCGCCTCCTTCAGCAGACAGCCCAGCTTACGAGCCTGCAGACAAAAACGCAGTGAAAGAGAAATGGAAATAAATAATAAATGTTAATCAGTCATTAAAGGGGCTGGGTATCATTTCTATTGGTACTGATTGAATTCCTTCGATTCGGTCAAAAAAAAAAAAAGTCTTTTGACAATTTCAAAACATAAGTAAAACTAATCAGTATCGTACGCATGGTATTTAAACATTTTTATTAGAGATAAGTTAAGAGACATCCTCAAATGGTGACATTTTAGATTGATTTTTATTTTATGAGTGGAAAAATGGCAGAGTGCTGACACATTTTTTTTTACAAAATAAAACTGCACTGATAGTAAAAAAAAAATGAATGGAAAGATAAAACTAAATCTTTGTGCCACAACATGTATGTCATTTTCTTTTTGTTGAAATGGAAAATCAGTATCATTTAGGAATTGGTATCAACACCAAGGTATTAATTAGTATTGGTATCAAATGTTTCTTCATCAGTACTCTCCACTACACACTGCATATACAAACAGCTTCCAAATAAAGATAGAAAAAATGAAACACTCATGGTTGTTCTAGACAAAAGAAATAACTGAAATTTCATTGTAAATGTCCAACAAAAAAATTTCACCAGGCTTTGACTTGCTCATCATCTTCTCTCAGAGCTGTTTATTTATAATGAATGAATTTCAGATATAAACAAAAGCATAGTTTACAGTTCACAGAGGAAACTTAATTCCAGCCTCCTCATATTTGAAGATGTTACCTCAGCCTCAGCCTGAGCTCGCTGGAAGCGATACTGAGCGATAAGACGGTCAGCCTGAGAAAGAGCCAGAGCCTTGGCTTCCAACAGGTCCTGCAGTCGACTCTCCTTAGACTGAAAGAGACGTAAAGAGGGACAGGACAGTTCGAAAAAAAGCAAATTCAACCTTTAATGTACTACGTGGTAGACAACAAAATGAAGAGGTAAGAAATAACTGTACTCACTGCAAACGCTGAGAGCTTCTGTTCATAGACATCAATGATCTCAGACACACGTGAGTCCTTAGTTTGCTCCTGCAGCTACAAAATGAAAGGTTTTACTCACAAATACGATAGAAACACCTGAAATCACAGTCACTGTCAGAGTTACAGTTTTTCTGTAGGAATCTGTTGCAATCTGGCACATCTTATGGTTGTTTGCTTCTTCTATTATAACTTTATTTCTGTTTTAGTGTAGATAACTTAGCCTCAGCTGGACTTTTCTGTTTAATACTTTGTTTATATTGCTACTGGCCTAATTACAAATTTAGTGAAAGGGGTTAAATGTCTGTTAAATGAAACACACACATTGTGTACCTCCAGTCCATTCTGTATTTTCTCTACCAGACTGTGAACGCTCCGGCTGGAACCAGTGGAAGACTCCAACACGCTGATGTTTGTTCGAGGGGGCGGGACATCCTGCACAGCTACTCGTTTGACTGACAGCTCAGCCTCCCTCTGGCGATAGGCATTGTTGGCAGCAATACTTTCACCCAGACTTAAAAATAATAATAATGATAATAAAATAAATGAATGCACTGACCAAAATAACAGAGACATAAAAACTATTACCTACTAACAGAAAACATTTTACTATCAATTGCAACCATTCGTGCTAAGTTATATAGATTTGTTTGATAAACCAACATAATATTTGCTTGGAATAAAGTCAAGTTTAATTAGAAATTTTATCTTAATCTATGTCTGAGCAGCCAGTATGTTTAGTTTGTCATCTTTGTACTTTGTTTAAGGCTGAAAAAACAAAGCAAAACAAGTGAACAGAGGCTACAACAGCAAAAATATACTAATAAACCATTAACCCCACATTTGAACTAATACTTTAAAACCACAAACATTGTTGAATTACATAGTTCATCTGAAAATGAAGTAATTTTAAGATACATTAATAAATAATTGTGTTCCTAATTCACCGCTGTCATTATGATTGGGGGCTCTCAAAAACTACTTTCTCAATGAAAACCATCATTATCTACATATACATATTTCTCTGAGTGTGGATATGTATTTTTGTGCATTATAACACATGACTGTAAAGACATGCAAATCATCATTAATCATAGCAAATCTACTTTAAAATATCCAATATCAGAAAATGAAAATCAGAAAAAAAATTATTTTTTTCATTTTTACACAGAAAAGGATATTGTAGTGTGTTTAGGAAATCTGGTTTAATTCTTTAGTTACGATTATTATTATTATTATTTTTTATGTTGCTGGTTGTAGCTTCTCGCATGTGAGAATTTGATGCTTTTGTTTAAGCAGAAGAAAATATCTAAATGTTTTAAAATCTGGTTCTGATTTTAATGAAAAGAATCATTAGTTGCAGGTGATGAGAAGTTGTCAGGTAATGAAACTCTAGTTGACTTTATCATCATGATTTCTGCATAGGATGAGAAGACTCAGCAGAACTACTAAACCTGCAGCTGTTTAGGTTTGCGTCATTCCCAAAGACTAACTCACACTAGGGCGGGAAAATCTGGAAGGGGCGTGGCTTCAAACAGCAGAGAGAGTCCGGTCTGCACACGCTCTCTGTGATGGGACGTCAGGGCCTGAGAGAGGGGACTCACTATCCTCTGATCCTGTTAGAAAGACAATAAGAGGTCACAGAAAAGTAACACATGCAGCTGAGTAAGAAGCACATGTGGGTGTGTTTTTACCTGTAACATCCTGTAGAAGCTGGTCTCCATGTCCTCCACCTGCTGTCTCAGTTTACTCATTAACTCTAGAGTCTTCAGCAGAGCCTCAGAGCACACCTGACTGAAGCATAGACACAAAGGCCAATATAGGATCATTCAGTCCTCTAAATATGATTGATAATGCAAAATGTCCCGTAAAGTGGCATAATTTGACCATTTTGTATGTTTAGTGTCACCAAGTAGAATTTCCCATTTTAACCCATAAAGACCCATGTCTTGTCAAAAAATGATTAGAATATTTGTAATGAATGAAAACAGTGGAAAGAGAACTTAAACCATGCTGTTGATCATTAACCAATCACCAGTCTGGTCAGAAATGTGAGGATGAGCTGCCACTCACCTGAGACTGTTGTCTAAACCTGGAGATGGGCAGGTGAGGGGGCTGTTGTTATGACAACAGGAAAGGAGGGATTCAGCCTGTGAGAGGCAGAGCTGAGCGCTCACCTGCCCAGACACCAAACATCTGGTGGAGTCCTCAGTGCACAGGAGTGGCAGAGTTAAGGCTTCAAACACAGAAATAAACAACCTCTGCAGTCTGTCAGTGATGAAGGGTAGGTTTTCTCCAGTTTTTAAGAAATTATATTTAACACACCAAAGAACTTAAGACCATCAAGGATCTTGATGATGTTGGTAACACATAGAAAAGCTTGTCAGACATTGTTTTCATCAGTTTTAGACTTTTTTATGAACCTAAGACATGTTGTAAAGGATATTTAGCAGCAGACTGGTGACATGTGTGATGTGGTAACAGTGTTTTCTTATGTGAGCGTCTCCTTGTGCAGGATCGAGACCCTTCAACAGGCCTAACAGGACTGGAAGCAACATCTCTACAAAGCTCAGCACACAGGCAGACACAGTATCTGCTCCCAGCGCCTCCTGCAAAAAGAAATAGGTTTAACAGGAATCTAAACATCGACACTACTGTCATTAATGATCTGTGTATATTCAATAAACCCTCAACATAGATCCTGAATTCACTATCTTAATGAACATTACGCTTCCCTACCTCAAGCAGCTCGTTCAGCAGCTGCAGAGCCTGGAGTGAGCAGGACTCAGCACCCTCTACAGGTGAGCTGAGCCACTGCACCAGAGCAAGTCCAGACTCTGCCTTACGTCCTCCATCCAGGCCCGGCCCCTGTCTACGTCCTGCAGCTCTGAGTTTGGGTCCAGTTGGTTTGAAAACCACCTCAACCAGCAACGAACGAAGCCCTGGGATGCTGCACATGGCCAGGAGGAGCTCCAACACCTGCAGACACACAAGTCAAAATGATGAAGTACAGGATTAGTACAGGGTGTTTTGCACCACAGACTGAAATATTTAATACCTGAAACACCAAAAACAGAGATGCAAAAAAACATTGTTTAGTTTTAGATTAAAGGGATCGGATGCAAAATCAAAAACCTTTATAAAACTCCTAATGAGTTTTTTGAGAAAACTAAAGGTTGTACTGACCTAAAAACATTGAATTCAGATGTCCTGAGTATTATCAGCTGATTATCAGTGAAATTACAGTATTTATACAGTTTGACGCTGCATTAACTTGCAGAATTTGTTAGTCGTTTTTTTTGCTCCTGTTGAAGAAATGATGAAGAATTACCATAAATGTGCCAGCTGTGGGTTCTGCTGGGTCAGAGTCCGATTTACACAGATGCTTTAGAGTTATGCTATACCATGATGTGCATATTGCTGTGACTGACCACAACATAGGTCAGTGCTCACCACAACTTAAATCATTATAAAACTCTGACAGGGGGAAATAGGCCATCACAAATTATGTAATTAATAAAAATATCACAGCTGAATGTACATGAAAATGTATTTATTCCATGTAAAAATCATCAAAATATGATAATTTCAGTAAAAAACTGCAAAAATGCAAGTTTTCTAGTCAAAAGCAACAAAAATAAACATGCACAGCCTAACCCTCCAGAAACCAGAGAATATTAATCTGCTTGTAACTCAAAAACATTTTATAGTGAGAAAACTCATTCAGATCATGGATTGTGACTTCATCATATGATCTTTTGGTCGAATCACTCAGCTGTATGTGCAACTACTAATTATTTTTTAAAAACCTTTGTAATTTTCTTAAAATGACTGTCATGTTTAAACCGAAACAAACTAACGATTTGACATTTATTTTATCATAATATTTTCAGCCAGATCAAGTGTAGGCTTTCATATTAAGCTCTATTATTTGCATCATTACAAATTACACTCTTTATGGCAATTTGTTTTACTTTACTTTTCTTTATGTTCTACTTAACATGAAGGAAACAGAAGCAAACATTACAGAGATTATGTTACGCAGAATGAGTTCAGTCTGAACAGTGAACAGGAATTGAAAACAACCTGGCGTGGTTATTTTAATCACTGGTAGTTTGAACAGGTTAATCACCATACCATGATGTGCGTATTGCTGTGACTGACCACAAAATAGGTCAGTGCTCACCACAACTGCACCACCTAGCAAAAATTACAGATATTTGAAATAGCTGTTTATGTGTATATTATATGTTTATATGTCAGAAAACTTAAAAATAATATGTTGCAGACATGAAGCAAATGGAGTGTGGTTTCCGGTTTCACCTTGGCTGCAGAGTCGGGGTCTTTTGAGTGCAGCAGTCCTAAGACTTGAGACACACATGCTGAGAAGTGCTGATACCTGCAAGTGGGGAAAAAAACTGAATAATATAACAGCTACTAATCACATAGTTTAAACACTGTATGTGAGGATGTACAGGACTGTACCTGCTGAGGTAATCTGCGATCTTTGGGTTCTTTAATAGGTCAACCAAAAGGTCAACAGAGTATTTTCTTGTCAGAGTGCCATCGCCATTTACAATAATGTTGAACACGAGCTGGAAAGTCTGATGTATGTTCTTTGCATCAAAAAGCTAAAGGAAAAAAAAAAACATGTGAACACAAGCAGAGAGGAGAGATAAAACAGAAAATAAAACAGTAGTGAAAAAGGAACAAGAAAAGAGGAACTAATAGTGTCAGTGCTGCCGTGATAAAAACTCCAAAACACAACACACTAAATTAATATGCATCTACAGCAGAACAACAGAATCATTTTGAGCTGTTTTGTAAGGTTTCATAAAATCTCAGCATAGATGATCACCACTTACCTTCTCTCCAACTTTCTCATTCAGAGTGAGGCTCGCCAGTATGGACAAAGTAAACACCACCACAGTCAGACTGTTGTGAGCCAGGAAGTTAATCAGGGTTCGGTAGAAAGGCTTCACATTGTCCTGAAACAACACATAATCACACAGATATAACTCAAAACAACATTCTGTTTGGATAGACATGTCATGTGAACCCAGTTACACATGGAGGTCTGGACAGACATGTCCATGGCAAAGTTTTGGCTTTCAAAAACACTAATTTGTAGAGATTTTCTTTGTGATTTCAATGCTCTGTAATGATTCACGGGTAAATCAAAGCCTTGTTGAAGTGTTTAAACCTCATTGTCATTTCAATAGAAGTGACAGAAATTGGTAAAACAAAATAATCCCTGAATGAAGACTACACTGAGGACAGACCAAATATTTAATAAACAGTTCAGTGAATTATTTTTTTTATGACTTGACAGACATGAATTTCCAAAAATCCCCCGGGGGATTAGTTCACCTATATCTGTAACTGTTTAGTGACAGCTGACGATAAAACTCTTATAATAATATCCAATTTAAACACCTTTATATGTTGAAGTTCAATGTTATAATATCTCTGCTTTGAGGACTAGTTAGCCTTTAATTACAGTTTTTACACAAACATTTTCAACAGTCTTATTTTAATTAAAATTTAATCAAAAATAATTTACTCATTTAATTATTATTATCTGCTCCTTCTCACAAAAAGTCTGTAAATATGCAAATATAGCCTAATTTCTTATTAAAAGCACATGTATCTATAACAAACCATCATTGTCAGAGGCTTCCAGTTTCACTAACCAGAGATTTGATGAGGCTCTGCACTGAGTGACTATCCCGACACAGGTTGGCCATGAGGCCAAGGCAGGGCATGATGATGTCATCATTATGAGACTGTCTATGGTGAGAGAACACAGAGTGAGTCGAACAGCAGATGTGTACCTTCTCGTCTCACTGAGAACTTACTGTGATACTTACATGTTTGTCATGAGAAATGTTATGAGCTCATGGATGTAGCTTGTGGACTGGAAGATGCGGGTGTTGTATGTCAGTTTCTGCAGCACCTGCAGACACTGAATCACATACAAAATCATGCATCATAATCAAATATTGACTTTATCTTCTAAAGTCTCAGAGTCTGACACTTTATCTTTAATTTGGTATATGATAATTGATGGGATGTTTATTAATGTAATGATTAAGTAATTAGAACTTTTAAAGTTGTCATTTAAGGCTAAAAAATACATCTATTGGCCATTTCTGAGAAATTTAAAAGCACTCATGTTAAAACTAGCTCTACTAAATAACTCATGTTATATCGAGCTCAGCTACAAAACCCACTCCCCATTATGTTTATTTCAAAATTTCATAAGGATTGAAAGATATTACACATGAAAAACTAAATTTTGGTCAAAAACTTGTGAAAAGCAAGAGGTAAGGACTGATCTTCGGGATGAACAGACACTAAAACTTTCTAAATAAATTTTATGTGTTTTCATTCAAGCATTTCTGGATTTTTCTAAAAGATATTCTATTACTGTAAAGTATGTACTAAAAATATACTGTCCACACAGATGTGGAGGTAGTTCTCTGACTTACCTGCAGTACCAGTGGTTCTCCAGGTGTGGCTCCGTGGCAGTGGATAACAGAGGCCAGGGTGCTGGTAAGGTTATAGCTGCTGTGAAGCATCTCTCGAGTGTCATCATCAGAGGCTACAAGACAGTGTTCAGGTGAGAGACAGAAGTTAAGTTATTTGTCCATCAAGTTAAATTTTAAATTCAGTGTTTTTCTCTCCAATTTGACATCTGCTTTACATTACGATCCTAAAAGCAAAGTGGGCTTTCATTGTTTTTAATCAGGGGAGAGTTTCTCTTTGTGACTACATGTGAGTTTTGGCTACAAGTAGGTAAAGAGCTCATCTGAGAAACTAAACCAACCAGTGGTTTCACACATTTGTCTTATGTACATGTACCACCTTACCGAGCTGTGCCAGCAGAGAGATGATGGAACTCGTCAAGGTAGGAATGGTGTTTGGGTTTCCAGCCAGCTCCACCAGCCCACTCACACACTCACTAGGTAACACTTGACCCGAGGACAGCAGCTGGTCATATTTAAGGCCTGAGACCTCCTAGAAACAACCACAACATGCAGATGTTCACTGATGGGACAGTGGGCTACATAACATTTAATATACAGAGGATGTATAGACAGGTTACAACACACCCATACAAACACTTTAGCTTCAATCACAAATCTAAACAGTGGGTTCTGATCTTCTAGACATAGTTCCCACATGTAGGGGTTTAAATACATGATTAGTAGCTGTAATCACTTATCCCTGTTAAGAGTATGCAAGATGTAACTCTGTGGCTTGACTCTGTGGCCCATGACACAAGTATAGAAGTGTATATTGTTTTTTGCAGTGGCATTAAATCAATTTTTATAATTTACCTTTTGATTTGGATTCAGAGCAGATGCTGTAGAAGTAAGAAGTGTAGTTTCTGATTCTGGCATTTCTTTGCCTGATGCTGAGGTAGGTAGGTCACATCAAATACTAACCACTATGATCAGTAGAAATATTTGTGTTGATGCTTTTTATTTTGTTACAGAGAAAAAAAAACATTCAACGACATGCTCATTATAACCTTGCTAATAGAACAAACGTATTGGTGGCCTAAGACTTTTACATACTGTGAGTGGCTCAACAACAATATATTCACATGATGGAATTCACCACATTGTTGTAGTTTAAACCATGAATAAAGTGGTTCAAGTGAACTTAACTGTCTCCAGCAGTAAAATGCAACATACATATTAATATAGCAATATTCAGATCCTTTATTTGATGTAAAAATCTGACTGATATATTTACACAAGTTATGCAATTACTGAGCAAAGCCTCAGTGTTGTGGCAGCATATTACTGTTGGAGCAACTTTAGATCCAGTTTTATAAACAGAGATACCGGATAAATCTAACAGCTCATTACATGAGTAACACAAGAGACAAGAAAAAATGTGTGATACTTACATCCGTTGTCAGTTTTATCGTCTTTGATTTTTAGTTATATTGAATGATTTGAACATTAAATGACATGAAACCATGTTGAGAGGTTTAGAGGGGAAAATCAGTATTTGGTTGAGCTGTTAACATCTGACAGATGAGCCAAGTACTCGCTGCTTTATGTAAGACATATTTACTGCACAGCACTGGTTTATTCTTGAACTGTTGTATCTTAAAATCTTGTTAGTTATATTATCAATGGTGTAAACTCTTTAGTTTAAAAGTAACTAAAGCTGTCAGGCACATGCAGAGGAGTAAAAATAACATAACATAAAGCATGAAGTAGCATAAATGGAAATGCAAAGTGAGGCAGTATACTTGAGAAAAAATACACGATTGTTGTTGATCAGTACCAAAACATCAAATAACAAAACCATGACAGGAATCATTTTTCTGCACATTTTACTTTTGATATTGCACATACATTTTGCTGTTACTATCTACATACCTTAATTTAATGTTGACTTGTGATTGAGTATTTTCAGTGTGTTACTGTAAGGATTTCAGTACTTTCAGTACTGTTTAGAACATTTAATATAGCTAATGTGGGTCCATGTCACGTCGCCTCCATGAATAATTAAACACTACAGCGTATTTATAAACACTCACCTCCACTTGTTTCTGTAGCTGAGCTGCGTTTGTCGCTGTCTTGCTGTCTCTGTATTGGTTTATGGCCATCAGCAAAGACTTCAAACACGTAGTCACATCCATCCTGTGAAAAAACACGGAGACAAAGTCTTAAAAATCAGAGTAACGACGCACTGTCACGGCGTCCATTATGAGCACTGCAACTACTAACACTAGCAACCTACACTATGTCACAATTCCAGCCAGTTAAAAATAATAATGAAACTGTGTCTTGATACTTTAATCAATATTCATCGTCCAATTAATAACATATATAAAAATGTTTACTGCAATCTACTTGTAGTGTTTTGTCTTTCCTCAGAAAACATCAACAACCGGCACCACGACGTTAACTTCCTCCCGCTTCGACCTTCGAATGGCAAAGGAACATACCATTCACAAAAAACGGGGGGAGGTGGGATTAAAACTACATCAACAAAGCTTTTATCGTTAAAATTCATATCTCGGGGAATACTTTGTAATATTTTTAGCAGTTTAAATGTAAATATAAAGGAAATTTAAAGCGAATTGATTTGAGAAATAAGCAAATTAAGCTAACACTCTCCTATGTTTTGGTTATGGTTGAGGCCAGACAAGAAGTACGTAACGTCAGGGCGGAGCAAGAACAGCCAAAATAAAATAAAATAAAAATAAAATAAAATAAAATAAAATAAAATAAAATAAAATAAAATAAAATTACACACACCACTTGTGTTTTTTATTTAGTTATGTTTTAGGACATTTAGAATGATTACAGTTTCAAAATTGTGACGTTGAGGAGAAATGATCTGATATGTTATTTGTTGTGTGTATGTATTTTTATAGATGCTTTTGACACATTTGATAAATGTGGAGTCTGTGGTTGGATGATTTTAAACATCTGAGAGCCCACTACAGAATTTTCTGCTCTCTTAAAAATATCTGCAATATTTTAATTTTCAGTTATCAGATCAAACTGGGAGATAAACCCATTTACTTTAAATGCGCAAAACCCAAAAACCACCAAACGGAATGGTGAGCAGATGAAACTGTATGAACACACAGGCAGGATGTGGTTATATGTTTGTCCTTGTAGACAGGGGTCTGGGTAAATGATACTTTCTATAATGAACGTGCAAGGCATTTACTGACCTAAAAGAGCCTTTGCAAATCATATTCCCATTGATTTTCTTCTTATTCTTATCTCTTAACAGAAATTGCTATTTGATTTAATGTTAGACTACAAACACAGTAAACACAAAAGGATCGTCAAAGAATGAAACCTTGTCAAGAATATGTTACTGTTACTTGCAGACAGAAAACATATAGAAATGCTGTCTGCCTCTGCATTTGGTAGCAGTATAAATGTTTGTTTTTTGGTTCATAGACTTCATAAATAACTAAGACAAATGTGGAGATGAATTATACTGAGAGGAGAACATTAAATGCAGAGAGACCAAGCCACACAAATATTTCTGCTTTTAAAAAACAGAATAAGTACAGGGAAAATGCAGCTGTGACTGCTGATCTCCACTGTACAGATGCCTCTGAAGCACATTATCTCAGCATTATTCTTTAAAAAGTGTTGCAATATTCATGGTCAATGTGTTACATGTGACACTGCGTAGTTAAATCCATACTTTGTTTTCTGTTTCAGTTTTGCATCAGTATTTCTTATAAATGATGGAAGTGCATGTATAAAAGAAGAGCAGATTTTGTGGACTAAAATCTCATTTACTGGCAATTTTAACAATGTTATGACTGTTACTAAATGTTTTGTGCCTTGGTAGATCCACTGTGATCTATAAGTTAGAATGATGTGGCATAACACTGTTAAATATTATTAATTTGTAGATGCAAAAAGTTTCAGAATGTAACTGTACTTTTTTTTTCACTGTTATTGTTTTACTGGTCTGGTCCACTTGGGATCATGATGGGCTAAATGTGGCTCATAAATTAAACTGAATTTGATGCCCCTAATCAAGATGCTGTTTTAAATGCTTTTCTCTTGGCTACGGACAATATTTTAGTAAGAAAACTTTTTCTCTGTGTTACTTCAAAGACAACGAACAGACAACGAACAACGACAATGAACCAAACACATGTGACAAAAATACACTCTTTACTCCACTACAAGTACAGATACTTGCACAAGTACACAGTAGAAATACTCATTGATCTGCAGTAAAAGTTAATATTACATGCTCTGACATGTATTCTCAACATATAAAAGTAAAAAATAGGCTCCGACGAACATTTTTGCCAGCTCCAACTGTTTATGTGCAAAATGAAGTGAACCTCACATCATATTAATGTAACATAAAATCATTGTATCTTCAAACCAAATCAAATGTTATACACATGCAAAAAAAATGCACTCACATGACAGCTTTTCTCTGCAGTCCAGTCACCTTTTTTGACTATTGTCCTGTTGCTGTCACTTGTCATACATAAAATAAGCCCGTGGATTCACACAGGACTTTTTCTTTTTTCATGAGTTATTGTCCCGTCTATTTAGATTTGGATTGAGGCTGGTCTTGATTTTCACATTTTGGCTCAAGCAATGAGCCTGTTTTGTACATATAAGAAGTCGAAATGTACAGATGTTTGTGGTAAAATGAAAAGAAAGTAGAGGGTGGCCATAAAAATAGACATTCAGTTAAAATACAGATAATGCATATTGTATTTGTACTTCTGAAAGCAAGGATATTGAACTATGGGTTGTATACAAGCTCTGATAGAAGTTTATTTTCTTTTGTTTTTTAACTTTAAATAGGGAAGACAATATGAGGGCTAAGAAAAAGCTATATATAAAATGTATAAAGTCTTTAGCTTTCTTATTTGGTAATCTGCATATAATCCATTCTGATCACATATAGTCCATTTAAATAGCCACAGTCCAGAATATTCTCCCCCAAAATGTCTTTAAAGCTGTCCTTGTGATGAATGTTTAAAGATCACACTGACATTTGAGATGTGATCAAGCTGTGGAGGAGGGCAGGACGTCAACATATTCAGCTGAGGAAAAAACATCTGGAAGAAAAAAAGCATCATATGAATAACATAAAAGGAAGTCAAACTGTTAAGATGACAAAGATAAATAAGTGACGGTGTATGACGTACTTTCATATTCACCCTCTGCAGCAGATAAAGCCACGGGGTAATCCTGGGCTCTCCGTGGTTCCTCTTGTGGTGTTTTTCGGGACTGGATCAACATGGCCGTCCGTCTTTTCACAGAATGGCGCAGGTGTATGGCCAGGCCCTGATTCTTTTTCTTATAGTGATGGAGTAGTTCATCCACTGTCTTAAAAAATATCTCCCCTGAACCTCCAGCTGACTGCAGACAAGCAGCACATCAGAGAGAGAAAAAGACAGAAATTAAAAAACAGGAACCAACACGAACATCAGAAAACAATTATCTCCAGAAACATCATGTTGAACTGAAATATTTGAGGAAGCTGACAGAGAAAGAGAAGTGTCATGAAGTTAATTCAAATGTAGTTAAAACCCTTCTTTGTGTATATTGATTTAAAAAAAAAAACAAAAAACAGGACAAGAAGTTTCGGTCAGTATTTACAGACATTTTACTGTTAATATTTGCTGAATGCTACTTAATGTGTTAAATACAGGTAAATGTAAAGCTACAGGTATATGGCTGTTCACAGGAGCAATACATTAATATATTATTAATATATTATGATGACATATATATACATGTATATATATAATCTAAATGTTATGGTACCTATACATCTTGTGTAACACTATGAGTGGAGTGGAAAACGTGTGAATCAGTTAATCAGCGTGCTGTTTTTGTCTCTTTAGCATCATTGGAGTTTCCACTCTAAGTGGGTGAGCTGAGTTTCCACTTGGGTTATTGTGGGTCAGACACATTTATTTACATGAACGTAATGTATGTTATTACCATATTTTATGTGAATACTAAGTTTATTATTAGCTTTATATTTGCCTGATAATAACACAGTATAACTCCTCTACTTTTTGACACAAATGATAAGCTGTTTACTTATATTAGTGTTTACACAAAAATATAGAATATAAATTATACAGTCTATAAAAATGCTGTTGAATTACATCAGGAAACATCAAATAAATTAAAGACGGAGTATTTTGAACCAAATATCAATTTGTGACAGTTTGAGTCTGTTAACTGACTGGTCAAACTTATAATGTTCAAAAAAAAAAAAAAAAAAAAAAAAAAAAGATTGAGTTACAGTTGGTGAGCATTAGTAGTTAAATTTATTTCCTTTAGCAGTAATTCTTGTTACGGATTGCTGATACTGCAAATGATACTGTGATAACATGCTACGCTGATACTCTGTAGAGATTTTAGAATAGAATTTACACCTTATTAATTGAATACATGAAATATGACAAATCAGAACTAAGTTAAGGATATTTGGTGACAAAGATAAGAAATTACATGTGTAAGTAATATATTTCAATAGTTACTGTCTAAATTTAACAAGTCAAATAAGTTAAATACCTATTTAAGTTGAAATACATGTCAGATTTATTTTGTAGGTTTTATGACAGTTTTTTTTTTTAGCAAAATTATCAAATGTGGTTATAGTACACATAGGCTAAGATGGTGAAAATTGAAAATGAGCTATAATATTTATCAGTGTGTGTGATAAACGTTTAATATGTTATTGTAAAGTAATTTCAAAGAATAAAATATTCAAAACGTGATTAATCAAAAGTATTCATGTTACAGGTTTGTGTATTGTGAATGCATGTTGGGTCTTTATTTACCAGAAGAGTATAATGTCCAGTGTGTGTCTGAAGGAGTCTGTAGGTGTACACCACTTTGCTTTTACTGCAGAGACAAACAAGATACACACATTATTCTTCAGATAATTTTGCTAGTTTAGTAAATATCAGCTTTATCCTTCTAAAATGGAAAATTATCAGTAAAGATTTTTGTCACATGAATTCTCAAATGATACTGTCATGAGCTTATTATATAATGTGTGTTAGCTACAATACATGAAATAACTGTCAATGGATTTTCTCATTCATGTAACAATTAGAATTAGTCAGATTGAGTAAAATGAGTAAGTTTACTGCTTGGATTTGTATAACTGCATTTACAACCACTTGATATAAACAGCGGATCATTCAGCATAAAAGAAATATCATGGAAAATATGTAGCATACGCATTACAGAGAATTTAACATATACTATTGACAATTATTATGAATATTAGCAGTTGTGGTGGAAGTGTTAAATAAAGAAAAATGTAACAAATAAGCATAAAAAAACCTGAAGAATGACGTCTGATATATCAAGCTGTAACTTCAGTTTGGCTGTAAACAGAACAGATACTCACTAAACACATAGACACATTGCCCCCTGAATGGTCTCGCTGTCTCGGATCAGGTAGGCTCCATCCTTGCTCTTCTTTCCCAGCAGATCCTCACACTCCTTCTTGCTGATGGCGCCATGGTAACACAGGGGCAAAGCAGCAGCCATGGTGATTGCAAGCTGAGGGTGAAGGACATTTACCTCAGAGAACACCAGACATCTGCTTCTGCTTTCTCAGATTATTAACTTTCTAAGAATTTTAGTTCTGCATTCCTTTTGGGGTCATGTACAGGAGCCACCAATCCCCTGATGTGAAGTCTGATGAAAATAAAGCCAAAGACAATGAGACAAACAGGACTGAATAACAGAATCTGGCCAAGACAAGTCAAAACTCTGAAGTGTTCAGAGCAGCACATAGAACAAAACCACTGAGCTGGCCAGAAAGTTTCACAGGAAGTATGTGTGTAAAAAGTTTGAGAAGGAGGATGTGTGAGAAAGAGAACAAAGACAAATATGCAAAATACAAATAAAGAACCTGTGTCAATAGTTTAGGCATCAAAAGAAGCAGAGCTCTATTTCTTGTGCTAAACATTATGTCATGATGAGTATAATCAGACACAGTTGAGGCTGTATTAATCATAAGTGGGTATTTAGGATAAAATGTCAGAACAGCACACGAAAACAGTGTTGAAGAGGACTTAACAAGGTACATATGACGTAAGACTAGAAGTAGTTGAACTCAGTGCCCTATAAAGAAGGCTCTGGTTGAACTAAAAAAAAAGGTGGGGGAAGAGGGGAAAATCTAGTTTGGTGTCAGACTAGTTTTAAATCTGTAAAAATAATTATCAATTCCTGCACTTTATAGTACTACGACTACTACTACTACTATTACTACTACTACTACTACTACTACTAATAATAATAATAATAATATAAATAATAATAATAATAGTAAGAAAACACAAAAAACAATAGTAATAATAATAATAATAATAATAATAATGATAATAATAATAATAATAATAATAATAATAATTAAAGCTGCAAGCAGCATTGGGCGGGACCTCGCACCGGGCGTTCCGCCTCCCCCGCGATCCGCCTCCCGTGACCGTCCACACCTCAGCTCCACTCACACCTGTCCGTCCCCATACCAGTTCCCACCCTTTAGTGTCCGTCCTCCTTACATCTGTACAGAACACCAGCGACCCTCTGCTGAAACCACCATCACCTTTAAAATGACACTTTTATTTTGGAAAACCTACTGTGTGTATGTGCATTTGTTTTGTATGTGAGAGAAAGAATCAGTTTGAAAAATGAATTGAAATTGTATGAATAATTGAGCATAAAAGTGATGATGTCTCACATTTAAGGCTTTTATTTTGGAAAAACCCTATTGTGTGAGCATGTGTGTCTGTGAGAAAGAGTACTTTTGAATGAAGAAACATTGTACAAAGAGTTGAGCGTTTGATCATAAAAATGAAAAGAAGTTATGTAATAGAAATTTTGTATTATTGGTATTTGGGGTTTTATTTTGAAAAAATGTACTCTGTGTACTTTTGAATGTGTGCAAAATTTCCAGTATCCAAAATACAATGCAGTAAAACCTGTTTTAAGATGGAGAAAAAAAAAAAAAAAAAAGTTTGGATTGTCTGGGATTTGAACCCAGGTCCTCTTGCTCCATAGGCAGCTACATGAACCACTACACTATGGACAGCCATAGACAGCTGCCCACCAAGAAGAATTTTATAGGGACTTTGTCATTGTTAAAAGTGAAAGTAAACATAGTCTTCAAAAAATCGCCATAATTCCATAACCGTAGGTCGTATCTGAAAAATTCTTTCACTTTTGGATTCTGCAGACTTGTGGGAATTGAGTGAGGTATAACTTTTTATTCAAAAGTCTGGAATGACTGAGTACTAATTGCAGAAACGTAGAGTAACTTTCAAAAGCAGATTGCCAACTTCCTGTTGGAGTTAGCTCATGAGTGTCAGTGTATGATTTGTCGGGCTCAATCAGACCAACATTTTGGCATTTGTTTCATGTTTCTGTGACATTCCTACTGGCCGCTAGGGCCGATTTTGTGTGTTTTTTAGTACATAGGTGGCGCTACAGAGTCCATTTTAGCATGCAAGGGGTTAATTTTGATATTGTATGAAAGTGTTCACCAGTCATGACATACATGGCAAATTTGGTGAGTTTTGGAGCATGTTAAGGGGGTCAAATGGCAGTCTAAAGTGGAAAAAGTATGAAAAGAAACAAATTGTTATAAATCAATAACCGTACATCCTATCTCAAAAATTTTTGGATGTGAGAGTTGTGCTGAGTCCCGTGAACGCGTAGATATGTCACATGTGGGGAAAAACTCCAAAGTGAAAAATGAGTTCCAAACATCGCAACTTTGCAGGCTTGTAAAAAAGAAACTAAGACAGTTATGGAAAAGGTGTGAAATCGTTGTATTAAGGAGGGTTCACTCTATCTTTTGGCGCTATTTAGAAGTCAATACCACAAACAGTGTCATCGGAGTTAGTTTTAGAAATTTTATTTTGAAAGGCATATTGCGAAGTTCCTGTTGCAGATAGGTCATGAGTGTCAGTGGATGATTTGTAGAGCATGATCCAACAAAAATTTTGGCACTGGTTTCATGTCTGTACGACATTCCTACTGGCCACTAGGGCAGTTACCGTTTTTTTCACATAGGTGGCGCTAGAGAGCCCATTTTGGCACCTATGGGGTTAATTTTTTCATTTTATCAAATTTTTCGCCAGGCCTGACATGTGCGCCAAATTTGGTGAGTTTTCGTGCATGTTCAGGGGGTCAAAATCCAGGTCAAAGTGGTGTGTGAATAATAATAATAATATAAAAACGAACGAAAAACAATAGGGCCTTGCTTGCAGGCAAGGCCTCTCACTGCGTGAGAGGGCCTTACCTTTCGGCTCGGTCCCTAATAATAATGCAGCTGGTGCTTTTTATAACCCATGGGGGCGTGGTCATGTCGCTAGGTAACGCAACGCGGAAGTTGTAGCGGGATCACGCAAATCCGTTTTTAATCAGCTGCCATGAAGAAGTAACCCGGGCTAAAATATGAACAACTGCAGACACAAACTGCAGTCTAATATAAGGGTGATTTCTCTGTGACACGGACCGAGGGCAATGCCCGGCGGTACCAGAGTTGGAGCTCTTTGTGCGGATGAATTTGATCCTGAAAGTGACATAAACATCCGTCAAGGTCAGCAGTGTCCGAAATGTGTAACGTGACTGTTAAAGTACTTATTTCTCCATAGTTTAAGTTCTTCATTCATCTTGTTGCTGTTGTTGTCGGCAGATGGAAGAGGGAGGAGTGGCGGTGTGTCGGAGGTGTTCGGGGCCGTGCTGACGCTGCTGTCCGCGGCTTTCATCTTCTTCACCTTCCCGCTAACAGCCTGGATGTGCGCCAAGGTGACCTGACATGTAAACACACTGATATCTGTCCGTCAGAGGACATTTGACACCATTCAAACTCTATTTATATATTTTAAAAGCCCATAAAAGAACCTGGTGTTCATTATTAATTTTAACCTGTTCATTGTATTTTTCATATTCCAAAATGTTATAATTTCTTAAAAAATGTGTAAATATCTGCACATGTTGAGTAGAGTCTTTTTTTTTTTTTAATATAAGTAAATATATACTTTATAATATAACCTCTCTATATCTAATTCAAGATTCAAAATGTTTGTCATATGCACAGTAAGAAAAGGTGTTCCATGTACATTTAAGTTCTTGATTTGATGTCCACAGAATGTCAAATATTTAAAAACATAAGAAATATAAATAGATAAAAAAGTTTTTTTCAAAATAGAACAGGGTAGGTAAAATAAAATACACAGTGCAAATGTAAATGGTGTCTGTGCAAATTAAAATGTTAATAGGTAAGTACAGTTACATAAGGTGGTGATAATAGTCTACTGGTTACATCTTTTTTTTTTTTTTTTAAACTCCTTTTACTATTTCACACCCTCAGACTGGATGTAAACCAGCATTTTATTCCATTAAAGTGCTTGTAATAAAATAAAACTGAATCTAATCCAATTTCACAAGACAATTCCCTCCACAAACTCAAACCTGTTTCTGTTTTAATGGGACATGTGCTGATGATGACATTAAAAAAAACGGTACCGGTAATTTCTTTTAAATAATTGGCTTTAATATTTATTGTTTATTCTTTATTTCTTTACTTTTTTTTTATCTTTCTTATTTTATGCATTGTTTTCTGTGCACAATCTGCACTTTATTCTGTCCTGTATTTTATTCTTCCCATACTATTCTCTGGTTATTACTCATTCATATTCACTCTTCCCATGCATGATGTATACAGAACAGCAACAGAAAATAATTAAATAATTGATAATGGTCTGTGTCACACTGTGTCCGCCAGTGTTTTATTTGAGAAAACTGGTCAAATTGTTGTATTGCCAGTCAATGATAGGAGATATATTCCCTGTATATAAAAGAAAAATAAACTAGGGCTGAAAGAGAAAACATTGAAAAAGTGACGAGATGTTTATTTATAATGAATGAAGATGCATGAGTGCTTTAAGACAAAACTAAAACAAGACTTAACCTCTCAGTGTAAATTTCAGTGGCCCACATGTTCTTTACATATACATAAATATATAATAAGTGGTGACCAGGGTGCATCAGTGTTTTTTTTTTTTATAAATACTATAAATTACAGGCATAAAAATACAGTATGAGAGGAAAAGGAGATGAAATGCATCAATGAGATATTTAACCCTCTGTCTGTTTGAATGTTTCTGTTGTTGGTCCTACAGGTCGTTCAGGAGTATGAGAGGGCTGTTATTTTCAGACTGGGCCGTGTTGTTAAAGGACAAGCCAAAGGACCTGGTACGTGATTCTTTTTCTATCACATCTGGCCTGGAATTTTTATCTTTTAGTCAAAGCACAGGGAAGAGCCACAATAATTAATGTGTCTAAAGGCCCTGCAGTGCTGATTATTGATATGAGGTACATAAATAAAAAAATCTAAGGTTTCCTACTTTACATTTGACTCTGGGTTAAAGTATCTTTGTGAGCAGCCTGTGTTCTAGATGGGACTCATTCATCTTATTACATCTCTGCAGGTTTGTTCTGGGTTATCCCTTGGCTGGATGTGATCCAGAAGGTAGACCTGCGCACCGTGTCCCTCAATGTCCGACCACAAGAGGTCAGCAGCAGAAAGCAGTGTTGTGTCAGTCATTTAGGGCTTTTGCAGGTTCTGGTATTAAAACATACTAGCCCGTTGACCCATGGGGATCCACAGGCTCTAGATGTGGTAGTTTTTATGCTGCTGTGGATTCATGCATGCTGTATCACATTTGTCCAGTAGTTACCGCCAAAGCGTTCTGGGTATAGCAACATAATTGTAAGGCTATTGTATTCCAAAATTACTATCTCCCAAAATATTGGTCCTATCAACTTGCTGTTTTCGCTGCTGTCTTTCCTTGACCAAAAATACATAAGAATGTCAAACTGCAGCCGTCAGCTCTTTCCGGATTTTGTGTGATTCCCGAGACACACATGCATGCGCACGCACGCGCACACACACACACACACACACACACAGAGGTCACTTGGCTTTTAGATTGTTTTTTGGGAAAGGGGTTGAATACTGTTGTTGACCTGTTGTTCTTTGTTTTTCTCACTTTCCCTCCACCTCAGGTTCTCACTGCAGATGGAGTTCCATTAAAGGTTGACGCTGTTGTGTTTTACCGTGTGGTAGACCCTGCCCTCTGGGTGACACGTGTTAAAGATGGCTCCCAGGTCACATATATGTTGGCCCAGACCACACTGAGGGCTTCACTGGGTGCACACACACTGGCAGACATACTGGCACAGAGGACGAGTGTCACAAAGAGGGTGGAAGTGAGTTTAATGCAGATAAAGATGAGTGAAAAACAAGAGCAATCTTTGCTTCTACCGTGACAGAATTTAGAGAATGTGCACCTGTTACTAATGTTAAATTACATTCTGTTTTGTTAACAGATGAAGTGCTCACAATCCTCTGAACCTGGAGACTATAAATAATTTCTAGATGTTTGCTTGAGACAAAAAAGTGTCATCAGTCCATCTGGATCAAAAAATTCATCCTCTGATTGATGAAAAGGGTTTTGTTTTTTATTCTTAGCTATAAATAACTTTTCTATGTGTAAAGAGTGAATGACAGTCTAGTATTCTTTTTTTTTAGTTGTAGGAAAGCTATAAATACAGAGTTAAAAAGTGCATTTGCCTTGATACAACAAAGGAAAATATAAAATGTACAGTTTATAGACCCCCAGTTTGGTGATATAAAATAAAGGAAAGACCTCTGAATCCAGAGAAAGAATATGTGATTCCTGTCTCAATTTGTAAAACAAAAGAAAAATGTAATTATAACAGTATGTAAAAGAACTTAAAAGAACATACTTCTAATGCAGACACATTTTTAAAGATTTTATCCAAATAAACATGAGTGTCTGAGGATTTCACAAAGCAGATACTCTCATTAATGATCTGAAAAATCTACATTTATGAGACTTTGATTTCAGCAGGATGATGAATGACTGAAATAACTTTAGACTGAAAGACATTGAGCAGCAACAGGGTTTATAGGTGGGATAATATAAGATTCATACCAAGACATGTGCTACCATTACAGTTTAATAGCTGTGTTCTGAGGAATTTCACATTCCTCCATTCAGAAAACCCTGCAATGGCATCATTGCATTTGCCACTTCCTCCACACCTTTCACTGGTAATATCAACACTTAAGATAAATATTACTTCAGCTGTGGACATTTTTACAGTTCTGAAATAAAATATTCAATATATAACTATTAAAATGTGTATAAAAATGAATGGAAACTATCTGGTAAAGTTCCATCCCTATGTTAGGCAGATCAGTGATTGTTAGGCTAAGAAGAAAAACAAAGCCATGTTTTTATAATGAAATTAGAGTAAAGGTCATACAGGTGGTTTAACCAATTAAATAGTCAGTTATGAAGTTTTAGTAACTGAAAACATTATGTAGTTCACTTCACAGAGAACCAGCCAGCAGATGACCAGATGCATCTCATGTTTGATTCCTGTGTTTGCATTTGATTTGATATGTTATTGCTGGAAGCTGTCATACCTCTTTTTTCCAATAGGAAGTGCTGCACACTGCAACCAGACTGTGGGGCGTTCTGGTGGAGAGGGTGGAGCTAAAGGACTTAACACTTCCCGTCACCCTGCAGCGCTGCATGGCTTCAGAGGCCGAGGCTGCAAGGAACGCCAGAGCAAAGGTTCCTACATGTCTGGACTCAAATATATAACAGAAACACACACTCACACACAGTCCGAGTTCAAAAACACCCACATGCAGTAAGTGTGTCTGAGCCCCAGCCATCTGTTTCATTTAATCACAGCAGGTTAAAGTCCCAGTAAACAGTTAACACCGCAGACGGTAAACATGCCGATGTTTATTTGGGTTTTCAGTCATCGGGTCATGTGAAGTAACAGTGGTTTCAATCTGTCGGTTCACCAACATTGTGGAGACACTAATAGACACTGACAGTAATAATAAAAAAGACAGTGTGAGCATCGCTATAGAGGAGGACATCTGAGGATGAACAGCATTTCCAGATTCCCTTTTATTAACACCTCAAAAATATACAGTTTACCTGTAAATGTGACAAAGAAAAGCATCAAATCACATGCAGGAAGTTACAACCTTCAAAGTTTACATATTTTTATTTGAAAAGATTAACAACTTACCTTGAAATATTTGTGTGGCGTTTCCTTTGCGTATGGTTGCAGTTCTAACACAGTTTATTAATGTTTTGGCCACAGTTAAAGCTAGCATACCCTAAACTTGGGATATTATCAAACTGTTATTGTCTTTTATACACCGTTGCCCTTTTTATATTATACACATCTATTTATACACATTGGTAATCGCCTTAGACCAGGAACAATGATTACATACTGAGTCCCAGTTACACTTTACCTATCAAGAATAAAACACATTGTCACAATCATTTCATGAGAAGAGGTACAAATATTTTATTCCAACTTTATGGGCAACAGTGTACATACTATTTAATCTCATACTGTTTGTTTCCAAAACGAAAAACTGCACCTTATTTTGATTCTGGTTGGCAGTATTTTCCTCATGAATATCACAATCATTCTCTGAAATATTTTGCTATTTGTTGCCTTTTTTCTTCATTTAATTAAATAGAAAACCCTTTTGCAGGAGACCATTTTCCCTGTTATTGTTGTATGTTGCTGCAGAGGTTATTTTACTAAAGCACTAAATGTAACTGAAAGAGCTATTACTGCAATGAAATTTTACTTTAGTAAAAGTAAATATTTCCTTCAGATATACTTAGATATACAAGCCAGAATGTTAAGATCCCTAGTATGGATGGATGTAGTGTAAAGAACCAACTTGTCATTACTTTTCCGTAAAACATCCAAAGGTTTTTTCTACTCTAACAGGATGAATGAAACCAAAAAAGTTTCGCATTTATGAAACTGGGATCAGAAAACTTGGACCTTATTTTCTTATAGAATTACACACACAGGCATATTCACTGATTCATCATTGAGTTTTTGCTGCTTGTCTTACATCAGGCAGATTCACGTTTTTTTATGTTCCTTTAAATGTGTCATCTCCTGTGTATGTACCTGATCTTGGTTCTCCAGGTATCTTAGAACCTCTTTCTGTGTGTCTCAGATGATTGTGGCCAAGGGGGAGCTGGAGGTGTCCCGAGCTCTGAAGGAGGCGGCGTCAGGGTTTTCCCCCGTAGCGTTCCAGCTCCGATACCTGCAGTCGTTGTCCTCTGTCGACAGCAGTGCGTCTGTCATTGTCTTCTCCCTCCCTGTTGAACTTCTGACAAACTTCCTGTCCCATCAGCCTTAGCTCCTCACAGGATGCACCATATGAATACCTCTGCAGGGAAATTAAAATAAAATGAGCCACTATGTATTGTCTGTAGTTGTCACACTGATTGTAAATGTACGTACAATGTAAACGTTATGTATTTATTAACATGTTAATAAAAAAGACTTCAATACCAACATTTGTTTTTCTTGAGATCAGCTTTAATTCATTTTTAAAGTTTACAGATTACACGTAAACATGTAACAAGCAACAGTATCTAATCTTTAAAGTGGAAATAAATGTAAAATATTGAATTCCTGAATTTACATACTATCATCATTAATAAATGACAGTTCCTGATGCAGTGAGGATCCTTTACAGACAGATATTCATCTGTATTTCTTGAATGTTTTAATTCTGTTATGCATCATAAAGGATGAAATATCCAAAACTCTCTGTCTTCCATGTTTTTTCGTGTATTTGAGGGTAAATTGCTCATGATGGACTTGGCTTTTCCTGGATTCTGCCTTTAACCCTTAAAGACCTATCCTTGTGGTGAAGCCTTTCTTACGTGATTTGCGAAGCTTCATTGTAATATTATCCTCTGTATTTTATGTTTTTCAGTGAATTCAGGTATTTGTGTTTTATTTACTAACAATAAAGATGTTCATTAAATAAATGAATTCAAAGGTTATTAAAAACATAGAAAAAATGACATTTTCAACAAAATATATAAATATAAATATACATTAACTTAATGTAACAACCCATACTCATTTGTCATTGTTTTATTGATAAATTAATTTTGAAGATGACAGTATTTCCATGTTCACTATGGAGCATTTGAACATTCCAAAGGGGTCATATCTGATGACCATGAAAATCTGGTAGATGCTTTTAGTTGCCAGTAGCTGTTTGAGTCTTTGAGGATAAAATTATGATTAGAATTACTTGTTCACATCAGCTGTCTTATTATTATTGTCATTTTATTTAATTATTATAACTCCTTGGATGAAACATTAATATCTTCTCTTCATACTGTCTTGAATGAAAGCCAGAGTACATTCAGAAATCATTGCTTTTTGTTTTTATATGTATTATTCATACACACTAACCAAAACCAATGAATATGTCCCTTTTGTTTGGATTTATTAGTCTGTTTAACCTGCTCATTTTAAAGGTGATGCTGTAACCTTATATTCACAGGTGTAAGGTGAGGTCATCTCCGCTGACAGGTGATGAACTACATAATGCTGCCCACTCATAACACACCCGCTCATGGTGTCAGAGAGCAGATACCTGTTGGATTACCTAATACAGGAGACATGAATATGTTCAGGTTTAGCTCTGATAATCTCAGCAGCTTTAGTCTTATAATAGAACATCCTGCCCTCTTGACTCCAGATCTTTCTAAACCTGCAGCCTCACGCAGATTCATTGATATTTGATTCATTCATAAATTGAAAAAGGAATTATGTATTCACAAGTTTTAACCCATGCATGCTGTTTTATGCTGTATACTGTTTGATCCAGGTCCAGTTTGACCTGGATCAGAATCTACACACAGTTTCAAACCACAAATCTATTTAAAATGTATGCACAGCCAAAAATAATAACAAATAGGGAGTTAATCCTTACATAAAGTTTCATAAAGCTGTGTGTTTATTAGGTTTTACACTACACTTTAATAGATAATATTCATATATAATATTTCATTTAATGTTCTTGTCAGATTAGTCTAATTTGATCTGAATCTGGCAAATTTGATATATAAAAATGTATAGAACCTGTAAGCTGCAATAGTAAATATTTTCTATAAACATTTTAAGTTGTGAACCTTTTTGGGTGACTTAAGATAAAGTCTTTGTTAAAATGGGTCAACTTTGACCTAAATATTTGAGTTTAAAAGATACATATGAGCCCAGTGATGTTAGAAAGGGCTCAGAGGGCATCAAGAAACTTCGTTTATCTACATCTACATCTAGTATCAAAACTGAAAGACCTTAGGATTACTCTGGAAAATCTGTGTCAAGTACTATAATATGAAAACTTACATCCATAAATGCCATAAACACAAATACTGAACCATCACACAGAGAAGTGAAGCATGATGTCTGCCACATAATGACAAGCAGATCAAGACTAGTTTTGGTATTTGACTTTTCTCACCAATGACCCTCTTGGCTCTCACAGACAAATACAAAATATTACATTGAGCAGTATTATTGTTGATGGACTACTGAGTGTATTAGTCCATTTACCAGGTTTTCTACTAGGTTTTCTGGAGACTTAAGTTTGTAGAAGACTTAAATGCAAGCTAATGGAGTCTGGAGGTTATTTCAAAAGAGAATCTTACATTTTGCAATTCAAGATAGATAATTTTGGACCATTTTGAGAATCATATATGTTGTATGTATCATATGTTTCTTAAGTTTTACTCATTTACTCAATGTCTTTTTAGTTTCGTACATTTACTCTTGCTGTGTGTGATATACTGAAAAATAAAACAATCTAACCTGTATTTTCCAAAGTGTGTTCATCTCAACACCTCTGGTTCTACATGCTCCACTCAGACATCGTTTGCCAAGTCAGGTGACTGATGAAAGATAAGCTCTTTAACCAGCCAGAACACGCAGACCTCACAGTGACCTTTTACCTGGCCTCTCACCTGCCAATCTCTGCTCAGAGCTGGCGTGCAGACATCACAGACCTATACACACTTATACATTTACACAGAAAATAACAGGAAACATTTAGACAAAATATAACCACATAGTGTATGTGATGTTACTGTGCATTATCCTGCTTATTAGAGAGTTATTTACTGAAAATGTACCAAACCTGATTTTAAAAAAAAGGTTGCTATACAAATTATTTCATTCATCAGCTACAAAAAATAATCACTTATTTTATTCGACTGTGTAATTCTTCCAATTTGTCTACCTGAGGGACTTTTCTGGCTAAGTCCAAACATATATAGTATGTATTTTTTAATGTTCTACGGCTAGACCTGTGTATACACAGCAATGGCATGTTACACAGAAATAAAAGACCAAACAGTCATTAACCAATCAGAGACTATAATATGCAGTGATTATGCAGTATTGTGATGAATGAGAACTATTCATTAAACTATAAAAGTGATTTTGACAAACTAATGCATCAAAGAATGTGATTTATGTCAGTGTCAGCTGATACTATGAGATGATACAACGCAGATTCAACAGTGTTAACCTGTAAATCTAATCTGGAAACATCATTAAAGTGTAAATTTGACAACTAATCCTGAAAATCAGTGGATTTAAAACCAATATTAACAACACTTCAGTTCATTTTATTAAAGACCCCTTCCAGATGTTGAATAACATGATACTAATAACACAAAAGTACCTCTTTAAAGAAGTTAAAACACAATTTTTCAGAGGTTTGCTGTGTACACTAAAGTCCAAATCTCAATGATACATTATTTAATGATAGGTAATTATGTAATTATGTTTCTTCTTTGAAAGAAAGCCAATCTTTATATTTAATTTAACTGAAATGAACTAATCTTTAGCATTTTGAGTAAAAAGATATGTAAGTTTGATGAATTACTCTATGCTATTTAACAACACCAGGTAACTTCAAAAATGCACAATGAAATTCATGAATATTTTACTTTTTTATTCATGCACTATATTTCCAATTATAGTTATTGTTCTTATTGCACACATTCTGGGAGACATACACACAAGACTGTGAATGGTGGAGTGATGGACACCAAAGTGATGTGCAACATCTGTCTGGGTCATTCCTGCATGCAGCATCCTGACTGCCTGATCACGGTTGGCTGCACTCAACCATGGCGTTTTTGCCACAGACATTTTCTCCATTTATACTTCAGGGTTTTTAATAGGGAGGGTCACATGTGTAAAAAAGCAATTTAGCTCATCCCAGTATTTCACTCCCCTACCCAGTTTGTACACTTGTGAATACAACTTTAATAAATTGGCTGTGGCTGAGAAAAAGCAACAACAGTCAGGCAGAACAACAGTATATTGTGTGTCTGAGAAGCTGTTTGGAGTGTCTGAGTACATCTCATGACAATTCTAGCAAATTTTTAAATGTGATTTTTTAAAGTTGCTTAGTGTAATATGATGGTAAATGTCATATCTGCTATATCTACAATACATCTATTATATTATCTATTATCTGTTATATATAGTATTTTCTCATGGATGGTTTATGAGTGAAATATGAGGAATGAGGAACTAAAAGGAAAGGTGGAAACCAAACCTCATCTCTGCAGACGCAGAATAAAGCCTCACATATAAACTCTGTACAGAGAAGAACATGGACCACAGGTTACATTAAAACCCCAGACTGTAGGTGCCTCTTAAATAAACGATTGTGGGTATATTTGGTGGAGCCACCCCAGTTTTGGTTATTAATAGATTCACATACTCTGACCACACTGCACCCAACCCATCCTGCACTGGTTTCAACTTGTAATTTAACAACCAGAGCCTGAAAACACTTCAGAAGCAGTGAAACTGAGCCGAGGACTGCAGTAATGTAAGAGCATACGGTGAAAACGTACAATCAATGGGTAAAAGTCTGTCTGCTATAAATACCACTGTGCTCCTACATCTGATTACTGGAGAGCAACAATATAATTTGTCCGCCGTGTGACCAGTGACAGACTTCAGTTTCATTTCAGTTCATGACATCATTATAATGTTTATTATCATATTTGTAAAGTGAGAAGGAACACCTGTTTCTTGCCTTATCCACCTATTATAAGTCGAGATAGTTTATTGATCAAACAGCCTACATGAAACAGAAACTTGTGTCCATGTACAGTCACACTGTTCCTCCACATAGCCCAGGGGTGCTAAACATATGGCCCGTGGGCCAAAACTGGTCTGCCAAAGATTCCAATATGGTCCCCTTGGGATGAATTTGATGTTATTGGTGAAGGGTGTCAAACTCATTTTAGTTCAGGGGACAGATGCAGCCCAATGTGATCTCAAGTAGATCAAACTAGTAAAATAACAGTATAAATACCTGTAAATAATGACAAATACAAATTCCAATGCCTGTTACTAAAGATCAACTGGGATCTGTAATGCAAATGTATAAATGATAAGTTGAGGCATAGTATTGTTAAAATTGCACTTATTTTTTTGGAGAAATTACAGGTTGTTTATGGTTGTTCAGGTTATTCACAATTGGTTGTGAGAGGATAGTTTGTAGATGTAAACATTTTCATAATTTAATTTTACTTTTTTGCTCCAACACAAAGAGAATAATTTGGCATTGTCATTATAATATTAAGTTATTATGCAATTATTTTACCTGTCTGACCCTATTATCATACTGGTCTGTACATGGCCACTGAACTAAAATAAGTTTGATGTCCCTGACTTACATTAACGTACTGTGCTGTTCTTCATTTTCATCTTCAGCCACTATACCTATTGATGCTCATTTATGTCATATGGAAACCTAAAAGATGGAATCAATACCAAAACTTGCAATTCTTAGTATGGCCTCAGTTCACGTGAGGCTCTACAAGTGACTCAATCCCATAGGCTCCATATTAAAATGTAGAAATTATTATCAGAAAAAAAGTATCAACAGCTGAGTACAACAAAGGGGTTAGGCCTCTGTTGCTAATCTCTGTTCATGATGACTGCATAGGGTGAATTTTCATACAGGTTAGCATCATAAATTATATATATGTGTCATGTTCTTACTAATATTATTTGGCCTGTGGATGTAACTCAGGTTAACTAATGTAAGAACAGAATTTGATTGGATTATTTTCTCAGCCCATGTAGCCTATTGTTATTTAATAATAATAATAATAATAATAATAATAATAATAATAATAATAATAATAATAATAATAATAATAATAATAATAATAATAATAAACTTTATTTGTATAGCACCTTTCATACAGAAATTGTAGCCCAAAGTGCTTCACAAAGTGCATACATTTAGTGTATTTATACGATACTGTTAAACACAACTATGTGTTAACAAGCTGAAACTACTTCAAATTACATTTAATGAGACAGTGTTAGTTGATGTGGTTGGAGCTTTCTATATGATACTATTAGCTTGTGTTTGGTGTGTGTTTCCCCAGCTCCATCCTTTATTTCCTTCTATTTATTTGGACTGATTTTTCCAAAATCCAAGATGACAACAGTCAAAATGCCAAAGGCGTAAAATGCTGCCAGAGGCTTTTGTCCAACTTTTATTCAGTTCATATAATATCCATAATGGCCAATTTTCTATGTTTTTAACATTAAGTCTTAAAGTTTTAGGCTTTTAATTTGCAAAAATTATCAGTCATTTGTACATTGTCTTTGATAATCAACCATAAACACATGGTACCTTATGTTTATTGTGTTGCAGTTAAACAACACAATATGGTCCACAATAATTACAGCATCACTGTTTACATAACCCTATTATGATTCATTTTTTAAGGTTAGGGTTTCCAGATGTGAGGAAATCAGACTATATGATGTACTCATATGATGACTAGTTCTGTAAGTTAGTATGAAAAAAGCACAGGTAGAGGTTTTATTAGTTTTATATATTTTTGTATGAGCTTCAATTGTGTAACTTTACATCAAATGTATCAATAATCTGTCCATTTTGTTTGATACCCAAACATGTAGAAACACCATACCATGTGTTCATTGTATTACACTCACAATATTGTCCGGAATAACTGCAATATTCATCTTATTGTGAAGCTATTGTGAAGCTATTATTAGCATCAGTAATAATAATAATAATAATAATAATAATAATAATAATAATAATAATGATAATAATAATAATAATAATAATAATAAGCTCATTTTATCTTGAATATTGAATTTTTTGGCCATTTCTGTGGACTGAAAATAAGATGTAAATCAGACAAAACACCACAATATAAAGGCATATGTTGATGCCGTACTCTTACCTCAGGAGCTGCTGTATTTTTCTACCTCTTCTTGTGTCTTTTGTAAATTTTCCAGAGTAATCTCAGGCTCTCTGTCTCCTCCTCTCCATCCTTCCCTCCTCCCTCCTCTCTCCTACAACAATCCCTCCCTGCTCAGTCTGTCCCTCCTTCACTTTACATGCAGACCTCCTTCTGCCTCAGTCGGATTTTCCCGTCTTCATCTTCTTCTTTTCATCTCAGTGGGCTTGAACGATGCTGCCCTGTAGGTTGTTGGGTCTGCTGGGAATCTTCAGCTTCTGCAGCGGTAAGAAAAACACTTCTCTCTCTATCTGTTAGTTGAATAAATCATAAACTCTGGTTGTGGTCAAAGCTCTAATCTTGTTACTTTTCAGAGGGGAGGGGTTAGTCCTTTGGGAAACTTGTAGACCAGTAGTTCCTAAACATACCTGTGTGTTTGCTGACAGAAACAGCTTAATGAAGTGAAGGACCAGATTATTTAAAGCACCTCCATCTGCTCCACTTGGAGCTTTACATGGAAAACATCTGTCTCCCTCCATCTTATGGCGTAAAATTAACCCAGTCATTCTCTAAACTAGAATTTGCCATTTATAGTTTACTAATGTGTGCATTGGGGGCTGGATTGGGGCCATTCATTCTACAACCCCGCCCCATTTGGTGATTGACAGCTTTAATCACCTGTAGTGTTCAGGGTGGGGCGGATGCTGATGGGATAAGGTGTTTTTTTTTATAGCAGGCTGATCCTATTGAGGGCAGTGTTGCGCTCATGTGTGCTAATTGCAGAGCAGTGTTTCCCATCTTGGTGCTAAACGTTAAGCAGTCGTGTTTTTTGGCAACTTCGTTGATGGGAAAGGCTTGTGTACCAGTGAACATGCCCCAAGTTTTACTTTAAACTAGAAGACAACAACGTTAAATGTCTAATCCTTATCCCATGGCTTTTTTTCCATACCTGGGAATGTCTGCTTTTAGTTTTTGTACACCAAACACAGGGATGGACACATTCACTGCTTTTGGATATTTCAAGACAATGAATAAACAATAATTTTAAACTACTTCACCTCAGTTTACAACTATTTTCATTGAATAACCTTTTTTTTTTTTTTTACATCGCATGTTTGATCATGTTTCTTTAGCAAAGGAATGTGTTTTATTTTATCTGCTGACCCTTTTTATTTTAAGTCTTGCTGCATTTTCAAACAGTGATAGAATATTAAAATAAAACAAAAAAAGTTATTATTAAATGAGTCTGTTATAAATTTGGGGAGGCCTTTTCGTACTTTGGGTATCTGCATCATGCTAGCTGTTACTGTAAGACCTTTATTTTAAGGTAACTGCTAATTTCTGACTGCCACTTAATCCAATAAAACCCATTATGCTTTCTTTTCAAAGCAATTAAAATTAGCAGTTAAAATACACCTTATTCATTGAGCTGATAGAAAAAAATCATGTAATATTACTGGAATGTTGCTGAATGGAAATTTTACTCATCCTCCTGTTGAAGTTTGAAAACGAAATACTAAAATAAGTTGTTATAGAAATACTAAGTTGTTTTTTAGCTCAGTGTCAGGTCAATGATCTTCTCTAGTTTGGTTTATTGAGCCTGAATCATATGTAATACATATTAAGTTGTTATTCAAGAAATTTTAGGCATTTGCTTCTTTTGCCTCGGAGTTTCCCTTTTGGATTATCTTTGCATTTTGCCAAATATAGTAAATATAAAATGTAATGTGTATATCATTGTCAGTTATTATGATTTGTTTAATTTTTCTCAGTGTCCTACTACAGTGTCCTACTGTTTTAATATAATTTTTAGTTTGATTTTTTTTTTGTTGCTGATTTTTGTTTGTGCAATAACAGACAATATTTTCACCAAACCACTTAGTGTTCTCTTTAATTTGCCTACCAAAGACAGGCTAGCTCTTTAGTCCTGCTTATGTTAAGCTATATGCTACATGCTTACGCATAACTAATCCAATAAAACTTGTTTATTATTTATATGCAGTTACGTGTCCATCTTATGCAAAAATACCTTCTTTGTTGTACTGATACAGAAAATACTGCAGGGATATTATTTTGCCTGGCATAGATCTCTCTCTAATTCCCTTCTTGTTGAACTTTGTTGATTATTTACCCAAAAAGACGAGCACTTCTGTCATATTGAATCAGACATTCTTCACACCAGAACCAGAGCCTTTAAATAGGCTCTGTGTTATCCCCACTGCCAACCTAATCCTCCCATCACTGAGCTAAACAGTTCCACTGACAGCCACAAAGTGGGAAACCAGACTAAAGATTTCCAGTCAGACCGAGTTACGCATTAACTCACACTCTTCACCTCTGACCCTGTGGTGGAGATAAAGGTAAAGGGAAGAAGCTGAGTCAGAGATTGAAACATGCAAGTGAACATTTAGATAAATAAAGGTAAATCTCCTCTGATGAAACCACAGTTTCACATGTTTTCACTAAGGCAAATTTGCATTGTGGTCTGTTTGTCTTCTGAACTGACCTGTAGATTCATTCCAAATCCTATGGGATGAATAAACCCAGCCATTAATTTGTGTCTGCAACCAGATAAGTCTGGTATGTAGAACTCCAAAAGATTGGGAACACATAACAGTCTTGTTTTAACAAAAGTCTTGTTCTTCACAAAACTGAAAAGAACACTATTTTTTGATGAAACCCCTCCAAAATCGAATGATGATGACTTTTGCATCAACGCATGTATATCAACAGGATATCAACAAGTTTTTGGACAGTGAATGTTAAAGAACATGGTTGCAGAAATCAAAGAGGGATGTGACAGAGTTGTTGTCCATGAGGTGCACCATCAGTGATCATATGATTTCTAAAAACAAAACAGATTTTTGTTGGGACAGACAGAAAGAATGTGTCTAAACTGTGTGCATGGCTCTAATTAAGATCTAATTTCTTAAATGGAGTATAATATTCATATTTATGTTTTTATTTAGACTAAAATACATAAAATCACACAAAAATTTTGAAAAAAAAGTGAGGAAAAAGTAAGTTTTTCTTCAGTTTTCTCTATTTCAGATATAATAACCCTCAACTTCAATCTGAGCTTCTACATACTTCATCTACATGATCAGTAAATCAAATATAAGAAAATATATGATTTTCACAGAAAAAATGCTAGATATAGAGGGCAATATAACAATAAATGTGATAAATCTCTTCAGAAAGGTTAAATAGAGAGAACAATTCATTTGGGGACTACCACAAAGGTAACACTGGGTCTTTATGGGTTAAATTTCAATGTAGTCATAGATGTTCTTTGTTTTGCTTGTGATTCTTTTTGTACTCATAGGTGTTGTTTCATATTTTCACTCACATTTTTTCTTCACAAAAACAATACATAAAGACCCAGTGTAGGAGTTAAGTCTTTCTCAGAATAAATACAAAACATCCAACCTTCTGTATGTAAATGTAGTCATCATGGTACTTAAAAACCAAGCCAGACACTCTGTTTTGTCTGTTTTTATTTTTGAGCTGTTGTTATCATCCATCTCCAGGTCAGGAGGAGAGCACGGCGGACGAGTCCTGCGATAACTTCACTGACCTCAACCTGTCACACTGCTTTGTGGGAACCAGCTTGTATGTCCGGCTGCTCCTCTACACCCGCTCTAACCTCCGCTGTGGCCGGGAACTCAACCACCACCACTTGTCCTCACAGCCGCTTTTCAACGTCTCCAGGCCGACAGCCTTCGTCATCCATGGCTACCGACCCACCGGAGCGCCCCCCATCTGGATAGACCACATAGTCCACCTGTTGGCAGAGCAGGAGGACATGAACATAATAGTCATGGACTGGAACAAGGGGGCGGCCAACCTCAACTACTTCACTGCTGTGACTTATACCAGGGAGGCAGCCCTCAACCTGACCGGCTTCATCATGACTATGGAGGTGAGAAATGTGTGAAGGTGTTTTCATCTTTTCACATCAGTGACAGTGAACAGAGTAAAGTAGCTGAAGATGTTTTACTGTGAAGAAAAAATACTTGAAGGCAGGGGTTGGTTATGTTTATGATCTAAAAAAAATAGTTTTGACCTAAAGGAGACGGAAAAAAATCTGTCTGGAGCAAGAAGTAAAGACCACAGCTATTATAGCTGCAAAAAGTGGACCAACATCATATTAAACCCTATGGATAAAGAATGGGATTTCACTTAAATTCATATGCAAGTCAAGGCAGGTGAGTGAATACTTTTGGTAATATAGTGCATCTGTTAGGAACAGACTATCTATGAATAAATGTAAACTGAGTTTGTGTATATTGAGTTTAACAATAAAGACACACTAATATAATGTTAAAATAATAATAATAAAAATAAAAATAATAATAATAATAATAATCTTTATTTGTATAGCACCTTTAAAAACAAAGTTTACAAAGTGCTTTGACAGAGGGCACAACAGCAGGATACAAGAAGCAAGTAAAAATGCTAAAGCAGAAGCAACACAATAAGAGAGATGTGTGAAACAAATTAATAATCAAACAGGATAAAAATCAAATTAAAAAAATTAAAATTAAAAAATTAAAAAGTTAAAAAGGGACAGACATCACATAAAAGCAAGTCTATAAAAATGTGTTTTAAGAAGTGATTTAAAAGATGTCACTGATTCCGTAAGCCTTATCTCCTCGGGCAGGCCATTCCAAAGTCAAGGGGCCCTGATGGAAAAGGCTCGGTCACCTTTAGATTTAAGCCTCGACTTTGGAACAGCCAGGAGCCCTCTGCCCGGGGATCTAAGGCTGCGTACTGGCTTGTAGTCAACAAGCATCTCATCTATATAGCTAGGGGCCAGACCCATTTGGGTTTTAAAAGTGATCAGTAAAATCTTAAAATCAATTCTAAAACACACAGGGAGCCAATGGAGGGATGCCAGGATAGGGGTGACGTGATGGACCTGTTAATAGTTTCTTATATATGATGTGATATATTAATATTGTTCATTTAACAGAGGGAAGAAGTAAATTAATATTAAATTGAGAATAACAGCACAATTATTAATTATCATGAAGAATCTCATTAGCAAGTAGATTTTTCAAACTTTCCAATGGTGATAACATAAAAAATAAGGCCATAACTAGTTCTCATATTAACTCTGTTTCTTGTCTTGTCACAGTAGAATTAACACAAAATGTCTTATTTTTAGTTAGAATGGCCTAATGATTCATTTAATCTGGTAGGTTTTAGTCTCATTGTGAATATTAGTAGTGTGAAAAAATTTATTGTTTTACATAGTTAAAGAGAGAAGAGAGGTTCAAGTATAGCTCGAGCAATAATGGATTTTTAAAGGTTGACATAATGATGATAGCTTGGAGCAGGAAAATGTCAACAGCTTATTAACCCCACTTAGTCTCTGACTTTAACTGCACATGTCAAAGGAATCAATACTTCAGTAAATCTATTTCAAACCATCTATTAGCCCCTTGACAGAGAATGGTTTATTTAATGTCCACCTGTATGTATTACAGGATCAGAAAGTCTAATATAGATGAGCCATGCAGCTTGCGCAAAATATATAAATAAAAGTAAAAAGTACATGACTCCTGCAGCTCTGTGGAGTTTTTTAGCCTCTTTAAGTGTTTTGGTTTTTCAGCAGTACCTGTCACTTCCCTGAGCTACAGCGGTTTTGTTCAGCTCAGTAGGAAACAGTTGAAACCAGACCCTGAATGCCTAAGCCTTGTGTCTGCAGGAGGAGGGAGCCTCTCTGAGCTCAGTTCACCTGATTGGTGTCAGTCTGGGAGCTCACCTGGCTGGATTTGTAGGAGAAAACCTGAAAGGGAAGATTGGGCGTATCACAGGTAAAAGAAAAAGAAAAAAAAAAAAAAACAGAGTATGCATGAGAAGAGTAAGACAATTTGAAAGTTATTGCAAACTTGTAAATGGAGAAATTATGGCCTGGCAGTATTATTAATTACATAGCCATCTATATTTTTTTTAAATCATTATCATGATCATGAATTTTCAGTTTTTCACTTTTTAATTGGTCTATTTATCAAAATAAACTTGAAGTACAGAGTAGTAACTATGTACTTATGCTGATTTACTTATTGATAGTGCTCTCAATAATGTTGCAGTGATTAGAATAGAGGTTAAAAATACATTTAAAAAAGATTTTGAAATATAAGTATAAATGGATTAACTGTTCTGAAAATGTAACTGACAGTGCTGATATAGAAATGTAATGCAATAGTAAAAGACAACAGGTAAATAATGTGCTGTCTCTGACATGCTCTGCACTGTTTTAACAAAGAAGTTACAAATAAACTAACCTGAAATAAAACAGTAGATTGGACATTTAATTCCATAAGACGTTCTCGCCGAGCAGACAGATTTACTGTAAAGCTGTGTGGACACAACAACGGCAGACAAACACCTCCATATGTGGCCACAAAAATCAGGTGTTTGTCCTTGATTTAGCACCTTGTGTTTTTGCAACTCAGCACTTAAATAAATACCAATAATTCTTAATACATGTATATCTGCAGGAAACTTACACATGTGTTATTTTCTTTAGAAAAGAACTCACTTAACTTACTAAATGAAGAAGAAGCTGCTGAATTAAGAGACAGTAAAATGTACAGACAGAAAATCCTCCTTATGTCATACTTACGGAAGAGGATTAGGGCCACTAGAAAAATAGAAATAAAACTAGAAGCACTCGGAGAGCGCAGACCTCCGCCAAGGCTGATCAGTGGCCCCCCTGTGGGCCCCCCCACGCCAAGGAGGTTATGTTTTTGCCAGGGTTTGTTTGTCTGTCTGTCTGTTTGTCTGTCCGTTAGTGTGCAACATAACTCAAAAAGTTATGGACAGATTTTGATGAAATTTTCTGGTCTGCGCCCCCCCCCGTGGGCCCCCCCACCCCCGATCACCACCAAAATTTTATTATTTCTTCCTTATCCCATTTCCAACAAACCCTGAAAATTTCATCCAAATCTGTCCATAACTTTTTGAGTTATGTTGCACACTAACGGACAGACAAACAAACAAACAGACAGACAAACAAACCCTGGCAAAAACATAACCTCCTTGGCGGAAGTAATTAAGGTCATATTTTATTCTGAGAAAAAAGTCAGAATTCTGACTTTTCAGAATTCTGACTTTTTTCTCACAATAATAACTAAAAAAAAAAAAAATATATATATATATATATATATATATATATATATATATATATATATGTATATATATACACACACACACACACACATGTATGTATATATATATATATATATATATATATATATATATATATATATATATATATATATATATATATATATATATATATATATATATATATATATATATTGCCTGGAATTTCTGATGAAAATGAACTGAAACGAAATCAAACCCTGATAATATGTTAAAAACCAGAACACCAAAAACCTCGTCAACTCTTAATATTAAACACAGTGTTTGTTTTTGGCTTTTAAATTAATTATGCCTTAATTCATCTGCAAAATCCTGAGCATAATTACATCATAGCAGCCATTTTTTATGCTGTTAGAAAAATGATGTAAAAAGTAAGTAATATAAGGGCAGAATACAGAGGCATTTTGGTATGAAAAGCCATATTTACTGTCATTGATAGAGTCTAGGAGCCATAAATATCACCACTGAAATATTGAATAATGGGAAACTTTTACAGAGCTAAAAAAAAGATAGAGATGTATTTCTCTTATAATCTCTTATTATGTGTATCAAAATATAATAACTGACTGTTGAGCCACTCAGTTAAATGTCTAAACACATTTTTTGTACTTTACTTCATCAGGTCTGGACCCTGCAGGGCCGATGTTCACCAGCGCCACCCCAGGAGAGAGGCTGGACCCCTCAGACGCCATGTTTGTGGATGTCCTACACACCGATATGAACTGTGAGCACCTGAACACAACCTGAGCAAAAAATAAGGCATAGATGTAGGATTTAGCATTTTATCATGTGGATAATGGACTTGCTTTCATTCATTTCTATTTTTCATCCTCAACTTGGCCTCTGTGTTCGTTTTCATGACAGACCCACAGAGTGACTCATTATTCCCTCTAGTGGTCACATAGATTCACATACTGACACACTGGCTTTGTAGCAGGCTCCTGAAGGTAAAATCTGAAACTTTGAGTGCAGGAGGTGGGTTCTGTCAGGATGGACAGTTTGATACAGTTCAGAGTATCTGTAAATTTGCTGCAGACCTTGATCACTTTCACTTGAGCATTTTTTCTGTTTTAGGTTGAGTGATGAAAACCAGCTGATAAACAAATACTGGTGGAGAGAAGTGACTGAAACTCTGTTATTCTCATTAAAAAATGCCTGATGAGTCAAATTAATCTCCCTTACTCTGTTCTATTCCTATTCATGAGAACCAGAAGCCCTGAGCTGTGATGTTGACTCAGTTTATTATCAAAGAAATATGCTCTGAATGCAGGGATAGAAAAAAAATGCTGTTTATGACGTAAAAGTGCTTACCAGCCTATTTCTGGAAAATTATGCTGTAACAGTGGGTGAAAACTTAATGGCCAGGAAAATGGATTTCAAGGTGAGACCATTTGAGAACCACTGATGTAGGTAATTTTTCCATTCTGTCTTTTCTGCAGCGTTTGGACTCAATGGAGCTCACGGTCACATTGACTTCTATGCCAACGGTGGAGCCGACCAACCTGGATGTCCCAAAACCATCTTTGCAGGTGAACACACACACAAAATCCTGCTTTAACCCACACACTATCACACACACACTCATTAACCTGCTGTGTTTTCTTACTCAGGGAAGTCGTACTTTGTGTGCGACCACCAGCGTTCGGTCTTTCTGTACCTGTGTGCTCTGAACCGGACCTGCAGCCTCACCGGTTACCCATGCTCCTCCTATGGCGACTTCCTGGATGGCAGGTGTCTGCAGTGTGAGGCCTTTAAGCCCGCCCCCTGCCCTGTGCTCAGTACGTCACAAAATACCTCATTCAACACTGTGGATAGAAGAAAAATAAAGAATGTTTCAGCTCTTAAATGAACAAACTGCACTATTCTCCATCAAAAACTAGCTCATGTCTTGGTAGATCTGCAATTCAGGAGCGTATCTAGAAAAGATATCTTGCAGGGTGGCATGTGAAGACAGTATGTACCGTAGATGGATTCAACAAAAGAGCCACAAAAATACTTTAGAACTATTTATTGCAATATAATGCACTGTATCAACAGACAACCAAAGTGTTCTTAATGCACAACAGGAACAAGATCAGTGTATTAAAGTAAGTACGAAAATAAAAATGAAAATATTCCAATACAAGTAAAAGTTCTCTGCTCTGTAAATGATTATAATAATTGCCTCTAAGATGTGATGGAACAGAGGAATAACATATTTTAAAATTACTTTGGCCATTTTACAGCTTGTGGTCCCCCTTGCCCCCCCCGTAGATCCACCCCTGCTATTACTTTAGTATTAATTAAACTCCTGTAGGTTATTATGTTACTTAATCTAGTGTTTAGTTAATGAAATATTTGGAAAAAATGTGAAAATGTCCATGTTACGTGTTGAAATTCCCCCCTTTTTGAATTGTACATCAGCAGAAAACCCAATATCTCAAAGATTAGAAAGAAGAGCATTATCAGCAAAAGAACTCAGCATCTATTTTGTAAATATTTACTTGTTTAAGGGATATGTTAAGTAAAAATGTAAAGAAAAAACTTAACATTTCAGTTTCAGATTTCGCTGTTTTCTTATGTGAGATGATGAAATCACTTTGGTTTGATGCAACATTGGGCTTTAATTTAAATGTGTTTTACATTGTATAAACACAAAAATAAATACGTAGCTGATTTACCAGCTGATCTCTAACTTCTTCTGCTGCTAAACAACTGTAGCACATTACTGATCACTAAAAACTGACTTTTTGGTAACCTAAATTTTGCCTTTATTTACTGCTATCTTGGCCTTTTCATGTGACTCACCTGTTTTTAACCATCTTTACTGTATATAATCAGGACGAAACTGTTAACTGTTGATTTATAGGTGTATATGATTGTCTTCTTGAATCTGTGTGTTTTACCTGCAGGTTACGATCTCAGCCCATGGAGGGAAAGGCTGCTGCAACTCGGACAGACCAAAGTATTCTTCAGCACCACGGCCACGCTGCCCTACAGGAGTCAGTTTAACACAAACACATGGCAGACGGACAAGCTCCACTGGTAGTTTAGGAAACATAACCCACTGATAATCAAGTTTCAGACTATTCAAGTCCATAGTTTATATATTTTCACTCTCATATCAAGTGTTTTTGTTTAATTTGTTCATGTCTGAATTGAGAATTTCAGCTTCAACTACAAAAAAAAAAGAAAAAAAAAAAGGTGTGATTTAGATTCGTATTAAACATACAGACCTGAAAAAGTGTGTACAGACGACCCACAATGAAGTCTTTTAGTAAACTAGAAGAAAAGGAATAGACAAAAATAAATGAAATTAACCCTAAAACAGAGTGAGAACTTCAAGATTAAGCTGAAATATGACCAAATATAAGCAAATACACATATTCTTTAGAAGATAATGTTAGGGAAATGAGGAGGATGTTCTACTGAACTGTTGAAAACACCTTTAAAATCCTAAAATTGTGTTTTGAGGATCCAATTTCAGTTTCAATTCTCATTTGCAAGACCTTTTATTTTATTGAAATACAAGATTCTTGCAGCTTTATTCCTAAAATGTGGTTTTATGATACAAAGTGTAAATATATGGAAGCTGTGAAGGGACATGCAGTTTTTACATGTTATTATCCAGGAGATTAAACAGTAAGTGACGTGTGATCCCGAAAACAGAGACTGTTTTCTTATGATAATGGGTGTCTTCACTACATTATAAGGAGAAAACAAAAAGCAGATTTCTTGGTAATGGGATAATTTATCACAAAAAAAATATAATTTAGTAATTGTGATGAACCTAAAATGAGTGTCTGGTTAATTTGACACCGAACATTAAGACAAGGTATAAATACATCATTTAATTTTTTGTAGTATGCCATTAAACAAACTTCTCCTCCTTGCTTCTGTAGCTTCAACATCCAGGCTCACTTTCTCAAAATATCAAGATAAATTAACCTATATTTATAAGAAAGCACATCTTCACAAAATAGCATTAAAAATGGCAAACGCTGCTGTTAGAAACAGCAGAAATAAATTTTACAAATGTAGCTGCAGTGATCTCATTCCACACTTCAAACAGTAAAAGACTTGATATGTGTTATGGCTCTGGTGATGGGAGTGTAATATTGTGTTTGTCCTGTGTGTGGCAGAACTGAGCTACAGGGTGGACATGGTGACCTGGAACCAGTACCTTCGCTGGGGGGTCGTCTACATCAGGCTGCACAGTGGCAAAAGCTACACAGAGGCCCGGGTGGACCAGTGAGTGTCAGAGCGACACCTGAAACACCAGTTAGAGCAGAAGAGTCACAGAAAACCTACTTCAGTTAACCATCAGTTAATCTTTCAATACAGTGCAAGGATAAGTCCAGTGATTTTTACACATTATTTAATGTCAGTGAATCCTGTGAAGATACTATGAATTATTGCAGTGACGTTCAGCTTTTTCTCCTGGCAGATAAAAACTATGAGACCTCCAGTAATAAGACATTCTCCTTGTCATTAAGTGATTACTGTACAGTATATATAAAAAATAGGATTTACACATATTCATCATCTGTTTTCACATTTGTGGAACTGCTTTGCTTAAATTAAACTTCAGTATTGACATATTCTCTCTCATACCTGGGGTCATATTTGCATCACATCCGGCCTAAAAACCATACTGTCACCTTTCCACCAGAAGCCAGAAGTCAAACATCCAATTACTAACTCTGTGACCCACTAATAACAGGCTCAGACATCCTCCAGACAGTGTGTGTGTTAATAGACCTTCTCCTGTCTTTTGTCTCAGTAAACTTCTCCGCTTTGAGCAGTACACCTCCACCCGCCTGCTGGCCCAGTTTGATGATGATCTGCAACATGTCCAGAAGATCTCAATGCGTATCAACACTGGCAACGTGATCGGCCCTCGGTACAAAATCAGACTGTTGAGGATACGATTCACCCCGTTGGAAAGACCAGAGAGGTCAGAACCAAGGAGGGAAGGGAGGGAGGAGGGAAAGGAGGGAGGGAGGAGGCAAGGAAGGAAGACTTACTTCATAGTTCGAGTTATTTACAACATTGTCTAACAATGTGTTGATGGTACTGATGTCAGAGAAAGGGAGGGAAGATAAGAGAATGAAAGGATGCAAGACAGAGGAATATATTTTAAGGAAGGATGTGAGGATGAAGGAAAGAGTAGGGAGGGATGGAAGGAAGGAAGAGTAGAAGTGTATCTAAGAAAGAAACAAACAATAGAGGGAAAGAGGAAAAAGAAGAAAGAAAACATAAAATGAGGGGAAAGGGGGGAAAAGAAGAAAAGGAAGAGATGGACAAAAGAAAGCAAAAGAACATTAGCATCGAACCTGACATCAGGAAGGAAGGATGTGAGGATGAAGGAAAGAAAAGAACCAAGGAGGGATGGAAGGAAGGAAAGAAGGAAGGAAGGGTAGAAGTACATCTAAGAAAGAAAGACACAATAGAGGGAAAGAGGAAAAGGAAGAGAGAAGACATAAAATGAGGGGAAAGGGGGGAAAGAAGCAAAGGAAGAGATGGAAAAAAGAAGGCAAAAGAACATTAGCATCTAACCTGACATCAGGAAGGAAGGATGTGAGGATGAAGGAAAGAAAAGAACCAAGGAGGGATGGAAGGAAGGAAGGAAGGAAGGAAGGGTAGAAGTATATCTAAGAAAGAAAGAAACAATAGAGGGAAAGAGGAAAAGGAAGAAAGAAAACAAAAAATGAGGGAAAAGGGGGGAAAAGAAGCACAGGAAGTGATGGGAAAAAAGAAAGCAAAAGAACAGAAAGAAATTAAGGCAGGAAGGAAGGGAAAGAAAAAATGACAGAGGGAGGGAAAAGAAGGATGAAGGAAGAGGGAAAAAGGATGAGGGCAGGCAGGTGCAGAGATGGAAAAAATAGACAGGAAGGAAAGAGCAAATAAATAGCAGTAAGATGCAGTGTGTTTACTGTGTACTGAACGTTGTGTATTTACTGTGTACTGAACGTTGTGTATTTACTGTGTACTGAACGTATATTTACTGTGTACTGAACGTTGTGTATTTACTGTGTACTGAACGTATATTTACTGTGTACTGAACGTTGTGTATTTACTGTGTACTGAACGTTGTGTATTTACTGTGTACTGAACGTATATTTACTGTGTACTGAACGTTGTCCTGATGCTCTCCTCATGTCAGACCTCTGATGTGCCGCTTTGACATCATCATGGAGGAGAACATGGAGGTGGCGTTTCGTCCTCTACCCTGCGACTCCAGACTCTGACCCCTTCATCACCCTCCTCCTCCTCCTTTCTCTTCATCTTCAATGGAAAAACATTAAACATGCCCTGAACCCTGCTGAAGGACAGTCACTCATCCTCAGGGTCTGACACCTCCTAGGGTGTGGGGGCTCTGGAACAGCTGCTGCATCCTTATTGGCTGCTGGCGGTTACCATAGTTACATGTGACTGAAGCTCCATCTGTGCAGGATTGTTGTGGAAGCTGAAGTGATAGATAATATGAAAAACAGTTGCAGGAGGCATGAAAATGGATCATCTGCAGCTATTCTGACATCAGATGAATGGTTTCAGGTATTTTTCAGTAAAAATGACAAACATTTACTTCTCATTTGTGCAGAATTGTTCAATTCCACCTTTTTTTTTGTTTTGTTTTTCAATCTTCCAATGGCAGGATTACTTTCATTAATGCAACCGTTTCCTGTACAAGTGGCTTAGTCAAAGAAAAATCATTAATGCAGTTCAGCAGTCATACATTTAATATTTTGTCTTGTATGATGGCCTGAAAGTTACAAGTTACACATTTTCAGGAATCTATGCATTTTTTATGATTTCAAAAGACATGCACAGTATTACATGATAGTTACCTGTCAAGACATGGTAGTTAAAAGTTTACAGTGAAAAATACCAGGGAGCTGCATTTGTGAGAAGCAGGAAAATATTCACTGCAGTCACAGCCTCATTTTTTTGTGCCTTAACACCAGCAGATCTCAAGCTTTGTCACCTCGTCCCCCCGCTGTCAAAATTCTCCGACATCATTCAGGTGTGAGAGTTAAATGAAGACGTGGAGCTGCTGCCTTTACAGAGACACTGCTATGTTGTGTGAATAACCAGACATAAGCTGAACAATGAGTCTCCTGAAAATGTGTTTTATTCTCAAAGTCAGTGATAGAAAACACCTGTTGTCTGTTATTTCCCGACAAAAGCAGCTCAGATCAGTATTAGTTTAACTTTTCAAATGTATTAGTCTCGTGACTAAGTTACTTTGTCTAATATGAAATTCATGTCATATTTTTTATTTTGAATTTTCACGCAATGTTTGAAATAAACTTTGAAAGGTTTCATTTTGTTTGTTGCTTATTCAACTGACGTGATGCAACTAAAATGACTTTAGTGTCAAGGATATAGGGGATGTAACTGCAAAAATAAAAACATTTATAGATATCATTTCACTTGTATTGAGTCCAAGTACAAAAAGATATTTTAGGTAATATCTCACTTCTTGCTAGTTAATGACACTTAGCTTTATCCTTGACTATTTTATTAACTGATTGTTAGATTTTATTTCCTGATTGTTAGCTTTTACTTAATGATTGCTGCTTAATTCATTGTAATTTAGGGAACACTACTGGATCCATCATAAAATTCTACTCTTTCTGAGCTATAGGCTGTAATTATCAAAATTAAAATCAAAAAAGTGCTTGAAATATTTTAGCTTATATGTAATGAGTCTAGAGTATATACAATTTCACTTGACAAAAAATACTTAACATTTCCATATTCTAATTTTGGGAAGTGCAACTGTGCAATATTGACTAATGTAAATCGTATTACAGTACTTCACTGGACAAATTAAATTCTTGCAAAAGTAAACCTTATTGCGTCGACATCCTTTCAAATTAAGAGAAATAGTGATAATTCAGCATCAATAGGACATTTTTACAAACCATCATCTCAACAGAGCTTGTGCTCCAATACCAAATTTTACACTCACGCGTTGTGCGAGAACTATTACACGACTGGTCAGGTATTTGAAGTAGGCGTGGTTAATGTGGAAAATGCTCCACCATGAGTTCAGCATTTGAGTTTCTCGTGTAGCGTGAAACGTCTCGGGCAGAAGAAACTGTATTGTTTTTACCATCTATAAAAAGAAACAAATTTCTCTGTTCTCACTGACTATGAAGCAAGCCCTAGTAGGCTTAAGTACTGAACTCCTGGGAGGTCCTCTGCTTTTCCACATTAACCACGCCCCCTTCAAATACGTGACCAATCGCACAATAGTTCTCGCACAGCACAAGTATAAAGTTCTAACCAGACATTGAGAAGAGTAAAGCTGCAAGAACTCCAAAACTGGGGTGAAAAGGAAAAAATTACGTAATTTTTTTCCTCTATTCTCACGAAGTATGCAGCAGGCTTAAGTGATGCACTAGATGTCACTAAATATTACAAAATGAACATCTAAAGTTATGTGTAAAAGTGATGCATATGCTGTAAATTAAATAGATTTAAGTGTAGTCAGCTGCCAAAGTCAAGTCTAAAAAATACAAAAACAAAATGACAAACATTTTATTCATTCAGCAACTGTGGGTAGAAGATGACATCTGCTCTGGTGTTTAAGAGTAAGGCTGGTTTTAATGAATACTGTACAGATACAAGTAAAGGAATCATATCAAACATCTACACCATTTTCCTTCACAGAGTCTGAAACTGGTGAGGTGTGTTAAAGACATGAATGAAAATGTACAATGGTGGGGATTTACAGCTGCACCTGATATACAGAGACAAATACTTCATTATTTCTATTCAACCGTCAGAAGATAACTTCAGGTTTTTAACATGTTCATATTTTCACCAACAGATGGTGACTGTTTGGAAACTTTATCCATATAGGGCATAGTGAGATGTTTTTGTTTGAAGATATTAATGACATTTCATTATTTTATTACATAAAAGCAACATGTACTTCATAAAAAGAGGTTACATTGATTAATTGCATTTCAGTTTTTGGATTAAATGTGAACCAGTACAAAAATATATATATATATTCAGTCGAATTAAATTGATGAAAGATTATGCATAGAATTTTACTCAGTGTTTTCAATTAGAGTCAGAGGAGTGAAATAAAAAAAATGTTCATGTAAAAAAAAGTTTTAACCGAAGCCATTTATGTTATTCATTTCTTACTTATTTATATAAATCTTATGAACAATAAAATGTTATTGAACTGTGTGGAAATAAACTGTGACAACAAAGTGTTACCCAATGAGTAAATTTCTATCAAAATTTAGTGAATCAATTCAAATTTGACAAATATTTGACAAGTTTTAATCTACATTTCTTGTGTTTTCCATTAAATATTAGGTGTCATTGTGTGAACATCAGTGCAAAAAGAAACTATATGAACATCTGTGTAGTGAGTCTACTTCAGTTCTGATATGATTTGGGTTAAAGTTGGGTGTATTCTGAGAAGTTTTGGAGTTGAGTGCAGTTTGAAATATCCATTTTAATGGAAAACAACAGGTTAAAAAACCCTGAAGTTATCCTTTACCCTGACATCAGGGCTGTTGACGAGTTTACATCAGTAGTAAATTACTTTCTGACAAGATTTGTAAAGAAAAAGTCAGTGTTGGTGAATGTTCTTAATTCATATTTGGTCTTGGTCTGAATTTTATTACTGCCTCTTGACAAAATAATGTCATATTTCATCGTATTTCAGCAGGATATGTTTGTTGGTTTGTACCTAATGCTGAGCTTTCCAACAAAAGCCACATTTTGTTTTATGCATGTAAACACAGGGACGTTCAGTTTCTAAAAACTAGAAATAATGAATGAACACACTGACATGAGAAAGGTGGGAGGAGAGCAGAAAGAGACAAAGAATGAGAAGGTGTGAATGGATCAGACAGTTCTAAAATACCAGCGGTTTACATTCACTTTAATCCAATCTCCACCTTCTTCACAGTCAGAATGACAACATTTGTGCCGGGACTCCAGTTTGAATACCTTTCCGATGTCCGGTCACCAGTTGGGACCTGTGATTGGTGGAGACAAAGAGATGAGGTCAGAGACATTTGGGTCAATGCTGAGAGCGGCTTTAATGCAAGAGGATCTGAGTGGTGTCAACGGAGAAACGGGAGGAGAGAAGATGGGATTGGATGAGCTCAGGTACGATTAGAAGCTGATCAGTGGGCGGATGGGAAAACCTCCTTAAAATGTGTCACCCGGTCGAAGGTCAACAAGAAAATTCCACACAGACACACCAAGAGCAGTTACACAAGAGGAGAGTTCACCTCAAAATAAATCTGTGACACTAAATGCGTCATTGATCTTTGACCCCTCAGTTGCATAATAGCTTTAATTGTTTGTTTAAAAACTGATGACTAACAACTATTTCCATGTTTTCCACTGTGACCTTTGACACTGGCATAGACACCAATATGTACACTTCAGAAGGACACATTTGCTGTGATCCAAGTTCCATTATTTATTTTTCACTATTAATTTTTGATTTATAGATGCATGAGATTTTTTTTTCAAAACAGCTCTTAATGTAATTTCTTGCAAGACCTAAATTTTCTATTGTTTTTTTTAGTATTTTAGTTTTTGTTCATGACAGTAACCCTGAATGGGATATGTCAACTCACTTATGCCACACTAGATCTGTTAAGACTGGCCTCGGAGGGGGGAAAAAAAAAAAAGACAAAACTTTTTGATTTTTTTTTTTGATTGTTTTGTATTTATGAGACTGTCTTGAAGGGTACAATATGTCAAACGTTGCTGATGTACAGTCCATTGCGTGGTTTCATAAATCAACCGCTTCTTTGGAATGTACTGCTTCCGTTTTTACACAGACAGGGACAATGTTGAAGGAAACATCATCTGACTATTTCACTTAATTTTTCACAGACATGTTAAATGAAACCCCTCATATGGCTGTATTAGTTTGGGTCACTGTTACCTGTTGGGTTGTTGCCGTGGTTCTGTTTCCTAAATGGTCCAAGCCGATTGCCAAGGCGATTGTTTTTGCGTTGTGGCCCGACGCTTTTTTTGTAAGGAGCTCCTCTCCTTGGTCCCTACAGGAGGACCGAACAGAGTTACTCTAACTTCCACTTGTGTGAAGGTCAGAGGTCAAACCGTTTGACGAACACTCACCACGTTTCCTTCTCGTCTCCTGTTTTGTTGTGTCGGCCAGTTAGGAAATCCCACATCATCCATCGGAAACATCCCATCCTTGTCACCATACTCTGTCTGCTCACTGACAGAATAATTAAAGTTTTCAAGTTTAGTAGACAGAAAATCTTGTTGAGGTTAAGAGTTACCTAATAACTTCCTGTTACTCAGGAATATTGGGTTTGTGAAACAGCCCTCAGATCTTTAAAATGGTCCTGTAGTGTCATGACGATAAAGAAGAATCCTACCTGACTGGCCCTAGGGGGCGCTGTGGCAGGCTGGTCCCTGGTATTGTGACCTTCACTCCCTCTAGTCTCTCCTGTCTCCTCCTCTCTAGGTCGTGTCTCAGGTCTCCTGGGTCTCGTGCCGGCTGCATACCTAAACCCTGTTAATAGCCCATCAGCATGATCAGTGAACATTATCAATCTGACAAAATTCACACCAAAATGTAGTTTGATAACTCAGCTTTTAACCTGCATGGGCCCCAGTCTGGAGAACAGTGGTTCATCATCATCAAATGAGTTCACATTTAAACTGAAGCCACTGCACAAGAAAAGCACAAAAAATACACAAGTATGAGTTTAGATAAGTTAACAGTTTACTTCATCCACATTTACACAACATATCAAATGTTTTACTATCTCCTCTTGAGCTCTGTCTAAAGATTATAATTCCTACTGGATGTGTTATTATGTGATTTAAAAAATGACATCACATGTGAAGTCACAATTGCTGATAAAAGCACAGACTCTGTTAGTGTGAGACATACCGGGTTGAACTGAACCTCTGATCCAGGGTCAGCTCCTCCATCTCTTCTTCAGAGTAGCTGCCTTTTTGTGGAGCGGAGAAGCGTTCATTTAGGGTAATGTCATCACCTCTGAAATACTGATCTGTAAACACAAGGGGACCATGGATTAATAATGGATAAAACACTCAAGAAAATTACACACCCATGTTTCATTTGATGCTCTGCGGTGATAACAGAAATAAACAAACTTGATGTTTTTTTCTGTTTTCAAAAGGGACAACAGCCTTTGGAGACCACTTCTTCCGTACTAGAGCTCTCTTAGGCTGTGCTCAGACTGCTATCTGACAGTTCATCAATCCTCAAAACCCTACTTTATATTGCATATTATTATACAACAATTTAGTGGCTGCTGTGTTCATTCAATACACACCTGTATATACATATACATTCTGGATATGAAATGACTGTAAATCAGTGTGAGATTTGGTCATATTGCACAGCATTATGTTCAACTCTTTTGGTTTATCGCAGCGCAACATTATCACGGACCAATCAACTTTCAGTGAACAGTCAAGATCCAGATCTCTTCATTTGTCACATACATTATTCTAAAAAAAAAAACAGAGATGTTTTAGCTACACTGAGTGAGGAACAAATAGAACAATTAAATTCATCAATACTATGAATACATTTCTGATCTTTTCATCTGAATTTGATAAAAAAGGAAACTGAAGAGAGGTTTCACCTTTGACCTGGTGCACCAGGGTGATGATTTCCTGTGCAAAAGTCCCAGTGTGCATCGCAGTCTCCCGATATGTCCCAGAGTGCTCCAACATTGGCAGGAAGTCCAGACGCTGCCGACCCACATTGACAAGATCTAAAGACAGCTGCCTGTCTGAGGAATAACACAGCTGGCTGTGGAGGACAAAATTGAAGGTTAAACGCCACAGCTAAGATGAAAATGCAGTTTTCTCCAACACAATAAAAACATGAAATTAAGTTCACAAAATAGTGGATCTGAACAGTGGATTTGTGTAAAAACATATTTTTAATTTAACGCTGACAAAATGTGTTCATTAGCACAGTTTTTGGTTCAAAAACATACCAATAATTGGTCCTTTGTGCATCTGTAAGCCCAATTAGACGTCAAAAAAGTCACTTTTTTACCTTACCCAAGAGACTTACCTGGAGAAAAAATACTTCCACAACACATACAACAGCCTATAACCAACTGAAGGGAGTCTATGCTAACATAGGTTAATCCAGAATAGTTTTATGGATAGTTAAAACAAAATTTATGTGAAAGGAAACCATCCTGGTCCTCTCCGAAATACAGGTGAGTCAGGTCAAAGTTCACACTTCTTTTCTTGTTTGGGTTTCTTACTTTGGTTTCAAGACCAAGTATTTCAGCTGCTCACTGACTTCCTTAATGCTGTTGTTCAGTGACAACTTGTTTTTCAGCATTTGACACTTAACAGTTTAAAAACTTCTTTGCTGCCTTGTCTTCTTTTAACAATGATTATCCAGTTTCTCCGTTCATCAGTATTTATCTTTTATGACATTTATAATCACATCCTTAATCTCTCCATTTGAACAGTTTAGATTACATGTCCTTGCAGATTATTTCCATTTAACAACACTGGTGATGTTTCAACTCCTCCATTCCTCCAATGTGATTGTGCCACAAACATCAAAGATATGAACAAACATGGTGCGTTTTTTTTTTTTTTTTTCAGTTGTGATGTTTCTCTTGATGCCATGAAATCTTCCTGTGTTGTCATGCTCATAGTTGATCTTTGTGAATGCCTCCACTTATCAACGCTCAGTGCGTTGATCTCTTATGACATTTATATTCCCGTTTCTCCACCTTTAAAAAATCCCCGCAGATTATTTCTTCTCACATTCCTGCTGATGCTCCAACTTCTTTCATCCACTAAACTGCCAATATGTCCTCTGTGGATTTGACATAATTTGCCTGAGACGCTTTGTTTTTATCTCCTTGATGGTCATTGCTTTGGTTGACTGTTTTGACTTTCTCCATTTATCAACAGTACCACTCACATCCTCAGCTTCTGTTTGTTGATTCTTTCAGATGATTTCACTTCTCTTGGCAGAAGTGAAAAGCATCAGTTTTTCAGCAATGACTAAGTGGTTCCTCTGTTTTCACTGTGACATTAGTAAATTGACGACAGGCCCAACAGTCTTCACTGTGTTGTCTCTGTACTGAAAAGGATTCAGATACCTTTGATGGGCTGGCAAAAACCAGCCTGAAAGTTCAGTAACATGATCCGAGAGATTTATTTTCCTTCACTGTAGCACACAGCACAGCTTCTGATCCAGTGTTAATGTGTCCCAGAATTCTCTCCCTTAAGGTGGTCTTCATTAAATGGCACTCAATCGCCACATCTCTTTCCACTGTGGTTAGTAGACAACATAACATTTCTCTTTCAGTACTTTACAGAGGTTAAATATTCCCCAAATATCATGTCAGTGCCATTGTTATCCATGGCTAATGCGTTCGTCACCTGTTCTTCCCATTCAGGAAGTCAACATGTTCAGGTCCCTATGCCACATGGACCAAAAGCTCCCATCAAGCTGAAATATCCACTTCAGTCACAGCTTTTTTTTCCCCCCCCAACATTCACACCTCCAGCTTCATGCTCTGCTTATATCTTCACTGCTTCTTCCTCCATTGTTATACAGTACAGACTAGTGATACAGTGTGTCCCAGGATTAGTTCCACATCTGATGATCAATATTTCAGATCAGTCCGTGACGGTGATTCAAATTTCAGTTTCAACACTGATTTCAGTTTCAGTGTTGGGATTTTCTTACCTTCCTCTTTCAAAGTCTCCTCTTTGAAATAAGCATCATGTGCAGGTCCTACAAAAAGCTTTGTCATAAAGTGAGTAAAACCACTGTTTTATAAGGGTAAAATAGGACTTCCAGTTCCTCCCATCTTCATCTGAAATAACATCTTCCATGATCAACGTTCTTAACAGTTTCTACAAGTCAAGAAAGCTTGGAGCCAACCAAGCCATCACACGATGCCATAATGTTCTCCTGAAACAGGTGATGTTCTTTTATGGCAGCTCCAGGGAAGAAACCATGGAGTTTTTCTTCAGATCTTAAAAGCAGCACTAGTTTTGGCTTCAGAAAGGAACTTCAACAACAGTGACTGTACTGATCGCTTCATCAGACTGTGGCATTTTATGTTTTGATCTTCTGATTAAAAAGCCAGTCGATACAACAGATCTCTTTCAGTAGAGTTGAACCCTGCAAAGACCACTTCTTCTTGGCTTTCAACCTGATTTTCAGGTAAAATGGTATGTTCAATGTCACATTCTGATAAACTCCTCTGCAAAACATCAGTCACATTAGTCATTGCAAACCTGACATCCGTGTCCTCTGTTTCTTGCTTCAGGACAGTCCTGGTTCCACTGGGAAATGTTTGCCACAAAATGTGAAATCTGTTGACTCAATATAAAGTCTTGAAGCTCTCTCAGATATCCAGCTGGTATCTTCACAGATTAATAAATCCCAACCAATCTGCGCTGCAAGTGGAATCCTCTTCATTTGAAAACATGGTCCAAAATGATCACAGAAGTTTTTCAATAATGAATGGGTATATTTTTAGCAGTTAAAACAATTTTTCTGGGCACTTTCCTTTCCATTTTCAGAGTCAAAGGACAGTGTTGCAAATCACAAAAATTGATAAACCTCAAGGCAAATTTGTGAGCCGATTTCACTTCAGAAATTATGATTTCTTCTTTCAACACGTTTTTGAGTGTTTCCAACTTCCATCTTCAGATGATATTGTATTTTTTCAATGAAGGATCCTGATGAATTGATGAAAAACGCTCATATAATATGGGATACGTGTTCCAGGATATAACCATATTGTAACATATTTGACACTGCATGTTTGTCCATCTAGAAAAGACATTGCTCCTCAATGGCTCTTCCTCAGGGTTTTCCATTTTTCTTCCATTTCTTGGGGTTTTTGTGTCAAAGCTCCTTTAGGCAGAATTATGATGTTATTTTGTGTTGTATCAATAAAACTTTGGCAGCTGTTGTAGTCACCGAATTCCAATTCAGTTAAACAAATTCATGCTGTACATTCTTTGTGTTCATCATTCTCTTGTGGTGCTTCTGTCCTCTTCCTCCTGCAGCTTTCCTTGAGAAAAAGAAAGTGTGAACTTTAACCTCTCACCCTGACAATCTAATCGTAAAAAAATACCCTACCTGTTTTGGTTTACAGGTCGGCTCATGTCTACTTTGATGGTAAGCGTTTCCTCTGATACCACTGTCATGCTGTTGGCTTTTGGATTGTTCCATCCACGCTCCCTGCTTCGGGGCATTTTAGGGTCCAAGTCTTCTCTTGGTAAGTGTCGGTCTGCACTCGCAGGTCTGTCACCACCCCATGGTTGAAATCGGCCTCTCTCTTCCCAGTTAGGCTCCTCTTCTGACATCTCCTTGTAGCGGTCTTCTCTGAGTGGTTGGTACGCTGGTCTCTGTTGTTCAGGAAGAGGCTTTTGGTATTCCTGGGAGGACTGATGGAAAAGTTGTGGACCCCTGGGTGGCCCATTCCTTCCACGATTGAACCTCCCTTTTGCAGGGAAAGCATCGCTCCTTCCACCATGGTTCATGGGACTATTTTGTTTAGCATATCGCATGGGGTTTGGTCTGTCTTGTTGCAAAGGGCTTCTTCTTGCTTCATGATAGTTGGGGTCTTTCCAGGTGTCTTGAAAATGGTCTCCACTCGTGTCTTCCCACTCATCCAACCTGCTGTTTGGCTTCCTGAAATGCTCCTGCATCCTGCTGTCAACTTGATAGGGACTTCTCTGTCGATTTAAGTTAAAGTCATGATCTCTGCGACTGCTGAAGTGTTCCTGCCGTAGGGCATCCCTGTTGTCTATGCCATGATCGTGCTCAACTACAAGTGGTCCCGAATGAAGAATTTTCCCCTGAGCATCTCCTGCAAACCCATCTCTAGGTGTTTCCACTGAGTAACGCTGTTCCCCAAACTCCTCCTCTTTCCCGTACCTGTGATGGCACAAGAGGAGGTGAAATCGTTCAACAATGATACAGAGGAGCAACACATCTGCTTTTAAAGCTACACTTAAATGTAGTTTTGAACAAAAGTTACAATTTACACCTTTAAAAAACAACTTAATACCAGACAGAAAACTAGGGTTTCTCTTAGAGCTGGGTGATCTGATGATCTTATAACAGACAATCTTAATTCACCACATGATCTGTTTTTAAGAAAATTTGTACAGATCACTTCACTAAGTAACTGAACAACAGCAATGTCCAAAAGTTTCTACAATTCATTTTAAATGGTTCAAGTAGCAGTGAAATTATGGTCTTGTACAGAGTGTTGCATTATGCGTTAATAGCACAAATGCTGCAGGATCAGAGAATATAAAAGACTGTTCAAAACTATTATTTCTGTTCTAAAAGTGTTTGGGTTGTCTACTTTAAACTTAGGGAGATTGTGTAGGAGTTTTCTACCACTGAAGAAATAAAATAATGGCAGGACAGATCATCTTATGATAGGTGACACAGTGTAGATTGTATGAAACACTGCAACTGCACTGGAACAAAATTATGCATAAATGCAGAGTTTTTAGTAAAAAAAAAAAATCTCTATACACAGACATAAGGCTGTACAGACCCTACATTTCTGTACATCACTGAAGTCCGGTGACTTCAGTGACTTCAAACCAAGAAATTGGTTTAAGCGTCCAAAAACCTTATCTATTTATAGTTTGGTTGTAATTGGTCCAACTCCAAAGACCGTATTATATTTTGGTCAGGTCATCCAGCTCTAGTTTGACTGTCCTATGATGGACTGTCATCATAAGAGTCACGAGTTTTAAGGGTGTTACACTTACAAAAACAGATTTCACATGAGCCTGAACTAAGTGCAATTATAGCTCTCATTTATATTAATTAAGTTTAATATAGCATGCAGAAATGTTAATTATATGCAGAATTTGCTAAAAAAAAAAAAAAAAAATTAAAGCCATGCAATATTAGTCATAGTAGTATCTCTCATTCAAGAAAGTCAAAAAAACATTAAGTGAAGAATTCTGTTCTACAGAAATTAAAAAGAGAAGAACTCTCAGTATTCTTCTTTTTCCATTTTTGTGCTGCAAAGCATTTTGCTTAAAATTTACCCAAGGTGACTGGCGTCATCCATTTCTCTCCTGTGCCTTTTAAAGGGGGGGTTCCTCTGCTCCATTCGTGGGGCCTCCCTTCGTCTATTCTTGTTAGGACTCTGTGCATTCCTTTGTCCTCTTTCCCTACCTACCCCCCCTCTTTGGTCATCGGACCTCCCACCAGGACTGTGGTCGCTGAACTTTCCTCGACTCCTGCCCTGGTCTTCTCTCCTCCATTCCATCCCATGATGCCTCTGCAACTGGTCTGACTGAGATCTTGGTGACAAGGGTAACCTCTCCCTCTGTAATCTCACTGGTGACTGGGACCTCCGCCTGTCTTCAAAATCCTCAAAGTGTTGTCTAAACCTTTCTCCGCACCTGTCTCCTTCGACTCCTATATTGTGCTGTGGGGAAAACCTCTGGTCACCATAGTCAATCACGTCTTGAAAAGGTGAGAGCCTCCTGCGGTAAAACTCTTCTGGATGCCGCTCATGTGGAAAGTGATGGTCACCTCGAAAAGGAGGGGATCTTCTCCGGCCATCTGGGGACATGTCACCTCTGAGGTAGTCCCAGTGTTCTTCAGGATCTTCTCCTGAGCCGTGCCTCCTACCTTGTGGCATCCCATGCAATTCTGCAATGACTTTGTGAGGATCAAAATCTGGTTCATCCCATGGGAACATCCTAAAAATGGAAATATTGAAAACACTTCACCAAATGTGATACAAAAATTAAGAAATAACTCTTATTACTTATTTTACCTAGCATTTTCCATTTCAAAATTCCATATTTTCCAGACTAAAATATCAACAACTCTTGACATATCTGAGTACTACTAGCTATATATTTATTATGTACTGTATGTATTGAGCCTACTTTATACTGAGAATACTATTACCTGTAATGCGGTGACTGAGACCTCTGTCTTGACATTTTTCCAACCTTGAAGAAAAGGAAATGACTGTGTTACAAAATCTGATAAGCATTTTATAACAAATATTTAAAAAATAATGTTCTGCTACATTGTTTTGCCAATACTACTACTTAGAACCTTTTGCAAAATCCCTGCCTTAATTCTGTGAACAGAGACTACAAATTGTGGTTCACAGAGTGTACTCATTGTTTACTCCGACTACACTTTGTGTTGTATTCAGAGTGATGAGTTATTTTTATCCATCAAAAGACACATAGTGTTATATAGAAGATGATCAAACCTTTTGATGTCAGAATTTGACAACATAAAACAGTAAGAATTACAGTGAAAATCTACCTCAAAAAATCCCAGAAGCAAATATATCTTTCAATGACAAAATGTTGCTGTTCTAAATGTACTCAAACTTAAAGGTGGAAGTGTGGACTGTATTTGATGTTCATCTGCAAGCAAAGATGCTGATATTTTAGACATATACAGTGCTTAGTGAATTTATTACACCACCTGTTCACATATTTCTCAGAGACCATCCAGCATCATAAAATACTTTCACCGGTTTGTTCACAAATTTCAGCCGGTTCACTGGGCTTCACTGACAAATCAGAAATTAATCAAGAACACCATTTAACCACAAAAAAAATACATTTCTGTTCTGGAGTACAAATGTGCAACTATAATTTGCAAAATTAATCAAGACATAATAATGTGTTATATCCTACTGTTTTGTTTTGTTTTTTAATTATTTAATTGTAAAAGAACATTTGAAAAGTATTGGATAGCAATCATAGTTGCATTTCAGCATTAAAAATATCATTTTGGCTCCTACATACTGATGTATTGACCATTACAGTAATATAAGAATGATTTTTGAAAATACCAATGCCGTTTAATTTATTTTAGGGCAGATGTGGCATAAGCCTTACATAGGGTGGTGTTCTAATAAATTTGTTAAGCACTATATTTAACATGGATAGATTACCTAACAGCTCCATAGACTTAGCCAGCACTAACCCATCTGATTAGAAATGGTGACTGAGGTCCATTTGGTTTTAATAGGTTGAGTACCTGCCATTCCCGTTTTTAAATTACCCACAGTGGCAAACGCACACATGCTAATGTTAGCTAGTATTCGATCAGTTACTATTTTTCATGACAGAAACTCATTTTATCATAGAGAGAATCCCACTAGCGACGCTCTTAATAGTACACACTAGCCATGCAAAATATTTAATGCTAAGTAAAAAAATATATATATATATCAGGATGAATAATTGTTCGCTAGCTAACTGAACCTAGCTGCTAACCTCACGCAGTTGACTTACCTCTGAACACAACACGCGCAGCAAATGTTAGCTAAAGCAATATTAGCACACCAAAGTAACACAGCGGAAAAACAAAGGAAAACAAACAACCAAAAAAACAAACAAACTATACCACTACAACCCTATTTGTGGATAAGTGAAAGTTAGACGCATGCTGTTTACTATCAACCACGGACTAAAATAAAATGGTTGTTGAAATCAACTTCCAGGCCCTTCCGGAAAACACAGTCTTCAAAATAAAACCATAAAAATATCTTTAAAATAAAAGCATGTAAAGAGACATGAACATGATCTGAAACTTAAATTTAGGCTTAAAATAAAAGAAGCTGGGAGAAATGGTTTAAACTGTCGTATAAAAAAGTTTTTCAAAGCTGAAGAAAAACCATAAGTAATGCAAAACTGACTAAAATGAAATAAAATTTCAGATACTATCGACTTTGTTTTGGTTCCCCCCCAGAGTTAATGGTGTACAAAAATAAATTAATTTGCATGACATAGCTTGAATACATGACGGTTTGGTAAATCATATTAAATGTTATATATATTTTCATCCTTATCCAAATCAAGGCTTTCAGCAGAAAAGTTGGGGGAAAAAATTAAAACAAAGTGAATCCCTCAAAATACTAAGTAAAGTCATAGTAAGTAAAGTGAAAAATACTCTAATAAAACAATAAATTTAACTGATAATACATGTAAATAAGAATGAAATAAAATATATGATAATGCTTACAATATATCATTAGTACACATCAGTATGATAATCCTTTCATGTCGATACTGTAAATTTATGAGAACAAATCTACTTTATCCATGCTAGACCTGCAGTGTTGAAAAAAAATATATATATTTCAACTCAAATTCGTTGTATTGCATTCAGCTTGCAGAAATTACTGCACAACTATTTTTTCTAATCAAAATTCTGACATAAATCAAGTTTGTAATAAAAATTCTCATGGGTCTGATTGCATGATTATTTCTTGTTCTGTGACTATTAATCAATATTGTTTTTGTATTGGCCAAAAACCAAATAAAAGTTCATTTTTTGGAAGCTGAAAAGTCAAACTTTATGTCTCACTCTGTCATCAATGTTAAAATGAACTGATAATTAAAAAAAAAAAAAATCATTATTGGCTCAGCTTTTTGCAGATTAGTTTTAATTTCAGTGCAGCATAAAATCAACAGACAGTGAGTTGTAATGAAATAAAAGTGGCTGCAGTGAGCTCTACACTAAATTTATCATTATATGTGCCACTTTTTATTAATCTTTAAGACCCAACATTATCTTTAACATTTCATTAGTCAACCAGAAACGTACAGTACATGGGCTTAGTTATCCATCTCACTGACACAAAATGACTTGATGAAGTTTATTGTTCGTTTTCAGCAGTTTTCCATGCACCACATCTACAATGATATATTCCACCAAGCTGCAGTGTCACAGAGTAATATTAGGATAAACAGTATGTCCTTTATTTTTACTTCATATACATCCAGGAGACCCTCTTACGATGAGCTGAATCTGAAGGGCTAATGAGCTATCATGAAGCTGACAGGAGTGGGACAACATGAAACCACACTCTGAAAGGTGCAACTGTTGCTGCTAAATGCATTTTTCCCTCAGTGTGATGCCTCGGATTAGCAGTAGACCACCTTCACTGCTGGAGGAAACTCTGTCACAGTCCACGTTTGAGGTTTTACTTTCAATCATAAGTGATTCTAACAGCCAAAACAGAGCAGAGGGTCTATATTGAAATGCTACACTTTCCTAACCACCACCACCTTTTTGTATATTTCATTCATAGTCTGTCCCCGATTTTCTTGAGTCCTGGTTTTACTAAGTCACCAATTGGCAGCGTGTAATACATGCCAATTCTATGTGTGTGATGCATACTCCTGACTAAAACAGAAGAGCATTTTTAATAATAAAAAAAGTTTCTTATGAGAGACGCTCAGTAATAAAATCTTTAAATCTCTGTACGAAAAAAACATTTTAAAGTTATGAGACAGTGTTTGGACAGTGGAAATGAAACTCATTCATGTCTGTATGTGTACATCATGACTGGAATTGTCTGTTTCATGTGTAAGTTAGCGACTAACATGTTACTAGCTTAAAATGAATTGTTAATGTGTCCTATGATTGCTGATGATATCTTGATAGATGCTCCTGGCCTTCTGTCCCTGATCCCACTTGATTCAACATTGTTTTGACAGTGAAAGTCAGTTAAAAATGCAGGTATTATGGCAATTTGAAAAAGAAAAAAAAAGTACTCAGACAGACAGACAGTAATGTACGGAGATGAAACTGAACTTCTGAATTAATTGATTATCTTTAACTAATCAGAAAGTTGCACAGATATCGGTTCATGATTTGTTAGTTTCTTTAATCATCTCCACAGACAAACTCATCTGAGCCCCTGAGGGATGATTAAAACAGAATTTAAATGTGTGACCGTACTGTGTAACTTACTGAAATAACAAAAAGTATGTATTTTTGCACTTCTTTAAATATATTTTATGCAGTTTTGTGGTTGTCAGGGTTGAAAACTATCCATAAACTGACCCTTTTCCAGAAACCTCGGTCAACATGCACTGTCCCTGTAACTTGATACTGTATAAACGAATAAAAATATATATGACTGTTATAGAATTTGCTGTGTGCGCTGGTCAAATTCAAGCAATGCAAGAATTACACTTAAATCCCATTTTCTTTACCCTCAATCTTTGTTGTTCTTGTGGTGCAGCTGAAAAGCAAACACAGATGAGCTGAGCTAATTTGTGGTTTCTGAAGTTTTGTTTCTTTACTCTCTGGATGTTTTGGTGGAAGAGTACATACAGATGAAGCTCAGGTTGAGGGTAAAGCACAGAGTGGGGGGCTGCACAGAGGTTTTAAGGCCTCAGAGGTGATGAGCTGCGAGGCGGTGAGGTATATTTTAGTGTGGGGAATGAGTTTTCTGGGAAGGTGGTGATGCCAGAGCAGTGAAAACACATAACTACTCTAAGTGCACACAATGAACTGCAGCTAGCGTGATTACAGTCAGTGCCAGACGAATACACAACACTGTGTCAATATTTTCCTGACCTGCAGATAAAAATACAAGACTATTGACATATTGTTCTCCCTCAGAGGTTTTCTTCACATCCTTGCCGTGGGGTCATCCACAAAACAATCAAGTGATGAGCAGCAGAGAAACCAAAGCTATTGTCTACAGGTTATAATATCAGTTGTGAATGTTTTCTTCAGGGAACAGCTACAGCAGACTGGGTTTTATAGTGTACGAGTCGCTGTGAGCAGTCGAGATAAACACGCAGGAACCATCAGACAGGAAGGGAGAAAACCCCAAACACAGCTACAACTGAAAACAGTTTCACAAGTCAGTCCTCTCTGAAGATGCTACGCAGGATTCATCCACCAGCGTCGGTCTTACTGCTTCCATCAGGTCTTTATAATGACGCTCCACAGCACGGTTGGATCTATTTACAGTTTTACAAAAGCAGAGATTAAACTGGACAATAGTGAAATTTTGTGGCAGTGCAGATGGGCTATGTTTGCAAAGGAGCAGTTCAGATGTACAACAAAGCAAGGTATAGATGGAAGAGAAAAAAGGATGACAAAAATCCTGTTCAGTGTTGCGAGTGTGATTTGGATATGATCTGCAAATGAAAAGTCTGGGTCCTTAACATGAACAAAGTCTAGCTGATGTGGTTTAGATTCAGGTGGTCAAACTCGCCAGTCTGCACTGCCTCAAAGCATAGCCAAAGCTTAACAGTTATGTGTGGAGTGTGTGTGGTTTGGTAGTACAGGTGAGAAATCAGCAGTGGTTTGTGGTGGAAATGTTGTTGTTGTTGTTGTTGGTTGTTGTTGGTTGTTGCAGATGGAGGTGGTGGTCTCTGGTCTGTTTCTCCTGGTTCTTGTTTAAACTGAACCTCCCAGCTTCTCCTAAAAGCAAAGAAATGACACAGTGGACTCAATTTGTGTACCACTTTTGTGTAAAGACACAATAGTCAGTTAACACCTAAAAATAGCAATATATCTAAACTTAGTTCGAACCAAAAATGCATAATGATATGAAATTAAACAGCATCCATTTGCAACATGATCAGACTATCCACAGCTCTGACACTCTATTTCTATCCTAACAAAAAAAGTTGCATCAGACGCAGACTGATTTTACTTTGCCACTGCCATGGTGATTCATTTCTTAGTTTCTTGTCACATTTGTTGCAAACAGAAACCAATGACCAGTTAAAGGGTAAGATTTACAAACCAGCATACATCTCATAGAGTATTAAAAAACATGTCAAAATGAAGGATTTTTATTCTGATAATTAGTGGAATATTAAAGTGTTGGAGCCAATGCATTTTACCAATGTCAAAGGTGTGGTACACCTTGAATATGCCACCAGTTCATCACAGGGCTAATTGAGAACAGTTGATACTTAAGAACATAGATATTTTTTCTAGCAGTGTTGTTTATGGAGTATTCATCAATAAAAGAAGCAATCAAAAACAGTAGCACTAATGAAAACTCTCAGGCTGGCTGAGAAATAGACCTCTTAAGCGTCTATTACTGATGTCTGTCTCAAATTGTTTTATTTAATGTCCCTGTCTAAACTTAAACTTTAGAGAGCCCTCACAGCCCCATTCTAAACTAAATGAACTCTGTTTGAAAGGATGTGTGTCCCTACTGGGCTACTGGATGTCCAGTTTGCTCGGCCCGACGCTGGGGATGAGCTGGGAGGATTCGGAGGCGGCGCTGTACGCTTGGATCAGCAGGTTCTTGTTGAGGTCGCCCACCCCAGCCTGTAGCTTTGGGTAGGGGGGTGTTTCGGCACCTTGACGCTGTCCGCACCCTTGGGCATCGAGGTCCATCAGCTGCCCCAGAGGGCAGCCGTTACTCTCACCGTCTGGTCCCTCGGTAACTGGTGAAAACTCGTGAGCACTAGCCTGCTCATCTCTGGACACTGGACTGATGGAGACAGATGGAGAGCTTAAAGAAACAATGACAATGACAAAACAACAAAACAATGACAGAGACAGTGTTTAATGTAAACTAAACGATTAAACAAAAGCAAACAGACTTTAACTAAATCCATCTTTTCTTCTTCCCCTTCTGATGTACCTGAAGTATAACTATGGTCCTGTTCACACCTGGCATGTACACATTAACAGTCAAGTACCACTGTGAGTTCACCCACTATGCATTCAGAAGTGGTCTCATACTTTTAGCAGTCTGCACACAATTATGCCCTGGGCCACACTGAAGGACTGCCTACTCAGCCCATGTCCTCTATATAAGCAAATGATGAAGCTCTGCTGTGCATTGCTTTCTCTTGCTGCATGTGGTCTTTGAAAAAAGAAATTATGTATATGTTTATTTGTATATGGAGAGAGGAAGTGAGATTGAGAGATTCAATCACAAGCCATTAGTAGAGATCCATTCCAGTGTGAACTTACAGCTGTTCATTTAATCACATTCCCCAAAACGTAACGCAGCATCAATAACTGTAAACAGGGACTCTGTGAGATCAATGGTAGCAATATGGTTTCTTTCGGTTTTTGGAACAAAACTGATGTTGAATTAAAAAAAACAAAATCAACCACATGATGACCTGCAGGATGAACAGAGGCTGATATAAATATATGATAGAGATAATAACATCTCACCTGACGTCCATGGACTGAACTCCATCAGACAGCTCGTCCACACAGATCTTATTCTCAAGGGGTCCCAGCAGGATAATGGGGGCTTCAGCTGGAGTGGGAGCATCCTCCTCTGAGGCGACAGCAGCCTCAGATCGGACCTCAGAGGCTGAAAACACACAAAGTGGCATCATAGAGATTTAGAAATACTGCATGTCTGATCCAAACAGACTGAAAACTGCAGACACTTTGAGTTTTAAATCACTACAACATCATCATTATCATCATTATAACTTTTCATTACATGCTGCAGCATTCAACTTTTCAATAACTGATACTTAAAGAGGCAAACAATAAAAAATAACTGCACAACAAAGATACAAACAGACACTGTAAAATGCAGTATTTTAGGTCAGACAGTTCAAGAAATGCTGCAGTACATTTTCAGTCTGTTACCGCCAATGACCATGGGGGGGTGCTGTTTCCTTGCCTGTTTGACACTGCTGAGTCACACTGCAGCTGATCACATTCAGTTTAATACTAAAGTAATTAAGAGACGGATGAGATGAAACAGGGTTTGGAAAAAACATGCTACAGCAGAATAAAACAAGTGATGAGGGAAGAGAAGTAAACACCTTCTGATGAAGCAAAACAGAACTAACAGTTATAAAAATGAGAGAAGATGCAGAAAATGAAGTAAGCAGGGAGAAGTATTTACCATTTTGCCTACAAACCAACAAAAATATTTATTCTGATAGTACTAAATGTGCCCAAAATATTAAGTTGACTCTGGATTTGACATATTTTTTCCATTTGTTTTGTTATTTGTGTTGATTATTGTATTATTAGTAGTCAGAAGGTATAGGTCAGAATCAATGAATCCCAATCAACACTGCCAGTTAATCAATAAAACAAGTAGCTCTTTAAATTACAACTTCATAATATCACTCTTATTTGTGAAGACATCTTAAAAATGATCATCTACTATTCAGCTCTACGTGCAGTTCCAGAGCATTTCCTCCTCAATTTCCAAATAATTTCCACCTCCAAGGAGCGCCAATCTGGCCCTGGCCAGATGTTTGTTGGAAAAACTGGATTTGTTTTTCATTACAATCAAAGAAAACCCAGCTCAGGCCTGACAAAACCTCAACACTGAAATGTAGCTGAAACAATGTCTACTCATGACACAATGTTCAAACAATGTTTAATGATGGCTAGCTATGAAAAGGTTCATAAGTGTAGAGTTATAGTATATAATGTATAGTATAGTATATAGTATAGTGTATAGTATATAAGTATATAGTAATCAGTGTTTGTGAAATTTCTCTACTGCACTCATTACTTTCGTTTCTTAATTTACTATCATTACTATTGTATATGTCATTTAGTCACTTTAACACATTTTTTTTATATTTTCTATCTTCTCTTTATCTTTCTATTGTATTTTATGTTTATTGTCTTGTACATTTGAATTTCCCCCTTGGGGGATTACTATCTTATCTTATCTTATCTTATTTTGACCAGACCAGTCATGGCTGATCAGGTTTTCTTGTCCCCCACCTTTCTGGAAGGAAGTAGCAATGCAACATCCAGATTCTTACATCTAGGACATATACTGTACTTGCGGGACTGAGTAAAAATGGTATCTCCAAAAGATCTTGTGTGCAACAAGCATAGAAGGCAAATATAAAATACAGGCTATAGAAAAGTGCTCCTACTGCTTAGTTTGTTTTTCCTGTTATTTACGTATTTATTTTTTGCTTTTTTACTTGCCCAACAGAAAGAGTCTAACATGTCTGTACGTGTGCATAGAGGATGTGTGCGTATGTATATATACTGTATAGATCTATCTATCTATCTATCTATCTATCTATCTATCTATCTATCTATCTATCTATCTATCTATCTATCTATCTATCTATCTATCTATCTATCTATCTATCTATCTGTCTGTCTATCTGTCTGTCTATCTATCTATCTATCTATACATGTTGATCATGTCTATCTAGGTCAAACTGATCTTGTGTAGTTTGTCACTTCATGTTGGTCTAGTAATAATGTATTTTAGTAATCATGAGATTTATTTACCTGGCAGTTTAAGTTAAATATTTTGGAAGACAGCATGTGTATGTTAGAAATATGAGAAATACCTTAGAACTCTGATCTAGAATTTCAAGTAGCCCTGGTTTTCCCCATTTAGATGCTCATAATAACAGTTCAAACGATAAAACGATGACATAATAATAATAATAATAAAAAATTTATTTATAGCGCTTTTGATCAAAGTGCTTTACAAAACAACAACAATAAAATAGTAAGAGCACAATGAAAACAAATTCAATAAAATAAATACAATTCAGTAAAAGCAGTTAAGAAGAAGTTAAAATCAGTATAAAACTGAAATAAAACACCATAAAACTCACACAAAATAACTCAGGACTCATATACAGCAAGTGGGTCCTTAGCGTTGCTATAAATACCTCAATAGAACATGCTGCAAACTGTTCTACCGAGTTGGTGCACTAAAAGAAAAAGCCCGCTCCCTGACGGACTTAACATGAAGACAGCGTTAGCCTAGCTGTCATCTCCATCATCCTCCATGTGCAGATTCTTCAGAACAGTTTATGGAAACTCTGAAACTGTCTTCTCTCATGAGCTCTGCTGATAGTTCTGCTTGTTCCTCACAGCATTGCAGCATCACATGACCATGAATAATCAATCCACTTAACGCAATTAATGAGATAATGATTTAAAAGTGCACGAGCCTCAGGTGTGACCTAAAACAAGCAAACTGTCACTTGATCAGCATAAGCCAATATGAGTAGTTGATCACCATTTTCCACTGTACCCTTACTATTAAAGCATTTTGTGCCTGAATTTAACATTCACCTTGGGCAGCAGATGGAGGCTCCACTTCACTCTTCCGTGTTCGTTTCATAATCTCCTCAATTCTCTGCAAAAGACACATACACATAATATTCAGATTCATTAAGAGGGAGATTTTCACCATGTAACTGGATTGTGAAACATGCATCACTTGTGAAACAGATGTGACAGATGTACTGTACCTTCTTCCTCTGCAGCCTCTCCTGCTCCTCCTGGATGTGCAGCAGCTCTCTCTCCTGCCTCTTCCTCTCCGCCTCCTTCTGGGCTCGCAAGAAGGCCTCCTCTCTCTGAAAAACATCCATCCAGTTAGATTTTTTACTCACAACACACTTAATGTTGCACGTGTTCTGAAGGCTGACCTCTTTGTCCAGCTGATCCTGCATGTCCTTCCATCTTTGCTCCTTCTGTCGTCTCTCCTCCTCCTCTCTGCTCCTCCTCTCTTCCTCCCTCCTCACTCTCTCCTCCTCTGCCTGCTGTGCTGCTCTCTCCTGACGCTCCCTCGCTTCCTGCAGCCTCCTCTGCTCCTCCTCAACCCTCAGTCTGAACAAACACAGGGGAGCTCTGATCAATCAGCTGTCAGTCCAAACCCTGGCTCATGTTTATTTAACATATATGATGACCTGTCATCGGCATCATCTACATCTACTGTGTCTCCCTATATTTGACATTGGTTGGTTACATCAAATTGTTTATTTGTCTCATTTTTAACCTGTTCTATCTTCAATTTTTTTTCTTTTAATTTTCAGGAACAATAGCCTTGTGTTGCCTCCTGAAATGGGTTGAAAAATCAAAACCGTCCAAAAATTTTTTACACTGTAAATAAACTAAACCATAGTTTAGTTTAAACCAGACCACCTTTTCATCAAATCAAAGTCTGGGGGGGGTTCACATTTGTTTCACACTTGTCAGGTAGGTTCAGATCAAACTGTTGGACCAAACAAGGTTGTGAGTAAGCATCCTTGATCTAATGTGATTTTGATTCTTTTCTACACATTTCAAGTATCTTTACAGTCAGAGTTGTACTCATTTTTGAAACATTTTTTAGATAAAGCGCAGAAACATTGACCTATTTCCACAATATCAGCAGATTTGATAGAACATGACCAAAAAGACAAGCCTTTAATAAATATTTAACTCACTGTCAACAAGCACTTCTTAAAATCTGTGAAATATAATATTCACTTACATGTAAATCACTAGAACAATGTTTAGTTTTCTAAATTAAAACTGGAAAGCTATGACTAGATGGTTAGATTTCGCTCTAAATTATTTGTGAAAATATCTTAAATAATGCACTTGTACAATCTTTTATTCATGGAGGCATTAAGTCAGAGCCCTTTACAAAATCTCCTCCTGTAAGAAGCGCTAATAGGGAAATTGTTCACAACCACAAAATGATTAAGTTTCTCTTTTTAATTCTGAATTTTCTTCTATCAGAAATATGGGTTTTCTTTCTTCTAATGATTTTAACAGTGATAAATTGTAGTCAAGATACTGGTTTGAAACCAATTCTGTGTCACACTTTTAGCCAACTTCCTTTCAAACTCATCACAAAACAATTCCTTTGGAAAGTGATGATGAATCAACCTAATTTACATGAAATTATACCACATTTTTGGATAAAATTACATTCAAGCATTTAAACCAAATGGTTCAAAATGGTTCAATTTTGGCTCATGAAGATAACAGAGCTCATCTGCTGCCATTAAAAAATTGGAAACCGTCTCATCCTGTCACTTGAGATGAATTATCATCCTTTCTACTGACAATAAATTATCACAAAATATTTATGACAGTTATTGAAATGAACTGTTTTCATCAACGTTTTTATCCTTATAACATTTTTGGCCATATCGCCCAACCCTAAATGTAAATATTCAACATATTAAATCTGATCCAGGAACAGACCTCTCCTCCTCCTGCCGCTGTCTCTCCTCCTGCTCCTTCTGTATTCGGGCCAGACGTCGTCTCTCCGCCAGCAGCCTGGACGCCTCCTCGGCGTCCGTTGTCCCACCAACACTCCTGCCTGTGGGCGTCCCAGGAGACTCTGCGGACAGACAGAAACAACAGTTACAACTGAAGTTCCTCAAATCTGTTGCCCAAAAATATGTAGGTATCTTGAGGACTTTTGGTTGTGGACAAAATCAGACATTTGATTTAGAAACATTGACTTTTTTCCCCATTTTCTGACATTTTATAGACAACAACCAATCTAAAAGAAAAATAAACATGTAGAAAATGAAAATAATTGCTAGTTACTGCTTACTGATACAGTCACCTAAATTACTGAACATTTTATATGTTCTTCTTGTAAATTTGTTTGAACATGATGCATTCAAGAGCAGCTGCACATTTACTAATTGGGAAAATGGCAGATATGAGATATTCAATATGAGTTTATAAATCCATTAGACACATCTCCTTACCTGCATTCAGCTCTCTGCTGGTGGATTTAGGGATTTTCTTCTCTGATGTCTCAGATTTGGTTGATTTCCTCTCTAAGGTGCTGTGACCTTTGATCTCAGTGTGACCCCTGTCGTCAGGTGTGCCAGGAGTGGTGGCCCTCTGCCGGAGAGGGGAGGGGGGGTATTGACCAGGGGAGCAGGGAGACTGGGCACGACTCCTGTTTGACCTCACCCTGGAAGCCAACAAAATCACTTCAGTTCATCTGGTGTGTGTGTATTTTTATGTGTCTATTTTTGTGTTTCTGTGCTGTACCGTTTTGGTGTTGCCGGGCCCTTGCTGTTGGCCCTGAAGGAAGCACTACGGGCAGGTGTATTTGGACCCTCCCCCTGTAAATCACATGATAATATAAGTTAGGACCACATTTTCATTCAGTTTATTGCGGTGTCCACAATAATACAGATATTTTGCAAAAGTAGGATCATCTAACAAAAAGAATACAGGAAGACTGAACTATTGTCCTGGGTGGACGTCTGTGTGATTTTCAGGTATTGGTACTTTACTTTACAACTTAATTTTTATTCCCTATATTTTAAAACAACTACCTTTACTTTCAAAAGAAACTTGTTATTCTGGTTTTAATGCAAGGGGTTGTGATTATTTTTTGTATTGATCATAGTGAACCATCAGAATATCTAGAAGGATTTCAACCTACAGGAAGTGGACAATAACAGGGAAAAACTAACCCTTGGTGGACAGAGCAGTGCACGTCACATGACAGATAATGTAGAGCATTTAACCAGACTAATCAGACCTAATAAAGGTCCTAAAACTAAATGGATGATGTGGCATTCAGTTACATGAACAGCCAGGAGCAATGTGTAAATATTTCAAAAATAATAAATAATACTTCAGACCACAGACTTCTATACTTCTGTGTTAGTAAATAATGCATATACATTTGTGATTACTGGTAAATCTTTAGAAAATTATTGTAATGTCCCCTGTGTATTTGCATGTACTTACATATATGAAAGAGTAGCACAATGAACAACACTTACTAATGTGTCCTCTCTGTTCTGAAACCTCTGCTAGAATGTGTATCTGGTGAATTGTCTGCCTGTACCTCTGTATGTGTATGAGGAGTCTCACAACCCTACCGTGGGTGTTTTGGCTCTGGACGTTTCTTCGGGGAGTCCAGCGATGCTCCTGCGGTTGGAGGAACTTCTGTGTGATCTGTGATTGCTGGAAGAAGCTGTACGATGGGACATAACGGACACTGACATGTCACAAACAAACAAAAACCCCACATAACACAACACCACACAAACACAGCAATGTTAGATATTATGACAAGCTAAAGGCTTGACATTCAAAATTTCTGGCAACATGCTCACAAAACATAACTATAATAAAGGTTACAAACAGAGCATTTGTTTACAGATTTTGCAGAGCTGTTTGACTTCAAGTGTGCAGCAGAGGACTTAACCTCACTGAAAAATTGCTTCTAAGCTGCATTCGATGCCATGTTAAACAGTCCAAGAATGTTACAAGTTACAGATTATAGGAGCCATTTTCATTTTATTAGTAACTTTACAGCCCCATGCAGCACTTCTTTGAATTGTGTTAGTAATTGAGTATATTTAACTGAGGAAGATGAAAGCAGTTTCATGCGCTGCTTATTGGATGAGGCATGATACACAAATGTCACACAGATATTTAAAGGTTAAAAACATGCATCCAGTCTTGAAGTGGAAATTTAAAAAAAAAAACAGTCTCTTTTTATGGCAGATAGAACTTATCAGGAGCTTTTAGTTGATGTAAATATTTCCATTTTGCCCAAATGTCAGTTACGCCCACATGGTTCTCACCCCTTGATACCTTTACTATTGATACAAACATGACCTTATGTATGGTAGGATATTCTGAACTGGTGTAGATGAATATAAACTGAGATTAGAATAAGTTTTTTGCATGCCACCAGTAGCTGAATTTGCTCAACAGTGATTGTTGATCTGTGAAAAGTTTAGGAGCAAATCCTGGTGGAAACTCAGTCACATCTGAGTGTAAGGGTTCTCACCTCTCTCTGGGGAGTGGATGGCGGCTGAAGAGTTAGACAGCTGTTTGTTGATTGGCTGATCCAAACCAGGCGGAGACAGGAAGTCCCCAACTGACAAAAAAAGATGACACATTATTGACACATACAAGAAGGTGCTGACTTGTAAGGTAAAAGTCAGAGATACAACGAACAATTCGTGCCTGATCCCAGAACGAATACACCATCACACAACAAACACAAAACTGCCGCCTCACAGGCAGAATAATCCTACGGATCGATGATCTGTGCAGGCAGCTGAATGAATTAACCTTGGTGATGTAAGAGAGAAATGAAGCAGCAGTCTGCTTCATCATCATATGGAGGGTGATGATATTGAGGTAACTGCTGCAGTGATATGAATAGGGATGTAACAATTACCGGTATAACAATAAACCGCGGTAAAATTGCAGACGGTTAGTATTACCATTTAAATTCTAATTATCATGATAACTGTGTTTGATTACCGCACTTTTAGGGGAAAAAACACCTATGTAAAGATATGCTTTTATGTTAAGATATGCTTTTTATTATGTTATTTGGAACCAATATTCACTTTTAAAGTCTTTGAAAAGGTTTGTTAAGCATCTTTGTGTTATTTATGCAATAAAGTATATGCATTTTTCAAATCGGATTTTATATTTTTTTGTGTGTTTTCTGGCCTTTTATGTTTTTATAATAGGTTAAAGTGAAACAAACAATAAGCAGATGAGATAGATGAAGTCGTGCTGAAAAAAAAAAAGATACCAAACATGGGTATAGTAAACATTTCTTTATATAGTATATAAAGGCAAAATCAAAAGTACTGAAAAACGGCCAAAATAGGCTCAGACCACCAAGGGTTAATATTTGAATGTTTCTGCCAAGAGAAAGTGCATTGTGCCAATTATTTTATTTTTTTAAAAAATACAACTTGGTTAAATCAGTTCAGTGTGTATTAGTACTTTTTGAACATTTTGAGCACAATTTCAATAATACCGCGATAATAATGATAACCGTGATAATTTTGGTCACAATAACCGTGATATGAAATTTTCATATCATTACATCCCTAGATATGAAACTGAGGGAAAGTACTGTACAGAGCAGCTGAAGGCATCATGACAACATCCACAGAGGAGCATGTGGCATGTGGCATAATTCACGTGCCCAAGCTGCCCACAACTGCAAGAAAAAAATATTGTGGCTTCCAAGTTCTGTCTTTAGACTATTTTAAAGTCCTTGTCAAGTATTTCCTGTACCACATTGTAAACTCTAACCTCTTGATTTAAGACATTGATTTTCTTCATTACATGTGACACAACTAAAAATTAGAAATATATTTCAATGAGGTAAACATGATTTAAGTCCCAAAATAATAGATACTTTTTAATGAATATGTCTTATCCTGGTTTCAGATCACTGCTGACTACCTGCACAGGTATGATCCAGCCAATTAATGTGACAGAAACACCAACAATGGCAGCAAGAGTAAGTGTCTCACTTCTGGAGTGATGATGAACAAGAGGTAATGAAAAAATTAAGCATACTTTTATATTTAGAAAATGTGCAGAAATGCTGACCTATTCCAGTCAGCTCCCACTGCTGCCAAATTGCCAAATCTTGGTATTTACAATGCAAAACCATTACAAGTGAATCTGACTTCATTTTCAATATTAACATTAACTGAAGCTCCAAGCAGCGGCATTTGGGTTGTTGAACCTCTGAACATGTTGGAGAAGAAGGCTTGGTGAGCACAGTCAAAGGGTTTTAATGTGGGCATGTAGATGTCTTCAGGTCTGAGTTTGAATGTTTTACAATGGAGTTAAATACCACCTCCTGTGTCAACAGTAAAACTGCTAAAATGGAAGAAGGGGAAGTCAAACCAAAATGTCAGATTCCTGTTGAGGTTAGACTTGAGGGCTTTTTTTATCCTTCTGGACATGATTCAGTGTGTGCATGACTCTTTATTCAGGGGCTTTATGTTTTTAAGTATTGTAAAGATGCTAATGGTTTAGTTTCCTGCCTTTATATGCAAAACAAATAAATTATTACCTTTTTCACCACTCCCACCATGTGTAAAGTTTGAATTTTACATGATTTTCCACACATTCGCTTACACTGTGAAAACTAAAAATACATCCACGGTTTGTGTTTCTGCCTGTTACAGCTACAGGGTCTTTTGTTGTCACTAGGAACAAATTCCATTACTACCTTTCAGTATGTTGTAGTTCAACTGTGTGAAAGGGGCCCTGTGATGAACTGGTGACACATCCAGGGTGCACCTCGCGTTCACCTGTTGGTAGCTGGGATAGCCTCCGGTTTGGAAAATGAATGAATGAAAGGAACAGTGTGGAAGGAAACACAACTACTGCACCTTGGCTCTGAAAATCTAGGTTTTAGCTATTCATAGATGTTAACATAATTGTTATAATGCAATCAGATGTGACTCTACTGCTCTATTCCATGAGATGTTACAGATGCAACATGGCAGCTCCCCTAAACATGATATTTACAGAAGGCTTAAGAAGGTGCATATTTTCAAATGTTGGTATTTTTTCCATTGATTCCCACCTCCTCCAAATGTACTCATTAACCTGGATACTAGTATTTAGCATGTACATAGTGAATATTATATTATACTAAATATTGGAGAGAGTCTGGCTTTTTTTTTACTGGCCAGCTGAAATAGACGGTGGTGGAAGGAATCGATTCCAAGAAGTTAGAAATTCAGAACATGAAATGACTTGGAATTAAGTGCATTCTCTCCTCCTGGGTTTAAAGTGGTTCAGAAAAAGTGCAAAGAAATCACTAAATCCCATGGTGGCTGCATCTGTGATGTGAGACAGGAATGATTAGAACTGTCTGGTGTGTGTGCGTTCGCTTGTGTGAGGATGAGGTCTAATAAGTTTCACAGATAGCTACAGGGTGAATGTCTGGTATGATGTATGGTGTGTGTGTGTGTGTGTGTGTGTGTGTGTTACAGACCAGGCTCCCTGCTGCGAATCATGTATATGCATCACTAAACACAGCTCTGGGCCTGGATGACAGGAAGTGGAGCAGCCCTTTGTTGTGATAAGAGTGGGGGTGGGGAGATAAATTGTGTGTATGTGTGTGTATGGATATGTCTACATGTGTGAGCAGGTCCAAACCAGACATTCATCAGGACAACTTGAGTGGAAATACTGGCTGAAACTGTTGATGAAAAATGGACATGGAGTAATATCACTGATGTTTTTCCAGTTACACTCCCACAAACATACACACATAAACACATATCCAACATATACACTCAGATCCAGTGTTGTAGGTTATAAACTTCACATTTTTAAGGCATTTTTATTTTCTATTGGCTTTATTTTTCCAGTTTTGTTCAGCTTGTTTAGTTGTATAAATACTCATAACAACAATGACAAATTGAGCCTTCTCTAACAGCTTTGTTATTTGATTCTTTCTAAAATACCTCAGCCTACACATAATTTTTTTTCTTCTGAGAGAAATGCATCCAGTACAAAGAAATACCTTCTCTCATTAGAACAAGCTGTGGAGTTATTTTTGACCACTGTATTACATCAGAGCAACAAAACAAAGTCACATTAACAAAATCTAACCAGTGACTAGATGTGCTATGTAAATATGACTATCCTGATTCATTTTCCACAAGGCCACATAAGGGTAGTCAGACCTCCTATAGTAAAAAATAAAATTCACCAACAGTCTGTTCTGTGTCCCCTTTTACATCTGTTAGATATACAGGAAAAAAACAGTCAGGTTTGATGTAGATGCACTTTATGTCTTCTCAAACGGCATCTACCAAATTTTCAGCTTGGAAAGGTGACCAGAAATAAATTATTTTAACATTACCTTATGAATTTATAGCTATTTTAACAAAACATCATTGTCAAAGATGGCAAGTGTTCTTTATGTTCTTTTGTCTCTTTTCTTAGAGGAACCTGAAGTTTAAACCTTACCTAAACAAAAGGGGTTTTAAAACCACATTAACTTTCAGGTAATTGTTATTTCAATTGTAATTTCAGGTCTTATGAAGACAATTGTGAACACCAAAAACTATTAAGAGATTCATATTAAAATATTGTAATTTAGGTGTCTTTGACCTCATTCGTTTTGACTTTGATGTCGTTATGATGGAGCTTTACTATGCAATTAATTGCATAAATCAATAAAAACTCATCCGACTCATCTATATACGTATATATCTATCTCTCTACCCTATCACACCTTGCAATCTGTGGGTGCACATGCATTGTGGTTTTTAACAGCTATGAAATGTTCTGAACATACTGCTGTTTTCTTAATCATGTCTTTCATCTCACTGATCTCTCTTAATTCTCTTTCTCCTTCGCTTTATCCCCCTTGTTCGCTGAACATTAGCAGAGGATGTTGAATGTTATGCTTGCATTTTTCAGCTTTTTTGGACTTAAAGAACAATGGACCATGTTTTTGGTGATCTGTTAACATATCACAACTGGAAAATGTCAAGGTGATAGCCTGAGGAATTTTCCCCAACAATGCTCTGAATTCACAGTTCATTAAAACACGATGTGACAAATACGTCCACACATGCACAGAAAAACGGCTGCAGGTGACACAGCGGGAGAGGTGGTGGTGTGGGAGTGGGATGTATGGGTGTGGTACACACACAGTCATATGATCTATACCGTTACGGGATTGGCTGGTACTGGAAGCAGCAGGTAGCTCATTGGGCTGAGCGGAGCCAATGGCATGGCAGGGCAGGGTCTTAGGGTTACCTGGGCAGCAGGTGAAGCAGAGCAAAGCATTACACACTCACAGCTTTATGTGCACAAACACACACTAATATCTGTGCATCGCTAGCACATGCAAACAAGCACCGGCAACAATCTCAGGATATAATACAAGACTATTAGCATTTTACGTGAAGCTGAAGTAAAGAAGTAGCCAAATAATGGCGTATAGCATTAGATCAGAGTGAAACATAACGCAATTGGGCCACAATCAGGGACTGCTTCAAACTAATAATACTAGAAGTATGGAGGCTAACCATATTTGATGAATGTTGTAGCCAACAAACTGCTTCATCTTTTGCCTCCAACCAGCTGTATCTACATGGAGTCCAGTATTTCACTGATAATCAAAAAATCCCAATCAGAAAAATGCCTTATTTAACAGCCTCAATCAGCTCAACCTAAAATTCAAGCAGGTTGAGAGGGAACATGTAAACATTTGAGTTCAGTAGGAAAAAATTAGCACAGATTAACACTCAATCCACTCATTTCTTTATTTTCTTTCCGCTATGTGACAAGTCTCCAGGAGGGACAAAAACATAGAGATAGCAAAATGAAAGGGTCTGTTGCTGAAACAACTTTTTTGTCAAAAGATTTGAGGATTGTTAAATGCATCTGTGGTTGAAAAGCTTCTAATCACATATTGTTCAAACAAGTGAAAAGATGAGTGATACTGAATTCAACTGAACATCACAAACCACATGTATAAATACCACAGATATTGAAACACTTCATGTAAACTCACAATCACTTCATTTATTGTCTACGTCCATGTAAGAAATCTGAAATTACTTATTTAATTTGAACTGAATAAATATTGTCCATGTAACCACAGCTACTGATAGTCTGTATAAAGATGAAAAAGCAGGACAAAAAGACCCACAATGACCCAGTGACACTGTTAAGAACGTTTAAATATAATATAAAAGTGGTTCTTTTTTACTATGCCAGTGTCACTAAAATAGTGAAATGTTGTATTTGAACAACAAAGCTTTACATGATCAATATTTTGGTGATATGTAACTAAAGGTAAAGGCTTCTCTTATTATACCTGAAGTCTTATTTACATCACAGAGAAGTGGGAATGGCATGTTTAATGGTGAAGCTTCTGAATCCAAACAAGACTACAAGACTTTTAGGGAAATGAATTTGGATTGATCCAAACCAATATCAGTATAAATATGTGGCATTAAAAGATTCATATCTGGATATCTGGAACAGATTTCACTACAGACAGTCAAGAAATGTTGACAGATGTTCAGAGTAATGATTAAAACACTGGACTATTAATATTTTATGACATAGTACAGCGTTTAAAGAACTATCTGAAGATATTCTGTTCCAGTAAATAATGGGAAGCTTAAAATCCTATGATAGAAAATGGTTGGTTTAGCACTGCTTTATGAGAATTCATTCATAGATTGAACAACATGTTTTATTCCATTAATGATGTTTTCAGACATGATTGAAAAATTAAAAGTTTGCTCATGGATTCACTTCAGTGATTTTTTTTTATTACACTATTGCATTATTTGACTGCAGTATCTATTTTTGAACATTGTAGAGGAACACGTGAGAGGCAATGAAGAGCTTGGGACTGTGCTGAGGGATTTTCGTGGAAAATCTGACCCATATGGTTCTCTGTTTTGAGTTTAAATTGAACAAAAGATACACAAAGTATAGTACAATTCGATAACTGATCGAGAATGACTAAACTAAACTAGTGTAAGTGCACACTTTTCATTTATGTTGAATATCTAGACTTTTCATGGCCACCATGGTGGAATTAAGGTCAATGAATATGATTCATATTTGCAATTCCCAAAATTTTCAATTTATATAAACATTATGAGAATTCCATAGGTTGAAGTATTGTTTTTAGAAACAGGTGAAGAGTTACGACAAGCCCACAAACCATGGTTCACTACAGCTTCATGTATTTTTGCACATAACATCACCAAAAACAACAGTAACATCTATGAACAAAGAGTTATTATATTGGCAGATATCCAAATCCATGTCTCATATCAGAGCTGAATAGAGGTTTATTGGTGCATCTCTATTTGAAATGTTATTAAGTTCAAAGAGCCAGTTGATATATAGCCCTGAAGGTCAGTTTATTATAGACCGATCAATATCCTCCACATTCTTTTCAATCTGCTACAGACTACATAAGTCATGGGTCAGAAAAAAAGCCTACTGCTTAATTTTACAAGTCTGTTATTATGATTGAACAGCTGTCTGTCATAGTAAGTAAGGTGAGAAAATGCGTATTTAAATACGTATAAAAATATGCAGCACATCAACACACACTCGGCATCTTTGGCAAGTCTCTGCCCTTTAATCGAATGGGCCACTGTAAGATGAGATGCTGCTGTTTTCTGCTGCAGTGAATGTTCTGCTGGGCCCGACAGATCCCAGAGCAGCCTCACTGCAAGTCAGCCTGGCAGGAGCCACTACAAGCCGCTGGGTGGACCCTGATCCCAGGTCAGTGCCAGGATGACGGGGCTGATGGGTACTGTGAATAATTGATGGCGTTATGAATGCACCACAGGATCTCGAGCTGAGCTGGTGGCACTCAGGCCTCCCACAGTCAACAAAAACATATCAGGAAAAGACGCTAGTTTTTCTCAGACAAGCTAAAATAAGACATAAAATGATCATAGGTGATTGTAGGTAGAGCCTCAAATGTGTTTATATGTGGTCTTGGTGCGTTGAAGGTTAGAAACGGCAAGTGAGGGAATCAAATCCTGGCTGAGACATAAAGTTACAGGGAAATGACACATGTATGCAGACACCTGTAGCCTATTTACAGTCGAAACCAGCAGTTTATCACCCAAACATCATCTCACACTGTAATAAAAACACACACAGCCTGATGAGACAAAGCGCTGAGCTGCTCCTGCATTGCAGCCTCCACACCCTTTTCTTCATCGCTCCTTCTCTTCTTCATCTTTCTTCCTTTATCCTCATTTCACCTCCCCTGCTTTGTCATCGCCAGCCTTTCGTCCCACCATCCCCCCTCTTCTTTTCCCCCCTGACCTCCAGACCTCCTCCCACAAACATCTCTCCTTCCTCTTCACCACTCCCAGCCCCCATCTGTATCCACCCGTACCGTCTACCCTGTTGTACATATTAAACCTACACTTCATGTCAGTCTCCATCATACTGTCAACAAACGACCGCCTACGTAATTTCATTCTCTTTAAAATATTCTCCACATTTAAAAATCTAAATCTTGAGAATGTTTTAAAAGAAGAATTAAATTATCAACCTGGAGTTAAATATTGTGAAGACTTTTCTCTTCTCTGTTGCGCTTCAGTATTTTGCCCACATCTTCAATAAACCCCCTCAGTTCATTCTACTCACCCTCCACACCGTCAGGCGGTCCTCCCCATGTCCATCGTTTAGGCCTGTTATCCAGGTGGTCCCGGGCCTCTCCGCCTCCTTCTCCACCTCCTCCTCCGCGTCTCTCGGCGCCCCCGGCTCTCCGGCGGACCAGGGCCTCCAGCCTCTCCTGTTCGTTCCGTTCAGAAACAGGGAAGAACAGACACTCTCTCACCGAGCCATCGCTACGGCGACGAACGCCCGGTGATGCGCCGGGAGACGGCTGCGCCATGGTTACAGCATGCAGCAGCAGCCTCGCCCCTCAGTCCCCTTCACACTCGTCTGCTCTGCCTGCTGGCGGTCAGCAGCGCTCGATCGCTCACTCGTATGTCAGTCAGTGATACAAAATACAGCTGCTCCAACTGCTCTCTGCTGCCGCTCCCTCTGATTCCCTCACTGTCTCTCTCTCTTTCTCTCTCTCTCTCTCTCTCTCTCTCTCTCTCCACCTCACAACCCCACCCTCTCCCTGTTCCTCTTCCCCTCTCTCTCTGTCTACCTTGCTCTACCTCACTAATGACTGAGTCTATCTCACAGAGCACTTTAGTCAGACAGGAGGGGACAAATTGTAACCCATCACCACCCCCGCACTTAGAGAATGGGTGGGTTGGCTGGTGGCACTGGTTCTCCTTCTCTTTATGTTCCCAGTCTCCTTCAGCCTCCTTTCCTTTAGCCGTACATAGATTGGATGTCATCTATTATATCAGTCTATATCCCTAAAGGTCCATTGTGTAAGTTTAACAGAGATTTGGGGAGATCTAATTCCAGAAATGGAATATAATATTTAGAAATATGTTTATAATTATGTATACGATAACCTAAAAATATTATTTTGTTATCTTATCAGCCATTTATGTCTAAAGAGAGAGCAGGGCATTTTAGGTGGCATCTAGCATTAAGGTGTTTTCTTGTGATGGACTATATTGAAATGAGGGCTGGAGTTGATATCTTAACTTAAAAAACTAAGATGCATTGAAACAAACACTAGCTCTTAAGACAAGTGTCACATTTTTCCAGCAACCCTGTGGGGGAATCTGAAGCCTTGCCACTACACGTCACTAAATATTGAACACTGAATTTTTAAAATGACAGTTTGCTGCAGATCGTGAACATGTGCAGTAAAAATGTGGCAAAATACCATCTAAAACGCAGTCAATATGAAAAGAAATTAAGTTTTGCGTGGGAGACCTTTTTTTCCAGTTAATATTTTAAAGAAACAGGGGAAATCAATTTCTTTGGCCTGGTCATTTTTTTAATAGACATTTGATTGCATAAATACTACCATACTATCAAATGCAAATTATTCCAAAAGGTATGAGTTGTCTTTCTGTGTTCTTTGAATATTATAGAGATAGTTTTTTACTAATTCAGATTCATTTTCATCTTCCTTGTTTAATTTGCATTTCATTTTAAAAATTATTTGTCAAATGATATAATTTTTTTTACAATGAAAGTCAGTGTTTGTTGTATTTTCTACAAATATGAATTTAACTCTTTAGTGTTGATTTAGTCTTATTCTTTTTCTCCATGGATGGATGGATGGATGGATGGATGGACCAATAATGTGCTTGTGCATAGTATTTTGTTAGTACAGAGGACACAGGCCAAAAGACTGAGAGAAAGACATAATTTATAGCCACATTAATACAGGACAAGTATTACCTGTGAGCCTCTGGTAATTTGTGATAATATTGGAGGTTGTTTGCGAGTACAGTAAAGATTCCAATGCAAATATCTACCTCTTTTAGCAAACACCGAGGCCTTTGAATAATACTAGTCGGGTGTAAACTGACTCTGATTTGTAGCATTTTTTGTATCCTCTGCACATTTATTTTGCCTATTTCCTGCTTGGGGACTGCAGACACTGCACTGGTGTTGATGAATTCAAGTTTTTCAAGCATTTTTGGTGCAAATTCAGAAGGCTCATGTTGTGATATAATATGGATATTCACTGAAAGAGCAAACCTAAGTCTTTCAGAGGAGTGACATTTCAAAAGATGATGAGATGGATGATATGGATGGCAGGTACAGTAGGGAATGTTTTCTACCTTTCAGATATCTGCAAGTGATAGTGGTATTGATAGTGAGCCTTGACATCACTTCTGGGGAATACCGTGATATCAGTTAATTTGAATATAAAACAGACATGGCTGATCCCCTGTGATTCACGGATGTGGAGGGTTAATTTCCATATCACTGGAGGTACCCGGGTTATACTAGTCCCATGTCAATAGGGCTACTGAAACACATACCTGTCCTTTGGCTTTCTACTTCTACTTGTATTTGTGACGTCTGCTATTACCGTCTTTCAATCAAAATCACTGATGTGGGAATATAAAGACATAGAGAGTAACTGGATGATTTAAGTTGCTGTGGTCTGTACGTCTGTACACTAAAAGGATGAAAGCCCCACCTCAGCACTGTGTGAGTGGGGATGCTGAAGGAGCATGCAGACTCACGTACGAACTGCAAGAGGGAAGACAGACGATGGAGGAGGGTTCAGACACAAAACAAAGAGAAAGAGACACCAGGGATGACAGGTGCAGGGAGTGATGGGGACTGTCTGAAAATACAGAAAATATGCAGATGTGCTAACATGAAAATGAATAAAACATAGCAGAGATAGATGAACAAACAACAGCACAGTCACAAATTCATTAATGTAAGATAATCTGTTGAGTGTGAATACAATAACTACATATAACAACAGGGTAGTCGTTCTTTACCTTGTTGTCATTCAGTGTCTCATTGACATTCTCCTTAATATGAGCTAAGAACAACCTCTGAGCTGCAGCTACACCCTGACAATGGCAAGTTCTGACAAAGACACATATTGTTTGTTTTCTGCACTTTTTATATGTGTAGGGAGTCAGTGTAGGGAGCTATTTTAATACCAAAACGCACTTCCTCATGTTCCACCAAACAACTTGTCTCCTGACACTATTTTGTACACCTGTCATTGCATACTCCCAAGAACTAACCAGATGCCAACACAATCCAGATAACTTTTAACAGTATCCCTGAATGACAGTGGATGGTGCCAAAGCTATCAACAAAATACGGAGGTTTGGATATGCCAGAATACTGACTCGCTAAATTCTGCTCATATTGACTGAAAAACTATACACTAACATTAAACAATTATGTAAAAGCATTAGGTGTAGATATATTTAATTTGTATTATCCACATACAGACTTTTGACAGAGCATGACAGTTTTAACCGTTTATATTCAATAATTAACATGTAATTTAAAACAATCCATAAAGTGGAGTTCAATTTCCACTCAGTTTTTAATCCTCAAAACATCTTATGAATGAAAGAATGAGAAAATCAATGAAGTTCAACATATTGTGTGTACAGTATATATGATGACTCATCTACAGACAAAGTGAAAAAGCTGAACTGCTGAATATCATCGTCACTTAAAAAATATATTAACACAATAACAATAACAATAGTAACCTGTTTCTGCTTTATAATCAGAAAAAAGGTTTTGTGTGTTTATTTTTCTGCTGAGAGGTGAAATATATGCTTGTCACAGCAGTGCTCACATCGACTGTGTCTTCCAGTAAACGGCACATGATACGCTGGCGGTGATATCATAGCCCCAGGAGAATGGCTGATCATTATGCCATTAAGTTATGCACATGAGTGTGTGGGGAGGGGAAGGACGTTTGCATGCAAACAGAGCCTTAAAATCAATCCAATCAATAAAATCAAATCTCTGGACTAGACTGTCGTTGAATCAGGACCTGTTTTAATATTGTGTGTTGCTTAGCATTTCACAGGTTTATATGATTTATATTCAAGGACAGGCTGATGTGGTTGTCACAAACACAGATTATAATTTATACTAGACTCTTGGATGATTCACATAGTCCTGTGCATGTGCATGTTTCAGGCTGGAAAGATATCACAACACATCCTGCACAAAATCCTCTCTGACATCCAGCGGGTTGTCACATCACAGCTGCTCTACAGATAATGTCTTGGACAGAGGAATGGTGAAAGTATTTAGATCTATTACAAGTAATACAAATAAAGCATGTACATTCAAAGCCTTACTTGAATACATACCATGCATTTTTTTGCCCAAAATCTTACACAAATTTATCACTTCTGTAATAGCCTTTTGTGATAAAAGTCCCAAACAAATACAGTGTGATTAAACCTTGTCATTCAGCGTATTTCACAATAAAATATTTGACAGTTTTACTCACATCACCTATAGTAACATATGCTCACATTATACTATGCATTATTAAGCATTATTGCTAAACCAACCTAAAAAAGTGTCAAAACATGGTGTTTCCTTGAGCACAACATGGCATCCTTAAGTTTCATGTTTGGTCCCGACCCAAAGATATTTATTTTACTGTCACAGAGGAGGAAAGAAACAAGAAATATGAAGATTGAGAATAAGATGGAATCTGAGAATTTTAGCTTTTTTTTTTTTTTCACTCAAACCGATCATCAATTACAAAAAATAGGTTTTGATTAAAAATGTAGTAGCCACATTAATCAGTTTATTGTTTAATTACTGGAACTCTGAATTCAAACAATTGCTCTTTATGGGTCTGATCCAGAATTTAATGGTTTCCTCCTTGGCCTACGTCCTACCCTTTCACCAAGTTTAATGAAAATCAGTGCAGCAGTTTTTGCATAATGCTGCTGACAAACAAACTGATAAAGGCAATTATATTGCATCCTGGCCAAAGGTAACAAACCGTGAAAAAACCAACATCCTCCACAAGTAGTACACTGTGACTGCACACAACTGGTCAACAGACAGATAATCATTGAAGAATATGCATAAATTACCAACTATCCTACAAAACTGTACCTCAGCCTGAAATACACCTCAGTTATGGATCAACAAAGCAAAGATCTCAGAGTAAAATGGAGTTATGAAGGTGTAAATTGTCAATGAGCCAACGAAAGCATGGAGAAGTCAGTAGAGACAGATAAACACATAACATGGACATAGGGGACACAGGTCACAGGTCATCTTCTAAATATGTCTGTCATAAATCTGTACATACAAGCAGCAAACTCAACTAAATACTCAATTATAATTCAATTATGTTGAATTAAACAAGAATTTAACACACTTTCTTTAATGAGATGTAAGCCTAAAAATAAGATTACAGGTCTGTGCACAGAACAATAAGTTTAATATTTACCATGTTTGTGTACTATTTATTGTAGTGTAATTCATACTGACACAATTCCAACAATCTGTCCAATTTTAAGAAACTGATATTATTAAAATAGATGTTTAGAATATTAGAATTAGTGCTGTCAAATGAGTAAAATTTTTAATCAGATTAATCACAGGGTTGCTGTGGATTAATTTGGATTAATCACAATTAAATATCATTAATTTTGAATCTATATATAAACAGACTCAGACTTCTGAAAGAAGGGAATATACAGAACATATGCAGTTAACGTGTTTATTAAACACCTTCAACAGTTTCAACAAAACAACTTGAAACAACTTTCCATCTTGGGGTTTTTTTGTACTCAAATTTCCCATCGAGTGGGCCAATGTGCTGTTTAGCATCTTCCATCTTTATGGCTCTGCTGCCTGTCACTACCGGATCAACTGCCCATTTGCGAATGCGCTACGGTAACTCTACTTGGACAAACTGCCCAAAATGCATTGTCAGAGATGTTCAGAGTCATTCTGCACTGCACATGGTTTAATTGCGTAAAAATTTTTTAAATCAGATTAATCATGATGATTAATTAATTCACGTTAGCGCATTCATTTTAACAGCCCTAATTAGAATATTGATTTATTCTGATAAATTTCAATACTGAGTTCCTTTCAAATGCAGGTGAAGAGTTTATTATTTATAAGTGGATTTGCCTTCAAACAGGTTTAGCATTGAATCTCTTTTGGCTCTCTGAATTTGTGATTTATAAATTATATTTATAATTGTTTGGAACGCTTTGTGTCGCGGCTAAAAAAGAAATTACAAAGATGTGGCATGAGTCTGAAAGCCCCTGTAAAGATTTTATATTATTTATAATCCTCATGCATCTGTAAAGGAACAATCATCTTCTAGAAAATATCATGTACAAATAAATTTGAAAATAAAATTAAATAAAATGAAAACTAAAATTTGAAGTTGAAACAAAATGAGAGAATTGCGTATAATTATTTGTCATGAAACTAAATTTGTTTTATTCTCTTAATCAAAAACACCCTATATTGTATTTTATGTTTTGTAATTTCTAAAAAGCTGGATCCTTTGGAAAATCTGTGTAAATTGCTCTTAGACTATTATGTGATACCCCATAAAGAGTTATTGTACAATTTCATCACTAATCACTAAATGGGCACCATCTGTTTTTAGAATAAACTTCGTTCATAAACATCTCAGAAGCTCTCACTTCTGCACCCTTATTGTTTATTTGTGACTGATCTAAAGATTTCAATAATAAATATGCATTTAAGACCAAGACATGTTAAACCATAACTTAAACTTTCAGCACCAAACTAATCTATTTAAGAATGACGGACCAAAGTCACATTTTTAATTACGTATAATTAAATTAGACTCCTAATGACTTGTCAGTGGATTTTACAGCTGTCATCCTGTTTTCTCATGCTCATGTTAACATGTGTAAATGCATCAATTAGTGTGCTGTGACCTCTGACCTTCTCTGCTTCTTGCTGCTGCCGTCTTTTCTCCACGGCTGCTGTCCTGCGTTTCTGCTCCTTCAGCCTCTGCTCCTCCATCTTTCGTCCTCGCTGCTCGGCACAGCGCTCCAACTGCTGCTGCACCCGACGATCCTTTTCCCGCAGTACCTCTGACAGCTCTGCACACATATCCAGAAATAAATTCAGACTCTGATACTGCATTTCTGTTGTTTTGAAGGTTTAGCTATCATTGTTGTAAGACTGGAGCCATTCCTAAATTATCCAAAAGTAAAAGTATGCAGGGTGAAAAATGGTTTTACTGTTGCATTAATTAAAATGTACATCATACACTAATTACTGCCTGGTGCCTTTAACTGCAAAGCTCAATAGCACAAAACTCAACCTGCATGAACACAGGGAGTGATCAAACCAGGCCTGAATAGCTATTTATAGTTACCCCATTGTAAGTAAGCCTACACATGCTCGTGGATTGTATTTCTCTGCTATACAATAATCACTGTGGTTAGAAATAGTACAACCTGGTAACAACAGCAAAAATTTCATTTTTTTTTCCATTAATGCCCTAAAAATTGCAACATTGTGATGGATATGCAAAACTGTAAGTCCTAAAATTGTAAATAATGTAATAATATTTCATTTTTCCTTCAGATGAAAAATGGGTCTTTAGACTCACAGAAATCTGACCTGGGGTGGGAATGGAGTTAAATCAGAGAGGTGATGGGCTGAAAACCGACAGAACGCTACAGTGTCATAAAGATTCATGTATCATTTATAGATGAGTTTTAAATTAGCATAAAATAAATGACCAACATTTGTTATATTTAATTTCTATCCTAACTAAATAAAGTAACAAATTTCTTAAGAAAATATGAATGATGTGATCTTATCACCATCTTGTCAAAGAGTTTAATTGCTCAATTGGATATGATTATGATTATCAGAGGCTTGGTGTTGTAGATGCTTATGTTATACTTTCAATACGTAAACTGCTCCTATTTACTGTGCCTATGATAACTTGAATACTTCACATTTTAATGCAGATATGTGGTTCAACTGCCTGAACCATTTGTTGAGTAGGCGAATACTGACTGCACTGCACCCACAATGTGTGTGTCACAGTGACAGATGAACAGGACACACCACATAGAGCTTCACCAGGTGGACACTTACTCATACCTTGTGTCTTCTCTCTGTTCTCTTTGCTAAACGCAGCCGATGTGGCCTCAGGGAGTCTCAAGCCAGTGAGTATTTAGTGTTTTTTCAGTTGTGTGCCGAATGTTAGGCTACACATGTGTTATGTAGTCTTTTAAATTAAAGTCCCTTGTACTCTTTGGGTGTTTGTCCATGATTATTATGAGAATGTGGGGTCAGATTAGAAAGAAAACAACATACATATTGGACAAGAAGGTATGAGGTGTTGTATCACTGTACTTCTACTTTGTCACTTCTTTATCTTGCTGCTGTCACATTTCAATTTGTTCTGCCCTGGATTTTCCAGACCTTAAAAGTACATAACAGACTGTGATGTGATTAAAAGTTTACCTAGAGGGCTGCTGTGCCTGGTTGGTGATCGCGAAGGGGATGAATGCCTATTGGCGAGCAGCGGCGCAGTAGGAGGAGCCAGTGCTGTGGGTTTGTTTGGAGATAACAGTCAGTTATGATTCATTCTACAATGGCAGAAAGCTTAAAACGTAAAACTGGAGGGGTGAACGTGACTCCTGCTAATATAAGTATGGAACCAAAAAAAAAAAAAAGGTAATAATTTCCTGTTACAATAAATCAGCTGTCAGTCAACATATCACCTCTGGGGTCAGGTGTCAACCCAGGCTGTCAATATAGGACCCCTGAGTGCAACCTAAAGCACTCTTCCTGTTTTGGTGTTGGTTCTCAATCTGTCAAGCTGACATGAAAGCTGCCAGAAGCCAAATACTGACCAACACAGCATATACAGATGCACTCAAACACTCCCAATACACACAGCCATTAGATATGCAAATACATGCAAATCTGAACCAAGTCCCAAGTGACCCATGGGTTATACTTAGCATTTTCACACCAGATTACATCACATGGGGAAAAAAAATAATAAGATGAATCACGTGATTCAGTTGAAATATATGACATATGACCACAATGCTGATACTAAAAGGATGGATTAAGTAACACAGGAGTGATTTTATGAGCATACTGAAAATGTCTGTCAATTGGTAAACACAGAAACATAAAATAATGCAAAATTTGGTATTTAAAATGAAATGCAAAAGGCTTTACATTTATAGATGAGACAGGTGAAATCATGCTTAAAATATCACAGCATCAGTGGTATTTCAGACAGTACTGCCACGTCTTTTCCTTACAATATTTCCAGTTGCATAATGGGAAAACAATCTTATCTAATTTATCATATTCATTTGTCTAGTACTTCTGGAAACAAAAGATGACATCCAAAGGTGTCAAACTGTTATAATTTTTTGCAGCTTTTCTTCAGAGGCACAGTTTAATTTATATTAGTAAGCTAAATTTCTACACTTTGCTAACCTGAACCGTTTGAATGAGGGCATCTTTTCCTCACCTGTCATGTCAGTATGGCTTGGGGCCACTTTGGTCATCTCAAATGTCGTCGAAAATGTCCCGCTGCAACACCTGACAGGAGCCAGTAACAGCAGAAAGCGCCTCGAAGCCACAGGAGACCACACAATGACTCAGGAAAAGACGAAGAAAAATGTGATGCTAGGAGAGACTGGAAAACCGAGCAGGGAGGGAGGGGGTCTTCCGTACAGTCTGTTGGTTTTGCATTTACTAATACGAAGCACTGATTTCAAACACGCCACACATTCATCAGTGCTAGAATTTAATGATTTTAATGGAATTTAATTTATTTTATTTTTAGAGTTCCAATACTGCCACGGCTGGTGTGACTGGCTGGCTAAATATTAACGATTAACGCTAATGAATGGAAAAGTCAATGGATGGGTCTAGCTCCTTTCTCACAACCTTTCAAACATATATCAAGGAATATGAGGAAAATGTATTTTTATGACAATACATGTGCATATTACCTGCCTCCTTCCTAAAATCAAACACAAGGGAAACTTTTATTTTATTTTAACCGTAAATTAATATTTTCTCCTCGCGGTGACCGCTTCACATTTGGCTATTTACATATTAATACGCCGAAAATCAAAACGGTGACGCTTCTGCCTACGTCGCCTAGCAACAAATGTGAAAATATATTAATGATTTTTTTTTTCATTAAATGGATGCAAATATAAAACAGTAATTGCTTATCGATGGTTATGATTAAAAATAAAGGTTAAAAAAAAATAACACACGTTCGACTGTCTGCTTCATTTGGCACCGATATGTGGCTCGTGCCGAAGAGCGCACGTGCCAGGCACAAGCGAGCCCCAGCGGCAGCATTACGTCATATTTGTGGGTCAGCGCTGTTTACGGTCACACACATAGGTCACACATGTTTACTGAGTCACGTCGTATGCAGCTCTAAAAATAAATTCAGAGTACGACTCACTATAACGCTATGATGTTACCTTTAGACACAATAATACATCCGGCAAGAGTATCTTTTTTTTTCTTCGGAACTGGGTGTTTTTTGTGTCCAAAATCTGAAAATAAACACATCCTTTATGGAAAATATAAACATCACTGATAACATAGTTTAACAATTCTCATTCTCTGTTTTGACCACTGCTTTAATCACTTACGGTCAAAATGAGTTAAAACCTTGTTCTAGTTCACCATCATACTGTACCAATACAGTATGTGAGATTTGTTTCGATGAGTAGAAATCCTGCTACAATATTTTATCTGCTAAAATCCAATGGGAAAATTGATTTATCTTCGGTATGTACAGCTGTCACAAAATTAAAGGCATTTCATATGCGATAGACATACAAAGACAGCACAAACTGCTGCATAAATTCACTTAACTTCAGGGTCCACATGCGGCCTAATATGATCTCTAAATCTATCTATAAATTTTGTTTAATTGAATAGATAATACAAAAATGTACAAAATGGCAGCAGGAGCTGCTTTTTTGGACAGATTGTTTTGGGCTATTTCTTTACTGGACATAATGAAATTCCCTGTAATTAAATCAGATGTTTCCTATAAGAACTACATATGCACAAAAAAAGGAAAACCTACAGTGACAACTCAAGATGATACAGGGTTGAAAATGACAGTTCTGAAATGTTACTGGAAGACTCTTAAAATCCTGAATTTCTCTAAACCTCTTATTTATACTTGAGTATAAGTACTCATTTACTTTTCACCACTGCAGTTCATGTTGCAAGACCGGCATAGAAGTGCTCATTGCACCAAAAATCACGTTGCCAGGTCAGTGGAGTTAAGATCTTTATTGGAAACCCAGCCTTCAAACATCATACTACATTTTTTTATTAATTCAGAGTTACAGCAACAACAGCAACAGGCCTCATGCGGTCTAGACTAGAGGTTCCCAAACTGAGGTGCTGAAAGGGGACAAGAGAGAAAATAGGTATTTGACGATATACGTTAATGATCTGTGAGGTTTTACTGGTGTGTGCATCTGCTGTGGAAGTGTTTGGGAACCACTGGTCTAGAATGAGACGGCGCGGCCGACTGAGCCGAGCTCCACTGAGCGTTGAGGCTACAGAGCGAGCAGCAAAGAGTTCAAAACAGAACAGACAGACAGAAACACAAATAAGGGAAATTATAGAAAAATACATTTAGATTTTTCTTTTGATTCCAGGGAGGGATCGCCTTCATTAGGCCATGTTTCGATTCAAAACGAGCAGATAAGTTCATTTTGTCAGTGGACTATGATGAATACAACATGAACTCACAGGACACAGAGCTATAGTCAGTGCTTTTCTCTTTCTCCTGTCAATCAACAGCTTTCAGACTGTCTGAAACTTTAGAAACTGTCTTACAGACCACAGCTACAAAGGACAAAAAAAAAAAAGGAAAAAAAAAAAAACACAAAATGGTTTATATGTTTATTGGCGAATCCAGAGATTCTGTATTCGAAGTAATATTCCACATAGTGTGAAATAGATATAAATACATTTTTAAAAAGATTACGTTGCAGTTTGCACTGGTGAGACATTTTGCATTTTAGTATCAGTGAGTGAGTGTTTGTTGGACGATACAAGAAAGAAAAAAAGAAAAACTCCATAAACACAGTGACGACTTTGTCGTTTTGTTGAAGCAAACGGGTACAAATCTATCAATGCTCCTGATTTTCACTCTACATATGATGCTGGTGATCAGCCTACTCTGATTCTCCAATCCCACTGTCTGTGTCGTCATCAGTCACCAGGCGACCGTTGCTACGAGTGATAACAGACAGGTTTACCAAAGCAGCATCTGAAATATACTCATTTAATAAACTCAAAGTACTGATGGCATTTTTCCCCTAATGTGAAACGCACTTAAAAGTTCAACAAAGACGTTGACTGATGGTAAACAAACTGAAAAAATGGGAAACATACTGTATTTTAATAAACTGTATTGGATTGGCATAGGCTGATCTTAATAAAAATATTTATTATTGGTGCGAAGTATCGGCTCAAAATATCCCAATCGGAGCATTTGAACTAAAATCCAACATTCCCTCTCTTGTAGCCGGTGTTTATATCTGAAACAGAAAAAAAAGAAAATGGTTATTTTTTAAACATTATATCTCATTATCATTAACACATAGCATTGATTCTTATTATTAATGATTTTCAAGGTGAAATGATGTACATTTGCTGGTTTAACTTTAAAACTGAAGATGTGGTTGTTTTAGCTCCACTTTTGTTTTACATGACAGTTTATGTAGTTGAACATAATATCTTAGGATTTGTACTGGTAGAGGAAAATGTTATGTCCATCTCAGACATTACAAGGGTTTTTTTTGAAGATTTTAATGCCAAAAGAAAATAAATGCCTCATTAATCCATGCCACAGCCTTGGATCACCATTAATGGTTTATCTGGATTTCTTTGTTAATTTCAGAGTATTGCTTAAAATGCTTTATAATTTAATTCTACTGCTTTCGTCAATTCAACTACCATCCAGAACCAAAAATTATTCACTTCACTGTCACGTGCAACAAAAGATGAACATCAAACTACATCTGTAGCTGCAACCTGCATAGTTCTACATAGATATGGATTTTTCTAATGACAGAGATCGCAGCAAAATGTTTGTAGAAAACATGTTCATATCCAAGGTAAAGCATTAATTTTAGTATATGTATTGATTCTACACATACTAAAAGCCTCAAAATATGGAAATGAAAGGGTCCCTACGTCATCAATGTCCTCGTCATCATCGCCAATGTCATCAAACTGGATCTCATCATCGTCTCCAGGTCCGAACGTGTCTGTCTCATTGATTTTAGCTGTGGGATAAAGGATAACAAAGGTTTAGAAAACAAACATGTCCGTGGCGGATTCACATCAAGTTTCAACAGTTTCATCACTCAGATCTTAAACGAGGAAACGAAGAAGTGAAACATCCTGTCCTCTGAAGGAGTTACATTTTCCTGATGATGTTGTCTTGGGATGAGTTGGCTTTAGTTTGGATTTGTTTCATTAACACCCTTCAGTTTTGACAAATGCTGCACATTCTGCATTGGCAAATTTGTTCCATGATGAATTTCTTTATAGTTTTCTTACAGTGTGATCAATAACAAGAGACTGAAATCAGTGAAAGCATCATTAACTTCATTGTCTAATTAATTTTTAAAACCTGTTGAAATTATATACAAGACTTTTTCAGACCTAAAATGACTGCATTTTAGATATTTGAAGGCATGTCTTCTACATAAAGCTTGGTGCGTCTTCAGATCTGTTTCATCAGCTCTGTCTGACCACTAACAGATTTCCATTAAAATGACTGCACTGGTTCAGTAAGACTTCAGACAACAGTTTGTTTATCTTTGCTCCTCTGAACAAAAGAGGGAACTGGATATTCTTCACAGGAGGAGTGAGGAGACGTGAATTAACTGCATGAGAAGCAGGCCTAGACTACTGCGATGGTGCAACAACAGAAACAATATAATTGTTGTTGAATGCAGGAGGAAGATGAAGGCCTGGACAGTGAGGACCTCTGCTGTTCAAAGTCAGGAACTGCATGATAACTACATTTCACTATAGTCTCTGGATCCGACTGGTGCAGTGTGTGAATGTGTAATGGATCAATAAAGTGAAGCACTTTGGGTGCCTTGAAAAGCGCAATAGAAATCCAATCCGTTATTATCATTATTACTATTATTAATAAACTCACCATGCTCTGGCAGCTCTCCGTAGGCTTTCAAACTACGAGCCTCATCTGCATTGTACTTGAGGATGACATCAGCTTTGTTATCCTGAGATAAGAGGATGTCACATGTGCTGTGTTAGGTTAACAAGTACTGGTGATCAGGAAACATCAATAAAATTCACAGGCTTTAATTTTACTTGCATTAAAACTTGAATAAACAAATCTCATACTTTAAAGCAGCGATTCTCAAACTTCCTCAACTTGAAACCTAATGCAACAAACATATGTCTCCCTGGGACCCAAATTTACAAACATACATAGTTCATTTTGTAATGTTCATGTCTGTATTGACTATTCCAGCATCAAAATAATGTGTCTGAAAACCAATTTTGTCATGTCTTTTACATCTTTGTCATCTTGACTCTTTTTTTAAATTGTTTACCTCTTGGTGTGTATTTTTACTTCAAATTTATCTTCCTCCGGCTTTTAAGTTTTTGTATGTCATGTTTCATCTTTCACAAGATTTTGTTCTGTTGTTCTGATGTCATTTTTGTCTTATTACATTTCCCTCCTTTTACTTTCACATGAATGTACATGTCTTCTAGAAAACATCACACATACTATTTTAATTTGGAAACTCACATTATACTATTGTTATATATTTTACTCTGACCATTGAAGATCTAGAAAAACAGCTTTGAGACACTTTTTAGGATGAACAAGTTTTGGCCTCAGGCAAATACATCTGTGCGTTTTGACATCTTTTGTCTGGAACTTGGAATGGGTATTGCTAAGATTTTATTGACATTGCTACACTTATCAATATTGCTTATCAATCCAGTGCTTTAACTGTACATTTACCAGATCTTTTTCAGTTTAAGGGTTAGTTTAAATTATGAGCAGAATTCTTGGCTTTATTTTCTCATTTGTACCTTAGCCTTAGATAATTAATAATTACTACACAACTGTTCCATCATGTTTGATATATATTAATAGAAGAGCTCAACCTGGTGTGAGTTGAAGCACCACCAAATGATTCCATAATTACATAAAATATCATCTCTGATACAGACACAAACTGTGTGAAACACTGGTTCTAATAAACATTAATATTTCCACCTCATAACAAATCAACGTTTACCTTTCAGGTGTCCTTATTTTGAAATTGATTTATTTCTCATTTTTATTCATTTTGATGATTTCATGCTTATCTAAACAATTATAATCTTCATTCGTATTGAAGTTTTTCTTCTTTTGATTTTTCTACCTCTTTTTATTTTCAGTAGCAAGAGGAGAGAATTCTAATCACATGAAGTACATCTGAATAGATAAAACATTCTGGTATTTTTGTATTTTATATGCTAGAATATGAATTTTATTTATTTATTTATTTATTTTTTAAACTGTGGCTCCCAAGGAGACTGAGTCAAAAAACTTTGGGGTAAAAGTGAATCAAGTGCTGTTTGTGCGACCACCCCACCTGGTAATCTCTGAGTCCGACCAGGATGATGTCTGACGTGTTGATCCAAACCTGAAGGGAAACACAGCAGAGATTATCCAGACTGCCCTTTCTGACCTCACGTGCACCCAGTGGCCGACTGACCGTTGACAACCAGCTGATTCAGCGGTACACCGCGAGGGCAGGGGGTTCCTCTGTGTGGGGGAAGGCGTGAGGTGATAGGACAGACTTTCCTACCTTTTTCCGGAGTTTTCCTCTGATGTGGCAAAGCCGCTTGGTTCCGTCAAAGCACATGGCCTCCAGACGTCCGTTTCCCAGCATTTTGATCACCTGAGCATATTCTGGATGACACAAGAAGGTAAAAACCAGATGATCTCGCCAGTTCATTCAACAAAAAAGGCTTCAAAAGCAGAAATTGAGACTTTCAACCTGGGAAAACAACCGCATTGTCTCTGTTCAATCAAAAACAGAGACAGGTTAACAGGACATCACATGGATATTCAGTGTGTTTTGATGGTGAATGTGGACATGGATGAAAATTGTTATTGTTGAGCACAAGTGTCAAAAAAGGGCTCCTTTCATGTCATCTTTGACTTCTATTTGATTATAAGTTACATCATTCTACATTTAACATTAAATATATCCTACAACAATACAGCGCTGTAACAACTTTACACAGAAAAAATAATTTGAAGTTCTAATAATAATATCAGTGATTATTTTTCTTAGCAAAATAGACAAATACTTGGAAAAACAAAAGGTCTCAAAATATCCAGGAGGGACTTCTTCACTACTTTATCTTTGATAAACTGATCCAGAATATAATCTACAAATTAATTGAGCAACCATGTACCTAACTGATGTAATTTTGCTGTGACTCTACTTTTGGTTTCATAGAATTGTGCAAAATATCTTTTCTGGTTGTGGCATTGATCATATATGAATGTGAAGGAACAGATGGAAAAACAAGCAGCAGAAGACTCCTGGTCTGAGTTTTAAAGGCTCCAGGTGAAACTCTAATGTCAATTACTCACTTCAGAAGTACATTTTCCAATCCTTAACTAAGAGTTACAGATATAAACACTTTAAGGAGGTCACATGCTGTCTAAAACACCACTAAATATCCTACACTGCATCTGTGAGCCTTTTCTGCTAGAAGGACTTTGTTAACAAACAAAACCTCCTCCACACTGATCTCATTTACACACTGATGGGCATTTTGGCAGCGACAAAACTTTGCACACAAGCACAGGTTTAGTTGTACTTTTTCAACCTGATCCTCCAAATCTCTGTATATCATTTACATCTCCATCATATGATCATTACTTTAACTGCATGTGTGTCTGTCTAGAAAGATGGATTGGCTACTCTCTTCTCATTTCAGTTTCTCATTTAAAGGTTTCAGTTTATTTGCCTATTATCTGTATTAATGAAGCTGTTATAGCTATTTTGTAAAACCCTTTAGAAATCACTGAATGTCACTATAATTTACATATCAGGTGTATTCTAAAGTATTCATTTTAAACCAATTACTTTCTTATTGCACCTACTGGCCTATAAATGCAATTAAAGTAGATTTAGGAAATCACCAGCAATACCAAAACCCTACTGCTGACCACTGATTTATTTATACCAAGTGTGCACAAACGGTTTACACATCTACGTATTCAAGAAACAAATGCTGATCCCCATTATAAACACAAAGATTCTGAAGTATACTGACACTGTTCTACACAGATATCACTTCAGGCTATTTTGTCTTCTATAAGAGGAATACATTCATAACAAAAGTTATATGTGAATTAAATTCAAAACTAAAATAATTACTCGCAGTCCTCGGTGTCTATGTTAAAACCCTCAAAAGCAGTGACTGTCTCTCTTGGATCATTTACAAGTTCCTAGGCAACAACAAACCAATGAAGAAGGTTAGGGCTGGGCTGAGTTAACATTGTGAAACTGAAAAAGAACACACAACATTAGAAGTCTATCCTGCCCAGTGGGAGGGTGTCTCTGAACTGATTAGCAGAGCTTCCATTCATTATGACTGCGATTTAGGAGGAAGAAGGTTTTGTGATAAACATGAGGTAGCTCCTCACAAAAAAGCATCTACTTTCAAGGAGATTTGCAGATATTCATAATAGTTTCTTACAATGCAGAGAGAAAAGAGTCATAAGAATGAAGGGATGGGAAAAATAATGAGATAAATAAAACTGTAACTGATTGATTCACACTGTTATATATTATTTTTGGTGACCTATCTGCATACTGGTTCAAATTTACCTGTCTGAACACAGCTGGATGAAACTAACAGCAATGTCAAATTTCATGACAATTTTGAGGGCACCAGTGATAACACAGAACTTAATTTATGCCTAATCATTTCTTCATAATGTGTTATTACATTGTTATTAGACTTATAGTATAATTATGGCATAAAATGTGCAGTTTATACAATATCTTATTTAGACAAAAAAATAAAATAAAATTAGAGTATAACTAGTTCCTTTATTGTTCATTTACATTCTTAAACATTCAAAGAGATTGTAAAACAACAACAACAACAACAACAACAAAAAACACTAGGGATGTGAAGATATATCAGCCAGATATCAGTGCTAATAGTGTCACATGACATTTCACCAATCACAGTGGCCAATCTATGTTAAATTAAAACTCGTTTCATGAATCTGTTTGCCAAATGTACAAGACATTAGTGGATACTCCGTACACTGCCCTCATAACAATCACTCCATTGGTACTAAAAATTCATTTTAGAGACACTAGGTGTACCAAAGTTATATTCATATACGTAAAGCAAATGAAGGATCATGACAAACCCACTTGATGTAACTCTCCTAAAAAACAGCTGGGTTTACCTGAAAACTAGGGCAGCACAGGTACTCACCCTGTCCATCCTCTTTGAACACCAGCTCTCTTTTCTCAGACTCATTTTCGTTCTTTCCACGCCGCCGGTTCTTTCCTCCTTTACCTGTAAGGCACAAACACAAACTGATTCATTAGGATGCCCATTTATTGGAGTCACCACATCCAATCTAAGTTAACTACCAATGTCAGATCGTTTAAATCTCCCGGCCCGTGCTTAAATTTCTATATAAGATATTATCTAGTCTTAATCTATTCGTTAACCATCAAATGAACATCTCTCCATTCACACCCTACAGTTACAGGTCGGCTGACAGGATAGAACAGTGACATTTCCCTTAAGCGAACGTTTGTATGCTACTAAACTTCTTTATCACACATATTGGGGCTGGTACACTATTCAAACGTTTCACTTAAGACTTAAAGATGAATTAAACCCCAGGTAATACTATAACCGCTGATAAATTTAGATGAAATTAAGTCGAAGATGTCACGGGCCGACGGGTGGGGTTTAACTAGCAACTAGCTAGTTAGCTGCGTCAGCTAGCATCAGAATTACTAATCTAACATGTTTCAAGTAACGACAGACTTCACCTTTAACGGATTGGAGCTTAAAAACTACCAAACATGTGATATACTCACCTACACGTCGACATTTTAGATGTTTATGTGAAAGGCTATGTTTCGTGTTGGTAATTAGCATTAGCTGGTCAGTGTCACGTTTTCACTGCGTGTCTCCACGGCGGGCTCCACCAGCGCGAAGACAATTAACAACACGAACAAACCAGTTAAATCTGATATTTCTTACCTTTATTCTTGGGCATATTCTTTCACGCCTCGGTTACTGTAATCCTGCTTGATAGAAACGGCTAACTGTTGAATAATCAATGTTTACAGTCGGCGAAAGAACAGATGTACACTAACAGAGCGGTACGTGATACCTAGTCACCGCTGAATCTGCCTGAATCGTTCTACCGGTCTGCGCATGCGCCCGCCAATACTTCTTCTTCCCTCATTTTATTGGCGGATTGCACTCCGCGTTAAAAGGTGCATACCGCCACCTACTGTACCGGAGTGTGCAACATCATGGCTTATTACTACAGGTTACAATGTACAGGGTGTCCCATAAGTCTCCATACATAGGAAAAATCAACGTTTCTTGACATAAATAATTTTTATTTACATAATATGCTCTATACGACAGCCATTTTGTCGGGAACACATTTCAATGCGTGTCTGCTGAAGAACTATAAAGAATAAATATAAAGAAATACATGTTAGAACCATATATGTATGGAATGTATTATGTCTCCTATGTATGGAGACTTATGGGACACCCTGTACAAATTATATATATATAAGGAAAAAATAAAATAAAGAAAAGAATAAAGAAGTAAAGCTGTACTAAATAAATAACATTAGTATCAACATAATACTAAATTTATTAGAATTTCTGTCTCATCTCAACCAGAGTTACGACACACTTTGATGTTGCCACTCTGGTGATCACATGGTTCATGTAAGCCTGAATTGTTCCAAACAAACCAAGTGCTGTCATGTCATTCCATGGGACAAACAGTAGTGAGTATCGTAAATCTCAAAATAAAACACACACAACTGTTGCACGACTGTATGTACTGTTGTGTCAGTTATGCTTTTGAGTAGTGGGGTTGTGCACTGAAAGGACAGCATTTATTATTTTGAAAACTTAAACTTTGGGGGGAAAGGTTTGTGTTAGCTTGGGTAGACTACTTATGTGAGTGGTGCTAACTTTACAAGTTCATTCATTCTACAGTTGTACTGTACTCGTAAGGAGATAGACAATTTACTATTTTTAAGTTTTACTATTATAGGACTGTGGTACAAGCAATAAACAGTGGTTAGCTGTGAACACTGTGTCTGCCAAACTCCGCTCTCCTGATACACACAATGAAGTATTAACCAATGGATAGCATATAGCATAGCAGCTAACTTAGCATGTTAGCATTAGCATGGATGTTAAACTCATTAAAAACTCAACATTAGCAAACTCCAAACTCAACAGAATTATTATAGGATGAGTTGGATATTACAAACGCCATGTTACAGCAGTTTCGCCTCCTTTAACTCATGAATAATAACTTTAATTAACTTTTATTGGCAGGGCTCAGCTCTACAGCAACTCTCCTCCTAATTAGCACATTACCTCAGCTGACAAACTTTACCAAACACCAACAGCTCAGCCAAACAACTAAAATAAAACCCACTGATAACAAAATTTGTACTAATGTTCCCTTATTTTAAAAACTCCATAATTTGTGGTTATAGTGATTAAACAGCGGGCCAAGTCAAGCTAGCTAACTATAGGGCTATAGCTGAAAATTGAATACAACAGTTGTTTAAGATATAAATTTATACAAACGCTAACACATACCAAAGAAAACAGAATTTACAATATAAATGTCAGCTAATACAGGAAATACACTTGATAATTGGAAAGATGATGGTATCTTATTAACTTAGTGCTGTAACTGCTAAAGCATCTGCAATAGAAATGACTGTGTTCTGACACTGTTACACTCAATGTAGGAACTATCTGCCCCGCCATAACCCGGAAGTAGGTCCCTATTTCATCCGCCATTTTTTTTTTTTTTTTTTTTTTTTTTTTTCAAGAGAGTCTATGGAAGTGTCGTGACTCGGTTTATATCGAAGGCTCTGATCTCATCTATTAATCCTGTTTTCTTCAGAAAAATACAGAGAGGCTTGCAGCACTCTCCCATTTTATCACTTCTGCCAAGACATTCAAAACTGCTCTGCTTTATCTATTTATATTAATATATATTACCTGTGGGCCATCACGAGTTCTAGAGCCTCTGATACAGTTCATTCCTTTACTTTCTTGGTAAATTCCACTGGCATTTTCGGTTGAATAATCTCTCACTTGTTATGTCTGTTTCTGCATATGAAATTTGACACCATGGTAACGTGGCCCCATTGAATATCTCTTTCTAGGTAACCCACTTCAATGATGATGCTATGTTTCTGGGCATTTGAAAAGCTATTGTATTAAAAATTACTAATATCTCCCAAAATATTTGTCCTATCAATTTGCCGTTTTCGCTTGTCTATTCCTTGACCAAAAATACATAAGTATGCCAAACTGCAGCAGTCAGCTCTTTCCGGATTTTGTGTGATGCCCGAGACACACTGACAGAGTCCACTTCCCTTTTAGAATACAGAGAAAGGGGAAGTGGACTCTGTGTGTGTGTGTGTGTGTGTGTGTGTGTGTGTGTGTGTGTGTGTGTGTGTGTGTGTGTGTGTGTGTCGGACATCACACACAGACCGGTGGAACGATTCAGGCAGATTCAGCTGTGACTAACCCGGACCACTTTGTTAGTGTACACGTGTCCTTCCGCCGGCTGTAAACACTGATTATTAAACAGCCGTTTCTAACAAGCGGGATTACAGTGTCCGAGGCGTGAAAGAACATGCCCAAGAATAAAGGTAAGAAATATCTATATTGAAAAAGGGAAGCGGACTCTGTTTGTCTGTGAGTGTGTCGGGCATCACACAAAATCCGGTGTAACAGAATAACTTTCCCCCCTCGAAGGGGGAAGTTATCCACTTGTCTCCCCTGGACAAGTCCCCCTCCTCCATCATGGCATCGTGCAGTAGTACGCTGTCATTTTCTGAGAAGATTCAGGAAGTATACAAGAACTTGTCGTCAGGATCACACCCTACTGGACTCTCAATACAGCAAAAAACGGACTTTCGAGCCAGAGCTTCAACCTACGACCTGCAGAATGGAAGTGTTCTGCATACAGTCAGAGGTAAGGGTTGTGTGTGTTCTGTACTGACAAGGACTGCAAACTGATCTATGGCACTACTGCCATCACCTGTGGTTTCTTTTTTTTTTTTTTTTTTTTTTTTAAACGCCTTTTTTATTATTTCTGTAGGAGGTACATGTCTTTATGTATGTAATATACATTCTAATCGGTATAATATAATTTTGATGTAATATCTACCTTCTGAATTTTCGGGAGGGTTAGCCCAGGCTTGAAGAAGTCAGCCCACTGCCAGACCACCTTAGTTTCCAATAAATGTGAAGATGCAATATCATCTGTAAATTATTCATTAATTCTTCATTTTTGCCTGACTACTGTATATTAGTCTCAGATACTCAGCTGAAATGTATTTATCATTTCAAGAGGTCTGTCTTTATATGAAGGTACAGTACACTGTGAAAATTATTTTGTTCATGACATGAAAGCTAAACATTGTGGATCCTTTATAAACTTTTTTTTTTTTTTTTTGGGGGGGGGGGGTATATGTGGGGTAGGGGCAGCAGTAATATAGGTGGGGGTGTGTTCCATAACTAATGTAACTAATGCTGGCATGAAGCAAAAGTTAGACTTAACATGCTCTCAAGGCCTCTATTATACAGTGGACTTTACACAAAATTTTCTCAGCTTCTCACCTGTATCCACTGGACCCCCTCCACAGCTCTATGGGCCCCCCAGAAATGCTGGGCCCCATGAATTTGTTACATTTACCTCTGTTTATGGCACCCAGATTTTGATGCAATCTCAGCCTAAAAACTTGTGGGGAGGGGGAGTTATCCAGGCCTGGATATGTGTAACAACCCCCCCCACCCCCCACCCCTCCATTTTTGCCTGACTATATTAGTCTCAGATAACTCAGCTGAAATGTATTTATCATTTCAAGAGGTCTGTTTTTATATGAAGGTACAATACACTGTTAAAATTATTATTTTGTGGCGATATCACTCAGCTTCTTAAAGGAGTATGTTTTTATAGTATACATTGTAATCTGTGAAATATTACTTTGAAGGCAAAATCTTTTATAGTGTAATAATACAGTATGCTCCCCCACACACACACACACACACACCCCAAACTCAGGAAAGTGCGTCTGTGTCATCACAGATGAGGCTGAGCAAATCAGAGGGATGAAAGCCTAACATGAAGGACTTGAGGAAATTAAAGAATGGAAGGTGTTGGGAGGACATCTAGGAAGAGACAAAACTATTGCGAAAGTCACTGACAAGTTTTACTGGCCAGGGATGTCAAAGGACATTGAAAAAGTGGTCAGAGAGTGTGACAAATGTTAAAGGGTCAATAGGCCAATTCAGAAGGTCAGCGCAGAACTTCATCCCATCCCATTTCCAAAGGAGCAGTGGGTTCAGATTGGTATTGACATCAGAGGACCACTTCCTGAAACACCAGAAGGCTACAAGTATATAGGTAAGACCTTACATACTCACAGGTCACTGAAACTGCATGTATTTATACAACACATGATCATTTCGAATTATCTCTAAGGGATGGTAGAGTAAAAATCATTCTGAATGTTACTAAACGCCTAATACACAATATAGACTAATAATATATTATATGCAGTATGTCTTGCCTCTTCCAGTAACAGCCATTGATTACCACACCAAGTGGCCAGAAGCAAGACCCCTGAAGGACAAGTCAGCTCCGTCAGTTGCAAAGTTCATCTATAGTTTGATATGCTGCTTTGGGGTTCCAATTGTCCAGATTACTGATCAGGGCAGGGAATTTGTTAACGTTCTGCAGAAGGAGCTCTGTCGTCTCACAGGGGTGGAACACAATCTCAAGTGCTTACCATCCTCAGTGTAACGGATTGGTAAGCGATTCATATCTATTTATACATTAAGTTCTTTATTTAACCATGGAAGACATATCTAAATCTACATACCTTCTAGCTACTTTCAGTGTCTTTCAATGAGGGTTTTTTTGCATTTTCAAAGGGAATTCTTTCATCAACTAATTTTGCCCCATTTTTCCTCATTTATTTATTTATTTTTTTAAATGTAATGCAACATTTCGAGCAAAGTGCATCACAACCGAACATACTTCTATGTTTTTATTTGGCATTCCTTGAAAATGCTTTTTTTAAATGACATTAGTCAACCTAAATTCCCATCATAGGTGGAGCGCCAAAACTGTACCACTGAGAAGTGTCTTCTCAAACACCTAGAGGACAAAGAGTCCAACTGGTCAGATATTGTGGAAGGAGTGTTATTCGCAATTCGCACCTCCAAGCATGCCAGTACAGGTAAGCTTAGGTTTAAAGATTTATAAGTGTATATATGTTGAGCAACCGATTACATACTGCTATTGAATATATTTCATATACACTATTAAATATGGGTCATTCCAGAATTGGAGGACAATTTAGGCATCAAAACCTTTGAAAAATCTACGCTGTCTCTCCATTATTTTATGAAGTTTTGTCATGCATTTTATAACACCAAGTAATAAACCATCAGATAATTGGATTTGTCTAGCTCAAGCATCAAAGGTACACTTTTTATTATATGTTTTATTTGTTGTGCACTATGCTTAGTGCAACCCTGTTATGAATACTCAAGAACCTGAAAAAATACATAAAAATACAGATCTATTTATAAATCCTTCACCATTTAGTAAAAAAGGTCACATTTACATTAAATAATCATTAAATTTCAGATAAAACTTGAATTATATTAATTTAAGCAACTTTCGAAATTTAGCTTGCCCAACTTTTCAATAGTCACATACTTTTTTAAAACAAATTTCAGTACTGATTCTCAAATATTTGCTCAAAACCATTATGCATCAATTCATCCAAACTATTAGAAGGTCAAGAGGTCAAACCCTCACAAGTTTAGAGAATTATTCAAGATTATTTCAAGAAAAATGACATGGTAACAGGGTTGAAATTAAAGTAACAGGGTTGAATGGACATAGCACTTTTAACTGTAGATTATACCATAAATATGACAAAAACAGAAATGTTGTTTAAGAACATCTTATTTCATAAATAAACTTGCAATGCCTATAATTCAATAGTTTACATATTTGAAACAGGTTTTGCTGGAGGATCATTGAGTAGGAATGATACATTAACATGTCAACAAGACCACAAACTGGATCTGATCAAATGTTCAACTGGCAAACATGAAAAACTGTATTATAGTAGGCCAACAACCTGGCATTAAAATGAACAAGAATATCAAAAAATAGTCATGAATTGATCAATACTTTAGAAAACTGATGTCCAGGTTTAATTTTCATAGCAGTCCAGAGTATCCCATATCTCTCTGGGTTCTTCTGGTCTTTTGTCTTTTTTTCTTTGCTGTTTCTACATCTTTCTTCCACCCCCTCTCTCTTTTTCTAAATACTGTTGTTTCCTCTGTTCATCAGCATCACGCCTGTAGAAATCAGTTAAAAATATTTCAAATGTCTATTGTGAATAATCTGAACCTGAACACTGAAAAACAGTTGAGGAATAGGTGAATAATACCTGGATAATAATCCCATCCAGGTAGTTATTGCAAAGATTAAGATTAATTTTAATAATCCCTGTAGAGAAATTAGGTAACACTGACATATGCACCTTACCTGGTGGTAGTAAAAGAAAAAAATGGAAAGAATATGTTAAAACAAGTAAATTAGGCTAGATTATATGTACACATTTTATTTTACTACAGATAATGCATTGTCCCTCCTGTGTAAACTGAAGGAGATGCTTTTCCAAATGTTTCTTTTAAATATTTGAAAGTGCATCTGAATGATAAATTTAGTAAGACCTATACATCCTCGCTGATTTTCATTGAATGACTTGGGACAATATGATACCAATAGACGTATGATGTTGATTTGATGCTTTAGATCTGATCAACAACCACCTAAAACCATTACAGCATATTAATATTATTTCCCGTTCTGTATTGCTTCAGGATATCCACCATATTATCTCATGTATGGCAAGCACCCAAAACTGCCCATTGACCTTCTGGTTGAGGGGAATGAGAAGGAAGCAGGTCATGAGCTAGACTTGGAGGAAAAGCTTGCAACACTTGAGAACTTACGCCGTGTAGCCAAAGGAACTGCAGCAGACGCCACTGTGAAGGCTCAGATGAGACAAAAACGGGACCATGACAGGTGCTAACAACCTCCTATATATGGCGATGGAGACCAAGTTCTGCTAAAGGTGAAGAAGAACGATTGATGTCAGGTGGACACTATTTTACAAGTGAAGAGGAGGAGCTTGTTTGTTTTGAAAAACAAAGAAGGTCTTGAACTTAAGACTGCATACAATGGCACATGACTGAAGAAGTATGTTCAGTCAGAGGCTGCATCACCAGTGATTGAGGAATCAGTGTCACCAGGCGCAAATTGTAAAATGCCTCTGATACTAATGATGTGAAAGAGAAAGAGAGCAGTGATGGAGAATGTGAAGGAGCGGTGATTGGAGAAGAAGAACCCGAGTCAGAGCCTGAGTCAGTTTCTAATTTCGATGACATTTTTCTTTTTTGATCACAGTTTTTTTATGCTTACTGTGTTTTTTCATTTTCAACCTTCTGTCACCTTTTTGGTGTGGAGGGGAGGGTTTGAGGGGAAGGGCAAAGAGGGTGCAATTTGCATATTATTTGCATATTGAAAACAGCGACTGCCAGCGCCTCGATATGCAACTGCTGTCTCTCTTAGTCCAGTGGGGTTCAACTGACTGAGCCAAGTGTTGCTGTTTTCAGTATGCAAATAATATGCAAATTGCCCCCCCTCCCCACGCCAAAAAGGTGACAGAAACTGAAACAGAGAAATCACAGTAAGCGTAAAAAAAAATGTGATCATAAAAAGAAAAACGTCATTGAAATTATAAACTGTCATTGATAAAACAGTGACATCAAATAAAATAATATGATTTTCATTCAAAAACACATCAGAATGCAAAATAAAAGAAATGATATGACATTTGATGTTTGTGTTTTAAACCTCAGCGAAATGTTATCAGTGCCAATACCTGTTTTGATGCCATTAACATTTTTTACAATATACATTTTTCAGTGCCAATGTTTCCTTTTTCAGTTTCAGTGTGTGTTTTTAATGTGAAATTTTATTTTCAATATCAAACATTAAAGTCATCATTTTGGCTCCATAAAAGACCAACTGGAAATGTACATTGATCAGTCAGTGAGGGAGTACATAAGGAAATTCAAAATAGATTGTGACAGTGTGTGGGCTACTGATGTTGAGATCCTTGCTATGGCCAGCCTACTGAGTAAGGACGTAGTCATCTATACCCAGTGTGGCATGGACCTTTACATTATGGTGAAAATAAAAGAATATTTATGTGATTTTGTGGTCCTTTTTTACCTTCTTTGCATAGGTTTCTCATGAGTCACAATACCTTTGTGTATTGGACAAAACAGGCAAGATCGACCTACAAAAGGGGATGGGGGCTGACCAGGGGGGAGAAATAAAATAATCATTTTCACAGTGTATTGTACTTTTGGTAAAGACAGACCTTTAGAAATGATAAATAAATTTTAGCTGAGTATCTGAGACTAGTTGACCAGGGGAGAAAGAAACTTATCCTAGGACAACTAAGTTCCCCACGGGGAGTTGTTCAGAGAGGGAAGTTATTTTACACTGTAAAGCCCACAGCTCGTGGGTCTCGGCGTCTCCCCAGCTCCACATGTTTCTGGTCGCATTGATATGCTTGTTTACTGTACACAGCCCACGCTCATTTTTAAATCCCCCCAGCACGGGAGAGTCATCAAAACGTCACACTTTGGTTGTGGAATGACAGGTGTTCCTTTTAGTGTTCCAGAATCATGATTTCACCTTTATTACAGCTCTGTTACTACCTCTAGAGGTGTTACAAAGCCGCAATAACAGTGGGACTAAATGATCCCACCATTTCGTTTACACAAATGTCATTCCAGAATAAAGGTGAAATATTTCTGTAACAGAAGTGCTGTGTAAAAGGGGCTTCACAGAATGAACCCGGTAATCCTAGCATAAGTTCCCCTGTGGGGGAAGTTGTCCAGGGGGGAAGTTATCCTGTTAACACCAGAAAGAGCTGACAGCTGCAGTTTGGCATACTTCTGTATTTTTGGTTTCTAGTGAAAACAGCAAGTTGATAGGACCAATATTTTGGGAGATATCAGTAATTTTGGAATACAGTAGCCTTACAATCATGTTGCTATGCCCAGAATCAAAGAATCACAGAACTGAAGTTGGTTACCTAGCAACAGATAAACAATAGTGCCACGTTACCATGGTGTCAAATTTCATGTGCAGAAACATGCCAGCTGAGAGGTTATTGAACTGAAAATGCCAGTGGAATTTAAAAAGTAGAGGAATGAACTGTATCAGATGTGAGAAGTTTATTACACCAATATTTATACTCATTCATTTGTGTAATGAATTGAATCAGCAGTGTTTGAAATGTTAAATTTTTCTCTCTCTCTCTCTCTCTCTCTCTCTCTCTCTCTGTCTCTCTCTCAACCTATTTACCTTAATACTATTAATAATTGTGTTTACTTTTTTGTATTTTTAGATGCCTTCCCATAGAAAAAGTCTTATTACTGGAAAACATCTCAAAGCCAATACTAAAAGACAAAGGTCCCGTCGGGCAGCTGAGTCTTCATCAGAGCGAGAGCGACGCCTAGCACAAAATGCTGCAGCGATGCGAGCAAGAAGACAAAATGAGACATCAACAGAAAGAGCTCAGCGCCTAGCACGAAATGCTGCAGCGACGCGAGCAAGAAGACAAAATGAAACATCAACAGAAAGAGCTCATCGCCTAGCACAAAATGCTGCAGCGACGCGAGCAAGAAGACAAAATGAAACTTCAACAGAAAAACTAAAACGGCAGGCCACTGATGCTATTCAGCATCGCACTAGAATTCAAAATGAAAATGAGGCTCAGCGAAAATTACGTCTTCAGCAAAGGGCTGAGAGACGCAGACAGAGACTATACCCACAACGTTATGCTGTTGTTAGGCAAAAGTCTCCAGAAGTTGAGCCGTTTTATATGGGAGCAATGGATACTTTGTGTGACAAATGTGGAGCACTGAGATTTCCCAATGAAGCTCAGAGCTGCTGCTTGGTCAGTACTTTTAAAATATACACTAATATCTTTTCCCAAAAGTCAGCTTTCCTCAGCATAAAAACTACCACATCTAGAACCCATGGTTCCCTACGGGTCAGTGCGCTAGTTGTAATAGATGATTGTTATGAAGACAACAGGATCACTGTCAGCCTTTCAGAGCTGATATTCAAACTAAAGATTATTTGTTTACAGATCAATACTATTGCTTTATTGGTTTCTGTTATAAAGGTAAATAAATAAACAAATAGTCTACATATCTATTTGGGTAAGGAAATCATTAGAGAGGACTGTGATAATCTAAACGTAACATCTACCAACTTGAGCACTGAAAAAATGGCCAGATTTCTCAACGACCTTTTAATGAGGACCCAGGGATCGCCCATATCTCTCAATGATCTCTCAGTGATCTTCTAGTGATCTCCACGGTGGCCACGGTCTCCTTAAAGTTTTGACTCGGTCCAAAACAGTCTCTCAATGATCGCCAAGGGAAGCGATCTCTCAGTGAACGCTCAAGGCATGCTCAAGGAGAGCTCAATGATCTCATTGATCTCCCAATGATCTCAGCAATCTTTTAATGATTTTAAAATTTTTCCACCTAGAAGGTAGAGATGGTTGAGAGATCAATGAGGGAGTCGGTGTGACTATCTCATTGACCCCTAACCCTAAACCTGCCTGATCCAATTTACCAGACAGTTTAAAGTAGGGGCCAAAGGCACAACAAGTGCACAAAGATCTCCTAAACATTTACACAGAAACAGCTTTGAGGCTTAGGAGATCGTTGAGAGATTGGGTCAATTTTTGATCGCTCAATGATCACCCAGTGACCTCTGTGCTGTGTAAAGGGGCCCTTACCAGTCCAGTACTGAGGATGATCCTTGGCAATACCTTACAACGCTTCCTGTTATAGTTACTTTCCATTTAACCCTTTCATGCATAGTGGTCACTACAGTGGACAGCTATTCTACAGCTGTTCTCTTGTATATTCATGGATTTTGCTGTTTTAGTTCCATATCAACCAACACAGTGGACACTTATGCATTATCCCATACACTGCAATTCATACCATTACTGTAACTGTTCTTGATAAACCTGATCTGCAGTAATATGATTGAGTGTAAATCAATTGCTTGTTATTAAATTGTAATTAACAGGGGTTTTTTTTAAACAAAAGGTTTTTGTTTTTTTGTTTTTTTTGCATATTATCTCCATGAATTGAGTAATGACTGGTATTAGAGTATGCTAAAATGTGAGAAAACATCAGATTAGCTCCATTAAAAATGTTTTTATTTCATAGTTTTCACACAATATATCACTAAATACATGTTTCTTTGTTTCAAAAATTAAAGGCATGGTGTCCAGCTGAGTGGACATTTTTGCAACTCCATGAAAAATAGGTTCATAAGAAAATTTTCTTTAGGCATGTTTTTTTCATGCCTAAAGAGGAATAAAAACACTCAGGAAAAAAATTTTGATTATGGTTCTCATAATTCATGCATGAAAGGGTTAAATTGGCTCTGAAACTCTGACTTGAAACATGGCACATAATAATAATGAAAACATAATGATCACTAAAAATCTCCTCACAGTTTTCAGAAGAGCTGTCAGTGTCGTGGAAGAGATAATTACAAAGACTATTACAAAAGGCATTATATTTGACATTAATCTATAGTCCTTGGTGAAATATTAATGTTTTTTTGCGCAAAAGTGCCTAAATGTCACAGACTGTATGTCTCAGATGTGAAGACATGATGATCTTTGGGGCTGCTAGAAGGCACCCACTCGATTTGAGAGACATTCTGTGTTTTATATTATCACTTATTCCTACATCCAACCCTAGTAATTTTTTCAGTTGTGTGTATTCATCCGCGCCACTAGGGGGTATCCTCTCTTTGTACCGCAGTGTCGCTGCTTTATTTACATTAGAAAAAATAGGCATTTTGGGGCAGTGGAGCTAATGACAGAAAGCTAACATCCTACACTGAATTTAGGTGGAGTTCAACCCATTTGTCTGTATTTATCTGTGCTGTTAGGTTTTTCGTCTTTACCGTTTTGTGCAAAGTGAGAAACATTCGTTGGCTTGAGTTTATTGCGGCTTCTGTCTGCACATTAGCTGCCTGTTCACAACGAGTTCATGGCTGACTTCATGGTGAGTGTTTATGTAAACATTATTTACAGGGAGAACTGCAGCTGATACTACACTGATGGTTAAAGTAAGACTGCGTATGTTATAAAAGGCCCATTGAAACGGTTTGAACTTATTATTCTCAAGTTTATCACTGAAAATCTTCATACTAAACACTCTTAACAGTAAAGATAATGCAACAGATTAAAATGTGCGTTGATACTTTTGATCATAACACTGTCACATAAACGTGACACTTAATTTTAACTGTAGATTGAAATTGCAGTATCACAGCACGAAGTAAATACATATATAGTTCATATAACTTGTTTAAGGAATTTTTTTTTCTATTATGATATAGAAATTGTATTTTAGTTTCTTCTAGAGACAAATTTAAGTTACTTTTTTGCCAACTATTGTACAAAAATAGTGTTGCAAATAACGATTTCTTAACTACTATTTTGTATTACTTATTTTGCCTAGAAATGTAATAACTGCCCATAAATGTCTCAAACCAAGTGGATGTCTTTTAAGTTAATCTTTTTTCATTGTTCAGCTTTCAATGCCTCATATCTGAGAAGTTCATTCTATGCAATGCTAGAGCACTTTAACATGTAAGAATAAAACATTATTAAATACACAATAAAAAAACTTAATTTTATCACACCATAATATTAAAACTGCTATGTGTCATTGTGAAAACATTAGACCCAAAACCCTTATGTCTATTTAACAGGCCCTTCTACTGAAATAGTGCAAACTGTCGCCCATAACCCTCAGAACAAATTTAAAAAGTACTGAAGTATCCAAATCAGAATACATTTCATATACAGTCACGGAAAAAATTGTTAGACTATCAAAAGTTATCAAAAACATTTGGTTATGCAACCAAGTACTAACTCCTTTGTCATGTGACTAAAACAGTCAGAAAAGAAAACATGGAATGCCTATAAGCACTATTTTTGGCAGTACAATGCCATAGATATTGATGTAAGAACTGAAGTGATTTTGGTTATTATCAAGAAAACCATGGAAAATGGCTAAATATCAGCTCTGAAATTAAACTATTATGAGCTATTTTTGTTATCATTATATTTGTCCAAACAAATGTACCTTTAGTTGTATCAGGCATTAAAATGAACAAGAAACTGAAGAAAACAAGGGTGGTCTAATAATTTTCTCCATGACTAGATTAATATCTTACTTACATGGTAATGTCTTTTTTATTGTACATTAAAATATTTGGTGAATAGTTTCCGTTGTGAAAATTTTGTGTCAATTCAGGGTTGGAAAGCACTGTTCTGAACGGTTGGACAGAAACACATAAAAGCTACATTTTCTGCAGAAAATATGTATTTGGTAGTAATGTTTCTTGAGTTACTAGATAATAGAAGGATCTTGCACAATTAAAGGCTTGTTAGTTTCTGTCGTAGTTCTTTTTCATCGCTTCAGTGAAATATAGATATAACATGAGGATGAAGACCTTTCAGAAGAGGGAGGAAAGGGGAAAAAAACAATAATAAAACAGAAAGTTTACAGAAAGTAGATATGTATCCAACCCATGTGGTCTAGTTCTTAATGTATTTCTGTGTTGTTGTTTTTTTAAATTCCTCTAAGAAGCATAACATCATTATAATTTCTTTAAATTATAGTGATATTATGTTCCAGATCAAGTTTTCAGCAAAGTCTCTGAATGCTTTCTAATTAGTTTTGGGATTATGGGAATGTATCAGGTGGGTGGAATGGTCTTAATAATTGTTTTTGTTTTGTTTTTTGATTCATGAAGTCGTCGGAGCAACTGCTTGTCAGAGGCGGAGCTGGGGCAGGAAATGGAAACTGGGATGCCACCAGTGGGATGGACCAGATCACAGTGGTGCGAATAGACGACACACACATCACAGGGGAGCAGGTGAACCCTGGCGGCACTGTGTGCTACGAGATGGAGTGTACGATGCCTACAGAGGAGGTGGTAGCAGAGGACGATGAAGAGGAGGACAATGTCTTCGTCATTGAATATTCCAACCCTGAGGAGGAGGGAGAAAGTTACCAGTTCACAATGTCTGTAGACAGGTCAGTTCCTGCTAAAAAGCCGATAGTCAAACATCCTGTAGTCAGAGAACACACCAGAGAGCCACTGCCTGTGATGCAAAAGCCTAGAACCCAGGTGAGGAGGAAGCCGAAAGTGCAGGAAGAGGAGGAGGAACAAGAAGAACAACAAGAGGTGAAGTTTGAGAGGAAAAGGCGTATGTTGGAGTGCGAAGAGGCCAACAGCAGCGTCAGGGAAGTGAATAAAAGTGAAAGAACACTGAAATGTCCACTGTGTCCATCACCTGGAAAGTTCTTCAGGCGAGCGTCAGGTTTGGCTGTCCATTTGAAACACATGCACCACAAGGAGGGCAACAAGACGTTCTTCTGCATCACCTGCAAGCAAACAGTCCGCTCGCAGGTCGAACTGGATGCACATACACGACGCCATGCCATCAAGGAGGCGGTGTTCACGTGTCTTCTTTGCACAACGGAAGGCGGAGAGAAGAAGGCGGCGGGCTACAGAGGGACGAGGCTCAGCCTGAAGAGCCACCTGAAGACGGAGCATCCAGGTATCATCCCTCGCTGCGACATCTGCAACAGGGGCTTCAAAACACTCGATACGTACCTGGCGGATCAGTTCAGGCATGTTGGCGTGTCACCGTACTACTGCGCCGAATGTAAGATCTACGAAATGACGGAGAGGGGGCTGGCCCTACACATGAAGAACGACGAGAAGAAGAAGAAGAAGATGCAGCAGCCGAAGTCGGGTGAAAAGCAGCTGCAGATGTGTGGCGATAACTCAGCCACAGACGACTCAGACTTCTGATCCTGTTTTGTATTTTTAGACCAGAGGATGTTGTAGATCGGTCCTTTGTGTTCAATCTGTCTCAGGTTTTACTCCTGGATTTGTCTAATGCAAGTTTAGACCGTTGGGCTAAAAGAAAGTATGGCTTGTTTTAAGCCAAAAAAGAAACATTTTCATAAAGACGTTTGGAAGGTTAGGGTTCAGGTCAGGGTTATTTTAGTTATTGAAAACTAAAACTAGCAATGAAAAAAGAATTTTGTTAACTGAAATATAAAACCTAAAAGTTTTCAAGAACAGGTAAAATACATAAAAATTGCAATGAACAATGCAACACGAACCAAAATGAAATAATTTCAGGTAAAATCAGCTTTGATTTAAATTTCACCCTTAATTCACACTCGTATCTAAAACAGAGATGACACAGTAACAGACTTGTTTTTTTGTTTTTTTTTTCCGTCCTTTTATTATGTCATGCCTTCTCTCCTTATACATTTTTCCACTTCTATAAATAAACACCTTTGTCATAATACTTGGAAAAAATAAAGCCAACATAAATCAAAATTAAACTGAAGTAGCCAAAAAACTATTTATGCACTGGTAAAAATGAAGTATACTTGTTGGATGTTTTAGACCATAAAAGGGTTTTAGGTTGGTTTATGGTGTTAGGAAAGGCTCAGTTTTGCTCTCTAATGAAAGAATGGTTTATTTTATAGGATTTATTTTTCAAGTTTGATATTAAAAAAACTGCGTTAATGCTCACTGATAGTTTTTTAATCCTAAACAGACTACTGACTAAAGGCAAGGTGAGAATATGTGGAATTCAATCTAACTGCTGGTCAAAGTAACACTGCTATCATATTGTGTATTTATGTTTTTTAAAATAAGAGACAATAGTCATTTTATTGAAATGTTGATGACACAATGAACTGCCAAAAAATGTTTGTCAGTCTGAAAGTTGCATCCTTGACTGCATTCAGATACAGAAGATTTGGATCTTCTCTGTAAATCTAACTCACTGCTGACGTATAATCCTTTCAGTTTATATCTTATGTTAGACCGATAGATCAGAACAGCCACAGCAAAACCATGAATCAACTCCACAAGCTGTCACTTGTCTCACAAAATACACATTGTGTTCACTTCAGATATACCATGTATTCTGTGGATAATATGTTAAAAATTATCACAGAATTCAACAGTTCTTTATTCAGGAACAGAGTGTGTTTACATCTGGAGACTGTGATCTTCTGTTTTTAGTTGGATCGTCTTTGGTTGTACTAATTGACGGGATTAACTGACAAAAATCAGGAAAGCATGGGGGCATAGTTTGATGTTTTTTGACAGTAAAATCCTTTCTCAGAGTAAAGAGGTATTTTTAGGTCATAAGCCTGTTTTTTTTTAGCTTGAAAATGTTTTAATTTATTTTAAACTTAGACGTGAAGTCTGACTCATAAGATCTGGTCCATGTTTAAGAAACCCCCTCCTGCTTGATTCTGTCGTGTACATCTGAACGTGTAAATCTATGAGACCGACTGCAGCTCTAAGGAATGATTGACAGCTGTGAGGCCCCGCCCCCTCACCTCTGGTTTATCTGTACAGCATTAATTCAGATATAGTTTAGCTGAAAAGTTAAGTTGCTTGAGTGAAACATTTTTATTTTTTACAGCCTGTGAAGTTGAAATACAGTATGTGTATTTTTTTTTTTTTTTTTTTTATCAAAATAGAAGTAGAAAAGTGATTTTTGTCTAAGAACCATGAGGCGTTTGGTTCATCATCTGCTCGGCACAAATCATGACTGTTCATCTTTTGGAAAAGTGTTGAAGCAGCTGAATCATGACGCAGACTGCACTTTGGTGCTGAAACACTCACATGCTGCGTTTTTCTATTTTATTCAACATTGGAGTTTTATTTTCTTTGTATTTTTTTGAATTTGTCTTTGCAACATTATTTTTTATCACAATAAAAAGGTATTGCCACAGATTATTAAGTGTTGTTATTTCCCAAACTACAGACACCTTTAGTAAATTACGAGACTAAACTATTAATTACATGTTAGTTAATGCTTAATAATATCTACAAACCGAGAAGACTTTTGACATTTTCTAAATTGCAATAAAATCTAAAAGTTGTTGAACCTGTATTTAAAAGAGAAGATTTCAGTGTTTCAACTGGTTTTGATGCCTGCAACACACACAAACAGCCTGGACGAAGGTGTGTTAACGTCTGTCCTTTTAAATTTTTAATATATTGTTCAATTGTTTTGTGGACACTGATTTAAGTGCATTTTTGGTGCATTCTTGCTGTTTACAAGCCTCAGACTATCACAGATTCTGCTGGCACACCTTTAACTTGTAACAGACGATGTTTTTTGTCTTTGACTTTTTTTTCACAATATTATGGACACGTTACTCTTTAATCAATTGTTTTCCGGCCACATGAACTAAAGGCAAAATTTGTTTAAAAGTCTACTAAAACTATTTGCCACATATAACTATTGAAACATTCAAACTTCATATAACATAAAGATGGGCTGCATTTTAATTTTCAGTTGAGGAAGAAAGGTCTGCAGAGGAATTTAGGAATTTTTATCTTTTTTTTTTTCCGCAATTTTCAGAAAGAAAAACCTGGATTAATGAAATGCATGGACCAGTGTCACCAATATATGATAATGTGTATATATAAGGTAAACTAGCTGTAGCGTAGACTCCTGTTGAGATGAGTTCAGGTCCAGACATTTTGGGGTGTTTACAGAGCTTCATCATTGTGTAATGATAATATTATTGCTAAAAAAAAAAATCCTTTATAAAATTTAAGTAAAAGGAAATGTCTGCAGTGACAGATGTTCCATTCTCTTACAAAGTCTGAGACAAAGTGGAGCTGTGTTTGTCCTTGTATAATCATGATCTTTTAACTTTTACCACTTGTGTTGCAGATCATAGAATCTGACACAACATGTATATTATATGAACTTTTCTGGTCTTATTTGAATTCTGTCCCAACTTTTTGGGTGAGTTATATGCAACAAAATCTCCAAAATCCAATTAAGTTGCTCTGAAGACTCTGAAAAGCATTTAAATAAAGGTTTAGGTGAATTAGCAATTTGCTCATAGTTGAGAAAATATCCCATCCTTGAAATGCATAGATGAATACCTTTTTTTGGATGAACACGTGTAAATGATTAAATTCATTAGTAAATGATTGTTTCTGCATTTACTAATGTTAAGTGTTTCTTATTGTAAAGTGGTATAAAAAAAAGAGTTCTTCTGTTTATGTTCTACCCTCAAAGTTTCATGAAAAGCAGAACACTTTTTTTTTATTATTAATAATCCTGCTGAAAGACAGGACAGAAAAGTAAAAAAAAAAAAAACTTCCTGCATCATAAATCTGTTTCCATTTGCTCTATACACATTCACTCTTTCATAACAAATAGCAAAAACCACCTGAAGTGATTCACCACAACATTTACCAGTGCGAAATTCCAAAATGGATATGAAATAATTGATAAAGAAACACCTAGTTATGATTTTGACCACATTATATGCAACAGAATACAATGCACAGACTGGGATCATAAAGAATAACACTATCACATCCTATATTATATACCATAGTTTTCTCTCATTTCACAGTTTTCAGAAGAGCTGTCAGTGTCCTTGAAGAGATAACTGCAAAGACTATTACAAAAGGTGATTATATTTGACATTAATCTGTAGTCCTTGGTAAAATGTTAAATGTTTTTTTGCACTAAAGTGCATAAATGTCACAGACTGCATGTCTCAGATGTGAAGACACAATGTTCTTTGGGGCTGCTCGAAGGCACCCACTCCATTTGAGAGACATTTTGTGTTTTATATCTGTAGCGGCTATTTGTCATCAAAATTAAATCAACTTAAAGATGACTGAACTTAAGACTTTAACATAACTCAAATAACCACTAGATGCACCATGGGTTTGTGGTTTACGCAGTCAAAAAATACAATGTCCATATCATTGATGTAGTTCGAGTGGTTTATTTTCAAAATTTTGCAGGCAAATAACAACGAAGGCCTTTTGTGCTGTCTCTCCTGCTCATCCTGTCTGATCGTCTGTGTGTCTGGTAAAAAACCATAGCCCCACACAGGTGCATGCTGGTCTAAGTTTGTGCTCCCTATTTATACTCAGGTGCCCACGGTCTAAACCAATAAGAAAACACAAAACAAAAAGGTGCTAAATACTAAAGAATGAAAACAATAACCATAAAAATAAAAAAAATACATTCTAAATATTAAACAAACAAAAATTAAACAATTAGCAAAAAAAAAAAAATACTAAGTTAGTAAACAAAAAAGGTAAATTAACTTTAAACAAAAAACTAAACCGACAAATAGCTCCTACAATATCATTATTTCTACGTCAAAACACCAGTTATTTTTTTCAGTTGTGTGTATTCATCCGCGCCACCAGGGGGCATCCTCTCTTTGTACCGCGGTGTCGCTGCTCTATTTACATGAGAAAAATAGACACAAAATAGGGCATTGTAGCTAATGAGAGGAAGCTAACATCCTACACTGAATTTAGGTGGAGTTCAACCCCTTTCTGTTTATTTATCTGTACCGTTAGGTTTTGCATCTTCACCATTTTGTAGCCAATTGGTGCAAAGTGATAAACTGTTGTTGGCTTGAGTTTATTTCGCCTTCTGTCTGCACATTAGCTGTCTGTTAGCAGGGAGTTCCAGACTGACTTCACGGTGAGTGTTTATTTATGCAAACATTATTTACATGGAGAACTGCTGCTAATACTGCAGTGGTGGTTAAAGTAAAACTGCGTATGTTATAAAAAGCCCATTGAAACCGTTTGAATTTATTATTATCAATTCTATCAAGTTTATCACTGAAAATCCTAATACTAAACAGTCTTGACAGTAAAATTAATATAATACAACATTAAAATGTGCGGTAACACTTTTGAACATAACACTGTCACATAGACGTGACACTTAATTTTAACTGTAGATTGAAATTGTGCAGAAACAGACATACCAGCTGAGGTGTTATTCAACTGAAAAGGCCAGTGGAATTTACCAAGAAAGTACAGAAATGAACTTTGTCAGAGGTAAGTTTATTACACCAATATTTATACTCATTCATTTGTGTCATGAATTGAAAATTGATATGAGAATTTGTCACCAGCGGTGTTTTAAATGTTAAACTAAACCTGTATGATCCTACCTTTAGCTTCAAATCTGGGAGGCATTAATATATTACTTTACATTTGGATGATTTTCCAGTGTATCTATAAGTTATAATTTGGAGCATTCAAAATTTCTGATATTTCAAGAAGTGCAAAGTTGAGCATGTTGTGACAGTTTTCAATATTGCCTGACTTGAAGTTTGAGCTCAATGAAATGTTTGAATACAACAAAATAATGTACAAATTTAAATCCATACAGTTAGACATACTCATCGGCTAAAATTTGCTTAGAGGTCTTATTTATGTCTTTGTGCATAAGAAATCAATATAAGTGAATCCACAAAAGGAACTTTGTGTTGGTAAATGCAAGTTATGCAAATTTACAGGATTTCAGTTCTGTTGCAACATGTTGATGGTCATATGAACTATGTTTTCAGGTCAAAAATGTCCAATTTCATCACAATTAATGCTATATTTTCATGTCACAAATGGCCAAGTTATATTTTAACTGAATTTACCTGAAAAACAAACATTCTATTCTTTTAGATTCCCCAATTTTTCTTACAAGATTATATACTACATATCACGTTTTATTTTTACAGGTTGCAATATGGAGTATGGTGCTGATCCATCCTGCTTATGTTACGCCAATACATACATTAAGAATGTCACACGTCACTTTTTAAATCAACAGTTTTCTAATAATAAGCATTTTATAAAGAAATGACAATTCTATGTTGTTATTTACTCTTTAGTATGATGATAAACTATACAATAAATAATTCTGATCCTAGTTTTTACACAGGGATCATTTGTGGAAACGGTGACATGACTGCCGAGCATCAGTATGATGGGATCTGTAACAACCATGTCACATCCGTCCACTGCCACATTTTGTGTTTTTGTTAAACTGTTATTGTTTTAGATCTACAATACCAACATTTATGAATAAGAAGATAATTAGCAATAGTAAGTATATAAGTTTATTACTAATAAAATACTGGTACTGACCAGATCATCATGGGTAATGTCACGTCCGTCCACCAGCAAAAGTTTTCACATACACGTGCTATTCAAAATCCAACATTTCTGAAAATATAGCTTCCACTGTCAAATAATATCAGTAGTCTGTGCACAAATGTATTAGCATTATTTCAACACAGTTCAGTGCATTTCTTACAACTTTTTTTAAATTCTTTTTTGACAAAAATGGCCACTCATTTGACCCCCTAAGTAAATTTTAGCCGTCATAAAATAAGTACTTTTGTCATGTCATAATGTTATATTTATTATGATGATCCATCCAAGGTTTTAGAATGCATCCCCCAGCAGGCAAGGTGAGATCAGGCAGCAGTGAATCCTTCACAGGAAAGGGTGCACACATTCCTGGCTGTGTGAGGGTATCAGTCTGCCTGCCACTGCAACTGTCAGGTGGCTTGTAAACTTTGACCGGGTAGTTCAGTGATTTGTATAGGCTCTATACAAAACTGAACTGAACTGCACAGACTCTATGTGTCACAAATATGGAAGTTTTTGTTGGTATTTTTGCATTATTTCTCTATAAAAACATGGATATCCTTTGATGAAAAAAAGTATGACTCACAGAATAAACAAAAAATCTAGATAAATAAAAAACATTAGCCGAAATAACTTAAATGGGAAGAATCTAGGGTATAATTCCACAAAATGTATAATTTGGATTCAGTATGTACAGGTTGGAAGTACACTTTTTGTGCAGGTAATCTAGATTCTGGTATTTTTTGGAAAAAACAATGCATCAAAGAAAAATTAACATTTTGATAAAGATGTGTTCCATTTTGAATGAAACATGAATACAATTATTAAAGCCCATATTGAGAGCCATATACTGTAGATGTCCCATTTACAAAGACAAACATCAAGACCCACTTTATCCCATTTTGAATACTCCCTGTGTGGAGGTCACGTCAGGTACTCTTCTAATCAGATACTTTTTATTCTAACCCATACAGAAATCGCATTACTTATGTTTGAATAATAAACAATTCAAAAGAGTTAAAAAAATGACATTATTTTATAGAGACTTCTTACAATGGATCAACACAATTTTTTCTGATCCTTTTATCCTGTTTTCTTCTGATTCAAGTTGAATTCATACAATTTTTAATACATTTTTGGCAAGACAACCTATTTACCTTAATACTGTTACTAATTGTGTTTACATTTTGGTATTTTTAGATGCGTCGACGAAAAAGTCGTCTTAGTGACAGACATCTTAAAGCCGATGCTCTAAAAAGAAGGTTCCGTCGGGCAGCTGAAACTTCATCAGAGCGAGAGCGTCGCAGAGCACGAAATGCTGCATCGATGCGAGCAAGAAGACAAAATGAAACATCAACAGAAAGAGCTCAGCGCCTAGCACAAAATGCTGCAGCGATGAGAGCAAGAAGACAGAAGGTTCGTACGGGTGCTTGAAATTCTTGAAAATGCTTGAATTCCAATATTGTGTTTTCAAGGTCTGAAAAGCACTTGAATTTTAGTGTAAGTACTTGAAAGTGCTTGTAACTATAACTCTGTGATGTGATTTATGTATTTATTTTTAATATTAAATCTGCCAGGGTAGATGTCAACCCAAAGCAACTTACAGAGAGGTGACACATTTTGAAAAATAAAACTTTATTTCAAAAAAGAAAATTAGCGACTCTAGGTACATTTTGTTACTGTTGGGTGGAAACCTCTTAAGTCAGTTTTTGGTCTTTTTTTTTGTCATAAAACTATTCTTATGGTCAGTCTTCAAGTTTGCCTGATGGTTTTAGAAATATTTAACCTATGAAAAGTGTTGAAAATGGCCCAAGACTACATATATTAACTTCATTCATTTATTACCTCCGCCAAGGAGGTTATGTTTTTGCCAGGGTTTGTTTGTTTGTTTGTTTGTTTGTCTGTCTGTTTGTTTGTCTGTCCGTTAGTGTGCAACATAACTCAAAAAGTTATGGACAGATTTGGATGAAATTTTCAGGGTTTGTTGGAAATGGGATAAGGAAGAAATAATTAAATTTTGGTGGTGATCGGGGGTGGGGGGGCCCATGAGGGGGGGCCACTGATCGTTAGTGTGCAACATAACTCAAAAAGTTATGGACAGATTTGGATGAAATTTTCAGGGTTTGTTGGAAATGGGATGAGGAAGAAATGATTAAATTTTGGTGGTGATTGGGGGTGGGGGGGCCCATGAGGGGGGGCCACTGATCGTTAGTGTGCAACATAACTCAAAAAGTTATGGACAGATTTGGATTAAATTTTCAGGGTTTTTTGGAAATGGGATAAGGAAGAAATGATTAAATTTTGGTGGTGATCGGGGGTGGGGGGGCCCACGGGGGGGGCCACTGATCAGCCTTGGCGGAGGTCTGCGCTCTCCGAGTGCTTCTAGTTTAGAATTTACAAGTTTTTTTCAGTTTCTTGAAACTTGATATTATGTTCCAGATCAAGTTTTCAGCAAAGTTTCTGAATGCTTTCTAATTAGTTTTGGGATTATGGGAACATGTCAGGTAGGTAGAATGGTCTTAATAATTGTTTTTGTTTTGTTTTTGTTTTGTTTTTTGATTCATGAAGGCGTTGGAGCAACTGCTTGTCAGAGGTGGAGCTGGGGCAGGAAATGGAAACTGGGACGTCACCAGTGGGATGGACCAGATCACAGTGGTGCGAATAGACGACACACACATCACAGGGGAGCAGGTGAACCCCGGTGGCACTGTGTGCTATGAGATGGAGTGTACGATACCTGCAGAGGACGATGAAGAGGAGGATGGCGTCTTTGTCATTGAATATTCCAACCCTGAGGAGGAAGGAAGTTACCAGTTCACAATGTCTGTAGACAGGTCAGTTCCTGCTAAAAAGCAGATAGTCAAACATCCTGTAGTCAGAGAACACACCAGAGAGCTGCGACATGTGATGCCAAAGCCTAGAACCTAAGTGAGGAGGAGGAGGAGGAAGAAGAAGAAGAAGAGGTGACGTTTGAGAGTAAAAGGCGTATGTTGGAGCATGAAGAGGCCAACAGCGGCGTCAGGGAAATGAATCGAAGTGAAAAAACACTGAAATGTTCTTTGCAGTCTATGGCCATTTCCCAACAAAACTAGATCTTATTTCACTGTCTTTACTATGAACTACAATGTTATCAATACGGACAAGTACATTGAGTGGAACTGCACAATTCAAACTGGATTGAAAATTGTCTCTTGAATACTTTTTTCCCCAAAAGAATTATAAATACGGTCCTATAAGACATAAACTAGAAAACATGTATAGTTTCACTTCTAGTTCACTTAAAAAAGTTTACTGAACACTTCTTGGATCTATTAGTGATGTTATTTAATCTTTTGTAATTGAAATGTCACATCATATCTATATTTAGTGGATGGAATCCAGGCTGGTCACATGTTAGGCAATTTGTGTAATTAGCATAATCATCACATAAAATAAAGAATAAAACATCACAGGCTTCTCACAGTGATTCTGTTTTTATAGTAATGTGCATTCAAAGAAATTCTATTGATAAAAGGTGAAAGTTAATAGTTTTTTTTCCATGGCAACATCAGAATATAACTGCAGACATGCGCTCTACTTCTTTTGGATTGAAATACAGGGGTTGGACAAAATAACGGAAACACCTTAAAAAAATCAACAAAATATAATTTAATATGGTGTAGGTCCGCCTAAATTACAGCCTCAATTCTCCGAGGTATTGATTCATACAACTTGTGAATTGTTTCCAAAGGAATTTTAAGCTATTCTTCAGTTAGAATACCCTCCAACTCTTTTAGAGACGATGGCGGTGGAAATCGACGTCTTACTTGAATCTCTAAAACTGACCATAAATGCTCAATAATGTTGAGGTCTGGGGACTGTGCCGGCCATACGAGATGCTCAACTTCATTAGAATGTTCCTCATGCCATTCTTTAACAATTCTAGCTGTATGGATTGGGGCATTATCATCTTGAGATGAAGGTGTTTCCATTATTTTGTCCAACCCCTGTATTTCATCAAAGAAATGCCTCTGTTTCCATACTGAGATGTGTCATTGTCTTAGAGCTATTACTGGTGTTTGTTTAATGTAGTGTGTAGTATTTATCCAGTTTGAATGGTATACAACTACCTTCCTTAAAGCATTACTAAGTTAGAGTCAGTAGGCAGCTGTCATTGTGTTTGTTACATTAGCTACAGTTAGCATCTTACCTTTAAACAAATGGAGGAGCTCTCAAATGCACAACCCTGTTAGTTTAATTCATTCATGTTGATCACTGCAGTATTTACCATTACTATTTTCTTTTATCACTACATTTAGTTTGTCTTAATTTTTATTATCCATTATCAACGATGTACATATACTATAGATCAGATACAATTAATTGAATCGGTCCAAAAAATTATTTGATAACAGTTTTACTGAATCAAAGCTGTTTACTTAATTTCACTGTCACTAAACATTGGTTCTGCTGTTGTGTGTCGCACAGACTCTTTATTGTGACGCACACGACGCCAGGATCAACACAAAGTTGTATGTTACTTCCATCCAAAGTTGTAAGTAAGTTGGATCCAAATGTGTTGAAGACTGCAGTGCACATATTGTTTGTAGATGTCATTTGACTTGTTTGCTGTTTTTTATATAGAGAGAGATTTATATACTTTTATACTGTTTATATTGTCTTATTTTTAAGTGTGACGAGATATCTTGACCAGAAATGAGAAAAATCCACTTGGTAAGATTTTGATTTTTGCAGTGTACATTAACCAGTGACACCACCAGTGTTACCAGATGTAACGTAGACTCCTTTTCAGATGAGTTCAAGTCCACACACACTGGGGTGTTTACAGAGCTTCATCATTGTGTTATAACATAATTGCTAAAAAAAATAAATAAATAAAAAACAATCCTTGAGAAAATGTATGTATAAGAAAATATCTGCAGTGACATTCTCTAGCAATGTCTGAGACAAAGTGGAGCTGTGTTTGTCCTTTTATAATCATGATCCTTTAACTTTTATCACTGATGTTGCAAATCATAGAATCTGATACATGTATATTATATGAACTTTTCCAGTCTTATTTGATATCTGTCAACTTTTTTGGTGAGTTAAAGGCAACAAAATCTCCGAAATACAATTAAGTTGCTCTGAAAACACTGGAAATTGTTTAAATAAAGGTTTAAGTGAATGAGCATTTAGTTCATATTTGAGAAAATATCCCAGCTTTTCCAGAAACGAGGTTTGGAAATGCATAGATGAATACCTTACTTTAGATGAAAATGTGTACATGATTAAATTCATTAGTAAATGGTTGTTACTGCATTTACAGTCTTCATATCAGTCATATTTACTGCAGTGTTTCCTTATTGTAAAGTTATATAAAAAAAAGTGAAGTTCCTCAGTTGATATTCTACCCTCAAAGTTTCATGAAAAGCAGTATACTCATTTTTTATTTATAATCCTGCTGAAACACAGGAAAGAAAAGTAGAAAAAAAAAACAACCTAAAAACCAAAACTTTTTTTGCATGGAGTGACATTAAAAATTGGTCAAAATGTGACCATTGTATTCAATGAGAGCCGGCATGCGTTATTAGCTGATTGTCCTTTTTATTATTTTTAATATAAAGTCCAACTCTCACAGTCTGCAGGTACAAAAACAGAGAGCTGGCATAGCAGCAGGGCTGAACGCTGACAGAATCAGAGACAGAGGAAGAGGAGGAGGAGGTAAAGAAGACAAAAGCTATTCCCCTTATTCATAATTACAGAAAAAAAAAAAATCCTTTTACATTCCTTTTCCCAGAGCTGTACATCGATAGACGAGGCAGAGATGAACATTTATATATTTCAGATTTATATAAAACATACCAAAGAGTTGTGTTTTTTTTCTCTCAGAGCAGTAAAGTTAGATCCCTTATGTTGATTTCTTGACATTCAAGCAGAAAAAGAGCAGTTCAATAATTCATCGAATGTTGAGGAGGTTTTAGGACGAGGTTGTGATTAACAGATGAGGCTGAACTTTCAGTGTCTGTTGATCATCTTCAGACCACAAAAAAAAAAAGCAAAAAAAAAACAACCAAAAAACCCAGAAATAAAGCAAGAGAAAGGATTTTTTTGTTGAATTCATAAGAGGTGTTCGATGAGATAAGACAAATCTGAACACTCTGTGGCAGCCATGTTGGAGGTCCACAGTGGGTTACGTCTTAAAGCATCTGTTTTACAAACTACAGCTGAGAAATTCACTTTGACGTATTTTCAAAATTAAACTGGAAATATTTGAGGGCATTCTTTACATTTCTGCTGCAGATTTTCACATATATTTTCATTTATCTTCTTGTATTTATCATATATGGAGTATTTTCTGATCATTTAATCTCTTTAAAGCTGAGCCAAGCAAAGATCACAGGTTAAATCTCATGTTCCCATGATAACTGGTTTATTTGATTATCTTGACGCAAGAAAGTTTGTTTTCTGGCATAAAATGGGTAACTTCTCAAAATAAAAGATTATTTTATCGTTTTACTAAAGCTTGCTCTCATGATATTGCATCAGTTCATTTTTTCTCAAGAAAACAAGCTTTGTTATCTCGAAATAACTTATAACACTGGTCAACAACAAATTTATTGTTTAAGTTTTTTGAGCTGATTTAGGATAATTTTGGTGTGCTGAATCCAAAAATCACATTAATTTTGCTCAATCAGGTCAACTTTCTGAACTATGCTACATATTGGCTTTTTAACATTTTTGCTTACATTTATGGACATTGTCACATCATATGATACAAAATTCTTTCATATTTCTTGCAATAAATGAGTTCTGAAGATTTTACTTTTGCCAATTTATGTTTTTTTTTAATATTACAGGTGAATGAAATGGCTTCGACTAGAAGATCTTGCAAAAATAAGCTTGACGTATTCTGCTACATCTGCGGTGAATACACCATTGTACCTAACAGGAATCCTGTTAGAAAATTATTTTTTTTCTCTTAAAACCTATTTTGGGTGAGAACTATATAAAAAATCAACTGATAAAGTCACAAAAATGTAATTAATTTTGTGAGAAGATCAAATTTTTCAAAATCAAATTGGCAAGAAAACCTGACCTGATTGAGAAAAACAGATGTCATTTTTGGATTTAGCGGTGCAAAATGGTCCTAATTCAGTTGAAAAAACCTAGACAACTTGCAAAAAACATTTTTTTGTAACCCAGTGTAATGAACCAATTATCACCAAAAAAACAAAAGGCTACTTCTTCTTATTGCCTCTCATGTGAATCTTTACAACTGGAGAAACAGATTTAATCTGTAAAAGTCAGTCAATAAGTGTCCAATATTGATCAATACATAGGACACACAGTCATTTTCATTTCATCTTATTAAACATGTTTACGACAACAGAATAAATAACCTGTTATCACAAGTAAATGAGTGTTTCCGTTCATAAATCCATTTGTCATTAAACATTTTTGTGTATTAGTGGTCTTTATGCTAAAGGCCCCTCCAGCTCCATACTTGGGAACTACTAAATGTTTAAATAAAGCTGTGTGAAGCCTTTTGACAGAGCTGAGTCTAATAAATGCAAACACAAAACTACAAATATGAACAAAATCTGCAACTGTGGAGAAACGTGCAAGACATTTATAGCACCTTGATCTACATGACAAATAAAACCGAGTGCATTTCTGCTTCTGCTGTACTGATTATTTATGATATTATGAGAATAAAATCCATTTTTTCATGTCACAAGTATGTACCAAAGTGGAAAAAGCTGTGTAATGTAGGTGAACTGCCCCTTTAACTCCTTCACTAGTGGGCCTCAAACATGGCTTTGTGAATCTATGAGGAATGTTTTTAACCATTTGCTGCTGTTTTCCATCTAAATGTGTTTTTTTCTTTTAAAGGGCTTCCTCTAAATCTCATACATGAGCACATTAAAGACACATATGTGGCGCTCGACCCCGGCAGACATCAGTTTGGTCACATGGTATTTTTAGGAAGAAGACAACAGGTGGGAAGTGAAGACAACCTGCTGTCACGTCATATCTGTGTGCTTATTATGTACATCTATCTCCCTTCTCCTGGACATACAAAATGCATTGTTTTAATTCGTAGAAACCTGAGTTTTATATTTACAGTTCAGCTCCCTGTCGGCTGCACACGCAGAGATGATCAGTCCTGTACAGCAGGGCAGAAGCTGATCATGTGACCTCAGACCAGTGAGTGTTTGTGGAGGCAGGAAGCTCTCTCAAACAATTTGTCCTCAAACAGCTTGTTTCTGAAAAAACGTCTTAAAGCAGCACAAAGCAAGACGCAAAAAAAACCAAAAAAAAAACCAAAACACCGGCTGTATTGTATCATCAACACATTGCATAAAGGTTCAAGATGTTATCGCTACAGATTTCACAAACTGCGCACCCAGATATACAGGGAATTAATGATATGGACCAGTTAAAAGGGCTTAAAAACAACCAGTGTTTCTGTTCCTCTGAATTTTTTATGAGCAAGTGCAGGGAAAACAGTGACCAGGCCAGGTGACATGGTTAAGTCTGGATAATCCTTAGATGGAAGGAAAACTATGTGGACTTGTCAGGTCTTGTTTTCCATGTGTTCTTTTAACCCTTTTCTAGCCTTAGTCAAGTTGTTTTATGTCTAAACTTAACTTTAGCCATGGCACTCACAGAATAAATGGTGAAACAGTTATGTAGAATTTGTTAAAGCTAACAGCGGTACTTTGTGTCTGCAACTACCAGGCATGTGTCATTTTGAGAGTAACTGGAAATGTCTTTGCATCTGTATACTCATATCTAATTACAGTTATTAGTAAACACCCTCTGCCTGTTATATTTAGAAATACGGCTTGTGAAAATTGCCATTTAATGACAGGTTGATTCCTCCTGTCTGAGCGGTTTTCTTTTATCTCCACTGCTGTCATTTGGCAATACCCACCGAAAATAAACAGAGCTTTAGGCTGTTATTGTGACGGAGGCGTGTTTTTAAAGTCCAACTGAAAAACAGAACAGGGAATAATGACAGGTTTGATTTTATCTTTTCAGAACATTCCTACCTTGTGGAAAGACCTGTTTTCTAAAATAAGAACAGAAATGTGATACTCAAACAAGTACTAGAAAAACGCATGTGATGTGAAAATGGCAGATTTGAACAAAAAAATTTTACCATCTGTACAATATCACATTGTACAGAATCATACTCTTGTATTACATCATATCATGTTGAATTGCGTCTAATTGGGTTAAACATTCATCACAGTGAGGGGCAGTCATATACTGATGTATTAAATCATTAACAGTTCCTTGGCATGTGAATCACATCAGCCTCAGTGATCTGGCCTGTATACGATTCTGGTTGTGAAAACAGGAGTATTTTGAACAACTGAAGCCCTTACACACCAGGTGAGCCAGAAAATGGGAGCCAAAGACGGACAATATTTAGCGCTACGGCTCTACAGGACGAACATTGGGTTCAATTCTTCCAGTTTTTGCATTTTAATGAATCTGTGGTGCAGACAGTTTGGAAATCTGTTTAGCAGGATGCAATGTACTGCCAGAGCAAAGGACTAAATTTCCATAAAATGAGGAAAATGTAATGGCAGAGAGATTACTTTTGTCCACTACAAAATCTCCCTGACACTGTGAGAAAACATGCGTTGTGACAAATTAACAAGGTAGTGAATGGTATAAAAATAAAATAATGTAAAGACAAATTTAACTTAGAGGAGATGTAAATGGAGCGTCACCAGGTGGCGTCCCACTTGCCTTGTGCAGCATCAGAAAGATGCTTAACACTGCATTAAACAGCTTTTCATTCTAAAAATCTAAAATAAAGAGAGGACAGGGATGTTCTTACTCATTTTTGAGCATGAAGTGTAATTTGTTTCTGAGTGCAGAAAACTCACCATAAAACTAGGTTTAATCCTGAAAACATATTTTTCCAGATACATACTGATAATTTGATGAGCTCCCTGATAGACTGGCCTGTCCAGTGGCTAAAATGATCCTTTTAGACTTTGTTCTTTACACCTGAAAATTAAAATACTGAATACTGAAAGTCAGAGTAAATGCTTCTGCGCTCAGATTTCACTGCTGATTCACACCTTCTGGCCTTTTCTGTAGATGCCATCATCTCAGAGGCTACTTGAGGTTTAAATGCAGGATCTACAGCTATGCAGAACCTTAACGACAGTAGAATAACGATCCCAGTTCTTTAAATGCATACATTAGATTATCACCTTCCTATTTCAGATTTCCCCATTTGAAGTGAATAAATACAGGACGTTTACCGTCCTGATGCACTGCGTCTACAAGGCAGCACTGATTGTCCAAAGCAAAATGGCCACAGGAGGATTCTGCAGCAGGTTTGTATTTCAGCTGTGACTCTATGGAAAGACAGCAAGAAAGATCCAATCAGAAGAGGGCAGGACAAAGTGGGCGGGGCGGGGGCAGGGCTCCTATTTGGCATTAGCAGGTCGCAGGTCCATCAGTAGTCTGTCCCACCAGACCAGAAGGGGGTCCGACGGAGGTCAGAGCGAGGTCAGAGTTGACAGGAGGTGAGAGGAGGTTAAAGGTCACAGAGCGGTGGAGGTGATCTTTTTTATCCCCCTCCTCTGGGCCAGAGTGGAGCAACCCACCGGCTCCAGGACCGGCGGGACATTCCTGTTGAGGGCGGAGTAGGTGGCTGCCATGGCCCCCTGCACCAAGACAGGACGGAAATATATCAGCTAAAGAGATAAAATCCAACTGTCTTCTGTTTGTAGAATCAGATTTGTCTTTTCAATACAAGTATTTACTTATTTTTTAAAAAGGTATTTTGTTTAGCATTTTTTCTCATCTCACCTGGCAATAAGAAAACCTCAGGATATTCAGTAGTATCAATAACATGTCCGGGGAAATATGAAGCAACATTTTCACAATTTGTAAATATAGAAATTATGAGCATTTCCCTAAATTAGGGTGATGCTGTAAGCTACATTACATGGACCATGCTTTATTGAAACATGTGGGAAGAAGTGGAAAACACCTGATCAAACAAGTGAGTTAAATGTGTTGGTACATTACAATTTAATCATAAATTTGTTTCCATTCGCTCTACACACATTCACTCTTTCATGAAAAATAGCAAAAACCACCAGAAGTGATTCACCTCAACATTTACCAGTACAAAATTCCAAAATGGATATGAAATACTTTATAAAAATGCTCCTTGAGATGATTTTGAGTTTTGACCACATTAAATGCAACAGAATACAAGTGCCGTGCACAGGGGCCTAACATTCACAGACTGGGATCATAAAGGATAATACTATTATATCCACACTATCTCCTTATCACTGATAATGTAACTATCATCCTAAATTACCTACATCAGTATGAAAAACACTGATAATAAGGCAACTCCATTTACAAGGACCATAATGTATCAATCAGTTGAGCTGGAAAACTGTTTTTAAATGTGCTAAATAAAACAAAATGTCACAGAGTAGATCATCAATTCAGATCATAAGGCTCATACCTTATAAGGTACAACTGCTGTAGACAATTTAAGGTGATAAAGTTACATTATCACTGTTCAGGACAGGAGTGTGGATATGATAGTATTATTCATTATGAAGTGTGTGTGTCACAACCATCAGAGATGTTACTGTATCTTCATGGCAGGAAAAAAAGTGACTTTGACTCTATTACAGAGTTGTTACAGAGCTGTTATAGACCACTGCATGCTGCGTTCAGGTGCTCCTCATAATTCTCTGCTTGTTATAAAGAAGCAGGATTAATAAGCTTTTGTACACCTCAGATCTTGGTCCATCACAAACTTTCAAAATCAATACATCTAGAGATGAATAGTTTTCACTGGACAAAAAAGTGATGGAAAGTGTTAATCTGCAAAGTAACTAAAGCTGTCAGACGACTGCAGTAATATTAAAAGTACAATATTTGTCTCTGAGATGTAGTAGAGTAAAAAAATAAAGCTGCAGAAAATGGGGATTCTCATTTATTGTTGAGTAAAAGTCCTCTGTTGTGTTCCACTTTAGCTTAGTTTAATGTTGGAGTACGTTTAAAGGTAGGGGTGTGTGTGTGTGTGTGTGTGTGTGTGTGTGTCACCTTGACGAGGTGTGGGGCGTCCTGTCTGTTGAGGGTGTACTTGGGCAGCTGGTCTCTGTGCGTCACCCAAGGGTGTCTGAGGACCTGGCCAGCTGTGAGCCGCTGGTGGGGGTCCACGTGCAGCATCTTTGACACCAGATCCTGAAGAATCAAGAGGCAACACCAAGGTCACAGACTACATAGACACACACTCAGCTCAAAATAACAATGATGAGGGTGTTTGTTTACAGAGTCTGCGTCCACTCACCTTCGCCTCCACAGACACAGAGTTCCAGTATCCTCCGCTGAGAGAGAACTTCCCACTGCCAATACGAGCTAAGATCTCCTCTGGTGTGTCCTCTGGGCCGTTAGCGAACGGAGTGAACCTGCCGACCGAAAAACATCTAAGGTCAGACACAGAGTAGCGAAAAAAAAAAGTTTTCGGAGACCTTACAAATTTTACACAATCAAAATATTACCACAAAATAGTTGGAAAAATCTGTTTTTGTGTTCAAAAGTTGAGGATGCATCAGACAGACACAAACAAATGCAAATATTTTTTTTGTTTATCATTAACAAGAAAAAAACTGTCATGTCCTGGATGAGTTCCATTATCTTGCTGAAACATCCAGCTTTGACCTTGATGAAACAGAGCATGTGCAGAAGGAACCACTGTATGATTTGTGTTTGAGTGAAATGGCAAACAGAAGATAGATGTATAGTTTTTGAGAAGGTCTGGGACCCTGTAATGACATTTTTTGGGGGAAAGGACTCATGTAATGAAGTAATTCACTGTGTACATTTTTGCACACTTTCTGTGTTTTGAACAATGCTTTGTACTTGATGATTATGGCTTTTTTTTCTCAACACAATAGGAGCCTTCTACACAACAATATTTTTCTTGGAACTTGTGCTGCAGCATTTGGTTCTAAATTTAGAATGACCAGATTAATTAAAATTAATTCCAAGTACACAAACACACACCCTGTCAGCATCGTGTAGAGCAGAACTCCAAGGCTCCAGATGTCACAGGCTGCATCATAGCCCTGTTTCTTCAACACCTGCAACACAAAAACACAACTATCCTTGAATAACAACTTAACAACTGTAATGTCTCAGAAATCTGTCAGAATTCAACAAAAACAGTAACAACAGTAAACAACCAAGAAAATCAGTTTTTATAACAGAAAGTGTCAAATTCTCACAGTAAAGGTTTGGTTTGTTTTTAATGTCAAATTGTTTATTTCAAAATAACAAAACATTCATCTGCTGTTTTTCACATGGCTAACAAAGAATTCCATATACGTATAAATTATGTAGAATCACATTTTTAACCTGTGAGTTTTTCTACTTGATTTGCATTTAATTGCAGTTCTTTTGGTTCAGCTGTAATTTAGTTTTGCTTATAAGCATATTAAATAAATTTAATATTCAATACAGATAAAAAAACAAGATGATATCAAAAAAGGAAAAAAGCAGACAGATTAGACTTTTCTGTGTGAGACAAAGAGGCCCCACACAGAAGTACCACTTTTGGATAGAATATACTTTCTGTGAAAGGAATTAAATACATGAACAGTCCACCATCCACATATCCCACCTTCAAAACTAAACCCAAACAGTGGCTAAAAGCAAACCAGTCTTGTGATCATTTTTAACTTTTAACCTTTTAATGTTTGTATTTTTAATTTGTCATTCTTTTATTGTTCCATTTGTGTGTTGTAATTATGTTTTTTGTTACCTGTCTGGGGACCACAGATGCAAATTAGCATTTTCCTTATAATCCGGTATATTTACATCTGATGTTGTTCAATACAGTTGTTCATTAATGTGCATCGTCATTATGAAATAAACAAACAAATTATAGCTCATACATGAAATTCTACTAAGGGACTGATGCAAAAATCACATTTCAAAGCGACATCCCATCAATGTTGGACTTCTATCACAGCTTAAAGTGTTAAAAACTCATTATACCTCAGGGGCGACAAAGTTGGCAGTGTAACATGGTGTCATGAGCAGCCCGTTTTCTGCCCTCAGCTGTTTGGCAAAACCAAAGTCGCAAATCCTGATGGACTCTGCATTCCCGCTCTCGTCCACGTAGAGGATGTTACTGGGCTTCAGGTCTCTGTGAACCACCTGTACAAACAACACAACGTTGAAGACTGCAGCAGCATTTCTCTGACATATACGAGGGCCGTTCAATAAGTTCATGGCCTCACCCAGAACAGAACAACACAGACTGATAATTTATATTTTATTTTTCAACATAATCTCCATTTACAGCAATGCACTTGGTCCATCGATGTTCAAGCATCACTATCCCATCACGAAAGAATGTAACATCCTGTATTATAACAACCAGTATTTCTGGGTGAGGCCATGAACTTATTGAACGGCCCTCGTATTTGTGTCATAAAAGCCTGTGTGTTGGTTTGCGTACACCCTGGACGTGCAGATACTCCACAGTCTTGGTGATGGTGTACAGAACAGCGCTGGCTTCTCTCTCTGAGAAAAACTTCTGACGCAGGATTTTGTCCAGCAGCTCACCACCTTTCATCAGCTCTGTCACCAGGAACACTGACCGGCCATCATCATATACCTTCAACACAGAGAACCAGTCAACACTCAAGTCCATATGAAAAAACCCCCAACAACATTTAAATCTACGATAGTGTAATCAGGTGGAGCTGAAACAATAATCCAAACGAGTAGAAATACCATATATTCACAGGTTCCTACTTTTCAGATGTGAGGGTCTGGTGCTTAATATCACTGTAAAGTGCAAATATTTGACTAAACAAAGAATCTGTAAATGTTACCCCAGGCTCTATGAAATATATTTGACCGTATTAGTTATTAGCTGCAGCTCTACATAGGTAAAAAAAATAAATATTTTTAATGATTAAAACAGCTCTAATAGAAAGAAACCACATATTCTTAAAGATAATAAATCTGCTGATGAATTTTGGTTGGCTAAATTTCTTAAATGAAAAGTCAGGTGAAAGAAAGACCTTAAAACTGTAAAATAGTTTAAACAGGTTATGATTAGTATGAGCAGCAAAAACAGTCATTTAAAACTCAAGTGAAGTACAAGTGAAAACACTCTTGTTCATCTGCTAAGATGAAGCAAACCATTGTTCTACTTTGTTACTGATCAAATCCAGTTCCATATCAACTGAAATAAATTATTCAGACAAGACTAGATATATCCTGTTAAAATGAAATTATGATTTTGCTGAAATTTTCTTCCCCAGAATCAAGGCCTTTTGATTTTCTTGGATTTCCCTCGTTGCAGTGTAAATTAATTCTCTGATCTGAGCTGATAAAATATTTAAGGCAGCACACGATGAACTGCTTTTATCTGCAGAATACTGAAAATGTCATGCTGCGTAGGTAAGATGAGAAACATATACGTAACATATAATTTCTATTGTCTTTGTTACTGGAGCTGCTACAACAAAGGACATTTTCACCCAGCAGCAGGATATTTTTAACTCTAATTAGAGTGAGTCACAGCAAAACCATTAGCATCAAAACACAAAACTCACTTTTATCAACCTAATGAGAGAAACCAGTGTTTCTCTTGTTAGCACTAGATACTAGAAGACACATAAAACCATATTCAACTCAAACCAGGAGCTTATGTTGTCGTTTTTATCTGTTTGTTTGTTTGTTTATCTCTCTGTCTTCTGCACTGATTCTTAATAAATTTAATGAAAGGTTAGAACAATCCCTGAAGGTCTGCAGTATGCCGCAGAACCATAAAAATAGGCAGACACTGTCATTTATTAATTCAAGTACATGTAGGACAGTACCTGTTCCAGTAGGTGTCAGCTTTGTACTGTACATGAAGGAGTTTTGGGGTTTAATATGATTGTGTTATTATAATAAACACATTTTAATGCTTTAAGAGAGAGCTTTTGAGTTTGCTTGAAAGTTTACGTTAAATATTGTTGTGTAGAGCATTTATTTGAGGAAAATAAGAAGTTAAGGATGTGAATAATGTAAATGAAACTGTATCCAGACATTGATATGACTATTTTATGTCACTCCTGGATCAAAACCACAAGCAGCTTTGCTTTGTTTGATGGCTTGTGACCATCATTCTTCAACTTAACTACATTCCAACCACTTTCAGCTGGGTTCATACGTGGACATGTAGAGTTTAAACCTCTGCTATGGATAAATGTCTCCTAAAACTAAAAGCAAAATGTTTTACCTAGTTAAAATGACTTGTAACTGCACCAACAGAGGGTTTTACCTAGTTTTTTCCCCAGCTAAATCAAACTGACTGAAGCTTGTTCACTGTGACTCACATCTTTGAGTGTGATGATGTTGGGGTGCTGTCCGTATCTCAGCAGGATCTCTACCTCCTCTGTCGGGTCTCGTTTTACCTTGTTGATGATCTGTAACCAGACAAACATCATTTATGGTGAGTAAAGGTCAGACAACAGTCAGGTTGGAGTCTCTTGAGATGGACGCTGTGCTGTACCTTCACTGCGTACTCCATTCCAGTCCCTTTGTGTAGACAGCGCTTACAGATGGAGTAGGAGCCGACGCCGATGTCCTCTTTAATCTCATAGGTATCGGAGAAATGAGATGTGCTTCTATGCAGTTGCTACACACAAATATCACAAATGTTAATAAATAGTTAGAGCTAAATCAACTGGATATTTCACTTTACAGAATAATGTCTGTGCTGGAACTACCATAGTTAAAAAAAAAGTCTAAAAGTAAAACATGGAGTGGAAAAAATATCAGTAACTGAAATGTTAATAAAAGACTGCAGTTAATGCAACATGGCCTGAAATGAAATAAATCTGCAGCTAATCTCAGCTTCATTGTCCCCTTAATTGTTCATGGTTTACAAGAATAAAGTGGTTTTACACAATACGAGACCTTTAACAAACAGTGGTTTTGAAGAGCATATTTGATGTGATGCCCTAAATTTATCCCCTTTTTTGAGCTTCTATAACTCAAGGGTTTTTTTTTTTTTACTTATAAATCCAGCAAATCTGCACTTGAAGTAACACATTTTTATATGATTCTTCCCATTAATCCACCTTAATTTATCTCTGACTGATGTGTGCCTATTAAATCTGATCAGTCTTTACTTTCAGTGTGAAGAGATTATTCGAGTTGTTCTCATACCTGTACAATAGTATTGGGTAATGGCTGAGTTTCCTCCTCTGTTATGGCCACAAAACTGAACCCTCTGAAGAGCTGATGAGCGTTGGCGCTGGGAGGAACCCCTGGAGAGTCTGACACACAAACACATCTGCTAAATTAACCTGACAGAGCGAAGGACAAGGTGAGGTGAGATGTGTTGAGGGGCGGCCTGTACCTCTGGGGGTTTTAGCTGTGAACTCCGGATCGAAATAGAAAGTGTCATCAGGTCGTCCTGCAGCTGGTTTGAAGGGAGGGTGGATCTCTCTGCGGTACAGTTTCTATAACAGGAGCACGAATGTTAATACTGCTGGGACTCTTTCCACTACATGTTTCTGTATCTGCAAACAGACTCACGTTCCAGTCGATGGTGTTGAAGAACTGATGTCTTTTAATCTCCTCCACACCGTCTGGTCCGGCTCCTACAAACAGCAGTAGTTGTTAGTCCAGTTCATACCAACAGGGGGCACAATGAGACAAAGACTGGTTTACCTGTTCAGCAAGTTTAACCTTCTATTGTCATGTTGTTGCCATATGACAATAATAATGTCTAATTTTACTCTATAGTTGTGAAAGAGAGATTTTCTACATTAATGAGATAAATACACATATCATCTGACTAAGTAACCCTGTCTTCACAGTCTTTTTCTGGACACATGACACAAAAAAGGCCATAATCTGAGAGTTATAAAAGTTATCTAAATGTTCAATATAAGGCAAATGAGACATTAATTAATTGACGTTGTCTTTGGTTTGAACTCAGCTCACTGGGCTGTAAAATTTGTGATCATATTATATATGGGTCATTTACATTTTTATTTATTCATGTCATTTCATGGTTTGTGGATCCCACAAGAGTGGATGTTGCAGCTTTAACAGCTGAATCATCTGAATAAATAAATATATAAATAAATGCTGCAATAATGGAATTTCAATAAACCCCTGCTGTGCTTTCTGGAAAATAAGACTTAGTTTTTCTAAAAAACAAAACTAATATTGTTGAGTGTGCCATTTAAAACATACATCTAACTTTGTCTTAGTAAGTTAACACCTGATATTGAACTAGATTTACCACCAACACACTGAAACAACACGACTGTTTTGTTTCTGTATGATTAGATGAAAATTTGTATTTCTCTGTGCTTGTGTGTTCATGAGCAGGTACTTTTGTCTGTGCATCTGTAAAAAGCAGGTATAAAATGTCACCTAATCTGTTGGCAGGGTTTCTTTTGAAAAGGTTCCTGAGGAGACTTTGAGCCTCTGAACTCAAAAACTGCGGCATTCCCAGTTTGGCCCTGCAAAGACAAAGAGCAGGGTTTGATTAAAAAAAAAAAAAGAAGAAGAAACAGAATAACAGCAGGGAGCTGTTATCAAATATCCAAAACTGAAGCATCTGAAACACACACAGGAAGCCTGATCAGCATTTTTCTGCAGACAGATGGTAAACAGAGACGACAGAGGAAGCAGGACAGTCCATTTCTATTGCACAACGTCTACTGCAATATATCAAATTAACACAATTAACTGGTATTTATGTTTTTGAAAGATGTTTAAAATGATTACTTTCAGCTGTTTAAGTCTAATTTTTGACTGTTATTAGATTTTTAAGCCTGGACACAACATGAAAACCTTTAGCTCTTTTCCAAATATTCCAGCAGTTGCTGATGCCACAAAAAAAGGCTGTAAGAAAAATTGTTAGGTCGTCAAGCATGACCTCCATCTCCCCCACCGTCATCATGCAGAGCCCTGACGTGTTTCTTTAGCTTCCATTTTCTTAATTTAATTTCGGTTCCTGTCTGTCCATCTGGTGACGTGACATTCATAGCATCACAAATGTTTCTATTGCCAGGTTTTTGATTTTAATGATGTTCTGGAAAATCATATTCATCCTCCATCATAATGGAAGACGTTTATGACCACGATGTAACTGTCTAAAGAAAAACATGATCTTGATCAGTTAAAACATGGGTCTAATGTAATTGTAACTCTGAGTCTGGGTCACTGATAACATGGTGGATTGTTAATGAGTTTTTTACATAAATATTCTTATTTCTATATGCAACATCATAACAGTTTGTTCAATCATGGTTTACTGTTTGCTGTTCTTTAATCCATTTGTTATATCTTTGACTTCTGTCATACTGTTGCTGTTTTTGGACTATACATTGTGTAATATATATACTGACTTCCTCTTACAAGCCAGAGCTTTATAATGGTTTAACTTCAGCTTGACTCTCCTCCTTTATTAATAATAATAATAATAATAATAATAATGATAATAATAATAATAATACTTATTATTATTATTTTATTTTATATTATTGTTATTATGTCTCTGACTCCAACATGACTAGACTTTTTCTCTTTCACCTTCCATCTCTTGACTTCTCCCCCCTCAGCATTATAAATGGCTTTCAGCACCCTTCCTCTTATCTGTTCTCTTCCTCCTGAGTGCTGCACTTTATCTCCTCTAATATAACTCCTCCACTTTCCCCTGGACCAAATCACTGTGAGAGGAGAGCAGTCTCATCTCAGATGAACAGTGCGCTGTAACAGAAGCTGTTCGGCGGTGATTGGAGAAGAGACAGCGGACAGTATAAAGTGTCTTACTTGAGGATCATGGTCATCGTCTCTTTCCGGTCTTTGCCTTGAAAGGGCAGCGTTCCCGTCAGCATCTCAAACTGAGACAAAGGACAGAACACCAGCAGACAGAGATTTAATCCTGAAAACTGCAGTGGATTTCATACAAGTTAAACATCAAATGAAAGTATAAAATGTCTAAAATTTATTTAAAAACTCAGGAAAAAAATAAAATGAACAATGGAAATGTCATCATGTAAAGCTGCAATAATAGAGTCTATTAGTACATAGAATGAAAAATAATCTGCGATTTTGGATCTGAACCATTTTTTAGGCAAGAATACCGAAAGCTGGAAACCTTGCCCTTGGATGAGACGATCTGATGCATTTTTTGTCGTATCTGACGTTAAACTGAATATGTAAGCATGTATTAATATTAGGGAAGGGAACATCATCATTAACGTGCCCTTTACCCAAATCAAATGAATAATAATGATAATGGGGGGAAAAATGAGTGACAGCATACAATCATTAGATATAATCATTAGCTTTGTGTCTCTGTTAAGTAAGGACCCAACTTCTGCAGGTGAACATTTATAATGCAGCAGGACTGTATATGTGTGTATATATGTGTGTGTGTGTGTGTGTGTGTGTGTGTACACGTGTACTTTTCAGTCCTGAGGCCTCTGTAAATGATGCCAAGGCTGTGAAGGTGATTAAAACTGCTTCAATCTACTGCTTTTGCCTTGTGCAGCTTGATAATGATAATTTTATCCAATAAGCGAGAAGGGTCTTCTCACCATGAGCACGCCATACGACCACCAGTCTGCACTGTGGGTGTGTCCTCGTCTGTTCACCACCTCAGGGGCCATGTACTCCACCGTCCCACAGAAGGAATAGGCTTTATTCTCGTGGTCTATCGACTCTTTACTGAGCCCAAAGTCTGCACATATATGAAAGAGACAATACATAGTTTATGATGTATTCAAGTTCTGTTAATGGCATAGGAAAGAACACATCGAATAACAATGTGGCAGCTGACATTATTACAACCAATGGAGGAATGAAAATAAGTACTTCACTAAAATGCAATTGGTATTTTCGTTTTATGCTACTTGGTACTTTACCACTGAATCTCAGCAGCAGATGTTATAATTTTTAGTCCGCTTGAGTCGAGTGAAAAGGTCTCATATTTGCGATACTGCAGGGAAGTTACATTCCACCCGTGACTGTGAAAATGTTCCTAATGACACTCAGCAGTGGAATAGAAACACACTGTGCAACAGAAACACAACAAAGGTATAATATTACGCACCGGTCAGCTTGATGTGTCCCTCTTCATCGAGCAGGATGCTGAAACAACAGAAAAGTGTTTTATTATTCTGTGGGTGAACATTTATAATGCAGCAGGACTGTGTGTGTGTGTGTGTGTGTGTGTGTGTGTACTTTTCAGGTTTGAGGTCTCTGTAAATGATGCCGAGGCCGTGAAGGTGATCGAGGGCCAAAGCGAGCTCTGCAAGGTAAAACTTCACATCCTCCTCGGTGAACATGACCTGGACACACACAAACATAAAACATACATGTGGAAACGGAAACTGTGGCTTCTGACTTTCCCTCCTGCGTCAAAAACCAGCGGGTTTTATGAAAAATACACAAGTGGATCTCTTTCCATCATGGTTAAAATGCAATATCTAAGGAATGGTTTCACAGAGTGTGCTAAAATTTTGCACACACCATGACTTGGACTCATAGATCAAGGTCATTGTGAAAAAACACAATTAACAGCAACCAACTGAATTTATGATTCTTGATGTGATATACATCTATTTAACTCATGTAATCTGAAAACACTGAAGTTAAAGTAGTAGACAGGCTCTTTTTGGGGCTTTTAAGAACATTTTACAGGCTGTCTCTCCGTCTTTTCTAATGTAATTTCTGTACTTTATCACTTTTAGGAATACATCTTTGGCTGAAAGGTTAGAAAAAAGTTTGCTAAGTGATTTTGTCCTTAGAATTCTGTCCTGTCATGTGGAGCGAGCAGCTGACTGATGACACTGCTTCCCTTCTCTGCTCTTTTTTATGTTAAATGTCACTCCAATCAATGTTAATCATCAAAGCAACAGTCATGAAGAATAACAGTCTTTTGTTAAAAATACTTTTGCAGAAATGCAACATATTAAACCCTTTGTCCCCTCCAGTGACTCACCATAATTATCTGTTAATCTGAACCAAAGATGAATCAAATGTCATACATAACTATAGAGTCAAATATTGTACTTTTTACTGCAGTACTTTTGTCTGACAGCTCTTTAAGGCAAGAATTTGAGAAGCAAAATATATGAAGAGATTATGAAATATAATGGTAGTTTTACAGTAGAGCAGAAACACTAGAAAATATTCTGACTGTCACTTTAAAATACCAAAATTTTATGATTACAGCTTTATAAATGTACTTGTCTTTCAGTAGTTTCGATCACTTAGAGGTTTGAGCTGTGATGTGATGGGGTCATTTTGAACTCAGACTCTATTTTCATTCCTTTACTGTGGTATAAAGACCTGCTGAAACCATTCCTACTTTCAATCATGGATTTAAAATCACAATTCTTGTGAGCACCAAAGCACTTGGCACAAAAAAACATTAAAGTCGACAACCATATCTGTTCTGGATTTTTACACTGTATGAACACTTCGCCTCAGAGTATCCTTTCCTAATTAGAAGAGTCATGTGTTGGATTTAGTCATGGTTAACTAATACAAGTGCTATATTTTTGTTTTTATTCCACACTACTAAGCACTACAAGTGGAAAAATATTTTTGGCTGTGGACATTTGTTACTGATTTTAACAGTAAAATATAATCATGAGCTTAACTGACTGTAAAAGATAATAACTCACTGACAATAAGACACTAATTAGTGGTAAAGAAGCTGAACTTTAGTTTTAGTCAGAGAAATAAGCAATTTTCATCAGTTATATATGGTTATTAAAATAGACTTACTATACCATAAAAGTGTGTATTTATTATTTCAGGGATGATCAAATGTTATTATTCTTGCTGTAACAGAGATATCACCTCTTTAGAGAGACGAGTGAAGAGATCTCCTCCTCTAAGAAAGTCCAGGATCAGATAGAGCTTCCCCTCCGTCTGGAACGCTGAGGAGACAAGGAAGTGAGTTTAGATATGATCTAAAACCTGACAGTGATCACAGAGTGATGTTGAGTCAAGCCAATTTAATCTAATATCATTTTATCTTTTATTTTTTTCAGGGAAGACATTTCTCAAGTTTATAAATATCACAAATGACACATTTGGCTCAATTTACAATATCCTCTGCTCCAATGAGGAAAACCTGCCGAAGAAGAACCTTTAAATCACAAAATGTGGAAGAAACTTCAGAAAGGAGGAGAAAACAATTCATTGATTTCCTTCGTGTTTATGCTGTCATTTCATTTCCTTCTGCAAACAAAAAGCTAAAAAACACCTAGGACTGCTGTGTGTTGGGATGCATTCCCAACAGGGTAAAGAACCCAGATCGAAGTTTTTCTACGCTGTCGAGTTGGAAAATGGATCCTTTACAGAAACAAAAGTAGATATCGGTGGAAAGACATGAGGCTTCAGGAGGAGGAATGGGAAAACTACCTGGTGTCTGTCAAACTGTGGTATTTTGACAGGAAGTGGATGAATCACAGCAATGCAGTAACATTGTGTTTGCATATGCCTTATCTTACAACATGGTTGACATTAGATTTTTAAACAACTTATTGGTCCCATCGACAGTTTAGTTTGATCAAATGAACTTCATCTTCAGTTTACATCTGTGCAGGGCTGGGCAATAAGGTCACAAATGGAACTGATGGTTATAATCATGTCCAGTCATTATTTCCTTAATTTGTCCTTAACCAGATGACTTTTAAGAACAAGAAGGCTTTATTGTCATTCCTTACAAATACATAGTAAATGAGACAAACGACATAAAATATTCAGGACTAAGTAAATTAAAAAAGGTGGTTACAAGATCAAGAAATAACTATTAACAATTATTTTAAAAAATATAGAATTTAGACAGTAGACATGTAGCAAAACTCAGAGCGTCTTAAAAAGAAGTATACATAAAGTGGAATAGCCAGTGTAATTGAATGCACATCCCACAGTATATAAACAGATACAGGAATCTATCAGATAACAGCGACAGAATCCAAAGCATAGAGTTCAATAGTCCCACATCCTCAGGAAAGAAGCTGTTCTTTAACCTGGACATTCTGGCCCTGATACTTGGTAGTTTTTGCCTGATGGGAAGGTGGCAACACTTTTATTTCTGCTATAGCTATCCTCTGACCAAACAATGGAACATTTTGCAAATCTGAGGTTGAAAAAGCTGGTCGGCCACTTCGCATGTAAACAATACTATCGCCATCAGAATCTCTATTTTGGACAAAAATAAATGTCCACAACATTTTTCCTCAAATGTGGAGAACCTTCCAAAGAAATGTATTCAGGATCAATACTGTATTTGATGTAAGACGTGTGAAAAAAATCATCAAGTCACATCATCAACAACATCTTTTTATTCCAGGTAATTATCAGGTTGTCAGTAGCTTTTTCTCCAGGAAGCTAAAATAATCCACACTGACACACTGATGTCAGTTTTGAGCCAACTACAGGTGTTTTATTAGCTCTACAGCCCTTGCTTTTATATCACAGCGTGGGTTGTTTCCCCTCCCATAGCTTTGGTTGTTGAACTATCTCTGTAGGGGATGTACATGTGTAAAAATGTACACATATATTCTTCAGTGATAATCTGTACATTTAATCAAACTGTGGCGCTGGAGTGGACCGGATACAGCTCCGTCAGACATCTGTTTGTTTCTATAAGTAGAGTTCTGATCGGCTGGTGCAGAGGTCTGTAATTGGTTGACTCACCGTAGTGCAGCTTGACGATGAAAGGATGGTTGACCTCCACCAGGATGTCTCTCTCCATTTTTGTCCTGACCCGGTCACGCACTGGAAAAAAAAAGCACACACAGTGGAAAATACATAAATCACTGGTTAAAACCCTCACATGCTGCATTACATTCAGAAAAAAACAGAAAAAGCTCAGTCCTTCAAGCGTCACAATCTTATTTAATTCAGTTTGTAAATATAAAAATCCTAATCTTATTGTTTCCATGCTTTTATTTTTCTGTGTTGTTTCTGTTAAGTAATAGTAACTTGATCAAGCCCCTGTGAGGGCTGGTTTTTAATGGTTAAAAATCTTTTTAAGGTAAATGCGGAAAGTAAATAAACTAAACTCTATCAAATGCGGAAAATGTGGACTTCAAATAGTATGTTATGTATATCAACATATATTAATAAAATGACATTACTATATCCATCACTTTGCCTTATTGTTTAGATTTTTTGGGTAATTTATTCACAAATATCAAAAGATATAAAAAATGAAGAAAAAAAAAACAGCAAAATGAATGGTTAAGACTTTAACTGAAACAGAAAAAAAAACAATAATAGGTCAATTTCCTAAGGGAAAAAGAAGCCTATTTACAGTGTTTTTACTTCTTCAGTAATTGTTTTTACTATTATTTTCTGCTGCCTGTCCTCACTTCTGACTGCTGTTTTTGTTGTTGTAGGGTGGACTGAGGGTTTACATTTGGGGAAAAAGGGAAGAGGAGTGGAAAAGCTTCTCATAAATGTTGTATCTGTTTCTTACTCCCACTGGATTCCTAAAAACACATTAAAAAATGTCTGAAGATGTTGCAAAAGGCAGTGGGTGAACATGAAAATAAACAACAAAAATCCCCCCTAAAATTTAAAATTATCTGAAAATACAGAATCAACCATATATTACAGTGAATAAAAGCACATGCTGTATGTTTTCTGCCAGCAGATGGTGTGTGAGTTTAACAACGCTTCAGGAGTTTATGTTTCTTCTTCCTTCTCCCTGCACCTTTTTCACTCTTTGTATCTGTTCAGTCTCATGTTTAGGTGTGAAATTCCACTTTGGGCGATGACGACTGAGCAACCAGACAGAAAAAACATCCAGAACCCACTTGTGATAACTTAAAACATTTTAACAAATGTGAACTGTTGGTTGTTAAGTACTCCCATCTACTTTTACCATAAAAATCTAAACTGTGACATACATAATCCACTTCTTGATGTAGAGTCTCTGAACATAAAGCTGCTCAAAAAATGGACATGACCAAACTACTGATTGAGTATGGAAAAAACAAAACAAAACAAAACATATTTTCATTCGTCACATTTCAATACATAAGAGTAAATCTCTGTATCAGTGAAGGCAACACACAAAAATGACTACAGTTAAAGAACTCTGTGAAAGTGATTTGCACATTAAAAAATGGAAATGAACTGAAAAATAAGGGAGGATTTATACTCAAATGTGCAATTTATAGTTTGTGGAAAATCAAAAGGCATAAATTAGGCAACAGTATTGAAGCTGAGGTATCACATACCAAAAAATTATAAGCAATACCAAGGACTACATGATAAGTACCTTTAATTAACTGTACAGATTTACACTTTTTATCAGGGATCTTCAACTTTTTTCAGGCCAAGGCCCCCCAAACTGATGGAAAGATGGTGCAGGGACCCCCTTCTGTACTGTACAAACTATACTATGTCCTCTCTCTTAGTACCAGAATTAATTACTGAATTAGCATAGTAAATTAACAAAATAACTATGATGCATGGAAAAAAATATTAAAAATAACTTTAAAATTGCCTACTCAATCAAAAATTTCACAACCCACCTGCAGTACCTTCACGGACCCCCTGTTGAAGACCTCAACTTTGAATGATCATGTTCCACTTTATATTTATATTACTGTTGTAAAAAGCAAATTCAAAGTATTCAAACATTTGTCCCCAAACCCAAACAAAAACATTCAGAAGATAAAGAATTTAGTTTTAGTTTATAAGTTAAAGATTTAGCTTGGGGCCTGCAGGTTATGCACTATTAAAACAGAACTTAAGTTGATGGGTTTTATATTAATGTTTTCTTTGCTTACCTTTTAATGTGGCTTTCTTCAGGACCTTCATGGCGTAGAGCTGACCAGCATCTGGTCCTGTGATCTTCCTCACCAGAAACACCTGAACAGACACAGGAAGTCAATTAGATCTGTGGTCATTTCATGTCCAGTGAATAGAAAAACACTACAAGGAAAGGGATATTCTTATACACTAAAAAAATTTTTCTTAAAGCTTTGTGCAGATTTTGTTATAAAGGTAAAATATAAAATATTAAAGGTAAAATATGCAATATATGTTGTAGTATATGTGTTGTCTTGATACAAATCTCTTGCTTACAATAACCAACTCAAATATAAAAAAATATTGCTGAAAAAGTATGATTTGTTACAATGTAATAAACCAATTAAGTTACATACACTTAAGTGTGATTAATGATTAAATTCACATTTTCTGTTTGGTCTATGCCTTTAGGACATTATAAAACTAGCAATAGCTTATTTAAACATATACAGTTCATATAAATAACCATTTATTGGCATTGAACATTGAAGCACAAAAATAAAAATGTGTATTTCTGCTGGCCAAAAACTGCACAGGGTAGATTACACACAAATGACTCAATATATAAACATATAAAGCCACACTGAAATAAACAAATTACAATTACAGATACCAGAGGAAGGGAAGAAACATGATGTCAGTGGCTATATATCTGGGGACAGACTGGTGGTGGACTGGTTTAAGGCACCAATCATGACCTGAAACCTCCAAGGTTTGACTCATCTCTTCACTACCAGCTAATAAAAAGTTCTGGTTGACGTAGTTAGCATTACATAGTTCCAACTGCTAGAAGAATAATTAAGGTCCATGTTGACCAGAGTTACAATAGTTAACAAATTTCTGTTTTGCTGAATTTACTGAAATAAAAACTAAATATAACTGAATGGAAACTACATTTAACAATGCAACTTGAACTAAAAGGAAATAGGATTGCTGGTAAAATTAGCTTTGTTTCGCTAAATGTAAATGATTGATCATGTTTAAGAATGAAATTGTTGCATAATACAGGAACATTAATGAATTATGGTTTGTAAATCATTTGATTGATGTGATGCCTTCTCTTGATATGTGAAAAACAAGTCATTTTCAGGAAACAGGAATAAAACTAAATCTATTTATGTACTCATGAACTAACTAATATTAAGGTGAATATAAAATCTAAACTGACAGACTCAGTGTGCTTTCATGCCCATTTTGTTTTGTCCAGACTTTCTGACATTTCAATTTGATCTGATTCAAATTTCCACCTGTCAAAGCTGTCAAACCCAATCTTTGGTCTGACCAAAACAGGGTGTCCAGATATAATTGAACCATCACAAGTTTGTGTCCAAAAAACAGAAGATGGAAGAAGTTAAAATTGAGCTCAATTAATCGCCAATCATATAAACCAATCAATGTTAAGCCTAGGCAGATGCAGCATGTTTTTGGATGATGACAGGGTACATTAGTCAAATCACAAAATGTGAAAAGCAAACAAAAAAATTTAACCTTGGGTCTGACTTTAGTTTGGATTTTCCTAAGTGAAAACATCATAAGTAAAAATCTTAAGAACATGATGTAAACACCGTTAATGTGTATAAGTGTCTTTGTGTGTTTGTTTGTATATGAGAGTTTGTTTGGGTTGTCCTGATTTTCTAGGTCGTACTTATATGTAGATTAACATAAACACACACACACACATTTCCTGTAGAGGCTAATAGCTCATTCATAAAGATGATGACACTACGCGGGAGTGTTAAGGGCCCTCATCCTGCGGTGTCCATGGCAACGGGCTCTCAAACACCAGCGCAAGGGAAACATTGCAGGGAATTGAGTGGAAATGAAACCTACACTTAAGGCCCACTCATTCACACAGGCACACATAAGTACCACATATAAACACACACACACACACCATACCTTGCCAAATGAACCTTGTCCCAGGACTTTGCGTAGCTCGAACTGTCGAGGGTCAGCCTTCTCTGATCCTTCCTTCACATGATGAGTGATACTGATCTCCTTAATCAGTACATCATCCTAGAAAACACACATCATGGAGGAGTTTGTCACCAGAATTTCACATGCACTTTTCTGGAATGTATTTATTTGTCATGTAGTCTAAATATATATATATATATATATATATATATATATATATATATATATATATATTTTTTTTTTTTTTTTAAGTGAAAAAATGCTTGTTCTATGTTGTCACTGCTTAAAGTTATGAATATAACTGACATTTTTTGTTTAAGAGCAAAAAACATCCATGTTTTCATAAGATACAACAAGAAAAATATAAAATCCTAACACTAGTTAAGTTGCAACCTGTAAATTTCAACATTTGTGCCTTAGAATCAGAAATAATTGCACTGATGACTTGGTGTGTGAATGGAACAATTAAAGGTTTTATTCTCCCATCTACAAACTTCTGATCAAATCCAAAATAAAGAGAAAGTTCTGCTGTTTTCTCATCCCAGACCAATCCCAGATCCATAGACCAGAATGCATTGCAGCACCTGTGTCACAAACAACGTGGGGTCTGGAAGTTCTTTCCTAAGTAGTCATAACTTGTTTTTATAAAGCTTAAAACAACAGCAGCTTAACAGAAAATAGCAAGGTCCTCTTTTCCAAGGGTACTCTGGGAAATGTAGCTGGGGAAAGTTGGGATAGAAATAACAGCAATTTTCTACAAGCCCATACAAATCTGATGTACATAACAGCATCAGCAGCTACAGAGGAACTAAACAGAACCACAAAACACTTGTGGACAAGCACTCATGATTTGGAATGTCAAGTTGCATTTGCTATTTGTACTTCAACTCATCCTTAATTTTTCAACATCAGAGTGACTGTCAGAATGATTGTAACCAATGTTTCTTTCAGTCTGCAGAAAATGTACTCATATAGCATATAGCATACAGTTACTGCAATCTAAACCTGGAGCTTTTTGTGTGAAAACAGTTGGTTAATGAAAACTGCAGAGGAAAGTTGTCAACAAAGCCTACATTCCTAACTTCCTGTGTATGATCCAACATCACCAAACCTTACGGTGCACTAAGTGAATCAAGAATCAGCCAGCATTACTGACTAATGGCTGATTGATCAGGCATTGCAAATGTTTGTGTTAGACATTCCATACAAACAGACAAAACTGGAATTAAACAAAAGAATTCACCTGCACAGTCTGCAAACCAGGCAGAACCAAATGCACTTGAGTACATGGATGTTGTTGAAGTCAGAACAGCTGAAGACACCTTAAAATCTACTGAAGAAACTGGCATGTTGAAAGATATTGGCTCACTGGAAGAACTCTGTTGTAATATCTCTGTTGTGTAATAGCTGGATTGTCATTCTCTTTGCTTCCGTTATCTGTGTGTTATCACTTTGAAAGTGCCCTTCACTATGTCAAAGAACAACAACCTCAAAAATCTAACTACTCTCAAGAATTTGCAAGTTTTGACAGGAAGATTTGCAAATTTATGTGCCATTTTCTTTGATAGGGATTCAGCCATTTTAATACCACGATGCACTTCTAAACACGCACCAAAACAAATTCTCTAATGTTATTTTGCAAGTGTACAGTCACTGCATTTTGTACCCAATATTGTCAAAGAACTAGCCAAACAACCCAGATAACTTTTACCCCTATTCCTGAACGATAGTGGGTGGGCACTAGAACCACATGAACCACAATGTTGTAAAGTTTTTCAATAACATTACTTATTCCAATAGCCCTTTGTCAATTTTTTCATATATTGTTTATCTGTGTTGTGTATGATTTGCACCAAAGATACACCAAGGGACAGTCTTTCCTATGTGCTCCATCTATGATCTTGATATTGAGAAGCCACACAAAGCACAGAAAGCACAGATACAGTATTTGTGGGAGAAGGGTGAAAAGAAGTAGAGAATGATCAATAAAATAAATACTAAAGAAAAGAGCAGATACCTGTACGCTCTAGTATTTGTGTGTTGTTTCTTCACACCTCTGCTTGTAGATCAATGAAAATCTGCTTGTCTACAATATTACATTTTAAATTCATGTCTTACTGAAAACTGTTAATTTATTTCTGGGTTTTCTCTAAATACACGGTGGTAAATTACCAAGTGTGAGCGCCAGACCTCTTTGCATCTCAGTGAATCACACAACAGGTTGAGCAGGGTTCCCGAATGCTCGTCATCCGCTCAGTGGGATATTACAAGACACACACACACACACACACACACACACACACACACACACACTGACATGGGACACACACACACACACACGCACAGTTGTCATGGAGCCACCCCCAATACCTGCTTCCCGCTGCATCTGAGTGACTAATGGTACCACACTATGTGTTTGTGATGATGGACTCAGTGACACCAACCCTCCTTCAAGCTTCAACTCACTCAAATCTTTGTGTACTCAGGATATTGATCCAAAAATCAAGAGTAAAAGGGTAAACAAATCCAGACTGCCTTTCCTCATTCTTCATCATCCTCCTGTCGCTGCTTTTCTATCAGTATCTCTCCTCTCATTGCCCTTTCTCTACAATTTCCTTCTCTTCACCATTACCTGCACTTCCCAGGTGGGCGACCTGCTGGCTGCCAGGTGTCCCAATGCATTGTGGGTCCTGTAGTCCCGTTTGCGACCGAGGCTCTGTGGTGCTAACATGCTCCTGAGCGTCGACTGCAAGGCTACCGGATGGAGCCAGCGACAACACACTCCTCTCTCTCTTACGCTCTCACTTTGACTGCAAGTCTCTCTCCCTCAGAGAATTCTCTCCTCCCTTGTTCCCTCCTACTTTCTCACTTTTTCTATCTTTATGTGAACTGTTCTCACCTCTCCTCTCTTCGGTTTGCACCTCTCTCATCCCTTCGTTATTATTATGGGTAAAGATTACTGGAGTGTGTGTGTGGGGTGGGGGGTGGGGTGGGGGTGGGGGGGCGGGCAGCCAAATGTGCAGCGATGAATGAAGTTTTAAGATGCTTTACTCACTAAATAAGAGTAGTAATCCCAGCACTTTAACATAATTTCTAAAATGAGTCAACTGATGTGGGTTTTCCAAGGCTGATATGATTATTAGTAAAGGTTTTCCCTCTGTTTCAGAGGGCAAAAGTGGTGTCAGGGTTTGAACATTTTTCCTAAGCTTGTCATAGACTTGGGGGTCATAGGTTTCCCAATTTAAAAAAAAAACAAAAAAAACCCAAAAACGACTGTCACAGTATTGTAGACAATTATTATCACCTTATGTGTGTATAAAATTCGGAGAAGCAAGAACAGATAATAAAAGAAAAACATCCAAAAAGCTTGAAGGCAAAATTTGCAACCAGGGACCAATTGCAACCATTAGAACTGTGAAGTCATTTGAATAGTTTTGAAGCTGTCCATGTTGCTCATACATGCATTTGGTATAGATGTGTTGAGTGAATCTTCACTACTCTCACAATTTGACTCAGTGACTCACTACACATCTTAATGGTAGCACCCTCAATTTTCTACAATATTACACATTTAGGATTTCATCAGTTAAAGCTAATACTCAAACAGGTAAATCTCGACTCCGATACTCATAATGGGTATTAAAACAATAAGAAGACAACATGGTAATATTGGTAATATTCTGGTAATATTAACAGCTGCATCTTCCCATAGCAGTGTCTGTGTGAGCCACCTCCATCTGTAGCACGACAGAACAAAACCCAAATCCATCTGCAGAGAGAGCATCATAAGTAAAGCTGGAAGTGATGAAAAAACTACAGCTTGTTTTCACAAAGCAACTCTAAGAAAGACTATGTCATATCCTGAAATAAACATTACACACTACATTCTGTTACCCAGTGTTTCCCATGATGATACTTCCTATGGTGCACAGTCTATTTTACTCCACCATTGCCTTACAATAAACAGAAAATATTGTGGTGAACAGAGACTCACTTAACCATGTTACTAAAGCACCCTGTTATCATTATAATGTACAACAATGAAAATGAACCTAACCACACAAACTCTATTTTACAATACACATACCTATGTCCAAAATGCACAACCAAAGCAAACCCAGAACCAGCAGCCTCTGAAACCAGCAGAGCCACAGCTGCTGCAGAGAAATTAACCAAATTAATGACATAAGATGAGTAGAAATGTTAACACCATTCAATGAAAGAGAGCAAAGTAGTAATTTTCCTTTAAAACTCTATTGTTTGGTCTGAGGCTGAAAAATCGGTAATGACTGTTAGTATAGTATAATGTTACTGAGTAAGAGTCTGCAGCTTACTGTACCAATGCAGAAGTCCACGTAACGATACATATTAGAATCGAAACATTTCCATATCTCTAGTTGGGTGCTTAAAATGGTAGTTAAAACCCTGCCTGTATACAAGGAGACCATTATTTAGAATGAATATTTTCTTTGAAAATGATTAGGCTAAATGATTATGAATTTTAGACCCACGAAAGTAGGTGTTAAGATCCTTCCAACTGAAAAAAGAAAGTACAACTCAATTATATTTCCACAATACTTATTACTATCAGCTTTCACTGGGGAGTTAGTTTATTGGACAAATGATTAAGGGATAATATTTATGCCAAACCTTGTGAAAATGCTGAATATCAGATCCAACCATCAGTCAGTTTACCCAATTTCTAAGGATGTACCAACTCAAACTTTTTGTTTAATCTGATTTTACTACTCATTACAAACACTGGACTGTTGTTTTTTTTTTTTTTCCATACAGATTATGTGGAAATCAGGAAATCTGCAGGCATGAACTTCAGTGATGACTTACAACACATAATAATCAAATCCAAATGAATAAACTGCCCACAATACAAACATCCACAGATAATTCTGTTGCTCTACCTCCACAGAGTTCTTGATGTTCTATGATTTAATAAAACCCATTAATTGTTTCCTTGCAATTTCCAATTCATCCACACTCCAAAAACAAGGCAGAAAACAAACACAAATGCAGTATCAACCAAATTGCGGCTCAGAAATCAAGGTCTACATCACATTGTGGATTTGAAAAATTGTTTTCTCTTAAATAGTGACATACGTTCTTTAGAATCTATACCACTTAAACTTAGGAATGAAAAATTATCACCCACTGCACTACTATCAAGCTGTCAAACCCAACCTGTAACCCACATACATAAGCTATATATATGTAATTACAGTGCAATTCATCATTACCTATAGAGTGCTACACAGATATACAGACAGGTGACAAAGCCATGTAGGAGCACTAGTGACGCCACCAGTGTTTGTCAGAAAAGTTTATGTTGATTTTTCCTGTAATTTGTCACCCATCTGCTATCATAATAAATAATTTCTGATCCAGACTAAGCTGATTGCTCACGAGGCAGTTCGGAGCTGAGCAAACAGCTGACAAACGAACACAACAGAGTTCGGACGTTGCAGAAATAGATGGTGAAATGTATGAAAAGCCGAGGAGTTTAGGAGTGATGACATTTCAGTGTGTGTATGTGTGTTTGTGTGTGAGTCAGATCACAGATGGAGGATCAGAGCTGAAGCGACAGGATGCTCATGTAGCACCTCTTAATCACAGGATTAAAACTGCAAACCCTGCACCTGTGCTCTATATGCACACACACATGCATTAAACACAAGCTAACACACCTGAAGGCGGCCACACATACATACAATTTACCGCTTCTCTAACCTATTATTGTCCACATTATGGTTTATTTCCGTCTCAGCTGGACACAAACAGAAAAACACACATAGCTTCAAAGGTTTTCCATCCACTGACTATTAGGAATACATTTGTTTCTCACACTTTTGAAAAGAAACAGTAACACAAATGGACACAGGGACAAATACCACCAGTCATCAGAAGTAACACACCACAAAACTATGAATATAATATCACATTTATGCAGTTACATCCTCCTAAATCTGTCACACACAAGTAGAAATAATGACAAAAATCTTAAATAAATGCCGTTTGAAGCAATAATAATCAAATGTGAGTGTGTCACTGGAGTCATGAATGACTTCTCATAACCTTTTACCACAGAAAATCATTTCACATACATCTTCATTGTGCACCTGATGTTCTTTTTGCAAGTCTCGGCAAAATATGGGGAAAACAATAAGCATCAAGCCCTATAGCTTCTGATCCCTGAGGTGGAGGAGCAGTACTAATTAGACAGCTTTAAAGTTGATGTGACATTTTCCTCATACCCTCTGTCCTCCTTCTTTGTCCTGTTTTTAGAAATGTTCACTGCTGAACTTGTGCAACTGACACAGTGGGAGTGGGACGACCAAACCAGGCTATCTTAGGCAATTACATCAGTCTTTGGGGCTAAATATACATCATATTTTGAACCATTTCTGTCATTGTTTGGAAATACCCCTCTACAAAAAAGATGGAGCAAACTGGTTATCATCTGTCCACCATCAGAGCTAATTAAGAGGCCTCAGCGGCTCAGTGAATCAGCACGATGCTGTTAGAGCAGCAGACCTTCCAGATGGACACTTGAGACATATCATATTAAATTAACATAAACTGTGCACACGTTTTTTAACCTTGGAGCAGACAAGGGAATCAACATGAGTCTGTGCACGTCTGGCTGCAGGAGGTTTCTCTCATTATGCACAATGTGGACTCAAAAGTGTATAAATCCTCCTGCTGCTCTGGAGCACAGACTCATGCATCAGGATGGAGACAGATTTAGGTTAAAACAGACATGTTTGTGACATTCTGAACAGTATACAACACAGAGGCTGATTATAAGGAAAGAGAGATTTGGTTCATATATTACACAACTATGAGTAAAATTAGGTAAGCAGATGAATTTAAAAAAATAAATTAATTAGAGGTGCACATCAGAGCATTTTTGTCTCCAACCTAGAAGCACATTTAGGTGTCAGAGCCCCCCCACCACCACCAAAATTCAATTTTGATATCAAGATTTCAAAAAGCTGTTTTATTCAGTTATGTTACTTGTTACAATATTGCAACTTTGATGCTTAAAGGGTTAATCATTTATTGCTACTTTGGAAGTTTACTTTGCTTTCTACATTCATACATTCTGACTTGGAAAATTAGCTTAAAATAATTATTACATCTTGTGATATTTGCTAAAACTATAGATGCACCAATATATACCGGTACTTGCCAATATTTCTCAGTTATTAGTAGGAACATAGAAGATGTCGTTCCATGATGGAAATGGGAGATACTGAACTGCCGTGTAATAAAAGTTTTTTCACATGTTTGTGCATTTCAAGTTGTGTTCATTCACTGATAATCCGAGTAATGGCTAAAAGACCATCTTTGATGGGGGAATTACTGACAGGAAAAACAAATAATCCAACAAAAAGCAACATCAGTATCAGTCAACAACGTTGCCATTGGTGCATCCCTAATAAAAAGAGCAATTTTCTGTCCCTGCAACAGCTGGCTTAAACAAAAAAAAAAAACAACCTCAAAACACAGATGTTCCCTCAAGTGTTTCAAAAGGTATATGAAGACATCAACTTAGACTGTAAGAGATTACCAGCAACATTTTCACTGTTTTACCTTTTTTCCAGGAAATCATTCATCCAGAGAATAAATTGCACATTAATCCACAATGAAAACAATCGTTAATTTCAACCCCAGTAGTAAATGCTTCACAGTGTGGACACACTTTGCCAAAGACAACCAAACCACTGCCAGTTGCAACATATCTGCAAATGCACCCAGTTCACTTAAAGAGGTAACCACTGCTTTGTCTTAACATAACTCATCCCTAACGGTTCGCGACCTCAGAAGGAAATTAAGAAAGACTCTCTGCCTTCCTGAGAGTATTTCCAGAATCTTCAAAGACCTTTCTAGCCATCTGAATGAAGCATTGTCTGTGTTTCCAACTTGTGCATCTGCTTTCTTAATAGGAAATTCACTGAGTTGGTGATGCTTTAATTCAAGTTTTGTACTTAAGTATAAATTTGAAGTTCTTGACTTTAGGTATTTCCATTTTTTGCAGCTTTATACTGCTACTCCACTACATCTCAGAGGCAAATATAAGAGAAACACAGGAATATTTTCTCATCCCAAACAGGTGCAACGACAGAGTTTGAGCCACTAGTCTATAATCCTTTACATTAAAAAGTAACAAGCAGTACATTTAAGGTAAATACTCCACCTTGGTTTACTGAAGGTACCAGGGTAATAAGTTTGAAGTTTGTTCTGCTACATCTTCAATTAAAATATAGCACACGTTTATTTTTAAGAAAAAAAAACAACAAAGAAAACATTTGATATATTATTTATTTTGCTTTATTACTCTCTTACTTTATTAGTCAAAGTACTAAACACTTAAATAACTAAATCTGTAACTGAATATCAGACTTTATTTATAAACTCTTATCAGCCTTCATAATCGGTAATTCCAGCTGTAAAGCTTGTCATTAACTATCTGAGCCAACATCTGTTCATACTGATAGTTTGTAAAATGTCTGATTGTTGTCAAGTAATCACTGGGCTTCCCCTACATTTCTCAAGGGCTGAGGCAGTGTGATGGCTTTTTTTAGACAAATGTAAAAAGAAAGAAAAAAAAAAAGGCTTATTAATAAAGTAAACACTATGTCCACATTTTCCAGTACATATATCTGTGACAGCTGCGGTTTTTCCAATTATTTAATCCTGGCACAGTTTGATGACGAATAGAAAATATTTGTATGTATTTATATATGTATACTTCTCAGAAGCATATAAAGAGTGTTGTAGAGTTGTGTTTACAAAAGGAGGATTACTTGCACATTGGACATCTACACCACAAGCAATTGAGTCAGTTTCTGAAATACTTCACTGTCTGAAGTTTTCATGACTGGTAAAGTGGACTAACCAAACACTTTTAGTGCCAACAGGCTCTAAAGACCCGCTATAGGCAGACTTAAATACACTCGGTAACCTGCCAACATTAATACCCCAAACAACGCAATGAATCAACTCTCAGGGAAATATTTATTAATTCAAGTATCATAGTTACACTGGTAATTGAACCATTTAACATAATTTTAGTGTAGTAGGAAAGTTTGACAAGGATTGTTATGCTAATATATAATTATTCTACGCAAATCAATGTCAACTGCACTGAAGCTTTTCTGGAGGCACACAGACAACCAACACCTTCCTAAGAATCGTAGTGTTTTTTTTCCTTTTAATTTGTCATCTTTCTACAGATTCAGTGAACCTTTTTCATACTTTTATAGCCTGAAAAACTGCACACATAATAAAAGTCAACACTCAGCGATTACTCACAGCCATACTGGGCTGTTGTGGTCCCCAGCAGCCTACAAGTGTCCCCTCGTTTTTTCTGATAAACGGAGTTGGCTGCTCCCAGTGCCCATCATCAAAGGTCCGACCCAGGTTTTGGCGGTGGCCATCTGACCCACTGAGCAGCAAAAGGCGTCTGAGTGCCTTGAGCCGAGTCCTCAGCACCCTGACGAGGCCGGTAACGGCGCACACAGACGCCGTACGAAGTGTCATCACAGAAAGCTGAGAGTTGTTGTCTGTGGCAGCTACAGGCAAACAAGTGTGAGTCAGAGTGAGGGGACACCCAGAGGAAGGGGAGGAGGGCAGGGAGCAAAAGATCCAAATCTGGACGGGAAGTGGGATCCCCCCTCCCACCCTCTCCTCTCCAGTAACACACAGCTGTAACCTTCCACCCAGTGTTTCCATCAGGTGCTCTGGAGATCCCCATCCACTCCACATACACACGCGTATATATCTCACTGACCAATGACCAATCACCACGAGTACAACAAACCCCAATCCTGTTTTTACACATTCACTACAACCCTGAGTCAAAAATGATCTTAGTGCATTAAAAAATAAGATCTTTTTATTCATGACAGTCGAAAGGAAGGTTTTTTCATAAAGATGCAATAATTATATAATATACAATACAATATACTATAATATAATAATTCAACAACTAGCAAAAGATTACCCTAATGAACAATTACTTTTTACATTTCGGAAATGCTGCATATTCATAGTATTAAATTCAATCACAAAATGAAATATTTAAATATACTCCACAATTCTGTCTGGACATTTCTTTTATAATATTGTGATAAATTAAAATATTTAATGACAATAATTTTGAGATTAGTCAATAATGTTAGGCGGGGTACCAAACTGTATTGTGATGTGTATTGGAATTCTTTTTGTAAAATTACTGATCAGCATTTTTAAAAAAGCATAATTTAATAACTGTACTGAAATAAAGGTATCATTACTGGAACACCAGGTGTATTAATTTTTTTTAACAATACCAGGCCCTAGAGTCATGAAAATGCAACTTGCTGCTCCACAGTAAAGTTCCAGAGTAAAGATGCGGTTCCAGCCGCTGCGTCGTAGTGTGTACAAGCTGGCAACCTTCGGACAGGTGGACAGGGTGACTCCCCCCGATATTCAACCTCAGCAATGAAGCCTAGTTTAGGCAGTGGCGCCCCCTACTGTCGACACCACAAATACCGCTGTGGAAAAGGGCAATTAACCGACAATTATTGTAATTTAATCGAGCAAATTCTTACTGACAATTGATTGATAGTCGATTAATTGTTTACAACCCTAGTTGTAATATATAACAATGTTGATTTTGAATTGGAGAGACAGCGGGCGCATATCGAGGCGTTGTTATGGATTCTGCGGCAGCTGCCCCGGGTGCTACGGCTTTGTGCCACTGGTGCCACGGTGACGTGGTGTTATGTTTGGTTTCTGAATTGCAGCAGAGATGGAATCTGGACAGGGAATTCCAATCTCTTGTTCAGCCAATGCAAATTCTAGATGTGGAGAGGAATTTCCAATATTGCTAAATGTCTGTTTCTGACCTGCTGGCTCGAGTGGCTCGCTCTCTGCCAGAGATGCCGGTGAATCACCACCATCTTCTTCTTCTGTAACTATAACAACATGTTAAAACTACATCGTTTGCGTATTGCCCCTGCCGGTGGCATATGGTATTACACGTATCGCTGCGTCATGTATCAAAAGTACGCATCATGGCAGCCAATGTGTCTCAGTGTGTCCCAATGCATTCAAGTCTGCGTGCCCTTGCGTTGACTATGAAACAGCCCTAAGGCGATTTCTGTCTGTTTACTAAGCAACAAGATAATACAGGAAATAAGTGCACCACACACAAAAAAGCAGAACTAAATGGCTTGCAGAGGCAAAAATCAGTATTTGGTGTGATCTCTGCTCACATGACAAAGACACCTAATCATTAAAAAATATTGAATGACACCTGGTATAAAACAGTTGAAGATTACAACAGTAAATCATATATTTGCTGCAATAAATAGTTGTGCAGAGGGAGGTCGGAATGCTTGTCACTTTGGTTTGTACAAACATTTTTGCTCAATACATTTTCAAAAATTATATTTCTTGTATATTGTATCTTGATCCATCTCACTAAAACAAAATCATAATGACTTTTGCACTCATACTGGTGGTTGGTGTGAAAACTGTTAAAGCCCAATCATTCAAGATACGTTTCACTCCATGCAGTGGCCACATCTAAACATACTGAAGAAACTCTGTAACAAATGCACGTAAAACTAATAAATACCCGAAACTGTCACACAGCACACTCACAAACACAGATACACTCTTCACCTACAATCCCGTCTGCCACACAAACACAATGTACACAATGCGAGTGCGGCCTGTACATGAGATGTGTGACATTTCTTGGATTACCTACACCTGTTGTCGCCTTCCCAGAGTGAACACTGGTTTCCATACGGACCAGTGACGGAAAATGAGGTGAACTAGACTGAAACATAAAAAGTACCTGCAAGATCTTTATTTCAACCTGCAATTTAAACTTTTACTTGACTTGATTATATACTCAATTATACTTGATAATACTACAGGAATAGATTGTAAAAGGTGCCTGTATGGAAAATATTCACCTCATCTGTAGGTATTTTTAGTCTCCTTTATATCATAGTTTGAATGCAATGTTCATGTCCATTTCAATCGATCTATTCAATGGACTGACTGAAATGACAAAACACTAATGACATGGAAAATATTAATTTCGTTGAAGCTGTTAGAGTGTATGCAGAAGTGGGCATATATACACTTTTCAAGGATCTGTTCATCAATACATGAACAGAGGTGTATTTAATTTCCATATTTACATCAAAAGCTCAGAAAATTTCAGCAATCTTGTAGAAACTAGAATAATATTAAAAAAAGCCAAAAAAAAGCCCCCCCCCCCCCCCCCCAAAAAAAAGCCAAAAAAAAAAAAAAAAAAAAGCCAAAAAAACAAAAAGCACTGTTTTAGCTGCTGATAACAGGACCTAAACCTCCCAGAAGTCTGCTATGTTTTTAATATTCCTCTTCAGGGTCTAACTCAACAGCCTTGCTCCCTTGTTTACATGAAAAACTTTAACACAAATTTAGTTTTTCTTTTAATTAGACTTTTTTCAACAACTTTCTATGGTAGACAGAACACATTTTAAGTTTTTTTAATGGGCAAACAGTACATCACATTTATGCATAGAGTCAATTTGTGTCACGGCCATAATGATGGAAAAGGATGAACAACGTTATTAAGGTAGGTATAGTATAGCTTTTTTTAACCATTTTTATTACTGGGAATGTTTGTAAATGATAGTTAACATTAGGGGTGCAGCGGTACAGGTAGCCCACGGTTCGGTCCGTACCTCAGTTTTTGGGCGACCGTTTCAGTATATGTTTTGTGTGTAAAGAGAACAGTTTTTTTTCTCCCAAAATTATATTTTTTATTTTGCTTGTCAGCTAAAACTGAATTTCACAGTAGGAACAAATTATATCACTGTACTGAATAAAATAACACTTTCTGTAATGAACAATAGAACCCTTTCTTATTCCTTGACTACTTGTATCCAGTAGTATAAAACAGGCATGTGCACATGTAAGGCCCAAAGGGTGCTTGAGCCCCTGCCCTTTTTGCCTTGTTTAAAAAAGTGCCCTTTTCATTTATTTCTTTAAATAAATAAATTTCTGGTCTGCATAGGGATATAAAAGAAAATGGCGGTATAAAAACATCACGGTTATCTACTGTACACATTTCCTTGTAACAGTGTGTCACAGTATTATATGTATGGTGAGGCTAAAGCCACTTCTCTGAGAGAGAGAGAGAGAGAGAGAGAGAGAGAGAGAGCGAGAGAGAGAGAGAGAGAGAGAGCGAGAGAGAGAGAGAGAGAGAGAGAGAGAGAGAGAGAAAGTGACAGACACACAGAGAGAGATTTCACCTATCTGAAGGCACACACACTCTGTGGCCTGTAAAGCAGTATATAAAGCGCCAACGCAAAATCAATTACAAAACCGAAAACCCATGGTCCATGAGGGCTGATTGTCCTGGGCAGGGTGGACCAAACGGTTCGGTATTTTCCCCAGTTCCGTTGCATCCCTAGATAACATGGGAGACTAAAATAGACAATGGGAAGGCAAGTTAGTCCATGACAGCCTATCACTGCGTAGATAATGAAGAGGATGGGGTTCTACTCAAAAACTTTTCCGATAAGTACATAAAGAAGAACACAGACATTTCCACACACTTCATCTACAGGAGCTGGTTCTATTTAACTGTTTCACAAATCCTATTAGAAATTTAAGAGACAAATAACTTATGAAGGCATTCCTCAAAATAGCAGGATAGTACAATGTATTAATAATATCATTAAACCTAATCATTCTTTTTTTCTGTAATGAATAGGATGTCATCAAAGTGCACAATAGCCTGAAATCCTTTGACTTTTATGTAAAACTCATCCTCACGCTGCATATTAAAACTTTTTCATTCGACAAGTTGCGGCTCTAAAAAGGCTGGGCAAGAAGTATTATTCAATAATGAACAGTGCAAAAAAGAAGAAGTGAGAGAAAGTGATGCCACACGCCCAGCGTCACTTCATATCCCTTATTAACTTGGCTAATAAAAATAGATGCGAGTGGGACTTAAGTCATAATACCAACCAGACCTGTCGTATGTTTTCTTATCCTCTGTGTCTGTGATTCTGAAGATGCCAGCTGCTTTAAAATCAGGTGACGTGAGGGTTTTTCTATTGTGAGTCGCTGTGGTGTGTGTCCACCTCAAATGTCAATACTATATGTGTGTCTTTGTAAAGCTACATGAACAATTTCATTTTTTATCATTATGAGGATGTGAAAGCTGGTCTTTAAACATCTTTAAACTGTGGACTTGACTAGGTTTAAATGCAGTTTAGGGACAGATTTATGTCAATGAATGTCCGCATAAAGATAGAGAGAGTTGACTCTGTGTGCAATGCTTCTCCATGGCAGCAGCTATCACGGACTGAGCAAGTGGGATTCCATTCCAGACAATCTGCGCCCTCTAAGCCCGTTACGCAATCAAATTAACGGGCCGGATGGTCACCTCACACACACACACACACACACGCACACACGCACACACAGGGGATTTGTCAGGTTAGAGGCATAAAGTGCACTTCCGCTAGCCTAGCCTAAGGCTCAGATAACACACACACAAAGGCTGACAGCTGATGGCACCTGTTACAGATCACAGTCAGGTTTTATTCAACTATTCATCAGTGTCAGTATTATTAACGTTAGAGTTTCAGGCCTTACACGCAGTCAAGCCTCACTATGTTTGTAAAAATGCTGAGTGACATGATTCCCTGACATTTACCATATTGTGACCTTACCCCAAACAGGGATGGAATCACAAGTTTCTTGCTCAGACGTCACTCTACAAAGCACAGGCTTTAATTCCAGGAATGCTCTGTATTCATATTTGATGTATTTGACATAGACATAACAGTAGCTTTGGAAGTGCAATATGAAGTACTGGAAGCACTGATGCTTTCATTATAAAACAGTGTTTAGTTTTCCACTCATTTGGAAAGCAGGAGTTCCACAGTAATCCTTCTTTGAGCCTTTGTAAATTGCAACGTGACGTTACCATTTACTGACTGTGCTTGAATGCTGATACTGTGAAACAAATTCATTTAGTTAAGAAGGAGCATGACCGTGTAGGCTTTTAAGAATAAGCTTCAGGTTTTAATAATTTATGAAACTGTCAAAGCTGAATACAGTGGTTCTCAAAGATGTGATTATGATGCTATCACAGTGGTTTTTAGTACATAGTTTTTGTCTGATTATATGATGATTTGACAGATTCTATAGTCAACTGACATCGCTACGATTATTTGATAATCAGTTAATTGCCAACAATTAAATTAAAAGGCAACTACAATGATTAGAATTTATAAATCATTCAAATATGTTTGTAAAGAACCTTCAGGAAGTACAGATCAGCTGCTTATTGTTCTTTACTGTTTTATGTAATAATTTTAAAATTATTTTGCTTTTTTGGCAATAATTCTTCTATTTTCATTATTTTTGCAAATTATAATTCCTTTAATATGTTGTTGCTTATTTTATTGATTTTGTTGTTACAAAATAAAAATAAAAAAAGTAGCCTAAGTACAATTGGAGTTTAGGATGTGGATCACCCTAGACATTGGAGAACATGTATATCTTTATATATATATATATATATATATATATACACATATATATATATATACATATATATATATATTTATACATATATATATATATTTTTTTATTTTTTTACAGTTTCCAAGCATGTTATTAAAAAAAAAAAATACAAACAAGTACTTCATTAATCAAGAGGGCAAAGCAAATTTATTCATTCAAACACACGAAAGGTAATTCAATTGGACTTACAGGGGCATAAGAAATAGAGAAAAAAATGTTCTAATATAAAATGCCAGAAATCTTTAAAAATTAAGGTAAAAACATTTAAAATAGTATCTAGTAAATAAAGTACAAGTTTTGAGGAATGCTTAAGTACACAACGTTTTAATCCTGATTTAAATAGGTTTTCACAGACTGCACATATTCAGGAAACTTGCACTCCTCACCAGATTAATCAATCAGTGAGTAAATCGATTGAGACTTAGATCAATAAGCAGAATCAATAGGCGCACTAGTGTCAATAAAATCCTTCTAATTCCCATCCCTAACCTATTTTAGAACTCTAAAACCAACTCTTACGCACCAAACAGACAATTAAAACTGTGAGGGCCAGACAAAATACCCCTATTTATGGTTCCTAAAGTTTGTCCACGCAGCTAAACAAAGACACACAAACTCACACACAGTCAGTGTGTGGCAGCAGCAGGACTGTACAGAGAAGAGCTCCATCTACAGATATTTCTAGAGACTGACAAGTGTAATGCAACAGTGTCATGGATCCTGCAGATTTCACCTTTTAAAGAACATGTAAATAACTACAATAAATACAACATTCCTTCTGTCCTTTTATATTATATTCCTTCCATTTATTTTGATCCACATTTTGATGGTTACAGGTTCACAAATGTTACAATCTTAAGTTCTTAAGTCCAACATTTTAGTAAATTTGGTATTTTTTTTAGTGCATTTAAGTTATATGGACACTTATGGTTTAGTGATTTGTGATAATTTTGCAAGTGAGTGCTTAGTTAATCATTCAAATTTTTATTTGTAGATAGAATCTTTGTTAATTCTCTACATTTTTCTGGAAAATGCAAACAAATTTTTCAGCTTTAAATGCATTTATTTACTGTGATAGTATTCACAGATAAATAACTCGAAGTATTATGATTATTACTTCTGTTATGACTATTTATCTCTATTTAAGAAGACATCACACTTGCAGCGAATCCCTAAGCCACTCCAAGCTGATAAAATAGTCACAGAAATAAACTTTGTTCTCCAGGTTGTTTGGCTCTGTGTTGACAGACAATTATAGGAAATCTTTATTCAGTCAAGCATCAAGAAATGAGAAGTATCCATTCCACAAAGCAGCTGTACAAAGAGTGTCTTCTCAGTAATTGGATTTAAGATGATTTTTAGCAGTTAAACCTATCAACTGACCAGCTCCATCCCAAATATAGAAAGCTAATGTAGAAATATGCCAGTATGATTGGAATTTTCGTATAATACAGTAGCAATGTGGCTTTAAGAGATTATCTTTTTGTGTGTAAAACAGATGATTTTGGATACAGAAGGACAGAAGCAGTAACAAAGCAGTACAACTCGGGGAGAAAATGATGAAGGAGAAGATGTAAGTGATGAAAGTGAGGCGGATACGACGAGAGAGGGAGCATTAAGTATAGATGAGGAGGAGCAGAGGGAGGACATCATCATTTATTCAGGAGTTGGAGAGACAAGATCCTCAATCACTGCTCTGTGCACACACACAGTCTGAAGTTGTGTGTGTGTGTGTGTGTGTGTGTGTAATCTACATTTTTTTCTGCTTTCTGATTCTTGCTGTGTAGAAATCACATTTCACATTTCATCTGATGGCGTCACAGTGGAGGCTTTTCCTGAGGTTTCACCCGCGGCTTACGGGTGGGGTGGGGTCATACAGTCTGGCAGTTTGGAGATTCGACTTCTAAAAAACCCGAGGCAACCCGAGCTCACAATCCTTTCGAAGAGCTTCTGGTTTAATCTGAAGAATTCTAGCAAGCAGTTGTAACCAAAGAGGAAAATTGTCAGACCAAATTTAAGCAAAGACACCATTTAAGTCTGTGGGGAGATAGGGTTAACTTTCTTGCTGGGTTTAACACAATCTTTTAAAAGATGCAATTTGATCAGAAAGTAAGAAAAGGCTCCCTTTGGGATAATGACAGAATGTGGGCAGTGAAATCATCGTTCCAAATCACATTATTTAACGCCTTTAATGACATGCAGAGGTCATAAAAACTGTGAATGTAACTGCATACATTTATTTCCTACACTGATCATTTTTATGTTATTTGATATTAAGGCTCAGGAAAGAATTACTCATATTATCTCTGCATAATATAACATGTAGATTTCATCAACCCTTTGGGCACCTGCACCTTTTTTTATCTTCACTTTTGATATCAACATTTCAAAAAGCTGTTTGATTCATTCAGTTATGTTGTTTGTCATAATATTGCGACTTTAGTGCTTAAAGGGCTAACTCACTGTCATTCAGCGTTTGGAGAATACAGTCGTGTGCAGGAGTCTTAGGCCACCCTTACCTATGTTGTTTTTACACAGCTGAAATCAATATAATGTCTATTTGTCAGTCTCTTTGTTAAAAGACAACAAAAATATTTAGGGAAATGTTGTGCTCAGCATTAAAAACTCACAAAAAATTAACTACATTGCTTCTACAGGAAATAAAATTTTGTGTGATCTGAAAATTCTGATAAGAAGTAACCCAAACAATAAGATACATTGGACATGTGTTGAATGAAAAATGGTGTAAAACACTAGATTAGTTCAATAAATCGCATACTATCAGTGCAGAGGAGTTCAAGACACTAAATACTGGATACGTCTGGATACTTTTTTCTGAAATTCTTGTTTTTAATGGTGTTCTAAATATCAGCTGTATGCTGTTACTGAGACATCAAACAACAAACTTACTTCGGAAGAGTTTCTGAACTGTGTTTCACCCCAGCATCTCTCTAAATGGTTAAGATGCATCAGTGTTTTTAATAAAGGTAATGAACCCTTAAGATAATGATCTTAACTGTGAACATTACCACAAATGTGAATCTGTTTGTGTGTGTGCGTGTGTATATATAAGGCTAAAATAGATGGTTATTTTAAGTGATGATTATATTTTCAACTAATTTTTCCATCAATAAAATATTAGGAATTAGTGTCAAACAGTTTTCTGAAGCCCAACATGATGTCATTAAATGCCTTGTTTGGTCACAATCCAAAAATGTTCAGTTTGATTTCACAGAGGATTAAAGAAACTACAAATAATCAGATTTTAGAAGAGAAAATTAGAGAATTATGGCCTTTTTGTTCTTAAATTACCCAAGCAAATTGTCACTATGAAAACAGTAGTCAATTATTTTAGTAGTCCATAAGCAATTGGTTTTATTGCACTGATGCTTTGCTAAAGTAGCTCAAAGCACAGTGTTGCAGATGTTTTATCTCATACATAGGGTAAAAGTGTTACACCCTCTGAGTGGGCATATCATTCTATAGCCTCAGATATAGATATATAAAGCCTCAGATCCGCTGAAACACTCAGTTTATTTAAATTCAGGTTAAAGACCCAACTGTTCTCAGCTGCATTTGAATAGAGTTTTTATTCATCAGTTCAGATCTGCACTGTTTCTTTTAAGCTTAAAGATTTTATCTGTCTTATCTATTTATCGGGGGGGTGGGGGGGTGGGGTGTTCCTCATCCCTATACTTTTTATTGCTTCCCTGCTGTAACGCTTTTAATGTTTTATGTAAAGCACTTTGAATTGTCTTGTACATGAAATGTGCTATACAAATAAACCTGCCTTGCCTTGCCTTATATCAGCATGCTATGGACATTAACAGTTAAGGCATTTTGCTCCATTAAATTTTTCTACATTTAATATGTTGTATGTTATTTACCTTTATGTTGAAGACCGTAACACAGGGAAGACCAGACTGATAATGAGCCCGTGTGTTAGCAAAGATACAGTGTGCATAATGCAGTGGTCTAATCATTGTTCAAACCTAAAGCGTTGTGTTTAATAGCTTCAAACTGCCAACATATCTCTGATCAGAGTAGCCTCCTCCCGCCACAATGTTTCTGGTTCATTATGATATTGTGGAGAGCCAAATTACTATGGCAGGTTGCCATAGTCTATATAATTAATGGGAAACACTGATTCAGAATGTTAATTTATTTGTCTAGGGATGTAATTCTATCACTAATACTCATAAACCGGAAAATGTGAAAGGGTCTTTGTGTCTATAGCCATTCAATGTAACAAATCTGTATAAAAATGCAATTGGTCAACATTGAGGAGGCCAGGACTGTAACCACCTGAGGAAACAAACATATTTTCGTCTCATGCCTTTAAGGTTGAGTATTATACTATCTGAGATAATGAAGCCTAGTTTACTCTTTTGGCTTCCAGGAGGCAACGAGACATTACGTGACAGAGACAAATAGAGAGACGTAAAGGGTAAGGAGACAGTGACAGAGAGGAGTTGGGGTAAGGGGGAAAAAACTTTGTCACCATACCGACCAGGTTGCCATAGTGATCCATCCTGAATCCTGACACACACACACACACCTCACTGTCATCTGCAGGACAGTAGGGCCTCTGTCTCTGTACTCGTCTGTCCTCTCTTACCCTCTCTTTCCCCACATTGCTTTCATTCTTTGCCTCACTCTACCACTCTGTCTTCACTCTCTCTCTCTCTGCCTCCCCCTTTTTCCCCCTCATTAGAGAAAATCAAAGTGTTTCATCTGCTGCCAATAGATCCTCTCTGATCAGAGTGCGGGAGTCTCTTAATTACACACACAAATATGCAACATGTGAGTGGTACGCCATCTCTGCACTACAGAGAAATTTAATGAATTATCACACTCTCTCCCCTCACCTTTCATTTCAAATTATCATACACAAATCATTTTCCATGCACAGGCAACAATATTCAGTTTTATTATCACAAAAGGAACATACTGACATCTGAAAGCAGTTATAAGCTGTAGATCAGTCAGCAGACCACTAGAAACAAAGCACAAAAAAATGTCTTCTTGCAACCATGAAATTAAAAAAATTTGGCATGCGCAGATACCATATATCAGTCAATATGAGCGTTGTTGACCACTGTCGGCAAATACAATATAATTTCACCTGTGGCAGTGTCTGATGTTTATGTAGCATGTTATATTAAGGTTCATTTCATCCATACACAGTATATATGGATGCAACAAGAATACACCAGAAATATGTACTGTACCCTTTGTGCAGTAGACTGCCACTGACGGCATCCAGGAACCAACTTCAGATTTAATCACTATCTTTGTGATGGGAACAGGACAGGTGGATTAAGCTAAGACCAGCAGTAATGGATTTATGGTAATAGAGAATTAAATATTAAGGAAGACAATCAATTAGGAAGGAAGGATGTTGACCTTACAGTGTCAGCACACCCAGTTCCCTCTGTTATCAAGGCCTGGCCCGAATGTTGTTTTTTTCCACCACTAGTTCACAGTGAATATATAAAGCTCCATCCCAGCACCGCTGTGCAACACTCAGTGCCACAGCTTCAACAATTCAACATACATTTAAACAATACACAACCACCTAAACAGAACGGAACATACAGCAGCATTATGTGACACGGCTAAATGAGCATAATGGTTGCACAAGACTCACCACATAGGCCTAGTTCCAGCTAAACATAATCCTCATGCGTTTTAAATCTGACATCACCACTTTGCAGCAGCAGCAAAATGCTTCACACAAACTTCTACAGGTTAAAGGGGTTGTGTGTAGCACTGATTTTCACAACTATCAATGCAGGGGGAAGTTGGTTACCACAATGTATGATTACCTTCTAGCTCACTACTGTATAATTAATACGACAAAAGTTCACGTTAAAATTAAAAAGTCCACCTACCAATAGTCAAACTTTCTGATCCAGCTCCACTATTTTCCTTCTTTCATTGTTCCTTTTCAGACAAACAGTTCAGCAAATCTACACCAAGAAATCCACACCTTTTATTGACAACCTATAAGAATGCTGATATGAGATAACTGCTTGCTGATGGTTGATATAGCAACGTTACATGCTGTGCAGATGCAGCATTCATAGTACACTTACAATTAGACCACATCTGCATCACTCAGTGTTCCCCATATGGAAGGAAAGTGTCTACTCTAACAGAGGGGCTAAACAAGACCCTTAAAACAGCATTCTAATAACTGTCTTCAGCTCCAATGAGGACACATAAATCAGCCCTTCCAACAGTTATTAGAACTATGAAAAGTTCCTCTGGCATGAAAGCATCAATTTGTCTGTTTAAAACATACCAAATAAAAGACTTAACAGGTGAATTCTGACATTAAAAATAGTAATAAATAAATTTTCTAAAAAATTACTCAAATATTTGCTGCAGTTCTACATTAAACTGGTCAAAAACTACAAAGAGAATTCACACATGTATAATATTAGAAAAATATATCGGAGTATCTTGAAAAATTAGAAGTGAAAAAGCTACATTAAATTTCTAAAAGACAACTGTTATGTTTTATTTATGTCACATTACACTAAGATTTTGTGAAGTCCTGCATATATGACAACTGAAAGTGTAAATACAGCAACAACTGAGCAGAAGCAGCCACAGATTTCTGTTCTATTGCCAAAGCAGAGTGACATGTCTGCTCACAACAACCTGGAATACACACAAACAATTCACTTGCACACAAACTAAGGATGACACACAATCGGAATCTCTGTATGTATGTTTGTGTCAGATCGAGTACCTGAACCTGCGAATTCCTGGTGGTGAACAAAAGCGTCTTCATCGTTCAAACATCCAAAATGACTGACTGACAAAGTAGTTACAGCACACAGCGCTTGAGGGAAACACACACAAACATACAGGAAGGCCCTCCAGCTGTTCGTTCTGGCGATTAAAGCATGTCCTGTCATTGTTTCCCTGGCAACAACATCTGCACAGGAAGGCACACATCTGTCCTTGGAGACCGCCCCACCAGACACGCATTGAGCATGTGACACAGTCAGGACAGGCAGGAACACGACAATGTGTTCCAAACTTTGTGTGCTGCTTCATGTGATAAATGTCCTAAATATTGTTCCAGGCACTGTGAGCCACAATGCTGTGATTTCCCACAGGCCTATAAATGCATCCTCCATCTAATGAACACAACATGCCCGGAACATGTGATAACAATGACACATTTTGCAGGAGGGAGTAATTATAGATTTTATGTTTGCAAATAAGACAAGAGAGTTGAGAAGGAAAGGAAAGGAAAGGAAAGGAAAGGAAAGGAAAGGAAAGGAAAGGAAAGGAAAGGAAAGGAAAGGAAAGGAAAAAAGAGGGAGAGAAGTGAATAAAAGGAAGAAGAGGAAGAAACAAAACAGGAAAAGTAGGAAGAGGTTAAAGAAATTAAGAAAAGACAAGAGAAGGGGAGAGGGGAAAACAGAGTGTTCAATCCAATCCAAAGGTCACAGAGAAGTAAAAATAAGTGCCCAGTATATGAGTGATGAGGGGGAAGACCAATAAGCAAGACATGAAATTCCACAGGAGGCAGAGAAGAGGAGGAGGATGACGATGAGGAGGGGGAGGAGGCATGGTGGGAAGTCTGGAAATGAGACAAGACGTGGGTTTTCAGTGTCCGTGTCAAATTCCTGTTGAGATCAGCCAGGCACTCGAAAGTGAGGTGTGGGGGTCTTTCCCTAACCTTCAAGGGAAACTCCCCATCACTACTTCTCCTCCTCCTCTTCAAAAACCTTCACTGAACTAAGTTAATTAAGAAAACTGAAGGTTGTTTCATATAATATTGTGATGAATTGAACATCTGACTATATTATACTGAGAAGTAGAGAATAATGCTCTGTAAACATTTTGTTCATTACATTTTACATAATATTTTCATTGGTGCTTCTCTGTGTTATAAGTACTGATATTAACCGACGTGAAACATTTTCAAGCTGGTTTGATATGACATAAAACTAGATTTTACCACTGGGTGTCATGTTTCCAATGAGCACACACTCCTGAGTGGAACATAATCAAAGTGCAGTGACTCCAATCCACTTGGTAGCTATAATGCACCTCTAAGCTGGTTTGACAACTACCAGTAAACACTAAATAATGAGAAGACAAAGCAGGAGTGAAGCAGTGCTGTTGAGGTCTGGCAAAAAGAGAGTAAAGCTGCACCATAGACAGTTTTGCCATGACTTTCTCCAAAACACTGCGAAAATGGTTTGTTTGTCCTTAGACCTGTCTCCTGTTCACGCTGACAGGTACTCAAAACCATTAATTTGTCCCTGTTTTCTGTCCCCACGACCTTTTGTGTTACAAAATGTCGTGCTCACGAGAACACAAAAAATTACTCCAGACCTCTATAAACCATTGACTCTGGTGGACTTTTCTGTCTGACTCTGTTGTAGTAACCTAAATGTAGAGAAAAATGTTTGGTTAAATACCTGTATTAGTATGTACATGGCATGTCTCCTTTCAGGTCTCCCCAAAAAGCACATGAACATTATAGTAGACAGACACAATGTGTAGTCTGTACTCTCCACTCTTTCATGTTGGCCTTACTCAGCAGTTAATCAGTTTCAGCTTGTCACTGCTAGCTCTATTAATCTATTCATAACAAACATAATACGTTAATTATGCTGTCATTTGTTCACTACTAATGCAGTATAGTCATACTGAGTGGGGTATCTAATTTGTCATCAAAGAACCATCCATGACAACAAATGTCAGTTAAGCCAGTTTGCATAATCCATCCACCTATTTTCTGAACTGCTTAGTCCTCTTGGGGGTCATGGGGTGCCAGAGCCAGTCCCGGAGCCTACCTATGGGTGAAGGTGAGGTACACCCTGGATATGTTGACAGTTCATCGCAGGACTGACATGTACAGACCAACAACTATTCACTCTCATATTGACACCTAAGGCTGATTTGGACTGACCAGTTAATCTAGTCTTTGGATAGGTGACAGGCTTTCTCAGGACTGGCTTTCTCAAAAGGGGAAGCCAGAGTGCCAGGAGAGAACTCACACAGACACAGGACCTAGGACTTTCTTGCTGAGAGGGAACAGTGCTAACCAGTGCACCATCATGCTGTCCCAGTTTGCATAATCTGGTTTAAACTCTTTCACCAAGCCAGACCAGGAAAATCAGAAACTAACACCCAGTCCTAATGTCTGGGTGTCAATGTCTAATGTCAAGAAAAATAAAGCATTTTAAAAAATTTTGATAAATAATAAATTCATTGAAATTCAACTTAAATTAAAGATACATTTTAATGACAATTAAGGCTTTATTTATTTAATGTTACAAGTACAACAGTGTATGTGCATGTGTGTGTGTGTGTGTGTGTGTGTGTGTGTGTGTGTGTGTGTGTGTGTGTGTGTATCGGAGCTCTGTGATTGGCTTGTTCCTGGACAGAGACACAGAGCTGTGTTTAGGAAAAACGGCGCCGGGTTACACAGATTACATCATCACCCTGTGACCTCACAATGGCAGTACCCACAATGCTCTGTTCATAGAACGCGCACACACACGGTGAGACTAGAGCTGCACCACACACACCATTTCAACAGAGGAATGTACCTACAGATACTGACACAAACTAATATCTTTCTTCTCTTGTTAGTTGTTATCAGCCTTTTCTTTTTAATACTCACAAATAGACACAGCCACGCTTTATGCCTCTTCCTATCAATCGATATTTCCTCTCTCTGTGCCCATCAATATCCACTTTAGCCAGTGTGGGTGGGGCGGAACTTTCCATTTTAGGTGTTTGGGCCTGAGCTGGTCCGCTTCCTCCCTCACACCGACAAATGTATGACCACAGATGCAGACAAATAACCACCAACAGCCAAAACCAAACACTAAAATAGCTCCTCTTAGAAAAGTCCCCATTTGCAGATAAATCCTGTTGTTTTTCAGCTGTTGTTTCACACACACCAAGTAAAGGCAACACACATAGCCACAAAAACACAAAGTAACAACTGCTTCTTGATTCACGTTTAGAGGTTATGACTGCTTAATCCACAGACGAGTAGTTGCAGAGGCACGCTTCATCTATCTGATTCCTGAGGCACACACAAACATACACAGATACACAGCAATGCACACACCTGAGCATGTGAATAAGAGTATAGTGCCATGTGTTTGTATGTGTGGGCGTTTAAAAGACGCCAGAGAAAGTCAGTCCAGATGGCCAGAGAAGATTAAACACCATCTGCCAACATACACAGAAACACACACATATAGACACACACACAGGCATGCAGGGGGTCCTGAGGTGATTCATTAATACTAAAACTCAGACTTTACTCTAACATTGTGCTAAAACTCTACTTATGGTAATTCATCAGGAAAAACAAGCAGAGGAGACAGAGAAACCATCGTCCACACACTGCGTCAGATTTTATCATCTGTGTGTGTGTGCGCGTGTGTGTTTGCAGCCGCAGCGTATGCGTGTTTGTGTGACCACCGCTGGCTGTAAACTGCATTATACAGCAGAATTCAGCAGTAAATAACCTGCTGTTAATGCCTTTAAAGGCCGTTTCCTGAGTAGATGGACGTTTGAAGTGATTAATGATTAACTGAGAAAATAAAATACTGTCACATATCGACCACTGAAAATAATCACTCAGTCATTACTGTCTAAATGAAGCCAAAAATTCCACAAAATTACTGGATTCAAACATCTAAAATTAACTTCTCTTTAATTCTGCAAATTCCATGTATTCCACTTATTATAATATACCATTTAAAGGTTTTAGAGTATTGTCAGTTGATGTAATTTCTGAATTGGTGCCATTACAACTCCCTCGTGCCAATGGGGACATCTTCCAAACATTTATTTCAAAAAACAAGAAAAAGAAATTGAATCACACTCGTCCACTATTCTTGCACCATAATCTGTTCACGTAGTTCACTCAATTATAAGCGGTTGCAGCCAACAATGTATTGTGTCGTCATATGATGTCCCTTGACTTTTGGGAATCAAAATATTTTCAGTTCATCTTTGGGCCAAACTTTGCGTTAAACTTTGTAATATTCTGTTCAACTGTTCCTTATAATTTGTTTTAACCAATAATGGGGACTAATCAACCTTCAGACCTTCTAACAGAAAAATCTTTTTATAGATATTCACCATGGATACGTCTAAAAATCCAACATTTGACCTAGCAGAACACCACAACTTGTACTTATAGGAGTAAGTATATTAATGTGATTTACCCTTTAAAAATATTGAGACAACTTGTATTTTCATAGAACTTTTGGTTTCAGTTGAAAGGAATGGATCTATTCACTCACACATCATCAGCACCGACATGGGTCTTTCTGCCTGCCTCCGGTTTGAAAAGACACAAGAAAATAATTCAGCAAAACAAGACTATTTTGCAAAGGCACTGTTGCTGCATCCTTGGCTTCATACCAACCAAAATGATTGTGACTGATTAAATAAACAAATAAGCTAAAGTGTTTTTTCTCTCTATTCCATAATAATAGTGGATTCACAAGACCTTCCTCCAGAGTAGGCACTGTACTAAAACAATGTGCTGTGATGTAACAAAAACAGAAAATCATCAGACTTATCTGTTAAAATAGTTTGATTACTTCCAAATCTGACCATCAGCTCAGAAAACATGCAATGAAAATTCAGCCTGCCTCATGCTGTATGTGTTTTTATCCATTTGCCGCCTCTTCAGGTCAAGCAGAAAGCAGAAGATCCAGATGTACGGATGTTTAAACTGCTGCATCAAGATGACTCGTTCAGGCTCAAACACACTCAGCTGTGAATGAGCCTGCACAAAGTTGCCTGCAGAGTTGAACTTCACTTCAGAGGTCAGTTAAGGCTGTTCTACACACAACTCTGAACAGACAAGCACATCACTTAATGTTGATTATTTGTCTAAATAGTGGAATCTGCGATCATCGAACAAGCTGAGGCACTCAGTCGTTTGTTAATGATAGGTGAGACTTTGAGTCATCTTGTTACTGTACACAACTTTAAAACAACCACTGCACCTGATTTCTTTCTCAGTGTGATGTAGTGGCAAAACAATGCAGAAAAACCCTTGACATTTCCAGAGGACAGCAGACCAGAAACAATGTGGAAGCTCTGACAAAACCATAAACAATTTTAATAGAAGGGTCAGGTCATTAGACAGAAACATGTCTCTGTAAGTCAGTGTACATCCTGGGTTTCAGACTGTTGGTCTTACAAAAGAGAACCCTTAAGGACTTTCCCTTGGCCCTGGATTTTTTGTGGATTATACATTTCATCTTTTAAAATTGGTTTATTTCATACATTTTCATTTCTATACAGACTGACAAGGAAATTGCAACGATGCCTGTTAAGATTCTCATTTTAACAAACCACCTGTTAACTTCCATGACAATACAGTGTATCGCAGTTCCACACCATATCAAAGTTACATTACTGGACTTTTTTGGAGATAGATTTTGAACAAATAATCAATGAGATCTACTGTATATTTCTTTATTTTTTATTCATCAATAAATCTACTTACATCCTAACCTGTCTCAAGCAACAAAATCCACCAAATTTCCATTAATCTGGATAACATAAACAGAATATACAGCTGGATTATTTTCCAGCATTTTGTGTCTAAGTTGTAGTCCATGACATGAGCACTTCAACTTAGTCCACAATGTAAAACAAGAGACTTAAAATTAGAATAATAACTGTGAGCATGTGTTTGAGTGAGATGGGGTTAAAGGTTGGGATCTCCCCTACAGAGGATGGGTGACCTCATTGTGGACCCAAACATGATACTGTGACTATCCAACACACACACGCAAGCACGCACGCACGCACACACACAACACACACACACACACACACACAGCTGAGCGGCAGCAGATGGCAGCAGATGTTCTTGGGTCCCTCAGAGAGCAACAATGTTCATGACGCTGTCTGGAAACCATTTTCAGCCTCACTGGGGGCATCTGTGTGTGGTCATGTATTACTTATGTTATAAATCTGGTGACTTCATATTTGCACATGAGTGATGTCAACAACACATTGAAAATAACGTACGTCTGCGGTATAATCATCATAGAAGAAGCCTTAGTTTTACCTTCATGCACAAATACAACCATTTCAATCAGCATACAATAATGGAGTTCAAGCTGATGGCAATTGCAAGGTCAGTTTGATTATTAATGTAAGTTCAAACTGTTACTCCAAGCCCGAACATCGTTATTGCACACACTGCAGATTTACCTCATATTGTACAGACCTTATGTCCAACATGTTCACTTTATAATACACAGACAAGCTGCTAGCAACAGCTCCATGGATGTATTATCCATGCACAGAAGTGTTGTGGCTCCTGTTTAACAGCCACTATAGTTGTTTTAAATTGACTGATGAATGCAAAGACATCAACTACTTAACACTGACGTACTAAAGGATGCACAGAAGCTGCCATCTGTTGTGTAAAGAGATAGAGCTACCTCATTTGGACAGTTTAACCTAACAATCACACACCATCATGTCTCCTTCACTGATATAATAACTTTTGTTAAGCTTACCCTAATCTCCATCTGACCCTAAAGTCACAGCCACTAAAGCGGAAGATTGATCAAAATGTCCTCCCAAATTTAAAAAAAGACAAAAAAATTAGTCCACACAGTTATACAAAGACACACACGGAAGAAGTTTCACACTCAGTTGAGTCTGTGGAACACGCTAACTCATTCATTAACAGCTTTGTAATGTATTCATCCTCACACATATGTTGTGTGTTTGTACTGCTTTTACATGCAGCTTGCCAGTGTGTGTGTGTGTGTATACTTGTGTGCATGTGTGTGTGTTGCAGACTCTGGAGGGTGAGGTAATGAGTGCTCAGCTCTTCTCAGACAGACGATCCATAAGCCATCTCCTCTGCATTTAAAAATCAATGCAAGCTGCTGCCCGGCTGCAGCCGACACACACACATACACACACACACAAACACACACACACACACACACACACACACACAGCAGCCCCTCTAAGTGAGATCAAAGTCTGATTCTGTTTTATTCCAGTGGAGACATCAGGCTTCTGGATTCCCAACGCAGTATGTTCGACATCACTGTATCCAAGTTGGAACATCTTTAAGGGACATTTCAGCATTTTTGGAAACACATTAATTTCCTCTCTGGGAAACAAGTAACCTGTCCAAATGTATCCTCATAATTATCCTTATATAATAAAGCTCCAAAATGCTCTGCCAATCCAACAATGAAATGGTTTCAAATAATTGGTATGAAAGGTATATGCATTTACTCAAAAATGTTTTTTGTGTTCCATGTTCATCTCGGTGTGTAGTTTCCTTTTCATTTTGTACACCCTGTGACCCAAACATTTCCAGTGAAAAGTCCATCTAACTCCATTTACTCACACTGCTGGATCGAAAACTCTAGAGCATGAGCTCCACTCGGAATGTTCTGTCATTGCAGCAGCAGTTGTCCATCAGTATAGCATGGTAGAAGGATTAGCCTTTAAAATTGTGCCAATACTATTAAATTAGTTTATTCACACTAGGGCTGCATGACGGGACCAAAAAATGGTTTTTTTTGGTCAATGTAATGGAAAATTTATGATTTTAACTGTTTAGTAGCTATGAGAACTTAAGTCTCAAAAATTCTCTTTCTTCACCAAAACTGTTTGACATATGACTGGAAAGACAAAATTTATATATTATAAGAAGCAAACAGGATACATTTTCAGTTTTTATTGAGCAGAAAAAGTTTGCAGAGAAATAATCTCAGTTTCACAACGGGATTTTTCCAGATTTTCAAAAAACAATTAACCTCAATTAATCATATTAGTTCAATTTATTGCCCAATCCTAATACACACATATTTTAAACAATCTTCATGCAGAGATAATCTGTTGCGACTCTCAACGACGTGAAGATCATTGGTCAACCTGGTCACTTTTGTTCAGTAAAAACCGTAACACAATCTGTGGTAAAGCTGAATCTCATTTTAGTGCATCTAAGTGCTCTGGAAACAGAGCTGTTTCATCAATTCCAGAAAGGCAGCTGTAGTAAGTAACTCACTATCACTAAAATCATTCATATTTTAAAGCCATGCAATTTATATACAGCTATGAAAAATAAATATACAGAAAGTCGTTACTATGGAAACGATACACAGTCTCATCTAATCCAGTCAGGTTTTCAGAACACCGGAAACCTGTGCTTTGCATTAGTTGAACTCTTTCATCTCATCTCATCATAAGTCTTTGGTCTGAAATGGGCTAAACTTACAGAAATAACAGCCCATCTCACATTTAAACATTTTGCTTACACAATGATAAAATGCTTGCTGCATGGTTCTGCACACGTTAAGGATCCTACTCTTCCTGCTGACATGTCATGTTTTATCACCTGCTTCTACTTTTGTCTCCTTAAAGGCTTGGTTTTTTGGCTTAATTGCTCAAAGGAATTTCTTGTGGGTTCTTTAAACTGTTGGTAGCGCATCCTAACACACAGCAGTTTTGAGGGTTTTTTTTGCAGACTGAATCCCCAGTAAGTAGCATCATGCAACACAAAGTCAGTATAGAGCAATGAATGAACGCAGCAGTGCTTGATGGATGATTGATCCTACAGGCAACAGTACAATGCACATTAATCTTGTATGTAGGCTGATAATGCTAAAGATTTTGTTAGGTTTAGGTTAGGGAGAGATGAAAGTTAGGGTTACGGCTTAAATAATGCAGCAGTCTTTATAGGTTTAGTAACAAACACTCAGTTGCAGTTATAAGTACTGAAATTTGTGAAACAGGAATATTGCCAAGAAGAAAATGAAAACAAGCAGTAGTAGTAGAAGAAGAAGAGGAGGAAAACCAAGATGAAGAATAAGGAGGACGAGAAGAAGAAAATGTAGGTTGAACAAACATGGATCCTACCTTACACTTAATGTTACATTAACTCCCAAAATGAGTCGAACTACAAATAAATCATGCAGTCAGTCGATCTGAGGGAGGATTTTGCACTAAGATGAGTCATGACTTTCATTCTGTGGTTCATTTTCATACCACTAATTATCCTGCAGGTGTAGGCGATTCACTGTTTGCTCAAACAGTGAATGTTTTAAACCTGTGCAAACCCTGAACACCTCACATTTAAGACTGCACATCTTTTAGAAAGCAGAATACTAAAACTACAATACTAATACTAAATACTACTAATACTACAAAACTAAAATACACCGACCAATTAACTAAACAGTTACTTAAATTTATTTCATTATTCAATCATAAATATTTACCCAGAGAATTTAGATGGATGACAATATCTTAAAAAGGAGCATTCCAGGCCAAATAACTTCAACCTTCTGAGTCATTTCCCATTTGTTCTAAAGGTAATTAATTAAATATGAATTATAACACATGCAGTGTGGGAAGCTATGTATCCTTTTCATTTTGCATTGTGGAAATGTTGTTTTGCTGTTCTTGTCAGTGCCATGTTTTATGTTTTAAGGTACAAATTAACAACTAAAAGACATGATAAATATCAAAGTAAGCTGATTTGTTTGCTAACACAGATTTCTTTAATGACAGTAATAAATAAAGAATTAAAAAGGGAAAACATGCATCAACACACAAATTACCAAAAAAGCTGCTTTTACTTTGAACTTATATGTCTCTGAGAAATACACACACAGCTGTTGCCTGTACAAACATAGCACTCGTTGTGTTTATGACTACATGTCAGGCAAGACCAGTAGAAAGCTCCAAACACAGTCTGGAGGCTCGTCTCTGTTTGATGTCAACAGAAAAGCAGGAAAAAGACGCCGACTTACAGGCATGGAGTCGTCCTCGCCCACTGAGTCCTCAGCGTCGTGATGTGCATCCTGCAACCGCAAACACACACACAAAAAAAAAACTTGCGTTAACAACACACACACCTAATGTATTAATGCACAGCAGTGACAAGGTAATTAGTCCTTCAGGTTGTAGCATGTTCACCTCAGCAAATCTGTAACTGGAAACGGTGCAGACACAAACAGTGGAGGTAGCGCTGTGACAATCATGAAATTATAGCTGCTTAATAAAAATTATCTATTTCTGTAGCCCCTAAAATGCTTTACAAAATAATGTACCCCAACAACAAATATATCAATTAGATTATCATCGACTTTAGTCTATTATCTTGATTCATCATATATGCACCAGAAAAACAAATCTTTATTGCACACAGAACTAACCCCAAACATAGCTTGTATTCTTTTTTGCCTTATTTCAAAAGTTTCCTTAAAATTCTTTTAAATTTCATGAATATACTGAAACAATATAAAATGAACACATAAACACAAACAGAATTGTCAAGAATAACTCAACATGTTGAATAGATCTTAAGAGTGTGTTGAAGATTCACAGATAAACAGTGGTGCCAGATCCTCCACTCAGCTGCCATTAGAGAAGAAACTGCAGTGAGATGATGTCATGAAACAAATGCTGTTGAAGCTCAAATGATGCATGTGAGGAAATATAGCATGTCTGCTGGTTTCGTCCTGCTATATTTTTTATAGCTGCATATAAACCATTAGAACTATCAGGGAAAAAGATCACAGTCTGCTCAATTAATCACAATCAGATGATTATGTAATATTTGTCACAGGCCTAAGTGCAGGCTTCCTATCATATACAGCAGTGAATACTATGGCATTTCTGCCAGTTTTCAAAGACATTTCACATGTTTGCTTCTGAAACTGTGAAAAGGATCAAGATGTTGCGAAACCAGTGAAACTCGTTAGCTTAAAAAAAAAAAAAAAAAAAAAATCACTGTATTTATGATGTTTGTGAGGCTTCAAGCCTCATCTTCTCAGAGCCACAGCCTACTCTTGTCTGAAAAAAATTACGACACATCACCAAGTCTCATTACTGTACTGGGTGACAGGATTCTTGAAGTAAGAAAAGGTAACGTTAGGTCAAACAAAAAAGTCAACACGGTCTAATCAAAACCCTCACTTTTGCCATCTCAGCTGTTAAAAAAAAAAAGCCTAACAAAAGGCATATTCACTTAATCACAGGAATTATTATCACATTATGGACAGTATCCGACTGCAATGTAAAGCTTCAAGATTATAGTGTAGGAACATTCTTCATACTTGTATAAACTCTCTGACGTTTGATTAGAGCAAGGCTTTAACATCAAAAAAGTGAAAGGAATAGTGGAAAATGTCAAAAAGTCAACTTATACTTCAAGAGCTAAGGCAGCACCACTTAGGAAGACAAATAAAAGTGAGGCATAGGGAATGAGATTTTGCCAGTGATTTCCATATTTTCTTTAATTACTATGTTAAATGGTTATTGTCTTATGTCTTACAGTTATTGACCACTTTTTAATACACATAGACATACACAGAGAAGAACAGATACTTGTAAAAAATAACTTGGAAAAAAAAAAAAAAAAAAGGTTAAAAAGGTACTGCTTAACCTATGTACAGGCTATGAAATGTACTCAAAGTATAAAAACAAAGAGTAGGCGTTTCAGGGACCTTTCCACTGGCAAACTGAACCTCATACCATGTTAATATAATGTGAAGACAATTAAACCATTCTTACTTCTAAAAACAATATACTAAAAATAATTAAATTCAGTCCCATGTGAGGTTAGCCATAGAACCTGAGGCATGATGACACTCCTTATTGTTGTCTACATCATTACCATTTTACAATATTCATCATATTTGATGCGCACAAATGGGGAAAATGTTTTCTGTGCGTTATTGCCCATTTACGGTGAAATCAGTCTTAACATTATGCAAGTGTGCACAACTGAAAATAAAATTAATCAACAGTTACACTCAAATGCATTAAAACTTAAGTGAGAAAGGAAAGAAGAAGACCTATATTTGTGTTAACATGTAGGAAATAAATAAAAAGTGGACTGACTAATTTATAACCAGTAGTACTGATATTTGAAAAGCCTATTTAAACCTTCATTGCATAGTAGGTTTTTTGGCATCATGGGTAAATATTCCATAATTACCTTTCAACACAATGTAATTCAATTGGTCTAAAACACAACAAAAATTCTACCCACTTTTACCCACTGTGACAGACTCAAACTTTAGCTTATCAGTTGTTTTCAGAAAGGTAGGAGGGTTAAATTCATGATTGACAGCTGTAATCACCGATTTCTAATCAGATTTAATCACATGCAACTCAGTTGCTTGTTCTCATATCACAATATGCAAGCTTGGAAAAACATTTTCTCTTTTCCACATCAGCATCTAACAGTGTCGGGTCATGTAGATTTATATTTAGTTTGTTTTATTTGAACCGAGAGGAGAATGCTATAGAGTAGTGGTGTCAAAATCCTGTGACTCTGACAACCTCAAACAAGAAAAAACATTTTGAACTCTAGCTCTTTTTAATGATGTTTAACTGCATTCATATTTTTTTCTGTGAGACTTCATCAACTTCGCTGCCTGCAGTCTTGTTTTTTTTATGCTACAGAGCAGTCAGAGGTGAAGCTAGCAGCTCAACGAGTGGGCATCTTTACTTGCAAATGTAAACCCTATCATTGTCTGCTCTCTTTATTACCAACAAATTTCAGAGTCCAACATTGATCTGAAGAGATGATGGCAGTGTGAGACTCATCAGCAGGGCCACCACGCTGTGACCGCTTCTACATCGTAAGTTGAGCCAAAAGCGAAAAAAAAAACCCAACAGATATGAATTAGCATTACGTAAGGCAGATTAGCAGCCTGTCTGCTTCCCTGCTGGAACAACAGCTGTGATTCAGACACTGATAGCACTGATACTACAGCCTGACAAAAACAATAATAACCAAAAAAAAAAAAAAGTGATTATGGTGATTATTTACTTTGGTGCTAAGTGCAGATCCAGAAACCCGCATAGCGGGGTGAAACAGAGACCGCAGAGAGGAGATGAGGTAGTGATGGATTATGGGGAAACAGAGAATAAAAGATAGACAAGAGGTGACAGAGGGCAGTGATGTGGAAGACAAAAGCTACTTTCCTCTGAATTACAGCTGCAACTAATCCTTATTTTCTGTATTGTTTCATCTGCAGGTAATTTTCTCCATGAATCCAACTTATCATTTAGTCTGAAAATATTGGAAAAGGAGAAAAAACACCTTTCTTTTGCACAGCCCAACGTTTTTCTCAATTTAATTCACTGTCAGTACAGAAAAAAACATCAAAAACCCCACATTTCAGATGCTTTCATATGCAAAAGTTTGATTTTTTTTTTTTTTTTTTTTACCTAAAGAATTGGCACAGCTACTCCGAAGGTGAAAAGTATTATTGGATCTTGGTAAAGATATGCTTTGGGAATATTTTGTAAAAAGATGTAACAGGGTGAAAACATTATAAAAGATGCAACTAAATAAAAAAAAAAAGTTGTTAAAAAAAAAAAAAGTACCAAGGCAACATAGACAAAAAAGATGCAACAAGACAAAAATTCATTCAGTTTAGTGTTGTTTTGTGGGCAAATTGTGGTGTAATGAGGTGTCATGAAATTGACTTTTTGGTATTGAGCTGAAATAGTTTAGAAACCACTGATCTACAAAAAAATACAAAATAAAAAAAAGTGACAGCCTTAATAGGCTTTTTAGTGCACCTGGTTAATGTTAACGCTTTAAGTGCCAAACTTGCAATCTTGCGAAAAGCAACACAACTAAATGAAAAAGACAGCTTTTTGTAATCTTGATATCAAAATTAAATATTAAAAAAAAAAAGTCTGGCGCCTACAGGGTTCAAACATCTAAGCCTCAATAGCTGTAGCCGTATTTGTCTACACTTTGTTTCCACTTTTCTCCAGATGAGTGCCGGCCTTTTTTATTCTTTGTATTTTGAATGATCTTGTCTTCAGGGCAAAAATGTCGCGGAATCACTCCTTAAGTTCACCATTCACCCTTTTGTGTGCATGAGTGTTTTTTTTTCTGTTCTATGCTGGCCTAAAAAAAAAAAGGCAGGAATGACAGTTTCATGTTATTAGATAGACCGATAAAAGCACACTGTAAAAGAAGGAGGTCAAAAGTCAGTCTCACTGAGCAGGGCATCAACACACAAACACTAAAAAAAGACATGAGGGAAAGCTAGAAGCAGGTATGAGCTTGTCAGAAGGCGTGCTAGAACTGGAGAAGCTGCCTGTGACTCAGTGTTTTCCGAGCCTATCATAAATCGGGTTTTATTAACTGTATGTCTACAGAGTGACACACACAAAAGCAGCCAATTCACGCAGACCTTGTGACACCTCATACAGGAAGTGGACACAACACAAAGACGTAAGCTCTTCCTGAATCATATGGTGGCAGCAGCACCGCCTCCTGCTTGTTATCAAGATTGAAAAACTTGTAGGAAGAAAACACACACCAACAGACAGGACGAGCTTCTGTTTTTCAGTCTATTTGGCAAAGTGTAGAGTAAAACAATGCTGCAACTTAATTTAAAAAAGAAATAAATTGGAGCAAACCATTTAAAACCACTAACACAGATTTTCCTGCACCAAAATCCTATTGAAACCCCAAAAGCTTGACTTCTAGGATGTGTGGATTTTGACTTCTTGTACATAATAACCAACAAACTTAAAACAATGGAGATAAATGTACAAGATATCTTACAATTCCCTCACTTATGTACACTGTTGTGGAATTCATAAACAAATATCCTTTCTTGAATGTGCTCTGTAGGATAGCATTTAGTCTGTGCTCAGTAGATGTTTGGGAAGATCAAGTTCACATGGATTAAATAATGGTGAAAATGATCTGGGTTATAGTGCAATTACTCTCTTTGCACTGCATGCCTAGAGAAAATGATTTTCAATTTTTTAGCCTATATGCATTCACTTCTATATTTATGTTACATTCACATGAAAAATCACCAGCAAATTGCAACTATATAGGTCGCAGCTCCTACAGTGTGCTGACTAGCTGATTTAATGTATCAAAAATAATAAACTAACAAACATAATAACCAGAACATCTCTGGGTTTTCAAATGTCTCGCAATATACATTTTATAGACAAAATAACAAATAAACTAAAAAATTAGCTGATTAACTGATAATGTGATTACAAGAGAAGGAGCGGACACTAAGGACTGAAGAGGGGCAAATGTTTTACTGGAAAAAAATAGTCCATCTTTTAAAATCAGACATTTTTGTCCATCGACTAATCAGTGAATCACTGCACTTGTACTGAAGCGTAGCTGAAGCAGTCAGATAAAGCCAGGGAAAAATAGCAAACACTACTATTAAGAATACAGAAAACTGACACTGAACCGAGAAATTTGATGTGGACATATGTTGTTTAGATACAGATGAACTTTACCTGACAGATAAATGCATGAATGAAAATTCACATGGAAGATTAACATGCAGACTATTAATTTTCTCTGAGAATCTAATTTGTGGTATACACAATGGTCATTCATAACCACAGACAATTTTGTGAAAAATAAAACTACTTCCCAGAACATAAGGTCTTAAAACCTGTTATTATGTCTCACTGATCATCAAAAATTGGCAAGACAAGCAAAATGTGTCACTTTAGTTGATGAATCATGGTTTAATGCAGGTGTCATTTACTGTTTGTACAGGTATATGAAGACAGTAAACTGCATGCCTAGCACTGTTGAAATAGAGAAACATGCCAAAAAGTGTACAAGGAAAGAATTTGTTGTTTCATCCAGAGTTACTGAAAAGTCTTCAGATTGTTTTTATGTCCGGAAATGGTTGGATGATGGAAATATCTGCAGTTTAGTTGTACCAACTGTTTCAAGCAATTATCACACAACTACAGTTTGTATGTTGATGAAACTTGGCCACTTCCAAACATGGAAATCAAAGTCTTCACATTGGATATTTGGCCCAAACACTTGTCCAATAGAGGACTGACCAAACCAAATGTCCAAGTTAAGTTAGTATATTTATTTTAAAAAGATGCCATATTGTTCACACCTCAACAAAATTATCAGTTGATTAAACTGAAACTATAAATCTGTAAAGAAGAATAAATGGAACTATACTGTTAGTAAAATAAAAGAAAAATACTAAAACATATCTGTGAATACAAAGCAAAGTCTTCCCATTTACAATTTTGCCTGAACTACTACCCTAAATTGGTTGGATGGTGTGGATTGAGTTAATCCATTATTTGTTTTCAGTAGTGACCCAAAACTGAAACCCAAATGTAGTGCTTTACATGTCAGATACATGCTAAAAGTTAAATGGAAAGCCACCTCTGTTAAAACACTAAAAAAACACCAAATATAAAGAAACTATAAAGTAGTTACCATACGCTGTTTGGATAAAGCAAACAACTTGCTCTGTCAGATAAATGTATTAAGTTAAACATAATTGATAAAAGAGTGAAAAATGTCAAAAGTATTATATACAAGGCAAAGTCGTCAAAAGGGTCATTTAGTCCAATACCTTCTGAGCTAAACCAAATGAGCCACAGAAGTCCATATAACTGTTTGTTTTAGCCAGTTGCCATATTGTTTATGCCTCAACCAAGCGATTAATCGTTTAAATTGAGTAACTTCTGCGGTCGAGTAAAAGTGTGCAGTAAAAAGTGCAGTGGCAGAGAATGGAAATACTGAAGAAAAGTAGTGGAATGGGTATTAAATGTGAGCTAATATGATAACAAAACGTGAACCCCTGCCGTTGAGTACGACAGAGGTGAACCTGGAATGTCGGTGTGTTGGTGGGGGTCTCACCTCTCCGGCTGTCCCCCCCAGCGGCATCTTCTGCCATGGATCTGCTAACTGAGCCAGAGGCATCTTCCCCCTCTACTTTTCCTCCTTCTTCTTCTTTTAAATTCCTCTTTTCTGTTTGTCGTCCCTCCCTCCTTCGGGCGACACGTTAACTCCTGTTGATTATTTAAACCCCCTTTTTTTTCTCGTTATCGCCCCCCTTTGTCAGTGTTTGAAGTCGGTCCTGTTTCCGTGCCGAACCGCCGCGCAGCCCACCACCAACCGACCGACCGACCGTCCCACCGACCGACCAAGCGGAGCCAAGCCGAGTGAACACTGCCTAATTCCGGATCTGCTGTGGTGCTGAGACCGCCCCTTCCTCCGGCGAGACAAACATGAGAGAAAACAGCGCGGACGCCCTTTTTCGGAAACTGATTGACTCAACACACACTCATTACTCACACACGCACACATTCACTACACACACAGACACACACTTATCTCTCGATCTCTCTCTCTCTCTCTCTCTCTCTCTCACTCACTTCCGCTGTTTCCCAATATGGCGGCCGGTGTCGGCTTACCTGTCCGTCAGACCGCTACGTCACGCAGCGTCACGTCAGGATGGGGCGTGTCCAGAAAGTCATAGTCACTCAACTTTAACATGTTTTCAGGTTATAACCATTCATTTTAATAGTTAAAAATCTAAGAATATTTTTATGGCGACTGTCAAATTATTTTTTCTCTACGTTTAACCTTTGCTAAATTATCTGCCTCAGAGATTAAATGTATTAAATCTTAGTAAAATGACCTGGAAAACAAATTACCAAAGTGCTGGTCAGTTAATGTTTTCAGTGTATATATAAAGGGTTATTACACATATATATTGGTTTATGATCTGATTTGAAGTGATAAAGCACTTTGTGACTCTGTCTGTGAAAAGTGCTCTATAAATAAAATTTACTTTACTTTACTTACTTTACTTTATATACATCTATACAATAGATTTCTAAATCTTCCATTAGAAAGAACCTGAAAAGTGAAAGTATTGGAAGGTACAGATTTAATTAGTTTTAATTAAATGTCATTCAAAAAACTTTATTTGCCCCCAGGGTGCGATTTAAAGACACATATGAGTAGCATGATTACACAACACTCTTATACAACCAAAGAAATGTAAGAAAATAAAGTAAAAAGAAAATAATAAAATATAACATAGAAAAAATAAGAACAACTATGTACAGTATGTGAATGTAAGGATAAGGTGGGTAAAGTGGATTAAGTAGATCTGGTAGTTCTGAGATAAACATTCCTTGTGAGTAAAACACATTCTCTCATTAATTCTTAGAATTTCACATACTGACTGTATCTTGGAAACTACAGCCAACCAGCATGTTTTACTTAATTTGTCTTTATTAGTGACTCGAACTTGGAACTTTGACTACTTTTATTCTGGAGGCATTTTATGTGTAGACTAGTGTCATCACATCCTCCTCTGTACTTTGCATAAAAAAACAAATTTAAAAAAATCTGTTTTTTCCTATACTTAACTTATCATGTGGATGTACAGTAAAGCTCAGAGTAAATCTGAAGCTTATTATATCAGAACAGAGAAAAATGAAGATGGTACTTTTTTCAGCAAAATATAGCCTATTAAATCCAAACATAAAAACAAGCATCTACAACCAGTCGTTTATCAAACATGGATTTTATTAGTGAATCAATGTTGTAGCATTTCCATGTTCGCTATAGAGCCTCTGAACATCCAAAAGAGTCATATCTGATGCAGCTGAGAAGTTTAGAAATGGCATTTTACTAGAATTGTTTACATGTATTGATAGGATTAGTGGTTCATAACTTATTAAATGTTTTTGTCCAATGGTTACTTTTGGTTGCCCTTTACATCCTTGAAGGTTATAGAGAAAATGTCCATAGGTTGCATATCTGTTTGGAAAATGTGCTATATAAAGCACAGATATCTATCTATCTATGTAAAATATCACTGATGAATCTACAAATGCCGTTTATTCTTGATTAACTTGGATTGTGTAAATTTAACCTTCTAGCGTATTTAATAAACAGTCTGTAAATACTATATACATTTTTCACATATGTACACACTGTATATTTTGGCATTGCATTTTGTATGTTTACTGTGTTTCATGCTTAAAGTCTGTTTTTTGTCTTTCATTTAAAAGTTTCACAATTTTCCAAGACTTACCAGTAAGTGAAAATAGGGTGAATGATGAGAAACTTTTGCCTGTTTGTAATGAATAGAGTGACTTAAATTAAATGTTTACAGATTGTAATTTGGAATTGTAGTGTTTCTTCTTTTATGTAAACCCACTGATCACAAATTGCATTGACTGGGGGCATAAAATTAACAGTGTACTAGTGACACCGAGTGGTAGATAAGAGAACAATATCATAATTACTTTGTACTTTCAATTGTAACATTTCAACACACAAATGCACTAATATGAGTTATAGAGGCTTAAGTCTTTTGTCAGATCTTAAGAGTAAAAAAAAAAAAAAAACTCCACTACTGATTAGGGAAAAAAGTCCAGAGTAATATCTTCTTCCTCATTTGCATATTTATTTATTTTACAGTCTTTTACAATTTAACATATACACAAACAGTCAGGTAAAGCTTCATATTTGTAACTGTACAGGATTTCTAACAGTAAACATTTACAGAGGTGCATGTAAAGAGGAGCAAAACAATACAGTAAGTGCATTTTTATCAGTAGCAGTAACAGTGTAAAGAGCTGAAATCCGAAGTGGTTTCCTTTCGCGCATTTTCATCCATTAACTCAAATCAAAGAGAATGTTTAAAAGCTGCTTCTTAATATTTAAAAACGTGATCGGTTTCTTTTTCCCTTCCGTTAGAAATCGCTCACATTTTAATAAACATACACTTAGCTCATACCATGGCTCGAATTTTTCCCGATAGTGCATTTCCATTTACAAACCAAAATCTTTGTAGACATCTTTAAAAACACCTCAGCAAAGAGGCTCAACCAGTGATTGCTTTATAAATATAAGGATTGAAAATGCTGCCAACGACGTTTTGGATGGAGAGGTGATTGAAACTCATAATTCTTCTTCTGGCATTAAAAATTAGCTAAAAACTTGGCCTCGTAATGAAAAGAAAACCTGAAAAATAACATTTTGTGCGTATAGTGTGCAGCCCTTCAGAACTAAAGCCTTCTCTGTTAAATACACATCACCTTCTCAGATATTTTAAACATCTGATATCCTCACATCAGCAGGATAAACATCCACTTAACTCCGAGATAATTCTATAGAAAACTACATAAATAAATAACACTGGCAGGTTTCAGGTCCCGGCTGAGTCCTGTGAAGGTGCGGAATGCTGCAGAGGTCTGGAGTGACATGTTTTCATGGGGTCTTGGTTGTACTGAACAGACGTTAGAGGGTCTTTGTGTGTACGTATGTTGCAAAAGTCTAGCTGAGAGACTTGAGTTTGGCCCATGGGTGCGTACCGCGGACCTCCAGTGGCGGGTTGTTGTAGAAGATGTGGTTGCACAAATCGTCCAGTGGTGGCTCTGGATCTGAAGTTGCAAACTGAGCTGCCTCCTCCACCTCCTTACGGATTTCCACATCCATTTCCTGAAAGGAGAGAAAAGTCTCTGAGTAGAACCACTTAGTTATTCCACAGCAAGACCAGCAAAAATCACTCCTTTCTGAGGCAAATTAAATGTATCATGTCAAGCTCGAATCAAGCATGTGTCTGCTTGTGCTGGACAATGACCTTATTCTGACCACTATAAAAAACAAAACAAAAACAGAGCTTAAAAGAGTCTGTCCTTCAACTCTTGAGCTGAACTGTCAACAAAACTACAATCACATTCTTCAGACATCAGTTTGCACCAAAGTTAACACTAGTAATTAACCACTGTTTTTTGTTAATGTTACAGGAGCCAAAATCACAGTGGAAAAAGATGCCAGATTCTGAAAATAGTTTCCATCTGTATCTCCCTCCTATTGGTCCAAATAAAAAGTCTAAATATAAATATAGATTAACCTGACACAGTTTTATGTTGTTATGGAAAAATGAAGGCATTTCTCTGAGATTCTATATTGAGATGCAGAGTAGAGCAATGGAGTCACATCCAGGTCGTATCTGACTCATTAGATCAGTGATTCGTAATTACAGTTACACTTATGCCTATAATTAGCTGAAATCTGTGTTAATGGGTAGATTTTCTACAGGGAAGGAAGAGATGCATTAGTTTCATGTCCTCTCACACCACTTCAGTTACAATATTCCTGAAGGTATTTCTGAAATTTTTGCCTACTGACTAAAAAATTAACAAGCACAGCAGCTTTAAGTGAAATAGGAATAAAAAAGGCTGTATAAAAGAAAACAAAAGACACAAAAAAATGATAGAAACTGTATTACTGTTTGGACTGAGAAACCTATGGCTAATGGGAAAGGGTTAAAGGTATTAGCTTGTAAAATAAAATAGGGTGAATAATAATAAAATCTGACTGATGCGACAAGACTTTTTATCAGACAGAAAATGTATTAATTTGTAACTTTGGAACAAAATCTGCTGCAGTTTCACAAAATATGCGCTTAGTTCAACCATAATCTGCTCTTTGCTTTAACTCCTGAAGCGTTCACTCACCTTAAACTCCTCTACAGATGCCATGTTGTGGCTGAGCATGCGCTCTTTCAGCATGGAGATGGGGTCGCTCTTACTGCGCACCTCCTGGATTTCCTCCCGAGTGCGATAGCTACGGAGAGTTACAACACAGTTTCAGTTAAAGAAGTATCTCTGATTTGATGCCTCCTCACTAGTCTGTTCTATTGAAGGACACACGTGGTTCATAATTTCCTGATGATCATAAATGACTGGTTTTCATCAGGTTTAAATTTGTTCATATACGGTTGGTTTTACTGTTTACTCAGCTTGGAAAACTGAAAAGGTGAGTCCGTTTGTTACATGATGCTGTTGTTTATGAGGCTTCTCACCTGACGCCTGGGTCACTCATGCTGTGTCCATGGTAACGGTAAGTCTGCAGCTCCATCACAATGGGACCCTGTAACCAGATTCATTTTGCATCACATTTGAGAAACAATTTTCACTCTACATCACTGTTACACTTTTAAAATGACACTGGCAGATAAGGAGAAATAAACCTTGAATGTAAAATTCAGTGTTGAACATAAATTTTAAGTGACTAACAGCCAAGCCATTAACCTGTTCAACTCTGGGCCATTTCTTTCTAGTTGGAATCAGTTCAATGTAACATAAACAATGGATTAGCTGATAGGAGAAGCTTCATTCATATAAAACCAAGCTATGATCAAAAAACAGTAAAGGTAAGACAAAATTCGTAATCATTGCTTCAAAATGCAGCCTTTATTTTTGCACTTCTTTGGCTTGTTCAGTGAATCTCAACTGTAATGACATCTGCTTAGCGTTAGCAGTGCAAAGTTTGTTGTATTGGTCTTTTGTTTCGCAAAATTATTCATGACATAGGATAGTCTCAGACTGTTAGCATGTTTTTATATTTGCCCATTCCCTGCTTAGACTGTTACCCCTGCGACCTGGCTCCGGATAAAGCGGAAGAAAATGGAATGGAATATTTGCCCATTCGAGTGCTTCGTGAATTGTGTTCTTTTAGCTGACATTCTTCTGGTTACGTAGATGTATAGCATGTATATATTGCTTTAAGTATTATGTTGCATTGCCAAGGCACCAGACACAGATGACACTATGTCTTATTAATATAAAATGTATGTCAGGCCTGTCCAGAGTACTGTAAACAACACTGTCACAGTGCAAGTAGCATTAACATATCATATCAGGAATAAGCCTTTTGTTTGTAACTTTTCTCCTGTTTTGTAACATAGATTTCTGTCATTTGTTTTATTTGTGGTAAATGTTCAAGGTCTTTACTAAATTTATGCATTTATGTTTTGTTTTACTAGGCTTAGCTCCAAAGTAAATAATAAAGTAAAGAAATGCTGTTACTTTAAAACTGACAGTGCTGAAAGGGCTGCATTCTTCCAGGGAGTAGGAAGAATTGAGAGGATTTGGGTACAAACTTTCTATTGTCCCTTTTCGTTGTGGTGAGTGTTTTCATTGTTCTCTTGGCTTGTCTGGTTGGCAGTTTATACAACCTGATCGACTTAAAACTTACATCATATCATAGCAGAGAAATTAAAAATAAAACACTGGGCTTTTGCATTTACAGCACACAGCCTAGGTTCTCCTACACACTTAGAATATATAGAATATTATATTGCTACTTAAGGAATTTTGGTTTGAATGCTGCTGGGACAATGAATAAAGAAAATCAACTAAATCACTGTCCATCATCCAGTTTGACAGACAAAAAAAAAAACACTTACCAGTTAATGTGAAACCTTGTTATTAAAGTAAACAGTACATTTAAAATAAAATAAATAAATACAGTAACTATAAGATAATATAGAACAGATACAGAGGATAAATCAGATAAAAATGAATACATACTTTTATAAGTCAAGCTATTACTCAGTGATATCCTGGATTCTGATGGTGCGTGTGTGTGTGTGATTAACATATTATGTTAATCAGCACATAATGTATATGCTAATGAAAACATGGTAACTATTAAGAGCTGTGTGTTCTCTCTATAGCTCTATGTATGTAGCTGTGATCCTGTAGCCCTGAACATGTATGTCTGTTGAGAGTTAGGGCAGAGTAATGAAGCACACACACACTGGGTATATGTGTGCCCAGTGCTGCAGGCTAAGCAGCAGGAGAGCTGGGAGTTTCCACACTGAAAGTGCTGACACAACAGGGTTATACAGGTACTACAAGTAATCAAATGTCAAAAAACACAGATAAGAGGGGTAATGTTTTCGCAGGTATTCTGAAGTCATGAAAAACATGTTAAACATGCCAAAAAGGGAGGTTTTAATAGATTATAAAACAGAGAACACAGACTCTGGGAAGGGCACCACTGCCAAATTCAAAATCTTTTTGTTTGTTGTTACATTCTTGTTGCCTTCATAAATTCAATAAACCCTTATTTTTGCATCAGATTCTTTAGGTTTTGGACTGAATTTCTTTGCACACCCTTTAGTTTTTGGGACATTTTTCAACAATAAAAAAAGAGCAAAAACATAGAAGATCTATCCTTTTTTCAGAAGGGTTTAAGTTCAGTATATTTTTACACAGAGGTGGGATACAGCTATAAAGTCCATACATAGACTTATAACCACACTGAAGTCATTATCAAACTTTTAGCATTTTATAGATGGCAAAAACCACTGCACTCAGCTCACCTTTCCTGATCTGCAGTGGTCTGCAGCGAACTTGGTAGCCTCTCGGACACACAAGACATCCATCCCATCCACCTGCACAAAAATATGATGAAATCAACATCATGGTTCAGACATATGAGGATGTATCTGTCCTAAACCCCTTCAGCTAAGCATGAATCATTTGTGTGCAGTATCATACATGAGCATCAAACAGCTGTATGCATGCTCACACCTGCAACTGCCAGGATGGACATGAGCCTCCTCCTGTTATAGTCTAGGTCTGTACAGGCCAGCTGCAGCATACAGCCAACAAAGACACACTGCAGCCAATACCCAAGACCTCAGTTTAAAGTCTGACCATGACAGACATAAACAGGAACTTCAAGGGGGTTTAGGAGAGCCCCCTGACCTTTACCTGCATCTACACCCAAGTCATTTTATGCAGACAGAATACTCTAGTTCCTAGACTTAATCATGCCTCCACTAATCAAAGTGACAGTACACATTAAAACAAGATCAAACTTTCTCACAGTGTAACTGATAATTTTCTTAAATAAAATTAGTATATCTGTTGGAGTTACTCGTGCATGTAATTATCAACTAGCACAAACTCTGATGTGAATGTTTCTCATGTACACCAAATCAGTTTGTGTCTCACTCTCAGTCCTGGTATATAGTCTCCTCTTTTGTAGTAGTCGGTGCTGGCTGCTGCTCTCTCCACAGACGTCCCCATGCCGTACTTGTTGTTCTCACAGATGAAAATGCATGGCAGCTTCCACAGGGCGGCCATGTTGTACGCCTCAAACAGCTGGCCCTGATTGGACAGAAGAGAACAGGGGGTTGTTTAAACAATGTAAGAAAGCCAGCTGTTAGACATGATTTTATTGAATTCATCATTTTTCCCTGGTCACAAAATAAAATGAACCTTAAAGATACTTTTGTTGTTAAAAAAGCATATCTTAAGGCTTTTAAATACTAACAGAATTAAATTAAATTAGAAATCTTAATATACACTGTACCCCTGTTCCAAGTCAGCATTGTCTCACCTGATTGGCTGCTCCGTCTCCGTACAATGAGACGCACAGCTGATTGTTGCCTTGGTACTGACAGGCCAGAGCGATGCCTGCACCCAAAGGAACCTGAACAACACAGATTAGTTAATTAAAACAACTCATTTTATTTCACTTAAATTCATGCACACCAGCAAAAAACAACTCTTTACTGACAAAACATAATTAAAGGATTGTAACTGTGGCTTCAAATGCAATTTGTGAATAATGCACAATATATATATTTTTATACTAAAAGCAGTTTCATAGCAAAAATATGAAACCTACTTACCACAGTGTCATAAAAGTATCTTTAAACTACTTAATTCAAAACATTTTTATAGTCTGAAAAATTAATCCTTTTATCACATCTTGAGGCTGTCTTTTAATATAATCTTGTTAAATACAGTATGAGAGATTAAGCTGTGGATATGACTAAACAACACAGTATATACAGCTCCAAAGTGTGAAAACAGCACTGTCCTACTTCATTAATATTCATTTTCAACGAGCTGAAAATCATCAAGAGAGCATTGAATTGTGAATTATGGGTTGTTTGTTGCGTTAATGTTGCCAGGGTAGTGAGTGTACTTAATATGATTTATAGTGCTTATATATTCATTAGAGCTCGTTAGCATTTTAAGTGTCCAGTTAATCTACTTGAAATCGTGGGTGTTTGCGTAACATGTCAGTAAATTAAATAAGTGTGATGTTAAATGAGTTCAGATCACCATGTTACTGGAAGCTACAGATATCACATGCAGATTACACAGATAAAGGCTATCTCACAAACCACAATGCTGGAAATCTTTTATGTTATTATGAGATATGTACAAATATGTTGGGTTAATTCTGACGCTGTTACTTAATGGGAAACAATGTGCAACTTTGTATTAGACGGACAATAACTTGCAATTTTAGCTTTTCACCCCTTCATTTTTAAAATATAGTACAAAACAAAAAGTGTCAAAGTAATGGGGTATCCAGCTCATTTCTGTACATCTGACTGATGTGTGTATATTTGTCTACCTGTGCTCCCACAATGCCATTTCCTCCATAGAAGCAGGGTGCGTACATGTGCATCGATCCTCCTTTGCCTTTGGCCACACCACCTTTACGACCTGCAGAGGAACAAGGACATCAGGTAGCACCTCTGTCAAAAACAGATGAGTGTGTCAGTACTTTGTCTCTTTTTCTTTCCTTTCCCATGTAGCTCTAGATTTGCACTTTTATAAGATATAAGATAGACTTTATTTCGAACATAAGTAGGCAAAAGAAATTCCAGAATTAAAAGGACACTCCAATATATGGAGCTAAATCAACCAAAAAAGAAAACAAATGTATAACTATTTCATTGTGGCTCTTTAACAATGCTTTAAGTCTGAAAAGGACTAGGAAGAAGCTGAGCTTAAAGCTTTATCTGGTGCCTCTGAGCAGTTAAAACCTGCTCCACCCCCAGAAACGTTAGCCGCATGCCGCAACCACATGCTTGCATCAGTGTTAATAATCTAATGGTGACACCTAGAAAAATATGTCAGTCAGAAGGGCTGTTAAAGATCTGACAACTTCTTCCACCACTGCTGACATTAAAAGCTGCTGTTTTCAGTGAACCAACATTAAATCTGCATCATGTCAGACGCACAGTACAAAACATCCCACTGACATTTCCTCTTCTACATACTTGAAGAAATGCTTTGTTCACGCTTTGAATCTGAGTCTATCTCACCTGTGAGCTCAGCCAGGATCTCTTTGACGGACACTCCGCGGGTGTAGGTGTATCCATGGGCACGGTAGGCAGTGATCAAATGATCCGTGGGGTTGATGCCCGCTTCGATGCCTGCTGCACATGCTTCCTGCAGGAGTAAAACAAGAATACTATCCCTTATCTTATTTTAACTGCACAGCAGATGTGTGAAAAGGCCTTTCTGTGTTTATGTCTTTATTGTTCTATACTTTATACTTTAAAGATGTTTTGTAAAAAATATTTCATCTGTAGGATATGTGGTGATGAGGCAACAGCTAAAAGATTCTATTTTATTCTATTCAACAGATGAGCATTTTTATGAAATCAAGGATACATTTACTACACTTCCCTTAAATTATGTTAGCAGGATTGAAAGCCGAAGAAAATCATTTATTCTCTGTTTATATAAGTGCTTGAAAATTTCACAATTTACTGTGATTCATTGCAATTAATGAACATCACCCCATTTCTTAAGAGACTACTCCTAGTCTGCAGTGTGTTCTAGCATGTTCAGCTAGTGATGGGTAAAATGCAGAGGTTTAATTTCAGTGTATGTTGGATGTCTAAATTTATAATATAATGCCAAATAAGGATTCTTGTTCTTCTAATCTTGGCATTTTAAATGTGAAAATCTAACTATGATAAAAACTTAATTTTAATGGCATAGCATGGTTTAATAGCATAGATTCTATCTTATGAATGACAAGATGTGAATACAACCCATCATGTAGCTTGTGTGGACAGTGAACAGTATCATCGATAAAGCAGTGTTCATTTTGACCTCAGAAGTTGATACCTGTCCGTCGTAGAGGTGACAGAAGCCTCTGATGATCTTCTGTTTGTAGAGCTGGTCAGCTTTCAGCTCCATGCGGCGGATGGTCTGCATGGTGCGGTAGTACTGCAGTCCCTGATCCCGAGTCAGCTCTGCCTTCTCAGGGGGACCCTCCTCCAGACGGTGCAGGTCGCATTTCTATCAGTGAACACAGAAGAGGAAGAAGACAGCTGACTCTTTTGTCTCTTGGTGTGATAGATAGGTTTGTATGTATGTTGTTAATGTACAGTATATTTGCAAAACTTGTGTAGAATGGCTCTTGTATGATTTTGTATTGTTTTACTTTAAGGTACAAATTAGGGCTGAGTGAGCTCATGGTATTCATTTCTCATATTACTTTCAAATTATATAATTAGTTCTATGTATAGTAATCATTTACTGTCACTGCATTACTTTAATCTGAAAAGTTTATAATGTGTTGCTTTGGGGAAAAGACAACTTTAGAGTGTAACTCTGTGAGCTGTTGGTCCAGTTTCGGAACTCCAACACACAGTAAGTCTGATTTACACAGACACTTTGCTGAAGTAGTGGTGCAAAAACATGTTAGAGTATTCTAACAACAAGCCAAATTAAGCTGATACAGCCTTACTGTCTTTGTAATTAATGGGGAACACAGCAGCTCTGACCTAACATTTACTTCACTGATGAATAGATTACTTTTAGGGGTTTTCCGGCTATAAATTCTATTACCATAAAACATAACAATAATATTAGTGTAAAATAGTGCAATAAAAGCCACTACACCGCCTAAGCTTCCAGAAACCACAGAAAACAGATCAAACTTCATTAACACATTTTCTAGGAAATGTAATTCAGATTGCAGAATGTGATTCTACATTGTTAAATAATGTTTTTCCAGATCACCAAGCCTTCATCCACTGTCTTTCATATTATTTGAATACAATGTTTATGTAATGTCAATAATCTATATTGTTTATGGTTACTTTTATGTCATTTGCAGTTTGTACAGTATGATATAAACTGATGGAGAAGGACTAAAAAAATTAGTCTATTCTAATACATTTATAAAACATCATCCAAGCTACTGAAGTGGCTTTTAAAACACTCGACACATTAGCTTTGACGTACCTTGATGTCAAAGGTCACCTGAGGAGTGAAGTCGGCGAAGGAGCGGGAGACCAAGACCTGTGTGCCCTGAAGGACAACAACACACCAAACATAAACCACATTACCAACACTATTAGCGACATCAACAGCACAACTCACAGTGGACAGACAGTGTGAGGCTCCTCCTCTGCACAGTGAATCACAGGATTAAAGACGCTGGTAATGCTACATCAGCTGGCACCTGGTGTCCTGAGTGGTGACACAACTCTAACTCAAAAGTTGGAACACTTGGATGTTTACAACTTTCCATGTGAATCAATCACAGCTTCTGACCACACCTAAAACTGTGTGACATTGGATGGGAGAGGAAGGAATAAACATCAGACAAATACAACACTGAACCTGCTCAAAGCTGGCAGACACTGATTTTCAAAGTTAATAATATAATGCCTTCAGTTTCAGTTCTCTCTCTCTGAACACAGACACCACAAAAGAAAAAAATAAAATATTAAACATCCTGATGCGAGTCATGAGTTCACGAGGAATGGTAATGTTTGCATTTCATTTTCACTGAATAAAAGATGAAAATGATGGTACGAGAATTTAATTTGTATTAGTTGCTCTCTGTTATCATTCTAACAGTTAAATGACTTATTATTCAATATGTGAAGACAAACATTGCCTCAAAACCTTTTTATATTAGACCCAGAATCTAAAAAACTCAAAAAAACGTTTGTTCAGGAAGACAACATTTTTTCCTCAACATTGTCTGATCAGCTCTGTGCGTGATCAGATAATTAATTATTAGGTTACTCAACTGATTGCCCAATAACTGTTGAACTTTATGACAGGATTTTCAATAGGTCTGTGAAAAGGTTTAGGAACTCAGGTGAGCCATTTGGGGGACTCTGCATCAATACTATTCTATAGTGTCACAAATTTTGGATGACTATTCTTATCATACCTACGAACAAAATATTGTAAAGGTTAGAGCAGATTATTTGGAAATAAGGAAAACACACACAAAACTTAAAGCCCAATCTTGCTAAACACCTCCACTGTGGACCAACTACAACTCTTAGATCACGGGAATGGTTATTTTAGGTAGTTTTGATGATGCCATCCACATTTTAGATCCAACATACAATTTTCATGCCCAAAATGGCTGGGGTGCTGCACTTAAAATGTAATTTACAATGATACAAAAACTCAGACAGATTGCAACGTTCTTCCCCCCAGAAATTATTATTCTCTTATGTTTAATATTATTCTCTTTAAATTCTCTTCTCTTCAAACACTACAGTAATTACCTAATGGAAGGACATTAACTACTTGTTAAGTTAAATCCAAGTGAGGAACCGCCCCATCAGTGTATTTTGTTTAAACAGAGTCAACAAATATACTGTATAAATGTACTTGCAAATCAAAAAACAAACAGGACATTAACTGATTAAGACACTTTCAGTTAGTTACAGCTGAAGTCAGAAATGTTAAAGTAAGAGAGTGAGGCAGAAACAGCATTTTCATAAATTTAGGTAGAATTTAACAGGAAGAAAGAGTTATAATTGCTGTTAAGGTTATTTTGCTGATATCCTGTAGACACACATTTGATTTCCCTCCCCAGTTAGTGAGCAGGCAGACATGTAGGATGCTCCACATGTTCTTACTGGTCTGTCTATGTCGGTCTGGGTGCTAACTAACTCTGCAGCAGAAGCTCTAGTACTGACAGGTGGTGGTTTGGGTGGTTGCCGCTGGGTCTGTGCCAAGGCGGGCGCCGCTGGTGAGGTTAGATTGACGTACTCTGACAGGTCAATCAGCAACTGAGGAGCACAGGAGCCAACCAGTCAGACCAGAGCTCTACAGTGATGATGAGACAGGTGGTCTACAGGTGAAAACAGCAGCTCAGAAATCAAAAGGACACAAACATGAGGAGGAAGCACAAACACTGAGGGAACGTGGAGACGAAAACCAGCGTCTGCATCAACAACACGGTCTGACGTTACATTAGAGATAAAATTATGTTTAAAGCTGCGACAATTAGTTGGGTAATCAATTAGCTGATCGAAAAAGAGCCAAAAATGTCAAATCGACATTCAAAATCAAATTAAAACTGAAGTGAAAAGGATGCATATACAGGTCACAAATACCTCAGAGTTCAGTTTAATCTAATTTTTTTTTTTTTTTTAAGTAACAGCAATAAAAGTGCTCCGTCCTGAAAGATGAAGCTTCTCTGATCATGATATTTTGAGTTTTAAACTGAATGAAGTCTAAATTATTAAGGATTTTTCACTGTTTTGTGACTACAAAGACATCTCCTCATTTTAACTAATTAGTAGGGGAAAAAAATACACCATTCTTAATAACTTTTTTCAAGTTCATTTCCTTGTTCCAATATTTCAACTAACTTAATTCACATAGATGATTTTGTTGCTTTATCTACCATCACTTTGTGACTAATGAAGGATAATGATACAGTCACTTTGAAGAAGCTGGAAAACAACAGCAGCAATTATGAATCAAATAAATATGAAACAATATTATTAAATAACATAAAATGTGACATGCAAGTGTTTTGGTAGCTCTCATAAGGGGCTCTGTTATGACTGCTTATCACTTTGCAGAGTGCATTATTCACAGATTTTAATTAAAAAAAAAAAAAAAAAAAAGAGGTGTATGTAAGCGCTCACACTCACTGTCCTGACACTGAAATGGTCAAATTACAGACAGTGAACAGGGTTTTTTCCGAGGAGAATTCTTTTTTTTTTTTTTTTTTTAAAAAGCACTTCACTTGATATTCAAAATGACATGCAGAGGCTAAAACAGACATTTCAAGTAAAAACACACCGTTACAGTAATAATAAAAACGCATCTCTGACGCTCAAGTCAAATTCACTATAAAAAGGATGAGTCTAGTAATTTATACTTTTCTTCCTGTCAACAAATCCTATGTACAGACTAACAGCAGCAGTGAATTCATCCTATAAACAGTATCGTCTGTGTGTCTGTAACCTGATTTATCTTATTAGTCTGTATTGTGGCGCTCCATTGTTGTCTGAAAACGATTAAAAACACATGACTGAGCCTCATAATTGCAGTGGGTGACATGTTTCTTCTTTCGGAAACTGAAGAGAACACTAGGATTCTGACAGTGTTTCAACTAGTTCAATTTTGTATGCAGTTTAAAATATATAGCCTACTATCAGAACAACATGAGAGAATAAAAAGGAAAGCTCAGAGACTTATTTACAAAGCAAATTAGATTACATTCTAAATTTGTCATTTATTTTCTTTAAATGTTGGCTACAATCTAATTAGTGGTTGTTGGTGCTTTGTGTGCTGAATTTTGTAGTTTTATTAAAGTATGATCAATACTAATTATTCCCATTAAATACACATAAGCGAGAAACACATTCCCAATGAACATAAGAATGAACAAACTGGTTGCATTGTGAACTTCTGTTGCACAAGACAGATCTCCTGATGAAGCAATAATGTAATACATTGCCCAGCCCTCTATAAATATTTACAGTGCAAAGCAAAAGTCTTAGGGCATCATTAGATTTGTTTTATTTAGAGCAATCACACATATATAAATGATCTGTCCCTGTATTAAGACACAACAGGGACAAACAGTGAATAGCCTTAAACACACCAGTTTCAGGAAAGTAAAAACATCTCCTGCTAATCATTTACTGTGACATCCTTTTTGTATGCAACAAGTCATACTTTTTTGATCAGGCAATATGACATTTACATCATTTACTTAAGGTTTCATTCCACGCGTGAGAACGTTTCTTATCATTTAGGCAACTTCTAATTATGGAGCCTGTAGAGAGGATTTTGTTTTGTTTTTGGTGAGCATATCACTGTGTGGATGTTTCCTGTATTTTCTTGCTATATCCAAAGAAAAGCAATTGAGAAATCAATGTTTGCTCATAACAACCCTGCAAAAACAACAAAGCTAGAGGTGTCCCATCACTTCTGCACAGTTCTGTATGTTACACCAGTCTCCATTTTCTTTTGCAACTGTAATTCAATCAATTCTTCTTTTGCCGTATTATACATATTTGGATCATGACCTTACATACATATGTACATTATCTAAGGTTCTAAAGGAAGAATGATCAAACATTGATTAAATATCTAACTGAGAATATTAATAGAAATATGGCTTCTCATGTTGCCATTTTACATAAATACCTTGTTCTTTGATTTTAGAGAAAATGTGGAACATGTAACATCATTATTATTATTATTATTATTATTATTATTATTATTATTATTAATATTATTATTATTATTATTATTATTATTTGCTGACAGTAACAAAAGTACAGAAAATTACCAAATTCATCCTTTAGCAATATTCCCACTATTCAGAAATAATTCAGGGTAATGTGACTGCAGAAGGAGGGGATGCAGGACCAGCAGGGTGACAAGCTGCTTACCTCCGACACTGTTTGGGCTCCCTAGGGTTCAGGCGAGGTGGGGAGGGGGAGAAAAGCGAGACATTTAGGGTTTGTTTTGTGTGTGTGTGTATGTGTGTAAAGAAGAGGAGTGGACACAGGAAGGAAAAAGTGAATGATACAGCACAGTTCCCACAGACACCCTTAATATCATGAAGTCTGAAGGAGCTCTGCTGGCTTTTACTGCTTTTATTTTTAATCCCAGATGCACAAATTTGACACAGGCATGACTGCTTTTGTAAAGTCAATTTCCTGGTAAAGCCCATAATCATACCCATCACCTTCGATTCTTAAAGCATCGGCTGAAATAAGGATGTTCTCAGAGTAATTCACTGCAAAAAATATTGGGCAAATTAATTTTGGTGAGAAATTTAAAGGATGTGAGGCCAAGGGAGAGTGTAACAAAAAGAAATAACTTTGCTAACAAATAAGATCAGATTGTACAGACATGGCAGCAACATAGCCTCTAATTATTTTTGAGAGAAACGTAATAAAAAAATTAGGTTGATGAAATGGCAAAAGTAAGAAATGGTCGATTACATCAATCATATCAGCAGTAAAAGCCATTTTCTTGAAGACAAATGTGATGAGACAGATGTTAGACATGGAGGCAATTAAGTTATTCTTGCCCCAGTTTGAGCCACAAATCTGACTATAAAATGAGCAAGATTCATAAACATAGATGGCCTTTTTCACAATCTTAAAGAAGAGTTACAACACCCACTAAGGACCGACTTAATTTCCTGAAAGCTCACAGTCTCTTCTAACCAAATGGATAAAAAGAATCCCATTTGGATAAAGACTTTTAACGTCTTTAACCTTATCTCGGTAAATTCCCCGGTAAAATACATCATTCTGTTCCTTTAAAGCAACAAGTCTTCTTGAATGATGAGAAAATAGTTCATAATCATTTAATTTAAAAAAAAAAAAAAAATTACATCATTCAGTAAAGAGCAGGATATAGTGTTCACACTGGAAACGTGTGGTTAAGGTCTACTGAAACTATCACTCTTTTCGGCTGAGTTTCTTGTCAGTTTATTAATAGATGATGTTGATTAAAGAAAAACAGATTTAATTACCAAACTTATGTAAAGTATTGCCTGTATTTTATAGTGCAGGTCAATTAACTTCACAGCTACAGCTAAGTATTAAGGTTAATACTAAACTTAGACCACCGCCTCTTTGGTTTGTCGTTAACGTCACAATGCCGATTCCTCCAACAATAAGAAGCCATTTTTTATGTTATATCTTAAAAATATCTTGTGTTTAACTGTGTGCAACAAAAATAGAAAAGCAAATGGGATTAGTTTTTATTCAGTTGGTTGTAACTTGCTAAATCTTAGGCTCAAACTGGGGCTAAAAGAGTCATGATGTCCGAACGAATATTGCCCGTGTGTTTATCCGTGCAAATATATAATTTCACTGCTTGTTCAGTGGACATTTGCAAGCAGAGATAAACCACAATAAAAGCACAACAGGTAAAAGACAAAGCAGCAGCCAAACTAGCCTACATGCAGCTAATATGTTCACAAGGTCAGCGCTGTGCCAAACAACACCAGGTTAGCTAGCAGTTAGCACGACCCGGGTCTGCTCCGAACAAGCAGCCGAAAAACTCCACGCCAAGCCCAAACCACTCACCACATTCCTGCCCGTGATCCTGCAAAGTGCGTTAGAGATAACGGTTAACATATTTTTCATGCTACTGGGCGACGACTTGCGGTTAAAAGGATTAATTGTAAGCCGCTGGCTGAATATCCGTGTTGGTGTCCGTCGCAAAAAACAATCCGGCTAATAATGGTGACACGAAATATAGGTTCCGCGTTGGTTCCTTCCTACTTTTATTTTGTTTAGTGGCGAGTGACACCCAGTGTTGAATGTGAGTCATGCAGCTCATTACCGGGTACTATATTGGAGAGTGAATCGGTATTCGCTGTTTTACTGAAGAGAAAAGAATAAAAGGTCTATTTATAATCTAACTTCGTGTTTTTCATCTCCATTCAGATGCATTTATTTGCACTTTCAAATTCCTGTGAATCTGTGGAAGAGTTTGAAACAACATCCAGTAAGAATAAATAAATTCACTTTTCTTTTCTTTTTTTTTATGAATTATTGAAATATTCTATACCTTAATGAGTCGCATGGAATTAAAATGCCTCGAAAAGGGGCTACCTTGTACCAAATATTTACGTCATGGAAATTAATTGTATATTTGTTTGGAGGACCTGACCTGTATATTTAATAATACATACAGAAATATAAAAATGGCTCGATAAATGATTTTATGTGCCAGATGCATTTGAATTAGGAGATCCGCACGTGGACCACAAAAGATGACAATTAAATTTCAGGTTCGGTCCTCCATATACTGTTCCCCGAAAGAAAGAAAACACGTATATATATATATATATATATATATATATATATATATATATATATATATATATATATATATATATATACATATATACATATATTTTTTTTAAATCTTAGTGAGCAGATGGTTTGTTGTTCCTTTTAGAGTTAAATCCAACAGGACTCTCTTATAATTAGTCTGTTCAAGTCACAAAATTACCAAAATATATTGTGAATTGCTGTAGATGTACATTTTTACAGACTCTTCAATCATCTAAACACCGTCTATGGAAGTCTCTGCCATTTTTAAATTTTTTGTTTGTTTGTTTGTTTGTTTGTTTGTTTGTTTTTTTTGGGGGGGGGTACAACATGTCTGTCTTGGTGTAAGTCTTTTACAGTGTTTCACTCTTTTCATGACTCTTAAGTGATTATAGCCACTTCTTACATTTATCAATTAATTTACTTAGCACCAACATTAATTTTAACCACAGTCATGACTATTCTTCCTGAGGTCCAGCCAAAAACAATCAAGATATTCAGATATTATTCACAGCAATTAACAATAAATGAAAAAAGTAAGAGCAATATTTAGTTCATACAGCAATTAGCATTGCAAAAACAAAGATAAACAAAATATTCAAACATTTCATCATTGACGATAACCAATAATAAATTAATTAACTTAAAAGTGGACATACATAATTTAGTATCACATTAAAACAAGTCAAACAATGAGAACATCATTAAAATGCCTAACTCATACAAAGTGGAGTGAAACTAGTCTACAGTCTTTACTCACTTAATAATTCTTCCATCAAAATTATATATAGCCTAAACTGATTTCTTTCTGAATAATGGCTGTTCTTAAGTGATCTTTTCTGCTCTCACTACAAATATTACATAAGTATGTTGTTCTATGCAGTGGCATTTTATCTAAAGCATTTCTTTTTGGTAAAGGTATAATTAAATGCCTCATAAAAGCATATCTTCTATTATAAATTTGTCTATAATTTGTGTATATGAAGTGAGAATATAAGCATGTTTTTTTTTCTCATACAATGAACCAGTAGTTTCTGTTCTGTCATCATCCACGACAGTCTGGAATGCATCCTTTCCACATTTCTCCCTATTTATCTGTGAAAGGTGAGTCTGGAATCTACATACATCTTTTTACATCATATCTGTGTTTTTGTAGCCTGTCCTCTGCATGTCACATTACTGAGGTTTCTGTCTAAAGTCTCTTTCAGAAAAACATTTCCTCTGTTTTATATATATATATCATATCAATAATATATATGATATGTATATATATTTTTCTTAGCCAGTTGGTGAAATACTGAAAACACCTCCATGACCCTGACCCTAAGTTAGACAAAAAGAGTTTTCATCTGTACTTAGTGTTTAGTTTTCATTAAAGTAAATTGTTTCATGTAATATGTACTTTTGTGTGACACATTTTCTATGTACTAAGGCTGAGTAGAGGGCAGTAAAAGGACAGAGGAGGGGCTGTCCTAGTGACACAAAAGTGAAAGTGTTGAGTGAGTTCAAACTCCATTTTGAGCTGAGAGAGGACGTCTGAGACAGAGTGAGTCCAACATTATGATACAGTTCAGAGTCTCTGAATGAGTTTTCTTAGTGTTGACTGTAAAAGTGGATCCGTTAGTTCACCAGGTGGAGAGTCGACTGGGTTGACTGTACTGTATCGAGCCTGAGTGTAACTTCCTGTTCTGTCAGTGTTGGGTGTGGAAGGTGTTTTGTTAGATTCACTGACTCACCATTCTGATTAACTTCAATTGAGATGATGGATACTGATGTGGATGAAGAGGAGGATACAGGACAGTCTTCAGTATCCCATCATACAAAGGATTTAACCTTAAAGGAGCTTGGTGATAAAAATGAACCAGGACCTTTGGATACAAAGTGAGTAGATTGTCACACAGTTTTTAGTACTGTTTTTTATATACACTGTTGCTCATAAAATTGGAATTTTATGAATAAATAAATAAATAAATAAATGTATGTGTGTGTGTGTGTGTGTGTGTATATATATGTATATATATATATACACACACACACACACACACACACACACACACACACACACACACATATATATATATATATATATATATATATATATATATATATATATATATATATTACCTCTTCTCATGAAATGACTGTAACAATGTGATTTATTCTTGATAGACAAAGTGTAACTAGGACTCAATATGTAATCATTGTAGCAGGTCAAAGGTGATTACTGATGTGTATAAATAGGAATAAAAAGAGGAATGTGTCTGAAACAAAAGCAATCCAACTTAATGTGCAACAGTGTGCATAAGCTTTTTTTGTTGTTGTTATATTTGGTGATTAGAGATGGGTATGCATGAGTATCTTTTGCTCTAAACAGTTTTTTGTGGTATTTGGTTCACATTACTGTCATAACAAATCATAATCCATGCTAGTGATTTGTTCAAAACAGTGCTGCTCTACTTTCCTTGTACAGAATATTAATCGTATATTATGTCACAAATGGGAAAAAGCAGAGCAAATGATTATTTTAATTATTATTTATGCCCTAACTCTAATCCTGAACTGAAAAAAGAGCTGATAAGAAGGCCACTACAGTACTGGATTGAGTACTTACCAGTACTCAATAAGCAGTACTGGTAAGAGTGATAGTATTGATCATATTTTAACAATACCCATCGTTAATTGTGATAAAAGAAAATTCTGGGCGACAAGTGTTTAAATGTTCTAAGTTTAAATTACTCTTCCATACAGTTACAAATCAGTAATGAACAATAATAACAGGAAATGAGCTGCTCAGTGCTTAATAAAAGTAATTTCCTGTACAATAAAATATTTGTATCTGTGTTGCTTCCAGGGATCAGTATGTGAGACAAGGAGCAGAGTCTCCAGTTCCCAGCTGTGTGTCTGTGAGGAGTGACTGGTCTAAAGACATTCCTCTGTGGTTCAGCAATGAACCTGGACCGTCAAACACAAAGTAAGATACTTTTCATACTTTTAAATAATTTGCAAGAAGTTTATGTAAATGTCAAATATTACCTGATATTAACATTATGTTATGAGTTTTTTCCCCAAGAACATTTAAAGGTTATAATAAGTTATACTTGAGTAAATGAAGAGAGGGAGTGGTGTTATGACTATTCCACTACAGGTCCAAATATGACAATATCCTGAATTTGACCCATGTCATGTAAAAATGATATTCCAGGGAGTCTGGCTTGGTTCTTTTTCCAAACACTCCAAAGAAAAGTCCACTTTATTTGTTAAAACAAGAAACACACCTACTATTAAACATTATGACAGAGGATATCAACAGGTTTATGAACAAATATTGAAATTCCAACCTTTTCAAAAGGTGATTGAAGGAACAAAAGAGAGTGGCACTATTTTTAGTCCAGTTATGGAACAAGAATATTAGTGAAAGGTTCATTTTCATTAGTCACATAAATGACTTATCAAGATTTTTTTTTCTCACAAATAAAGACAAAACCCAACAAGTTATGTGCATGTAAATGTAGTCACTGACAACAAAGCAGTGAAATAAATACATAAATAAATACAATGCAGAGTCATTTTATCATTTCTGTCAATCTCCTCAAGCTGCCTCTTCTTTTTCTGTAGTTACACCACAGATCAGGAGTATAATGGGAAGGCTGGAAGCTTTAAATAGAGGGTTATGACTCTGTTGGCCTTTTCTCTTCTTTTTTTCTTTTCTTTTTTTTGCCAGTTGTTGACGTGTTGTTTCTCTTGCCCCTGCTGGCTCATCTCACTCTGCCAGTTTCTCCAGTAGTTTTCCATTCTTTTAGCCACTCCTCCTCTCACCTGCAGCTTTCTTCACCTGGTCCGGTCTCTACCATCACCCAGTAATCGCCTGTTACTCATTCAGCCATCTCACAATCTATATATACAGTACATGTCTATACCCGGCTCTCTCCATTTTTGCAAAACTCAGAGATCTTCACAGCCTGAGTACAGGAACTGAATCTGTGAGCCAATATTCTCTTGAGAATAAAACTTACTGCACTGTCTGTACATAAGCTTTTCACCACAAAAATGTAACCCTTTGGTATCAAACATGAGGGTCAGGGAAATGACAGCACCTGTCCCAGCTACCAACAGGTGATGGCCTAGTGAAGAGTTTTTTCTTCTAAATAAATAAAAATGTTTTTCTCTGTAGACAAAGAGCAGAGTCTCCAGTACCCAGCTGTGTGTCTATGAGGAGTGACTGGTCTAAAGACATTCCTCTGTGGTTCAGTAATGAACCTGGACCTTCAGACACAAAGTAAGACACTGTACTATATTACTACAAATGTTATACAGTTTTTGTCATTGTATTCAACTCATAATTCTTTCCCTTTGCAAATGCATGGCTGATGGTTTGTGTCATATTTTTTACGATGTGCATTATATTTTTTTGCAAATCCTAGAGATGTTAAAATTCCACAGATAACAGAACATTCAGTTTAACTGAGCTGAATGGACAATTCAAGCAGTTAAATACTGTGTTTTTTTTCTTGTCTAAATAAATAAAAATGTTTTTCTCTGTAGACAAAGAGCAGAGTCTCCAGTTCCCAGCTGTGTGTCTATGAGGAGTGACTGGTCTAAAGACATTCCTCTGTGGTTCAGTAATGAACCTAGACCATCGGACACAAAGTAAGACACTGTTTATACTTTTAAATAATTAGTTTAGGATTTAAATCAAATGTTATTGCCTCATTTCAAGCATAAGTTGTTACTATTTTATTAGCTTTGTACATATTGTTTTTATACATATTGTAATCTTATCTGTCCATCCATCCGTCCATCTCTCTAAAAGAAAAAAGTTGGACCAAAGAACATAAATAAAATACAAAAGAAATGACTCACCTCTATTAGTATTTCAAGTCTATATCAATAAAACTTAACTGAATTGAATTGTCTGGGGATATGGGGATCTTTACATCTACACATGATGTTAACATTGAAGATTTAGGTTTAAGCTAAAAGTTAAGCATCCTTAACTTGTCTTGAACATTGGTCCAAAATCTGCATCATATGGAGGCTTAAAAACATAGTTTTCCTTTCTATTTTTCATTGCTTAAAAATATTTACTCTTCAAAGCCAAAGATGTTTTGGTACCTTAGATAATTTAGTAAAATGTCATCATTAAAGAGTAAACTGATGTTGTATTTTTATTTCTGAGTTTTACCCAAATTATGCTATATTCCCAGGACATCTAGCAAGTTAATGCTCATATTGTGTTTTAGTTTTAACAGCTGAAATAAAACATTGTTTTTCTCTGTAGACAAAGAGCAGAGTCTCCAGTTCCCAGCTGTGTGTCTATGAGGAGTGACTGGTCTAAAGACATTCCTCTGTGGTTCAGTAATGAACCTGGACCTTCAGACACAAAGTAAGATGGTTACTGATTTTATAATATATTAACACTGAAAGATTATTGGAAGGTAAAATAAAAGTAATACTGTTAGAACCAGTGACACAAGATCTGGACCCAAATGCACAACCCACAGACAAAAATATAGTTAAAGAGTGTTTGTTAAACACCGACAGGAAAAACAGTTCACAAAAAGGTTTCTTGAATGAATCCTCGCAGGTATGTTTGTGTGGATTCGTCACAATGTCCGAATCCAAAAAGGGAAGCTCTCTGCCCGGGTCGGGAGCACACGAGGGGAACCCGACTAGGAGAAAGCAGAGAAGCGTCAGGGGACAGACCAGGTCATACACGGGGAGTCTAACAAACAGGCAACGGTACATGAGGGGAAAAGCAAAAGCACTAACCATGAGTCCGGGCAAAAAGGTCAAACACCAGAGTGGCAGAATCAGGCAGAGGTACCGATAGGGGATCAGGCAGGATCAGAACAATCCGGGTCAGGAACGAACAGACAGGCAGACGAACAGGTTCAGAGAAACGCTGGTAAGTATACACAACACAAGGAAGGAATACAAACTGGTACAGGAGAAAACACAGGGCTTATATACACAGAAGGGAGGGAAGACAATGAGACACAGGTGGAACAAATCAGGGCGGAGACAGGTAATCAACACAGGTGAAACAATCAGGGAGAGGAAGCAAAGACACCAGACATGACACAAGAGGAGGATTAACAAAATAAAACAGGAAATGACACACAAGACAGACAAAACATACAAGAGTCCAAGTACTGATATGACAAATACACAACACTGCATTTATTCTAATATTCAAGTTTGCATTTTTGTCATTATTTTTCATCTCTCTATATTTTTTTCTTTTATAAATCAAGGGCTGATTGTGCTGAGATGTTTTTTTTCACCAGAGTTTTCATCAGATTCAGTAGCAGAAGACAGGCTGCTTTTTGGATTCTATTTTAAACATGTACAAAATGTATCCTGGAATTGGGTTGAAGGTTGTTGGCTAACTGAAAAAGGGAATCTCAATTATTTACTTTGACTTCAAGAAAATTATAACCTAATTTTCTCAATTTTTAGCGGAACAAATTACATCAAACTAGCGCATTGACCCAAGAGGATCCATGGGTTCTAGATGTGGTAGTTTTTATGCTGTTGTGTATTCGTACATACTGTACCGCATTTGTCCAGCAGTCATTATATATTATTGTATTCTAATATCTCCTAAAATATGGGTCCTATCAACTTGACGTTTTTGCTAGTCTGTTCCTTGACCAAAAATACATGAGTATGTAAACTGCAGTAGTCTGCTCTTTCCAGATTTTGTGTGAAACCCTGGACACACATGCATGCATGCACACAGAGGCCACTTGATTTTTATAATATAGACGACATTCAGTAGATTAAATAAGGTTGAAATAATCATTAATTCTAGTTCTTACTGTTGTAGTAACACTGACTTACGGTCACCTCACAAAATTAATGAACTAATCTCCAAAATTTATTTAGAAACCTCTTACTCACAGACATATTTAACAATTGTCAGTTATAAGGTAGCGAAAGTATAATCATAAACCATGCCACCTGTTTCTGTGTTACAGTAATAACAGGAAAATAATTATTTTTTCTCCCTAGAAAAAGAGCAGAGTCTCCAGTACCCAGCTGTTTGTCTATGAGGAGTGACTGGTCTAAAGACATTCCTCTGTGGTTCAGTAATGAACCTGTATCTTCAGACACAAAGTAAGACACTGTATTATATTACCACATACGTTATACAGTTTTTGGTATTGTATTCAGCTCATAATTCTTTCCTTTTGCAAATGCATGGCTAATGGTTGGTGTGATTTTTTTTTTTTTTTTTAAGTTTTTTTTTTTTCTTTTACTATTCTAGAGATGTTAAGGTTCCACAGATAGCAGAAAATTCAGTTTAACTGAGCTGAATGGACAATTCAAGCAATTAAATACTGTGTAGTTTTTATGTGTTCATTTAAAATCTGATTTGAAAGCAAAGTTATGAGGCTTTAAATGCAAACACAGATGTATATAAAGCTGCATGCATCTTTTCAAGCATTAGTTAGGAACCACCAACGTTACGTATTACAAACAATGTTCTTGTCCATAGAGAAAGGAAGAAGAATCATGTTCCTGCATTCCAACGGTCCTGTTCTTTGTGTCAAAATGTCCTGAGTGATCCAGTCTGCACCAGCTGTGGACACTGGTTCTGCAGACAGTGCATCACTTCATACCAAAACCAGTCCGATTCATCAGGACACTTCTCATGTCCTCAGTGTGAAGAAACATCTAGAATGATAACTGGAATGATCAACAAAAATGTGCAAAGTAAGACTGTACATCTGTCTGAAAAAATGTCATAAGTCATTCATCTTCTTCATTTGTTGTTGGACTACTTATTTTTGAATTGGCTAGCAAAAGAATGACTGGATTTATATAAATAAGTCTTGTATGTCTTCTCTGTGAGCAGAAAATTATCTACAGAGGATTTCAGATGAACATAAAACCAGCCTGAATCGCAGATATGAATGTGTGACTGAAGGAATTGATGAAGCAGGAAACAGAACTCCTCTAAACACGATCTACACTGAGCTCTACATCACAGAGGGACAAAGTGAAGAGGTCAATACCCAACATGAGGTGAGGCAGCTAGAAGTAATATCCAAGAAGACTGTCCATGAGACTCCAATCAGGTGCCAAGACATCTTTAAATCTTTACCTGACCAGCAGAAACACATCAGAGTCGTTCTCACAAATGGTGTCGCTGGAGTTGGAAAAACCTTCTCTGTGTTGAAGTTCACTCTGGACTGGACAGAGGGCGTAGAAAACCAGGATTTCAGTCTGGTGATTCTGCTTTCGTTCAGAGAGCTGAACCTGGTCAAAGATGAGCGTTACAGTCTGCTGACGCTGCTCCATGTTTTCCATCCAACATTACAGAAGATCACAGCAGAACAGATCAATGTTTGTAAACTGATATTCATCTTTGATGGTCTGGATGAAAGCAGATTTTCACTAGATTTCCAGAGATGCCAGCTTGTCTCTGACGTTACACAGACATCATCAGTCGGTGTGCTGTTGACAAACCTCATCAAGGGGAATTTGCTTCCTTCAGCTCTCATCTGGATAACTTCCCGACCTGCAGCAGCCAATCAGATCCCACCTTTGTATGTTGACAGGGTAACAGAAGTCAGAGGCTTCACCACTGACATTCAGAAAGAGGAGTACTTCAGCAGGAGATACAGCGATCAAGAGCTGTCCAGCAAAATCATCTCACATGTCAAGACATCCAGGACACTCCATATTATGTGTCAAATCCCAGTCTTCTGCTGGATCATTGCTACAGTTCTGGAGCACATGTTGACTACAGAACAAAGTGGAGAGCTACCCAAGACTCTGACAGACCTGTACTTACAGTTTCTGCTGGTTCAGATAAAGATCAAGAAGGTCAAGTATGAAAAAGGCCTTGAGATGGATCCACAGGAGCTACTGGAGGCTGACAGAGACGTTCTACTGAAACTGGGGAGTCTGGCATATGAACATCTGCAGAAAGGAAACATCATGTTCTACCAAGAAGACCTGGAGCGATGTGGTCTGGATGTCACTGAGGCCTTGGTGTACTCAGGAGTTTGCACAGAGATCTTCAAAACAGAAGGTGTGATCTTTGGCAAAACCGTCTACTGCTTTGTTCATTTGAGCATTCAGGAGTTTCTGGCTGCAGTCTACATGTTGCATTGCCACCACAACGACAATGGAAAGGTACTGCAGAGTTTCCTACAAGGAACTGAAGAACACGCTTGCATGATCCCAGGACCTTGGGAGGAAGAGGAAGAGGAATTATCAGATGATGACGTTGACAACGCATTCCTTGTAGAATTCCTGAACCTAGCCATGGAGAGGTCTTTTGAAAGTAGGAATGGCCACCTGGACCTGTTTGTTCGCTTCCTTCACGGTCTCTCTCTGGAATCCAACCAGAGAATCCTAGTGAGTCTGTTGGGTCGAACAGTTGATTTTGATAAGTCAGAAGTCACCAACAACCTGAGGGAGATGAACACGAAGGATGTCTCTCCTGACAGAAGCATCAACATCTTCCACTGTCTGATGGAGATGAACGATCCTTCGGTCCATGTGGAGATCCAGGAGTTCCTTAAGCTAGAGAACAGATCAGAAAAGAAACTCTCTGAGATTCAATGTTCAGCTCTGGCCTACATGCTCCAGATGTCAGAAGACGTTCTGGATGAGTTAGACTTGAAGAAGTACAACACATCAGACGAGGGAAGATGGAGGCTGATCCCAGCTGTGAGGAACTGCAAAAAGGCTCTGTAAGTACTGATATGAGCAGTAGTTAGTGTTGAATGGGCTCTATGCACAGCCCTGCTACTTCATAAACTTAAGGTAGCTCCTTTATTTCCTGTCTTTCATTGTTGGACACACTTATTAATCCAGGTGTGTCTGCTACTTCTTGTTGTGACTACTGTGGTCAGGCACACCTGGATTAATCAGTGTGTCCAACAAAGAAAGACAGGAAATAAAGGAGCTACCTTAAGTTCAGGAAGTAGTGGGGCTGTGCATAGAGTCCATTGTGTAGTTTGGACATTTCATTAACAATACAATGTTCTAGAACTGGTATTACACAGAACATGCAGTCAGATTTGCAAAGACTCATACATTCCATCCCCTGTATTTACAGTCTTTCTAGGTGTGGACTCTCAAAGACTCACTGTGAAGTCGTGGCTTCAGCCCTGAAGTCCAACCCCTCCCATCTAAGAGAGCTTGATCTAAGTAATAACAATGATGTAGAAGATTCAGGAGTAGAGTTTTTGTGTGTTGGACTAAGGAGTCCAAACTGCAAACTGGAGACTCTGAGGTCAGTCAGCTGTCAACCACTATTTGATATCTGTTTCTATTTACATCAACAATCCATCTCTTATCTGTATTTGTCTGAACACAAGTTTAAAGTAAAGCTGAATGTTTTATTATCTCATTGTCAACCGAAAGAACAGCCCTCCCTTGAAGCTAGAGCAGTGGAAGTGATGTCAGTACTCCATGGTTTTTGAGGTTTAACATTTGCGCCAACCTGCAAAATCTTATGAGAACAGTCATCTGTTCCTAACTGGGCTATGCTGGCCAAAATGTCCCATTGTTGTGCCAGTGGCAAGTGTGTCAGCAGAGAGTAGTTTGTGCTGAATCAAAATAATATTTTGACTTTACTCAGTTCCTGGGTTCCTAAAAGATAAGTAACATTCCAGGGTAAAGTTGACACAGCGGGAAAAAAAGCTCACGGACACTTAATGCCTCTATACTGTATACTTCTGATGCCTTTGTCATTCCACACAGACTGCAGATGCTACAGTTTTACAGATGTTTTACAATAGTCTAACTTTTAGTATTTAATGTGGTGGTTTTGCTCAGTGGAATAAATTCTCACTGGATACAAACAGCAACAAAATTGCCACCCTGGAAACCCTGAGTCACACAAATAATTATTATTGGATTATAATTTACGATCTGTTAAGGATGTCTAAACATTTGAACTATAAAAAACCAGATATCATCAAAATCTAAAAGAAAAGACATCTGTGTGGCTTTACATTATTTATCTAAATTAGACAAATTGATAAGCAGGCATAGCAAGACAGGGCTGTAAAGAATGAATAATGAAATTAATAAATGGATGATATTTTTACAATGAACAAAAACATAAAAAAAACAAAACACTCTACTCATTTTAGATAGAGCTCCTTGATCAGCAATGTTGAGTTGCAAAACCTGAAACCCCTGCCCGGATTATTAATCGATTTTCATCTACATTGTTTATTTTTTATTCAGACTGAGTGAGTGTGGTTTGTCGGAGATCAGTTGTTCTTCTCTGGCCTCAGCTCTGAAGACAAACCCCTTCTATTTGACAGAGTTGGACTTAAATGATAACAATGCGCTGATGGACGCAGGAGTGAAGCTGTTGTGTGATTTTCTGCAGAGTCCACAGTGTAGAGTGAAGACTCTGGGGTAAGTTCACTGATTTGACACTGAGTATAGATTTGACATGTTTCATTCAGATGAGCCTCATTCATGTCCCAATGTCTATTAAGGGCCCTCAGCTCTTCTAGATATGGATAAATGTAATCATGTGTATGTTCATGGGAATATATCCTGCACTCAAATCTGCTTTGAATAAAGGAAACCTACTTTATGACAATTGCAGAATAAAAATAAAAAGCAATAAATCTATCAGAGAATCTCCAAGTGACTGTTGTGATTGCAACCCTTATTACTTCTTGACTGGACTGAACCCTTAATTCCATTTTATCACAGAAATGCTGCAACATGTTCATAAAGTTGTTATACATTTCTACATATTTAAATGTTCATTGTTTAACTACATTTTGTTTGCAGTCACACACATTATGTTGAAACTCAGCAGACTTGTAGGGATCTGTTAAGAAATTACCAGTTTTATGATGACATTTGATTTTATGATGTTTTATGATGATCCACAATCACAACATTAACCTAAAATTAAATCACTACCAAAGTTAGGTTAAGCATAATGATTATTAATGGATGGATTTTAACCTATATTATTTATTGTTTATTCAGACTGAGATGGTGCAGGCTGACAGAGATCAGCTGTTCTTCTCTGGCCTCGGCTTTGAAGTCCAACCCTTTTCATCTGACAGAGCTCGACATGGGAAATAATGACTTGAAGGATTCAGGAGTTGATCAACTGTGTGTTTTTCTGCAGAGTCCAGATTGTAAACTACAGACTCTAAGGTCAGTTTACTGTTTGTACTGTTCTAATGCTTACATGTTTAATGGTGTGGCTTATGTTAATTCTATCATGCTTTTAGTAGATAAATAGAGTATATTTATCCTTAAAGACAAACTAATAAGTTTATATATTCTTGTGCTAGTTCGTGAAGACTTGACGTAGTTACACAGCGTCATATTAATCATTATTGTTGACAGAAATAGTTGTTTGATTGTTGAAATTTGGATGTCGTCTGTACAAGTCTGACATAATGGTGAACCACAATAACACAAAAACACAATCACTCCATTCGTTTCGAGCTGATTTTTATGAGGACATGTCAGTGTTTGAGTGTCCCGTTGAAAACCTGACCCCCTTTGACTGAATTATTAATGGATGAATCTACATTATTTTATTCTTTATTCAGGTTGAATGGCTGCAGTTCAACTCAGATGAGATGTTCTTCTCTGGCCTCAGCTCTTCAGGCCAATCCATCCCATCTGACGGCACTAGATCTGAGCCATAACTACCTGTTTGATTCAGGGGTGAAGGAGCTGTGTGATATTCTGCAGAGTCCACATTGTAGACTGCAGAATCTGAAGTAAGTTAACTGTTTGGTCCAGGTTATAGAGTTTGCATGGTTCATCAAAGGCTGAATTTATTCATGTACAAAAATAATATCAATGACATTAATTTACGTAGAGGTTTTATTGATAGGCTGGATGTGTGTTGTCATATATTGTTAGCTTCGTACCATAGTTGCCTAAGTCATATTTTTTTGGGTTGTAGCCAACAATGCAAAATGAACCGAGGTGTCAAGTAACAAAGTACAAATACTTTGTTACCTTACTTAAGTAGAAATTTTGGTTATCCATACTTTACTGGAGTAATTATTTTTCAGCCGACTTTTTACTTCAACTCCTTACATTTTCACCCAATTATCTGTACTTTCTACTTCTTACATTTTAAAGATAGCCTCGTTACTCCCTATTTCATTTTTAGTATTCTGGTTTTCATTCTGGCTTGTCTTCGTTCAAATAAAAAAACTATCCAAATAAATGGCGCCATCTGGATAGAGTGAATTTGTTTGTGGTCGGATGAGAAGTATAAACACATACCATTCCGACACCCTATTGGTTTGTATGCGATCCGTCGCATCTGACTTTTTGCACCATTATAATACTCAATACTATGATGAGTAGGCAACTACTCATCATATCTCCCACTCCATGAAACACATGTTAATGCTCAGTAGTATACATATATGGTTCTTTAATACATCTGTATTGGACTAAAATGCATTCATTTTCATCCCAAATTTTTCAACATTAACATTTTAATATAACATTACAGTCATGATGGCCTTTAGAAAAATGTTTTTTGGGGTGGTGGGGTAGTGCACTATAGGCCCCTGTGGCGCCACCTAAGCTTTTGTCCCAATGGCATTTTCCCCCCTTACATTTACTTTTATACTTTAAGTCACAGGTGTCAAACACGCGGCCTGGGGGCCAACTCCGGCCCGCCAAAGGGTCCAATCCAGCCCGTGGGATGAATTTGTGAAATGCAAAAATTACACTTAAGATATTAACAATCAATGATGTCAAAATCATTTTAATTCAGGTTCCACATACAGACACATACAGTCCAATTAGATTTCAAGTGGGTCAGACCAGTAAAATATTATCATATTAAGCTATAAATAATGAAAATTACAAATTTTCTCTCTTTTTTTTTTTGGTGTAAAAAAGTAAAATTACATGAAAATGTTTACATTACCAAACTATACTTTTACAAAAAATGTGAATAACTTGAACAAATATGAACAAATGGAAAAATTTTAAGAAAAGTAAATGCAATTTTACCAGTATTCTGCCTGTTTCTAAATCTTTTGTGCAATTTTAACACACATGTGTAAATGATAAACTGGTAAACCAAGGCATAATATTGTTAAAATTGCATTTGTTTTTCTTAAAACAATTCAAGTTGTTCATGTTATTCAGATTTTAAGGAAACTTTGTAGATGTAAAAATGATCATAATATAATTTTACTTTTTTCACAGTCATCATTTTACTGGTCTGGCCCACTTGAGATCAAATTGGGCTGAATGTGGCCCCTGAACTAAAATGAGTTTGACACCCCTGCTTTAAGGAGTTTTGAAACCAGTACTTTTACACTTTTACTGGAGTAAAAAGCTTGAGTTGATACTTCAGCTTACTTCAACTACAGAAATCTTTTTAAACCCTTGTATCTATACTTCTACCTGAGTAATCAGTGTGATTTTTTTGACACCTCTGAAAATGAAGCAGCAGTGTTAAAAGAGTAAAGTTACACAGATATCTGAATTTGGCCAAAAATATGACTTTGGCGATCATGCTAACGATATGCAGAGTTAGCCCACAATTGCAGGCGTAATTCAGAAATGACCAAAATCCCTCTGTATGCAAATGGTTAGACCTGCAGCTAATTAAAGCAATGATCTTTCATTTTGAGTCAGGTGGTAAATTAAACTCCTCAAATCTAAACTCTATGAACGATGCAGTTGTTTGCTCTTTTCATGGAAAATACTAAGGCTGCACAGGGCTGAAAGTGTTATTAATAGAAACTTAACCAGCAATGACAGAATCCATTGGCAAAAGTCTAATGGTTTTGAGTATATGAAATGTGACAGAATCATGGGAAAATTTCCAAACACAGCTGTATATGATGCATGGGTCACATGAGACATTGAGATTATTTTGTCTTGAAAAAACTAGCTGATGAAATTAAGGCTGCTGCAGACAGGAATCAGGGGAATGTCATGTTGTTTTCAATTGCTCATTTTTAATCCCCCCTCTCTTAGTACATCTATGATTGGTCAGGGTCTCCCATTATAGTCTGGATTATCCAAAGTCTGAAAATAGTCTCATCTAATTTACTTAATGATGCATAAAAATTCTGCCCTCCACAGCTTTAATTATTATTTATTGGTATGACTTCTCCAGTATGTGTCTCATCTGTGCTGTCTGACATTTTGCATTTCCACTTTGTTGTAAATATGTAAATACTCTGTATAGTTTTTTTTATTTGAACTATTATTATATATTGCTTTTTTGCACTATCTTTATGCACGCGCTAGAAAAAAAGTCTAAAAATCTAAAAAGTCTGTTTAAATTGTCCAAACTAAGGAAGCTGAAATTGAAGGATTTAATTGCTTTCATTGATTCTCTATTCAGATTAAGGTCCTGCAAATTGTCCGAGATGGGCGTTTCTTCTCTGGCCTCAGCTCTGAAGTCCAACTCTGCTCATCTGACAGAGCTGGATCTAAGTAAAAATAACCTACAGGATTCAGATGTGAAGGAGTTGTCTGATCTTGTGCAGAATCCAGACTCTAGACTGACAACTCTGAGGTCAGTGCATGTATGGGTCAGCTACTGCAAGTCTCATCTTTAGTCAGTGAAATGGATCAGAAGCATGTTTGATGTGATTTTTCAGTCTGTCAGTAAACATTGACGTCTTCTGTCTGTATCTCTTTTCAGATTCAAGTCCTAACCTTAGTGAACTGGACCATAGAAGCTTCTGCGCAGTCTTCTAAACTTAACCTAAATATAACAATAATAATGCTTTCTAGGAAGAGGTTTAATAATAGGTGAATATATATTTTTTCAAAGAGCTTCTGAATTAATCTTAATGATTTGTCTGACTTTTTTTTTTTAAATTGTTGAAGCTACAAGTTACTTAATAATAGTAATCAAAAGTTATTTTAGTTCTTTACCTGAAATGTAACTTTGTTATAAAGATGAAACTTTTCCTTTGGATGGAATAAAGTCTGTAAAGTCTGTTCTCAAATATATTTCTTGTACATACATACATCATATGATTCAAGACTCTCAAAGTGAATATCTTTCCTGCACATTCTGATTTCAGCTGGGGTTTAAATTAATGACTAAATAAAATCCAAAACACTTTTTTTTGCATAATCTTATAAAAGAAAATGCTATGATTACTAGTGTTCATCTCAGTAATTTCTTTTTATAATTTTCTTCTTTCAAGACTTATTTAATGATACAGAATACATAATGAAACACACAAATATAGCTGCGGCTTTAATATAAATAAAATATCATTTATTGCATTTGAGTAAATACAAGATTTAAGGCATGAAAATGACACCCTCCTCCCTCTTACACCAGTCTAAAACACTCTGAATAAAAACCATTCCCTGTATAAAAAAAGACAGTTTTGTGCGTAAAAGCAACAGTGGAATACAAAAATGTAACAAACTCCAAAGCATGTGGAAAACAGTAAGTACATGAAAAGCCAGGAAAGTGAAGGATTTCATGATTTTAAGCACAAGATAGGAAGTTAAAGGATGAGTCTGGTGGTTTTCAACACCTTTTTTAGTATCACCAAGACTAACAACAATAGATTCATCCTCAGACAGTACACCATGTAGATCTGTAACCTTGTTTATCGGCTCTATTTGTGTCCTGAAGTTCATTGAACCCTCAAAGACTTACACAGCCTACAGCGACCAAAAGTATCTACTCACCTAAAATATTGAATAACTTCTGAACCACTGATCCTATCAATACATTTAAATGACTTGTCGGCTTTTCATCGCCATCAGATATGACCTATTTGGACGTTCAGAGGCTCCATAGTGAACAAGGAAACACCATCATCTTCTACGAAATTGATTCACCGATAAAACCCATGAAGTTTGACAAATTACGGTGGTTGTAGATGTTTGATTTATGTTCAGTAGATGACATATTTTGTTGAAAAAAAGGTCACTTTATGGGCTTTCATGAACATCTACATAATCAGTACATTAAATACAGGAAAATACTTGATTTTTACTTAAGAATGCAGAAGATAATACCATGAATGGTGATAAATGAGGGTTAATTTCATTTAAAAACATGTTGCTGGAAGACATTGTTCTGGATGACATGTTTCCTCTTGAAGGCAACTCAGAGATGTTCAGATTTTGTTGAGATACAACAGAAAAGCATCATATTTATGTAGTCGATGCTGCTAATCTCTGCACTTTGGCTCGAAAAATGACTCCAATAAATAAAGCTCTCGTCAAAACAGCTTTGCTTTATCTACTTCAAGTTACATCTCTGGTTTGATTTTACAGTAGAGGTGAAAAAGTGATGGTTGTTATTAGATGCTGAAGCTGTTTGGTTTAAAAAGAGTGTCTCCTTCACCAAACTGAATGTTTATGAAGCTGTAAACGCAGACTGGTTGTTTGTGAAACAGTGATTAAATAAAATGTGGTGCAGTGGAGCTTAAACATCAAATGTAAACCAGCAAAATAATAAAGTATCATAGTTCCATGTGCAGCACTGTGCAAATGTCTCAGGCCATCATTAGGGTCACTGTACAAGATTAGAATAACCGTACAATTGTATTTATAATGTCGATACATGCATTTCTCAGCCTCGATATCAAAATACATTTTAGATTTAATAGAAATATGTAAACAGCATTAAAACAAATATCTCAGAGCAAAAATATGAAAATTACAGCAGCTGTATTGAATCATTTGTGATTATTTTAGAAGTCAGTCAGTCCTCCTTTTTTTGTGTTTTTAATATTGAACAGATGCATTTCTTTGTGTATTTCATGTTGTATTGTCACAGAGATTGAGAAATATTATCAGGGATTTCCCTAATGTTCTAAGACTTCGGAGGACTAACATCAATGTTTTAACTGGGAGAAAAGCTCTCAGATTTCTCTAAAACTCTCGAGAAAAAAAAAAGACAACATATCAGCCTGAAGAGACAGTGGTTTCTAGTTTTCTCATGTGATGATTTCCTTAAGAGGAAGCCATCTATTATTTACAACAGTGAAATTCTGCACCAAGAAATTTATTTCTTTGAGGTATTTTCAACGTATTGTAAGACTACAGGTTCAACAGTATGCAAATGTATATTTTTAGTGAAATAACACCAGCAAAATCCATCAGAGCTCCTACAGAATAAGGATCAAGTCATTACAACCCTGCAAAAACAACAAAACTGAATGTGGCCTGAGACTTTTACACAGTACTGGAGGTTGTGTAAAGTTTTAAAGCTTTATAAGAACATAACATGCTGTGCACTTTCAATACCCCTCAGCCAAATATAGTGTAAGATTTTGTTGAAAGTTACTGCCCTGTAACTTAGATTAGACTGTCTTTCTGTAAAATGTATTACAAACATATTTATATTTGAAAGTACTTATAACTGCACAAGGCCATTTGACCTTGAAAAAGTAGGTCAAGGTCACCTATTTTCAATAGACTTCTGCTCCATGCCAAGATGCCTCCACAGTATAAATTTAGTGCAGATATCTCAATGTATTCTTTAGATAATGCGATTATGTCGTTGAATGAACAGACGGACGAACAGATGACAAAACGATTACAATACCCCTCGGCTGAGGGGTAAAAACTGAAGTGTTTGGGTTTTAACTGCATTCATTTGGAGAAACATTTCATCCGTGCGCTCATGGACCTGGATGGATGTTTCTCTCAGTGCTCCACAGTCTGGTTAAAGTGTCTCTTCCCGTCCAAGTACAACATCGACTCTGCAAACACACAAACATGAGGTGGTTTTTTTTTTTTGTTTTTTTTTTACAATTTCTTAAAAATAAAGATAAAACAGGGAAGCCAGTGTCAGTCTGTCTGCATTTGTCTACCATTTTCTTTTTTCAGCTGTTCTCATAGTCAGACTCATACAATAGCCTCCTTCATGATACAGTATTTGTGTCCAGCTGTGTGTGTTCACCTCCGTATGTCTCGGGGATGATGTTGGGGACGTCTCGGTCAGACACAAAGGTGAAATGGAAAACGTTGGTGGTGTTGTGCTGTCGGGTTAGCGGGTCGAACACCTCACTGTGAACTCTGACCTGGATGTTCTTCCCTTCTGTGTAACAAACCTGACATCACACCAAAGTTAGAAACAAGTATAAACATCAGAACCTTGAATGTTTCAACAGAAAATAGTTTCACGCTGCAATAATCTGCACAGGATTAAAGCCTTGAATATGCTTTAATAAGATCCAAAAAAGCTGGTTATGCAGGAATACAGTGAAAAAAAATACAATTAAACATGCAGAGCAGTATGACTGTGGTCCAGGACAATGTGAGACCCCTGATGTTACAAAATCATCATATTTTCTAAAAATTCACCTATTTACTACCTAGAAATTCTTGCACCTACACAAGAAAAATAACATAATATGAAGAACAATTTAATTCATTGTCTATGTTTACATGCACAAAATACTGTTATTTGATAAAAGGCAACTACTATACTACTTATTTTTTTGCTTTTTAACTGACTTGAAAAATCTCTTGCATCATTTTTTCTCAACAAAATTCAATATAGCTGTTTTTTCTGTTATATTTCTTATCATGAATGTTTCTTTAGTCATTAGCTCCTACTGGTACTTTATTCAAAATTGTTTTCATTTTTTAAAAGAAATACTTTATTGTTATCATTATTGCACATACAGCACATTAATTTAATAAAGAAACTACTTCTGCTAAATCATGCTCTATTTTGAGTCAGAGCCTTATTGCAAACTGTAAAGCATTTTTCAAAATATTAATGAGTCAAAGTGAATTAAAATAAGTCAGGAAGGCGCAGATGTCTGACCTGTGATGAAAGCAGCAGCAGAGAGCCGATCTCGACAGGTTTCTGGAAGAGGATGTCATCAACAGCCAGCAGAGTGGGACGGCATCCTCTGCAGTACACCAGCATGAGATAAGATAAGCTTTAAAAACTATGCACAAATAATCTGATTCCATATTGACAATCACTGATTAATTCCACTCACCCAAAGGAGCAGGCGTTGGCCCAGCCCAGCTCATAGGCTTTCCTCATCAGAAAGCCTCCAAATATCCTGTTGAAGATGTTTCTCTCCTGAAAATAGACACATTGGACTGAAGCCATGCACTTTTCTCTTGAGGACAAACTAAAAAAACAGTTAGAAACCAGTTTAACTGTTAGTCTGAGTGGTCATATTTGTTGTTCAGTTCAGAGGTTAACTTGTACAATCACCAGACTGGGGCAGTATTCTCAAGAAAATGGCAGTGAAAGTCCACTGTCAAACTGCTAAAATCAACCCCATTCCTCCTCTGAGACTCACTTTTCTTAATAGCTGTGAACCCTTTTAGACTCATCTTCTCTCTCCACCATCAGGCAAATACCTTGACCTTAAAGTGAAGCTGATGTAGAAGTATTTTAAGACACTTTTCCACTGACGATGTCAGCTTGACTTCCTTGAACTTGGACGGTTTCCAGTATATGTGCAAGAAGCACCAGGTATCATCAGATACTATTTCTACTTTCACCTTCACTGAGGTTCCAAATGAGACCAAGTGTTACTAAACTGAGGTAAAGTCATGCAAAAATCATTGCTGTGTCGATACATATGTGTGTCATCATTACATGTAGTGAGACAGCAACCTAGCATTGGAGCAAACTCTAAATTCTCACCTGACAAAAAAGTCTTATTTCAGAAATTATAACTCACAGTTTGATGTTTTATCATCTTCTATAACATATTGATGACTACCTGCACTGAGGTAGTACTAAACCTACAGTGGAAATGCCCTGTGCAAGTTGAGCTGAGCTGATACCGTCAGTGGAGAAGTGCCATTAAAGTGTGATGGAGCCCATTGACGTACATTAAACTTCCCTCTCAAAGCCAATAGGTTTTTTTCTGGAGTCACTCTGCTTGTGGTTGTTTTGTGAATGAATGCTCTATTAATTAAGTTGTAGGTGTAGGTGTTGTGTGAGCTTTTATTAGGCGGGTAGAATTGACAGCTCAGAACTTTGCAGCTTCAGTTTATTGAATAAAACTTGATTTCTTTTCTAACAGAATGGTCTAGTTGTGATTACATATACTAATTAGGTTGATATTTAACTGCACCACCCTTTTGTCCAAATATGGTCACTCCTGACTCCAATAAGCCAAGATGGCAATGAGCAAAACACACACTCAAGGGTTTATAACAGCTGAAAAACTAAACAAAACCAGTGCCCACTTGTTTGTGCAGTGTTTGTTCTCACCTGTGGGTGACAGATCTCCAGACCTTTCAGTTTGGCGTCTTGCATCCAGACTGAGTTTGGAGGCAGAATTCTGCTACGGAAACTGACTGTCCTGCAGGAGAACATACAAACACATTTAATTTATAACAATACAACTCTGCACAACAAATGATTCACTTTGTGAAGCTTCAACTACATGTAAGACATCTTCAGTTTTTTAAACCAACCAATAGTCCAAAACACACAGATATAAATAGTCCAAACATGCACACACTATTACAAAATATACTAGTTATGACTCTTTAGTAACGGTCATTGCTGGTCTAATGTGAATCCCCATATAAACAGTGGAAATAGGGTGTATATTTATGTTATGTTGATAGTAATGTACCAGAAATAAGATAATGTTTTACTTTAACTTCAGTCCAGACTTGATCTAATCAGTATATAATTTATGTGCTAAGTAGGATCTATTCTTTAATATTAAATACTGAGTCCTACTGTGTGTCCAGGGTGTTGAGGAACAGACTGTGTACGATCTTCCTCTCCTCAGCAGTTGGAGCCACCTTCAGCAGCGACGCTCTGCTCATCCCCATGCGGCGAGATTTATTAGCTGAACAGACATGAGATGAATTATACGTACTATAAAACTACAATAAACACCAAACAATATCAAAACCAGGAGATAATATGATGCTGTACCTTCTCCTTCCTGGAGGAGTTTCTCCTCCTCTGCACCTTGAGGATTTAGTGGATTTACAAAAGCTGCCCTGAAATAAAGTGAATTTACTGCAGTGTTAAAGATCCCATTCAGGTGATTCACAACAAGAAGAAATAACAGCTACATGCAAAAGAGGTGGCTTTTGTGTTAATTATATCATCAGACTGAGCAGCTTTGAGCAAACCTTTCATGTTTTAGAATATACGCTTCACTATAACATATGTCCAGGTGTGTGTACACAAACCTGTTCATCCACCGTTTGTAACTTTAGTCAGAGAAAGACCATCGGTATGAGTATCAGCTAAGATTTTTGAAGAAGAATGTAATATCGGTGCATCCCTACTTTACTCAAATTACATGAAAAATAATAAAGTACTAAAACTAGTCCTTTTTGCAACATTAAAAGAAAACAAACTACTTACGCACTTGCAAATATAAATTGAAAGACTAAATAAAACTAAAAACGGATGAAAATGTCTAAAGTATAACAACTCTGACAGGATCCAGCTATAACCAGATTTAACATATTAGGGAGTTTATTCAACTGTCCTTATACTTTTGGTCATATAATTTATGTCCTCTAATCTGTCACTAGCATTTATACATTTAATGTAAAATCACATGTTTTGCAATTGGTGCTCTAGACTTCTTTATTGATTGGAATTTAACAAGTAAATGTTTATTAAAATCAAACTGAAGGTTTCTTGGTGCATCTGGAATACTTTTAAGTGTATATACAGTACTGTGCAAAAGTTTTAGGCTGCCTTTAGCCTTGTTGTTTTTGCAGGGCTGTAATGTGGGTGTGTTTTAATTCTAACCAGAAATACTCTGAAAATATGTGCACAGTATTTAAAAAAACAAAAAACAAATCAGAACTAAACAACTTCTGGTGGTAAAGTCAGTATTTAATGTGACCTGCAAAAACAACAATGCTAAAGACTGCTTAGGACTTTTGCACAGCGCTGTATATTATGTCTAGTTCAAAAATATCTATATTTTAACCAGTTTCCTGCCTAGAGACATAAAATATAATACATCTATAAATAAAACAATGATAATAATGATTCTAGTCATGTCTCTTCGAACGAGAATAAGAATAAAGTCACAAAATGTCACTTAAATGTACATCAATAAAAGTTGACTCTGAAACAGCTGAACATTTAATTGTTTGTGTTAGTGATAAAGCACTAGATTATGCCAATATGATACTGCTTCATTCACCTCCTTTCAAAGCTCATATTTATTTATTATATCCAACTGTCCTTCAGTTCAGTCAGTTACCTCTTGTTTTCTGGGTCTCGGGCCACCATGACGAAAGTAGCATCTAAAACTGGTGCATAAGCTCCTTCACGGAACTGGAGGAAGAAATCAGTAAAAATAGGTAAGGTAAGGTAAGGTAAGATAAGATAAGATAAGATAAGATAAGAAAATGTTTGTCATATACATAATAGAATGCATAATCAAATGTATTTTTGTAACAGAAAAAAAAAACTCATGCAGCATACAAAATAAAAAAGTATAATAATAAATAAATGTGTATATTAAATACAGTAGTTCTAGTATGTACAAAGTATGTACAAAAAATTTACAGTATTGCAGTGGTGGATAAGAGAATGAGAAACCCAGAATTTACTACAAAGACCAATGTTATTTATCTACAGTTGGGATTTAACATACAGTATGTATATTTCTACCTGCGACATGTGCATCTTGGCTTCGATTGACGTGTTTCCCACCCATGTCACATGACCAGTAAATTTGATGTCACAGTCTGGATAGATGACGTGGTGCCGCATGTCTGACAAACACAAGAGTGAAAGTACAGGCTGACAAATGATCTGATGAATCCACAGGCACAGTTAGTTTTTCTGTAGAATCTGGAAACCATAACAAAAGTTGAAATCCAGTTTGACTGATGAAAAACCAGTGCTCTTACCAATTTTGTCCACCAGGGCAGTGACAATGGACAGAGGAGACCTCTTCAGCTCTGGGTTATAGGTGTGAGAGTAAGAAATGAGTACTGTGGAGAGAGATAAGAGCCATATTCATTAGTTATTATCTTTTACATTGAACCAACAAACCAAAACACAATATAGTAGACAGATTTTCACATAAGGGTCATTTTATATCGTCACCCAGACCATGTTTGATTTCACTGAAAACAACTGATAGTAATGTTTTAAGTCCACACAAAATCCAAAAGCTTTACTGCAACTAAACTAAATCTCTATTTGTAGAACTGTAGGATTGTGTGTTGTTCTGTGAAACTTTAAAATAATTATTTTACATGAAAACAAACTGAGGGGTCTCAGTAAGTAAGTGGTAGGAAAAATGAGAATGTTTACAGGCTCACTATTGTTCTGAGTTTGACAGTTTTCACATAAATCAAATATTCTATTGGGTTATTTGGAATTAGGCCTTTTTCTGAATGGACCCTCTGTTCTTTAAGACAGGGGTGTCCATCTCATTTTAGTTCAGGGGCCACATACAGCCCAACTTGATCTGAAGTGGGCCAGAGCAGTAAATAACAGCATAATAACCTGTAAATAACAACTAACAATTTTTGTCTTTGTTTTGATGTATAAAAGTAAAAGTGCAAATTTAGACCTTAGCTTCTCATTTACAGATGTGCATTACAATTTACAGATCACAGTGGATCTACAAACGTACAAAAAATTTCATAATAGTTATAAAGTTAAAATTTCAGGTTGTTTACATTATTAATTAAAAAAAAACAACAACATGATACTTTGTAAATGTAAACATTTTCATGTAATTTCATGATGTCATGTCATTAATGTCATGTAATTTTACATAAAAGAGAAAAATTATCATTTAAAGGTTATTATTAAATTGAGCTGTATGTGGTCCCTGATCTAAAATGAGTTTAACACCCTTGACCGACTTCGACATATCAGCAAGTTTGTGATTATGAGCAAATATAAAAAATGCAACATGTTCAAGAAAGTGTTTGAAAAAAAAGAGTCTGAATTCATGTAGTGGAACATCTGTGACCAGTGGAAAAGTTTTAAAAAGCATTATTTTTAATGGGATAGGAACAGCTGCATGTGAACAGAGGCTATGAGTGGAATTTTTATTATTAGTGACTTAAACAGGTTATAGGGGATTTTCTCTTCCAGAATAGAGGCAAAAAACTGAATATTTCTTGCATGTAGTCAGTAAAAGTGCAGTCAGTGAAAAGAGGCTGCAGCCTCCAAAAGCTTTGGCATTTTTGCTTTGAATGGAACTAAAAACCAACTGTTTCTTTTTTAATAATAGGTTTAATAACATCTCAGATTACACCCCTCAGCCAAATATAGTGTAAAATTCTGTTGAAAGTTACTGCCCTATAATTTAGACTGTCTTTATGTAAAACTTAAACAAAACATATTTATATGTGAAAGTACTCAGATATTATAACTGCACAAGGCCATTTGACCTTGAAAAAATAGGTCAAGGTCACCTATTTTCAATAGGCTTCTGCTCCATGCCAAGATGCATCCACAGTATAAATTTAGTGCAGCTATATCAATGCTTTCTTCAGATAATGCGATTAAGTCATTGAATGAATGGACAGACAGACAGACAGACAGACAGAGGACAAAATGATTACAATACCCCTCAGCCGAGGAGTAATAAAAAACCTTTATTTCCCATAAAACACAAAATGTGATACCTGCTAAACTGTCCAAGTCCTCCAGGATTCTCCCAAACCTGAACACAGACAGGTCACATCTTTAATATCCTAATATAAATAGTCTTCCATAGTCGATGTGGTGTGTATTTTCCGCTGTGTGTGTACCTGACGGTGTTGTGAAAGGTCAGGTATTTCTCCCTGAGCTGTGGTTCCGAGCCCAAAGGCAGGTGGACCTCCAGGTAACTGTCCTTCATGGTTTTGGCTGGAAGGTCGTTTTGTGACTTGGCCAACATGGACGACAGAGACACTCGCTCTGCCATGGCCTGCTGATGGTCACTGTGGACGACATTAACCAGCATCAGCTACAACAACCTAAACACACAGATACACCTGGAACCTTCAAACATACAAACACCTGTTTATTTTATTACCGGTGCTTTTCTCTGTTCTTTTCATTTTTATTTATCATAGATTTGTTTTGATAAAGAGATGAGGACAGTTGAATATTTATCTTGTGTTCAGATGTTTTAGATTAGATTACATTTAATTAGAGAGAATGTTATTGATCCCTTAGCCAGAGACTTTTGGGAAATTAAGATTCCAGTAGTAGTACAACAACAACATATGCACAGTTAAGAAAAGAAAATAATAGTAACAACTACAAAAAAAGTAGTAAAAACAGGTGATAGAAACAATAGAAATATTAGAAGTAATAAATAATAGAAATAATAATATAAGTAATACAAGTACTAATAGTAATAGTAGTTGTAACACTGCTATCAATTATAGCAATAGTAATAATGTTTACAGTAATAGTAATAATAATGATAAAAAAAGGAATATAAGTAAATAATTAAGTAATAATTAGAAATATATAATAAATAATAAGGTTCTGGTCTCTTTTTCACTGCTGTTTTTTCATAGTGTGCATTAAGATTTTTGCCAGAACAAAAGAAAGTGAAAGAGTAAAGAAAATACTAGCATAATACTAACATCATGACTGAATATATTTCAAAGGCACATTCAGTAATTTCTGGGACTGATTATGCATCCTTAAACCAGATACAATGACTTAAATACACAAAAAAAAAGTGATTAAATTCCAGATAATCCTCCCAACAATTGAAGTTCCTATAATAATGTCATTAAATTAATAAAAAAAATAAAAATAAAAAAAATAACCAGCAGCTATTGTGAATGAAATGAAATCATTAAAAATTATAAACAATTAAATAAGTGATGGGGCTGATTTTTTTTTACAGGTCATACAAATGGATGTGTATGTTGCATAAATAACACAGAAAATCTAACAAAAAATAAATATATAAATAAATAAATAATAAAAGCTAAAACTACCCAGGGCTGCTGGGATTAAAGTTTAGAGATTAGTATCTAAATGACTACAGTAGCAAAAATACTTCATGTTTGTATCAGAAACAGTAACAGTGAGTTCCGGACACGATCACGGTTCAATACCTCCAGTTCGTTGAGGCTCCAACGATTTCTCTCAGTCTGTTCCGAACTGAAAAATACAGATGGAACAGTCAGATCCTGTTTAGGTATTTGCACATTTTTCAGCAATTCAGGACTGCACGTTTTATACTGTCTCTGTGAGATGTACAACAATCACACACTGTTACACCTTTGAGCTGGAGTCACTGAATATGTTTACATGCACAACATGGTTTAAGCTCTTATTCTGAATGAAACAATATTCCTACAGAGACTTGTTGAAATTGAATGTTTCTATTGATGGCAGACTTTTTCATTCCTTCCATATTTTACTAGAAATGGCCAGGTTTATATTTGTGTGTATATTTCTGTGTTTCACATTCAAACTTTTCATTGGTGCAGTAGATTCCAGGCTTTATCAGTTTCAGACCATAACAGAAATTCAACGTCTCCTCATCATCCAAACTTATAAAAAGATATCATGATCTTGTTGTGTTTTTTACGGTTTTCCTTCTTGTTGTGTCTTTTCCAACATTTTCCATCTTTCATCTATTTCTGTCTCATTTCATCATTTCTGTTTTGTTGCGCCATTTACATTGTCTCCTCTCAATTTCACAAGACTTTGTTCAGGTTATCATTTATAAACTCTTCTTTTGTTTTAATTAGGGAAAATTAAGACACTTATTATATTATATACTATATATATTTTCCACTGACAACTGTCAACCTAAAAAAATACAGCTCTGTGATCCATTTTGGGCTATGACCCCAAGTTTAGGAAACTGTGCTTTTGTGGAATAAACCTCTATCCAAGCTGACTGTAAACAGAGGACGATGTGTCAAAAACTGCAGTAAAAATACAAATGAATATACACTGTTACATATTCTAAAATTGTAAAAATATACAGATGTCTTAATCAAATTATCTGAAAGTATTATAATACATACATAACTCATATCAAATTCGCAATATTGTCTTTTTCAGAATAAGAGAGCAACATTGCTGTACATATAAACATACTGGCTATAAGTTTTCTGTTTTAGTTAATAATTAATATCTCTGTTGTGAATGTGTAATAAACATCTTTGTTCAATCCAGCTCCTCCTCCAAGACAATATAAAACAGCCCTGAGAAAAGAAGCTTCTCATTTAGGAGGCAGCCAATACTGAAGCTCAGTGTCATAAAGGAAAGAAGGGAAAGGGTGTACAGACGCCACCGATAAATGAATGAATAAAAAGAGGGATGCGCTCCAGCCACGTCGAACATACAGCACAAAAGCTGCCGAACATGAAACTTTCAGGTACAAGAGGTTGTTTAGTCAGTGGGAAGATGTGCAGGAAATGTGATCGAAAATAGTGCAAATTACGACAGAATTACAAGGAATTGTGAGGTTTAAGTAGTTAGGATTTGCTTTGGTTTACCAACACACACCATTGGACACGTGTAAAAGTGGATTTCCTGTGGAGAAACAAACAGGGTTCAAAAGGTGTAGAGTGAGATGTCAAAGCCTGGAGTTTAACCCTGGAGGAAGCCATCAAAGGGTCAGATTTAGGACGGTCACTCAATTTACAGATTATTGTCTAGATTCAGTTTAGTTTATTAGTTTATTATATAGTGGACAATCCCAATTAATTAACTGTATCAATAACAGTAAAAAGGGCAGCTTTAGCCAACATGGCTAGTATCCTGCTGTAGTCCCTGGCCTGATGACAATAGGTAACCTAAAAAAAACAATATATGACAGCAAAACAAAATATTACAGCATTACATTACATACAGATGTTTTTGTATTAAAGGTATCATAATGAAAAAGATCTGTGAGACAAATTGGACATTTCACCATATTCATGAAGCTAAATCTGTTATTAATATAGTTACTAGTTATTAGATGCAAGTGATATGACCAAAAAAAAGTTGAATCTTAATTTTTTTCAGTTTTTTAAAGTAATTGATAACAACTGAAGACAAAACATGATTAAAAAAAACTACATGCCTACTTTTAGTGGCTTGCAAAAAAGCTATTACAAGGAACTGGGGAAGGACAGAACCACCAACAAAGGACCAGTGGATTGCAATCACTGATGGAATATATACAATGGAAAGGGTGACTCATAGACTGTGACTACAGGAAGCAAAAATGGACAAAAAGTGGAATAAATGGACCGTTTACAGAGTGAAGAATGATGGAAAAACTGGATAAAAATGTGTTGAAACAGGTATAATGTACCCAAGCAATGTTTGTTTGTTCGTTTTTTGTTTGTTATTGTTTTGTCAAATATGTGTAAAAAAATTTCAATAAAAACTTAAGTGAAAAAAACCCCACAAAAAACTACTTGCCAAATAATGCTGGACACACACATTCATAATTAATATATTTCAAGAGGAAAACAACCTGCATTTTAAATCTTCGTTGAGCATAGCCTGTCCTATTGATTTTTTTTTTTTTTTTTTTTTTAGTTTTCATTGGTTTTTGCAGCTCTACAAATTGTTTTACAAGAATGTACCACTTTCCTTTCAGATTTTCAGTTCAATTGCATTGTGTTTTCTTTTTTTGTGTGAAATCATTCAATTATTTTAGTTTGGTTTTCTCATTAGTTTTGTTTCTTATATATTCATAAGCTTTTATTGTAAAGCACTTGGTCACTTTTTTTGTTATTATTATTTATTATCATCATTACATTTTCTTCAAAATCTCTAAAAGCACTCACTGATGATTAAAATATTACATTGCATTTGTATGACCACCTAATGTCTGGTCTCATGTCTGGTAGCTCCAAATTTATCAGCAGATTTTGAACCTGCTGCAGGGATTTGCGCCTCTTCAGTTGCAAAATATCTGAGAAATAACCCTAATTTATCCAGAAAGTGTAGGGTGGGTTCAGAGGACAGGGCTTTACACAGGCAGAGGACAGGGCTTTACACAGGCACTTATGTTTTCCTTCTTTACAGATCTTGCTTTGTACACAGAGGCACTGCCACATTAAAACAGAATGCTATTTTTACTAAACTGCTGAATTAAACTGAAGACACTTTACATGTTGCAGCATTGAGACTTAAACATATCAAAATGACAAATCTATACATGCTGAGTATAATTCTGTGTTTTAATGTTGTAGTATATATATTTTTACTTGGGACCTGTTCTATTCTGCTGTTTACTATTTTCTCTATAAATAAAGAAAGAACTTAAGATACTCTCATCTTTAATCTATTACAGTAATTTTTCAAGTCTAAATTCTGAACATTTCATGGTTACTGCTTCTCATATATGATCTAGTAATTGGATTTAAACTTAAATTCTGGGAAATTATAAAAATGTCTTTGCAGGATTTGAACTGTTGTCAATGATTCAGTTAATTATCTATTAGCTTTATCAAGTGTACAAAGTAGAGATGAAAATATGCATATTTTTAAATAAAAAAGTGAAAATGTAACAACCCCTGCAGAACACTGGAGTGGAATAAAATGAAGAGATGGACATCTGAATCAAACAGAATGTGTCCAAATGAAGAAATGGTTGTCATCTTACCTTCTATCATATCTGGTGCCCGACCCTCCTTTGACACACCCCCTACGCAGAACGTCCGGGATGTCAAGGACGCAGCCGACCGCAAGAGCAAGAGCCTGCAGTTCACAAAACGACACAACAAACAAAATCACAAGCCAAAAGAGTCCAATTACATGCTCATACATGCTCCATAACAACACCATCTAATTATAACTATCATGAGGCATCTGATATGTCCCAGTGCACAAAAGGAAAAGACACACTGCCTCTTTCCAGCCAGTATAAAACTGTACATACAGACCTCTTGGCCATTTTTCCCACTTTGTAAACTTTTTATTGCATTCAAGGCTGGACAATATGGCCAAGAATAAAAAAAAGGGACACACACACACACACACACACACACACACACACACACACACACACACACACACACACTCTTTCATTTCATTTACAGTTTCATTTGGCTGCATCTCACTGGTGTCCATCCCATTTAGTAAGTAACTAACCTTAAAAGAAGACAGCCTTTCAATAATTTCTTTGCACCATTTGTTTACTCTTTAAGTTCTCTCTTTACTGTTAATATTGTCAGTAAAACTGGAAGGGAAAATGGAAGTTATTAAGTATAGTAAAGAAAAAATCCATGAATAAGCATCACTGAAACAATAAAAGATATTTACAATGTTTCTACCAAAATATTTTACTGTCTCATAATGTTTCGACCCACATTACTAGAACCTTGAGTAAGAGTTTATAAGAAAACATTTTTACAGAGTGAACACTGAAACACTGAAAAACTATTGAGGTTTTTTTTTTTTTTTTTTTTTTGCTGTTTTTACAGTTAAATGACACACCCTTTAGGTAAACAATGAATCCACGCCCAGTGTGTATTCTCATGTGTTACTGTACAGCCAAGTCACAGATTCAACCCTGTGAATAACCGGCAAAATAATCACCAGACTATTTTCCAAACGTCCTGGAGAATGATTCATAGCACCTTCCCTGACTCTGAAGGCATTTCCTGAGTCTTTTAAGTCTTTTCTTATCAGCCGGATAAAAATAATCCCGTTTGGTTCAATTATTATTTTTTTTATGTGACTATGGGTCAGTATCACTTTTCCATTGAGGGTGGCTACTGCAGGAAATCACGCCATCTCACTAGCATAAAGTAACATATAATCCTGTTAAAAAATGCACGAAATTGGTTATTTTCAAGCCAGCTGGTTAACAGACTAAATAATGATTCAAATGGAGAATTTTTGGTTGTTATTTCTTCTTATTTATGCTTTAAGTGTCATCTAGTCTATTTTTCCACTCATCTTCTAAACGGCGCAGACTTAAGCACAAACCGAGGTTAGGACCAAGTTAGCTGTTTTCAGTAAGACCTGGTTTATTATTTTATATAGAATGAAACAATTTAAAGCTCCCCTAACGAACCATCAAGATAAACACTTCATAATCAAAACTATTCAGTATTTCTAAATTGAATTAGCTAGCTCGCTGTTAGCTGCTGACATTAGCGAGTTCATCGACCCCGAAAAAACAGGAGCAGTATAGCTTTGTAACACTGACCTCGGTGAGAACATGGCAAGTTGTGGTGTGACAAAGTTACAGGTTCAGGGTCCAAATAAAGCTGCTAAAGTACAGAAGAGAGAGAAAGGGGAGGCCACAGATGTCTTCTTTGGGGCAAAGTCGTGTCAGACAGGACCTCAGATCCACTTCCGTGTTGACATTACGCTCCGCCCCCTTTATGATGACGTGTGGGTGTCGTTGAACCCTGAGTATAAACTGTCAAGTTCTTCAGCAACTAATATCCAACCAAAAGACCAACATATGTGTTTTATTATGTATATTAACTGCATGCACAAGTATTTTATTTGCATATGTTATATTGCCTTTTAATATGTACAATGTATTGCAGAGAAGGCAAACCAAGATAAAAACAAAAATAATAATAATGTAACAAAATGAACATAACATTAAAGACATAGTAAGAAAAAGTGGTGTAAAAGACAAAAAAAAAGTGTCTATTTTAGTTTCTGTTGTGAAGACCAGCACGCACAAAAACGGAATTATGCTATGATTTGCATATTCAAAGTTAACCCCCTGAGACTCAGGACTGTTCAAGTTTCTCCTTTTTTTGCATGAAAAAATTGTTTTGAGTGAAAACAAGATGATGTAGCAGTTTTTCAAATACAGTTTTTAAAAAATGTTTATACTGAATGTCCTTTGCAGTATTTATTTATTTTTATAAAGCTGTGAATGTCTTGTCCACAAACAGGAACAAAAAAAACTCAAAGATGGGTTTTAGGAGGTTAACATAATCTTCATGTTTTTTTGTATTGTGTCTGGTTTAATAATCTTCACTTTATATTGACATGACATGAGATTCAGTTCACTTTGGACACATACAGCTGCAGAAAAATGTCCTTCAAAAGCATACTTTTTACTTTAAAAGTTGGCTTGCATGAGCCTGTACCTTTTTCAGTTTTACTCCAGTAAGGAAGTTGAATTGGTTCTTGTTTTAGCAGACTCCTCTACGTGCATATACCCAGTATACTTCAACCAGGAAGAACATAGTGTGCACTTCTGACTCCTATGTTAGTGTTTTGGACACAGACTTAAGCTTTGTTTACATTGCGCGTATTGTTTTGCTAATAGAATTGATTAGTCTGTTATCTGCTGCTCATATTGTGTGTATTGCTGTTAATATGTGTATTTAGATTCGCTGTAATTCTGTGTCAGAAAAACAAACTTTTCCCATTAACGGCACAGCACTGGTCCTCTGACCGGATTGGCTCAGTAACAGCCGGAAAAAATTGCTGATTCGCTAGAAATCCGAGACCTCTTGGAACTGGCCAATCGCATTGGAGCTCGAGCTTAGTATAAAAACCAGCAGCATAAACAAAGGACAGTTCAGTTGAACGGTACCGACCCCGGTGGGTGAGAGTTGCTGAATGTTCTTGTCTCGACGAACGCGTCCGGACCAGAGGCTGACTGTGGGGATAAAGCCACTGTGAAGCGAATGAAGAAACATCTAATCTTCCACTTCACTTACAGAGGACTTCTAACGAAAGGAAAAAAGAGTAAAAGAAGAAAATGGAGTATAAATTACGAAAAGCTGAACCTAGGGACGTCTCTGATATATTACGACTGGTGAAGGTAGGCCGAGATCTAGCCAAGACAGGGCCAAAAAACTTCACTTAAACGGGTTTTCAACACAATGGCAACCTTTGCCCCAGATGGAGTTGGCTTTAAACTCACAACTGATGGCCAAATGGTTACGAAGTGACATATTATTTCCCATTTGGATGGAGTTTTAGACCTCCATTTGAGGGCTCTTTGTCTTTCTGTAAACTCTGTCTTAACAGTAGTTCAGATAAATCAACCTACGACATAGGATAATATGTAGTGAGTAAGTTAAACTGTTCTTGGTGTCAAAGTGGCAGGTGGAAAATGTCCGGAGGATATCCGAAAATGACATCAGTGTCTACTGTCTTTGTTTACGTGCAGACGACTCATATCCGCTTACACTTCAGTTTCCAAATATGGACATTGTGACGTAGAGTTATAACGACACTAATCCCGAAGGGTTTAAACGAATATAATCCACATTTTATTCACAATAAATACTATATTCACAAACAGAAAATCAGTCAAGTAGACCCCAGTTTCTTCTAATATATATAAACCATGCAAACAAATATAACACTGTGCATGTATGGATCAATATTCACCTTGTAATAGATTTTACGACTTTATGTTGAGAAAGCCATTCTTTCCATTTTAATTATAGTTTTTAACGATAACACAATTACAGTTTTGTTCTTTTACACGGACATATAAATAAAATATAGTTGTACTTTTTCGATGGATGTTCTGCTGTCTTCTAGTGCCTTTCATCAGTATCTTCATCACTTTTCCTTTTATGGTGCCCCTGTTTGGTGGTTCCCAAAATGACCTGTCAGCCAAATATAGTGCAATAATTGTCCTCGATACACAACTGTTATGGATAAGATGCTCAAATACAAGTTCAAGTACATCAGAGCTGAACTTGAGTAAAAGTACTTGCTTGCATGGCACCCCTAGTATTTGAACTCCTGGTTCCTTGTTAGTATCTGGGAAAGTTGATTAAAAAATGTTGACCTGACTCAGGATTAATAGCATAAACATAACTTTGATGGTATTAGCGCTGAGTCATGACCAGAAATGAAAGATGAAACGGGAATACACCCACCCCACCACCCCAGTCCAAGCTGAATCCGATCTGGATGCTTGAGTTGCAAAACACTGCAGCAAGTGGAAAATTCCCCTCATACCTTCCATGGTATAGTATTACAACAAACTGAGAATTTAATCTTTTGGCCTCCTGTGAACTAATACTGTAATGCACTGAAAGAGCCAAGAGTACTCAAGAGTACTTCACTCACTGAATTTCTCATATTTGTACTCAAGTAAAAGCCCTATTGCAAAAATGTAACTTTAAAGGGAGCACTTTTAAGATGTAGCATTTATTATTTTAATACTGAAGTGAACAACTATTTCCAAAGTGTCAAAAACAAATATCCAACATCAGTGATTGTTAGATTTTAAGATATTTAAAGACATACTTTAATTTTGTTTGAAGATGCATGGGCTTTACCTTCATAAAAGTGGTCCATGTCTGCAATCATACAGTAATAAAAGTATTTCCATGTTTGTTTTCTCAGGAACTAGCAAAATACGAGGAGATGGAAAACCAGGTGACTCTGACTGAGAAAGGTGAGTCATCACTTTGGGAAAACACTCTTTCTGGATGATAAACACATAGATTTTATATGGAGGGGTTTGAAGATTTCAGCAGGTTATATTTAAGATTTTTAAGACCATAACAAATGGCATTCACATCTGCAGTAAAGTACAAATGAATACACTACACATTGTGCTTGGGCTGAACTTGCACTTATTCATACTAGAGGAAAGCAGTGGTAACAGAAACAGTTTTTAGTTAGTTACTTATTAGACATGACCTCACAAACCACATCACAACACACCCATTTTCATTAGTGCTAAATTGTTCCATGTGGGTTTTCTTTTATAGTCTTGTTAGAGTGTAAACAGTCCACATTTTACACAATAAACACATTTCAAAGCAGAGTTTATGCATATTTGTAAAAGATAACACTAACTTTATAATTCTAATTTGTTAGTTTTTAAGGAGCCGTAGAAATTCCTGGTTGGGAACAGTAACTTGCCATCATCGTGCCTCTTCTAAAAGCCTTTCCTCCCCACAGATCTCCTGGAGGATGGATTCGGTGACACCCCGTTTTACCATTGTATCATCGCTGAAATCCAAGGAGAGAGCAGCAGTGACGGTGAGAACAGAACATTGGATTTCCACTGTCAGTTTCATACATGAGATTGTTATTTTCAGTATTTAAGTGTTGGTCACATCATAACTTTAACTCTAGAAGCTTGTCTGGGCTGATGGAAGTTATATCTACATCCTCTTATAATAATAGTAATAATGGATTAGATTTATATAGCGGTTTTCTATTTTGCATACTCAAAGAACTTACTTTGGATCCATTATTCATTCACACCACATTCGCCACAGCTGCCCTGGGGCAGTCTGACAGAAGTGTGGCTTCTAATCTGCACCTAATAATAATAATAATAATCATAATAATAATCATAATAATAATCATAATAATGGATTGGATTTCTATAGCTTTTCAAGGCACCAAAAGCACTTTACATTAGTGGTCAGTTGTTCTTTCACTCACACATATGTGGTGGTAAACTACAGCTGCCCTGGGGCACGCTGACAAAAGTGTGGCTGTGCCAAATGGTCCCTTCGACCACCAACAAACATTCACACACATTGATACATCAGTGTGAGTGACATTGGAGGCAGGGTGGATGCAGTGTCTTGCCTAAGGACACAACGGCACATAACTAGGACAGAGTGGGATTTGAACTGCCAACATTTTGGTTATTTGGTTCTACCTCCTGAGCCACAGCTGCCCCAAATGACCTGATTTATAATCTGTTTTAGTTCATTTTAATGTTGGAAAAAAAGACTGAACTGTGTGTTTCTCATTTTCTTACCATAAAGAATGATTTAAAACCAACAAATAACCATCTTTGCTCAACTCACCAAAAATCTTGAAAGACATAATTATTTGACATTAATCATGATAATAATGGATATGTACTTGTACTCTGATGCTCTGGTTCTTATCTGTATGTTGTAATGTGGCCTCAGATCTGAAAGTGGTGGGCTTTGCCATGTACTACTTCACCTATGACCCCTGGGTCGGCAAACAGCTCTACCTGGAAGATTTCTACGTGACAGAGGAATACAGAGGTAAAACTCTCACCCTGTCTTGTTTTGCCCTCCTTGTTTTTCTTGCCCCCCCTCCCAGAGTCTCACCTCGTCTCAACTCTCTTTGCAGGGCTGGGAATCGGATCTGACATCCTGCGGCATCTCAGTGATGTGAGTACTAAAAGTGTGTTTACGAGGTCTGAGTTGGAGTCACTGCCCATGTCTCAGATTACCTTAGCTCCAAAACAGTGTCTGGGTCAGTGTCCCTGAAAATAATCTAAACAAACAGAAGTATGGATGAGATAGACAAATACAAGTGGTTATTAGTATACAAGGATATGTAAGAACAATGAAATTAAGCAGCAATAAACCTTAAAAAAACGGCTCATAAAACACAGGTCACTGATTGACAGTTTTACTTTTGCAATATTTACACATTTCTCGTAAACATAGGAATCCAGTTGGATCTGATTGGACAAACACAGCTAATAGGGCTCGTAGGGAATATAAAATCAAGTCAATGCAAAATTAGACTACACTCTGAGTGTAAGGAGAGTCATGAAAAAATATAGAAAAACACCAACAAACATGCCATAGTTTCATATTTATGAATGAAAAAGTAAAGAAATAACTTACATTAAATAAATAACCTTGTGTTTAACTTGTTTCTTCTTTAATCGTTTTTGCGTCTTTCTTCATAAGCTGTATATGTCAGACTGAATTTACAGTAAAAGGAAAATAAGTCATTTATTACAATGTAATTTGGCTAAATTACTTGGCTATGTTTTTGATATTAATGAATTAATTCACTGCTTATTTAACTTATTTCTGCCACAGTGAGAGATCAAACATGAACTCACTTTTGTAGTTGTATTGAAAAGTCATTAAACTATCAAAGAAAAACACTTTAATGAAGAGGACTGCAATGGGTCAGAAGTAGAAAAAGTGCACAATGTAAAAAGGTGCAGAAAAGTCATGTGTTTATCATGAACAGGGCTGAATGAAACCAAAAAAGCAGAAAAACTCACCAATGACTGATAACAGCTATCCAAAAAAAAAAAAAAATACTGGCCAAAGCACTAATTATAAAGATAAAAATCCTGTGTTCACCTCTTGAGGGAAATATGTTTAAACTTTGGAGGATAAATCAAAGTTTTCTCTCTTCCAGCTGGCGATGAAGACGCGCTGCAATGGCATGATGTTCGTGGTGGCGGAGAACAACGAGTCGTCCATCCAGTTCTACAAGCGGCGCGGTGCCGAGGATCTCTCTCAGGAGGAGGGCTGGAGGCTCTACAGGTTCGGCAAAGACAGCCTCGTCAAGATGGCCTCTCCATCAGAGGAGTGACGGAGGCGGACGCTGAGCCCAGAGCGGCGGAGGAGCCGGCGCCGGCACTGGCCTGACTCCTCACGGCCCAAGGTGGATTCGTACAAGTTCAGCATATAAAAAGGCAAATAAATATCACAGTAACCATTTGTGTGTAGTTAATGATCTTGCTATCTTTTTTTTTTTTTTTTCATTTCTTAATTCCATGTTACATTTGTGTTTAATCTTTAATTAACCTTTTGTTGCATCAAGTAGAATAAATTTGTATATGATCACAAACTACTGGAGTGGTCTCTCTTTGGAATATTTGGAATTAGTACAGATTTATAAAGGCTGTTTGTTATATATGTATTGATTCAGCGTTTATTGAACCAAGTAAGTTGGTTGAGAACCAACTGTAATTTCCAGCAGCGACCTGGCCAAGAGGTAGCAGCATGAAGCAAAATATAATACATGATATAATAAAAGTAACTGATTATTTACTTAACTGCTGAACTGATTCAAAGTAATGAACACCTGAATAAATAACTATCACTGGACATCATAAACAATAGATCAATATATTTGAAGTGAACTAACCACATAGAACAGGTGAATCTAGGTGTGGTTTCTAATATTTAATTGTATAAACACTAATTTCATTGATAAACCTAATATTTGTGATCAGCCAAGCTCTGTCTACATTGACTGGGTGAACGATGTCGGTCTGTACTCGGCACATACTATTACTACCTGTTACAGATACAAAAACTACTCTGATTTTAACACTAGTTCGTGTCTGATGTCTCACGTAGCTTCCTCATTAAAGGGTTAAATCAGATAACACTGGTCTACAATTTTTGGACATCATCTCCCTCTGATTAAATGTATTCAATATTACTTTAATACGATTAATTGGGAACAAATGACAAAAGTGCTGGTTAGCTGCTGTTTTCAATGTCTATGATAAAGTGTTATTACATATATATTAGTTTATGTACATTTATACAAGATTTATAAATCTTCCACTAGACAGAACCTGAAAAGGGAATACATTATAATGTGCAGACAGTGTTTTGAAGTAGATCTGGTAGCTCAGAGACAAACATGCCTTCTGAGTAAAAAACACATTCTGTCATTAATTGGCAGAATTTCACATTTTGACTATCTTGGAAACTAAAGTCAACCAGCATTTTTGACTTAATTTTTCTTTATAAGTTACTCACACTTGGCAAATTTTCACTACTTTTATTGTGGAGGTATTTTTTTTTGTAGACAAGTGTTATTTCAGTTGAAAATAGTTCAAAAGTTTAGTGTATAATATGTTTGGAAAATTTTCACTGCCTACAGATGAACAACAGGACTTTTTATAGCTTTGTGAGTGCATTTTCTTGTAAATCCGAGAATTTATTGAACTTAAGGGGGGAAATTTTACACTGAAATCATTAAGAAACATTTCATTGTTTGGGAAAAATACAACTGAAAAGCATCTAAAGCTGTCACATAAATATAGTGGAGTAAAAGGTACAATATTTGTCTCTGATATGTAGTAAAGTAGAAGAAAAGCTGCAGAAAATAGAAAAATTCCAGTCCAGTTTATTTTCTACGTGTTAATGAATATCTTATTAGATGTCTCTAATTTAACAGATTTCAAATGTTTTCTTTTCTAGTTTATTTGAGATGCTACAGTGGATTATTTCCTCCATTAAAGAGGTTTTTCTCTATGCTCTCGACAACAACCTCTTTTGAACTATTAAAGTCCAACACAATAAGCTCATGGAGTATACTTTTACTGGTCTGACCCTGATGTGACTTTAGGCTGAGGAGCTTCTTATCAAGACAAAGACTGTAACAGAAGTTCATCCGAGTGCTGAGGTTAATCCACTGCAGCGAGTGGAAAAACACTGCACTTCTTTGTTAAAATGTTGGCTTTTTTCCTTTCAGATAAAACAAGAGAACTGGAGAATGAGCTGGAAATACTGAAGCCATTGTGTGTCTGTTTAGAGGAATGAAGGACGATATAGACCACAAAACCAGACACCTTTACTTTTTTTTTTTTTTTTTTTAATTTGCAACCCGTCTTTTTTTCTTTGTTTACAGTAAAACTTTCTGCTTTTCTTGACTACATTCCTCATGAATTTTGAATGCAACGTAGCATAAAATCTCCATCAGCGCTACACACATTAACTTGTTTATGTCAAATTAATAAACCCTGGTTTTGTCAAACATTTTCCAAATCTATAGGTGGACTTGTATAAGACTTAAAATAGGTCAGTGAACATATTCTTCCATCACAGGTCATATTATGCAAATATTTTCACTATTACTGTAGTTATATCAATTCAACATGTACCAGACGGTAGTAAAACTCTGCAATAAAGATTACAGCAGCAGCGTCTTTGGAAGGTAAATAAATGACTGTGCAGGTGCTTAATGTGGGACATAATACAACTTTTTAATCTTTAGTTGTAAAAATCCACCAGTCTGCCATGATATTATGACAACTGACAGTTGAAATGGTAATAATGTCGATTATTTATGGTGGAACCTCTTACTTGGTTGGATATAATAGACAACAACTGAACATTCAGTCCTTGAAGTTAATGTGTCAGAACTGTTTCCAACACACAAACTTCAATGACTAAATGCTGACTTGCTGCCTAATATCATCCTGAGAGCCAGGGAAGTAAAGGTTTTGAGTTTTTACATTAAATAATCACCTTGATTGGAAATGGCATGATGCAACATTGTTTTTTCAGATGCATTTTAAATTCTATTCTATTTTTTTTTTTTTTTTTTTTTAAGTAAAGCTGTGAAACTCTTGTCCCCTACAAAGGATAAAATGCATTGCTGGGTCCTAGGAGCTCAAATCCAACCCAGTGAAAGGTATCATTGTTAAATTATAGCGTGATAATAATGTTTTTATTGCACAGCCCTAATTTTTTTTAGATAGTAATCTTACTTCTCAAATATTATTTGTGGTTTCAATTGATAATAGAAGACTGTTAAATGTCAGATTTTTATCTAAATGTGGTTTGTTTGTTTTTTTTTGGGTTGTGGAACATTGGTTTACACCAACCAGTAGAACAGTCCATCACTATCAGGTGTAAGTAAATTTCACATACTGTCAACCTCATAACTGAAAACAGCTGAAAAATAAAATATGATTCAGTTCATTCATTAAAACAGCCCCATGCCAGTTTCAAGTACAGTGTATTAAGATAAACCTTCATATGTACAGGACATTTTTACACTTAAGACAAGAAGCACATTCTCATTCAGTTCATTAATAAGTAAATCATCTGGAATGCAAACATCACATGGACCGTACTGTTGAAATATTACACCTTCATCACCTTTCATACTACTAAAACCTACACGATGTGAAAACTCCAGCAGATCAAATATGGAGAGTCCACAGTGAAACATAAACTCTTGTACAGGAGCATTTCAGTGACCTTTACCAGTTGTGTTACTATGGTAACAGGGCGCCTTCATTAACTTTTAAGGTTAAAACTTATAATAATCGGTCTGTGTAATATCTGACCTGAAGGAATGTTTCAGTTGAGTGATTTTCACCTGCAACGACTTTATCCTACAAACAGTTCTGTGTGGAGATCTGCAGCAGAAACGACTAGGATAAATTGGAGACACACCACTGTTGTCTGAAAATGGTTGAAAACACTTTACTGAGCCTCGTCGACATACTGGGTGACATGTATCATCTTTAGGAAATATATGGGAACACTATTTATTAAGCACAGGCTTCAACAAGTTTAAATTAAGACTTTAAGACCTATTTCACATCTAGTAGTGCTTACTGGTCCCATATTGGATTTGGAGTTACAGTGTGGACAAAACTGACTTTTCTCCAAAACACATTTAAAAATGACACTGATATTAATACAACTACATTATAACATTAGTCTGACATATGCAGGATATATATTATATTTATATAAAAATATAGGTTAATATATAGGTTAATTCTCCTGTCAGTGCCCCTAATAAGAATACTTATGAAGACCTGGACTTGGTCCTTGAGCACCTCACTGCTCCTATTGTGTGCTATGAGCTAAGGCTAGTACTGTGTTGGTATTGGGGTGGGTAGTGTAGATGAATACAGAGACCAAATGGGGAGAATAAAGTGAGTAAACCCTCCAGCATGGAGTGAAGCGGCACAGTCGCTCAGTGTTTGGCACTGTAACCTGGTTCATCCAAAACATGTATACATGGTTAATTCTCTTGTCAGTGCCTGTGAACGATATGCTGGATTAACTCAAGTTGGTCCCTGAACGCACCTCACTTGCAGATCATGATGTACAGGCTTTATACACACAGAACAACTTTATGAGGACAATAATGATGAACTTAATCTTTTTGACTTTATAACTCCATTAACTTCAATTAAAACTATAGTACTTAAGTTTTTTTTAGCACCAACGGACAAAAATTCTTACCTTTTCCGTATATTTAAGTAATGGAGAGGATACGAGACTTCAGACCACCTTGTCTGTGTTTTCAGGTTTAGAAAATCTAACCCACGACTGAGATTTTGGCTAATCACAGGTGTTTTCACACAGGTCGGGGGTTAAATACGTGATTGACAACTGTAATTACCAATCACTGATCAGATTCCACTGCTTGAACACAGAAGCTATGTAACAGCATAAAATGTGTAATCTCTCTTTTTTACAGAGTTTTTTGATTTTGTCTGAGAGAAGAGAGTGTGTTTTCAGTGTATTTTATTTTATCTCCTGTGCCTTTAACGCTCTGAAGTAAAACTACTGGATTCCAGACTGAAAGAACCTGCTGAGAACCCTGTAATAAAATACCTCATGTCTTGCAACAACAGTAACTTTTTTCCCCATCTCTGCGGCCTGTGGCCAAAACTCATCCCTGTAAAAAGAGACAGGCTTTAGATCTGTTTTGGAAAAACTGCTGTCTCCCAAAGAAGCAACATCTCACCCAGTGCAAGGACAAGGCCTGGTGATGTATTTTTTAACAATTTTCAGACAACAGTAGAGCTCTACAGCACAGATGAATAACATGAATCAGGTTACAGATAGATAATACTGTTTGTAGGATTTTTGACAATAACGCAGTACCTCAGAAAAACAGAAAAATAATGAGTCCCTAAATCAGTGGTCCAGTATTTGTCTTTCATTTCTGTCTGTCCTTATTTGCATTTTTATGTGAGGCTGCAGTGTTATCAAACTAAAGAAAGAAACATTGGAACAAACAGAAACCGGAGGACTTAAGGTCACTATGATTACAAAGGAGGAAGATGATGATGATGAAGCCTTCTGGATAATGGATAACAGCAAATAGAAGGGGGCGTTCAAGGACTAACTTGGCAGGAGCAAATAGGAGCATCTAAGGATACACTGAACTCAACTGCACTCCTGAGCTTTGTAAGAGTTTGATTTGAATCAAAGTTTTTGTTTATGTGCATGTGTCATAAAACGTGTTAACCCATAGCAGTAGTTCAGGTGAGGTCATGGGAGATGAAAGGTGAGAGGCCATCTCAACTGGCAGAGTCACTGTTCTCTGTTTGCTCTTTCTTCTCAGACTAAAAAACAAGAAAACAAACAAGTGAGATTAGAGGAAATGGTGACAAAAGGAGGTATCAGGAGGTCTGAATGAAAGAAGTGGCTGCAAAAACACACATACAACTATTAAAATGAACCAAAATGCAATATTTTTCCTATATTATAAAAGACTGTGTGTATGTGTGTGTGTGTGTGTTTTGGGCATCACATAAAATTCGTAAAGAGGTGACTGCTGCAGTTTGGCAGACTTATGTATTTTTGGTCAAGGAAGAGACTACGCCAAGTTGATAGGACCAATATTTTGGGAGATATTAGTAATTTTGGAATACAATGGCCTTATAATAGCCTTTCCCAGAGTCACAGAATCATAAAAGTGAAGTGGGTTACCTAGCAACAGAGCCCCATTACCATTGTGTCAAATTTCATGTGCAGAAACAGACATGCCAACTGAGAGGTTATTCAACTGAAAATGCCAGTGGAATTTACCAAGAAAGTAAAGAAAGTAAAGAATTGAACTGTATCAGAGGATCTAGAAGGCGCTAGTTATAATATATTTGCTTTAACTACCTTAACTTTTCTTTGTTTTTATATTCATGTGAAAGGGCTGTTCAGGTTATATGCAGAGATCATAATCATTGTAATGAATTCTCAAAGACATACCTTCTTTTTCCCAAATGGTGGTTCTTTCCAGAGAGTCTCCACTGAAGCGAGGCCCTGCTGAGTCCAAGTGTACACGGAGTCCCGAGTCCCCTGGAAGCAAAATAACAATCACACATACCATAGGTAATAAAGAGGAAATTCTATTTAAACAATCAAAAAGTGAAAACAGCGACCAGGCCTCATTTTAGTGGTATTCAGAGTTACACATTACTTCCTTTGTCAACAATACTCCATTACAGCAGAGTAGGGTGTGAGTTTAAAGGCTGAGTCTGGATCGGACACGTCTGTAGCTCATTACATAGACATTATTTGCTTCATCGACTGTTAACCTAACTAATTGTTTGACTGTTTGCTTATTTTCATATTCAACAAATTCTGTAAAGCCCTGTGATGCAACTTTGTTGTGATACTGGGCTATACAAATAACATAATGTGCTGTGAACTTTTAATACCCCTCGGGCAAATATAATGTAAGATTCTGTCGAAAGTCACAGCCTTATAATTTAGTTTAGGTTGTCTTTATGTAAGACTTACGCACAAACTGCTCAAGTCATAAGACCACTGGACATTGAAAAAGTAGGTCAAGGTCACCCATTTTCTGCTCCATGTCAAGATGCATCCACAGTACAAATTTGGTGCAGATATCTGAAAGCCTTCTCCAGATAATGCAGTTATGTCGTTGAATGGACAGATAGACAGACAACAAAACAATTACAATTACAGTACCCCTTTGGCCAGAAGTTGGCCAAGGAGTAAAAACTGAATTGGACTGAATAGGCCAAGGTCAAATCTGATGCATGGGGGTTACATTTACAGCAGAGTGCAGCCAAGCATCAACATTCAATAAAAACATGACATTTTGAAGGTCCTTGATCAAGAGTTCCATAACTGTTTTTATCTGACAAATTTGGGGTCTCTTTAGGACCAAAAGCTCAAGCGCACTGGGTTAATTGTCTAGGAGGATTTTGTTGAAGTACATCCAATGGAATTATAAAAAACAGGCATATTAAAACCACAAATGGTGGGCTTCCTGTTAAGTCCAAGTAAATTTGTTTATGCATCTACACCTGATATACTGTATGCATCTGTCAGATTTACATCTCAGTAAAACCTGATTCAGGGGCTTAAAGGAGCTATCTTTAGTATTTCTACTTAAAATAAAATACATACGTGTTCAAAAATGACCTAAACATGACAGAGAGTTCTTATGTTATGTCTATTATGTAATTGTGCTTTATTGCAGAGATGTGAACTGAATTTATTCTAAACTGGACACAGGTCTAAAGTAAAAGACACAGGTTTGTTCCTGAAATGGCAGCGTTTCTTCTGCATGGGTGAGTTTGATTATGAGACTTATGAAGGTATGTTATTATGTGACGTTATTATCATTTGTTGATCCAGGGTTCAGACTAAACTGTGACAGTTCTGACCTTGTTTAGACGATTCCAAACAGATCTTTAGTGCAGCTATTGACAACATAAACCATACAGAAACCAGAGGTGAGTTGTGGTTTTACTGTGGCTGTTTTCTGTCTAAAAACAGAGCTAATCTGACAGAGCTATAATGTAAACTACCAGGTGACTCAGTCACGAAGATTCTAAAACACAGTGCTATTTTGACTGATTGAGTTGTTTAAAATTTCTGATGGGTGCTATTGAACTATTTTGGTGCACCTATTCACCACATACCGTGCCTCCTGGTGCGGATGGCTCCCTGAGACAGCACCTCCTCTTTTACTTTTACTTTCTGGTCCTCTCGTGCTCGGTCAGTCTTTTTAAGTGTATGTGTGCTTGTGTGTGTGCATATGTGTGCGTGTGTATGTGTATGTGTATGTGTATGTGTGTGTGTGTGTGTGTGTGTGGGTTGGGTGGGGGGTGGTACTGATTTTTAAACTTATACAGTATGTAAAGCACTTTGTGCTACATCCTCATTGTATGAAAAGTGCTATATAAATAAAGATTGACTGATTGATTGATACCCTAAAATATAACATTTTCAGACATTTTAAACATGTGCAAATAACTGCACCTTTTTGAATGACACCTGAAAAATTAGAGTCATTTAGGTAAAACAATAATCCTAGTTTCAAGAGGGTTTTCACACTGCCCTAAAAATAAGATGACTGATGATGACAAATGATTTAGAGACTCATTCGCTCTGATTTTTTAGAATAAATAATTAGAAAAGACATTTATCTCTACTTATGCGAGCACTGAGTTCTACTAAAGGTTAATGCTGTTTAATACATTACATTCCCTTTTCTATTTAATTGATTTGAAGGAGAGGGAATTAAACTGTGAATGGCTTCAAAAAGGGAAACGTATGAGCTCAGATGTTTATGGAAATTCACAGTCAGCTGTTTGTTCAGGAAAGTACAACCTTTTCCTCAACGGAAAGCAGCCACAGAGAAGGCAAAACTGAGACGAGGAGCACAGAGAGCTGATGGGAAATCCTCCAGAATGTGATACGTTAGGTTCAGTGCATCAAAGAAAAAGAGGATGGCAGTCAGAGTGGGATTTTAAAAAAATAAAATAAAATAATTTGTACAAATGACTTCATAGCTCACAGTCAGAGGGTGATGCATGTTGGAAACAGGCTTCATATAATTTGATGCTGTCTAGACTTTAGATACAGACCAATACATGCAACAGCTAATGTAAATAAACAAGCTGCATGCGATCAGTCAGTCAGTGTTCATGACTGAACACCTCAAGAAAGAAGCAGTTCACTATTGTTGTGAATGAGTGCTAAAATGTTCTTAAAACCACTTGTGCAACACCCTTGTGCACACATACACATGCAAAAAACAAACACAAAAACAGACAAAGTTTGAAGAGATTTGAAGGAGACAACAAAAACTGCAGAGATAACACACAACACACACCTTTAATAAAGACGCTGCTTGTTGAGGGTAAAACATGGAGGCACTCAGAGCCATCAGCCCAACAGGAAACAGCAGCCGCTTCACTCTAGAGCCTAAGAACAAAAAAATTTAAAAAAAAACACACACACAAATATGGTTCAATGTCAACTTCAGCAGGTTTATCCTTTCATTTTCCACAGACAGGCTGTTGTTATCAGCCTGTCTGTGACCTCTGACCCCAAATGTCTCAGTGAGGGAGGAAATGCAGGTCATTGAGTTCACATGCGTTACCTCTGGCTAAGTAGAGCCCCAGGAAGCCAGAGAAGCTCACCACAGCCACACTGGGGTAGAGATCAGGAGGGGGGTCACTGAGGAACTGGTATATATCTGAAAGACAGAGGAGGGAGGAGGAGAAGGAAGGAGGGAGGAAGGAGGAAAGGGTCATATGTTATTTGCAGATGTACACTCATAACAAGGGCTGCAACTAATGCTGGTTGTACATGGAACACAGAACATCTCTGTTTGCTTTTTTAACCAGTCTCTCTAAAGCAGCATATGACCTTCATCAGAATTTTTTTTAAAATTTGTATGCTCTTTGCAACAAAATTTCCGAAAAGGCCCAAGTGATGTTTCAGTTTGTTATGTAAACAAGCAGACTGTGTTTATGATGGAGTCATCTTCGAAATTGTTCACCATGAGGGAAGTGATTCAGGTGCATAAACATGGAAAGACTAAGGGATTAGTGATAATTAGGCTATCACTCAGGTTTTATAAATTTGAAAAAAAAAAAAAAAAAACTGATGAAAGTCACATGCTGCTTTAAGAAAGCAGACAGGAATCAACATTATACAGAACATCCAAATGGGAAAAAGAGCTAAAGATCCAATAGGGAGAGAAATCTGTTGAAAAGATTTAATCTGCATCTTTATAATGCCTAAAAAAAAGTAGGGTACTCAAAAATAGGACCATATTGGCAAAGTGTTATTGTGACTATTAAAATCAATTTGGGCTGTAAAGTTTCAAATACCGGCTTGGTGATTTATCTTGAGAACATTGTGGATGATGATAGTTGTCTGTTAATGCACCTTTGTGAAAATGTAATGAAAATACACATGGAAAAAAGAAAAAAACAATATGTTCTCTCTTGGCTGCAAACAGGAAAAGGAAAAGCAATCTAAACCAACTCCCTGAAGTCAGATGTTAAAGTCAAAGGTTCAATATGTAACATCTGTGCATGTGTCTGTGTGGTGTGTGGGGCTGACTGGGTTTGGATATCTGTTGATGCTTTTCTGAGTAAACAGCACCAAGTGTTGCACGCTCTCGCAGAGTAACAGATAAGAGACATCAAAAATCTTAGGAGTAAACATAAAGATTTTTAGAGAAAATAATGTGAGTACTATATCAGTGTTATCACAGGCAAAGATAATGTTCTCACCTGTGACAGTTGCAATCGAAGTGCTGATGCTCGGCTCCACCGTCCTGTAGACCCCCTGTAAAGATCATCAGACAAATGGACAGACAGAAGAGTAGTAACTTCAACTGATCAGTACAGCCACTATTTGTTTTACGTTTGTCAAGTAGTAAATGTCAGCAGTCACTCACTTCAATTTTCTCCATTGCAGCCTGACTGGTTTGCTGTAAAATATGAAAAAAAAACAAACAAACAAACAACAACTATGAGTTTCATTAATTTTATTCATTTATTTTTTAAATTCACTTATTTATCTGAAAACTTTAAGCTAATGTCAGAGACTGAGAAGAAATTAAATTCACATGGCTGTTTCCTCTCTTTCATCACAGTGGAGACAAGTTCCAGATATGATTAAAAATAAAAGTGAGGATTATTAATAAACTTTGTGGTTGATTGGTTAAAAAGTAGTTCTCCTTTTGATTTATTAAAAAGAAGCATGTCACAACATGCAACAAAGTTCAGTGATGTTTGTTTCTGAATTGCAGTGACACTGTCTCATAATGAAGTAAGGGACTGATGAAGTCATATGGAAAACAATTACTTCAAAATATTACCGCTAAAGCTGGTTCTACAAGCTAGTGAACCATGTGGTGTAAATGGTTGTTCAGGCACTGCTTCTCCATTTTGGCTTCGTTTTTGTTGGATAAATACTGACAAGTTAAAATCTGTATATTTAAGGTCACAAATGACTTTTTACCTCCTAATGCTTTGGTTGTAACTACCCTACATTTCACACGAGGGGATAAAAATTGTCATTCCGACTTTGAATTGTGATTCCACATCAGAAGATCATCATGTCACCTTATGACCAGATGTGCTGCTGGAAGCACTATGGGGCTTTTGCTGAGGGAAAAACACAAGCCTTTCTTTTAACTTGACAATTAAAATTCTTGATGCTTGACACAAATTCTCCTCTGTCAACACTTAACCTTCAGGAGGGTGACAGGTGGGGTGAGAGGTCAACATACCTGACACTGGTTTGTGTATGGTTCAGCCCATTTCCTCAGGGATGCAACACTCTCCTCCAGCAGCCTCGTCTCAGGCTCCACATACTGACTCTCTGCTTCAGGACTGCTGTAGAGAGATGGAAGCTGAACAAGCAAACAGGGTGATAATGCATGTGTACAGTCACTTTAACCTTTGGTCCAAGAACAACCTTTGGTCCACTGAACACAAATACAGTCAAGCCTTAAGATCTAACAAAGGACAGAGTCGGGTCCATAGCTCCATGTCCATAATACAAACAAACACATAATAATATAAATCAAAAGGAAAAAACTTAACATAAGAGCAGATAGTTACAGTATTAAATATACATATATCAGAGCTGAACACAAACATGAGAATCTTGTCATAGTTTTTCATTTTCTGGAGAGGAAATTAAGTAAAAAGATGTCAGTATGAGTATTATGTCACAATAATTGTGTTTTGATTCATCGGAATACTAGTAACATATCCTCATCCATTATCAATTTTACAACATTTATTTGGCAGGTAATTATAATATTTCATCTGCATTAAACATTTGATAGTTGTGTATATGTAAAAGTCTTCTAAACAGTTAAATTCCTTAAAAATATGACACTTAACTTCTGTTCGTGACTATGTAGACATGTATTTTTGTGGCACTTGGAATGCTATAGACTTGATTAAAACCAAATCAGAAATTCATGGCTCAAGAGTGTGTAAATCTACAAATAGCATACTACTTTATTTATAAGTAAAAATACTGGGGTATCCAGTATTTTTGGAGTGTAATATTACTGTAAAGACTGGAGACAGGGGGGAAAAAACCCACATTTCCATAGAATGAGTCGTTTATTCTTTTGTTCATATCAGCCATCACAATCCAAAAGTAAAACTAAAGAACACTAATGTTAAGGAACAGGACAGAGTGGAAAGGAGGAAAGGAACAAACTCTACTATAAAAATAATTCTGGGATAACATCTTCACGCTCTTAAAGAGCCAAAAACAAAACAACAGCCTTAGGTCAAAGTTCCAAACTGTTCCCGTTCTCATGAAGGAGGAGGACACGACCCGACCCCTTCAGTCATTCATTAACCCACCTCTTCGATGTTGATAAGCGGCTGTGTCCCCTTCTTCTTCCCGTCGGAGGCAGCCAGCACCGGGCCGCACAGCAGGGCCGTCAGCCCCGGAGCCGCGGCGCACAGCGACACCTAGAGGCACCCCGGCACAAACAACACAGACACATGACTGTTGATGATAAACAAGCGTGTGCTCTTAATGAACACCCTTCTGCTAGATTTCAAATATGTGTCTAACTATAACTCTAAATATGTTCGGATTTAACATAAAACGCTTCCGCCTGTTAAACAGCCCTGTTAACGGTAGCAGCTAGCATCATGCTAACCATAGCATTTTACCAACATTTTTCAAGACGTCAGATGGAGAAACTACCCTGTGTGTCACTTGCTGAGAAACGTAATTTTAGGAGTAACTACGTAAATGTAAGGGTTTATATAAGAGGCTTACCAGTTTCACGTATGACATCTTTTCCAGAGGACTTTCGCTTTCCTAGTACGGCAAGCCGGAGGAAGGACGAAGATAAGAAACCCTTAATGACGCGTTCAGGGGTATCGGAATTATCAAAACCTACTTGTAAACACAATACAGTAGTGGAATAAAGTGTTCATACAACCTTAGAATTTTACACAGTCTCAAATATTATCATGAAATATTTGTGGAAATATCTTTTTTATGCTTTAAAAGATGTGGCTGCATCAGACAGACCGAAACAAATGCAGTGTTTTTTTTATTCTTTACAAGAAAAAAAAAAAAAAAAAAAAACTAAATTCTTGACAGTTTCATCTTGTCATGCCCTGGGTGTTTCAAGGGGATTATCTTACTGAAACATCCTGTTTTGACCTAAACTCAGGGGTGTCAAACTCATTTTAGTTCAGGGACCATATTTAGCCCATTTTGATCTCAAACGGGCCAGACCAGTAAAATAATGACTTAATAACCTATAAATAATGACAAATCCAAGTTTTCTTTTTATTTTAGTACAAAAAACCCCCAATTAAATTATGAAAATATTTACATTTTACAAAAAAATGTGAATAACCTGAAAAAACAGAAATTTCATTTGAAAAATTAGTGCAATTTTAACAATATTATGCCTCGACTTATTATTTATACATGTACATTACACACAATGTGACATAAACATTTGGTAACAGGCAGAATATTGTTAAAATTTTGGAGTTTGGAACTAAAATGTGAACAATTTCTACAATATTACATCTCTTATTAACGCAACTACAGATTATAGTGGATCCATAAATGCACTAAAACATTTAGTAACAGGCAGAATATTGTTCAAATTGCACATTTCGGGTTGTTCATCTTTGCTTTATTAATGTATTTATTTGCATTTTATTGTGAAAGAAAAGTTTTGTAAATATAAATATTTTCACAGTGTAATGTTATTTTTTTCCCTTAAATTTTTTCCACACAATTTTTCACAAAGAAAATTTGTGGTTGTCATTATTTATGGGTTATTGTGTTGTCATTTTAATGGTAGATCACATTGGTCTGTTTGTGGAACCTGAACCAAAATGATGTGGACAACCTTGACTGTTCAGGTTCATTTTTGCACTGTCATCCTGCAGGCCAGAATGGAACCTTTGGCGGGCCGGTTTTGGCCCCCGGGCCGCATGTTTGACACCTGTGCCTTAACTTAAAACAGTGCAGGTGCAGAAGGGAGCATGTGGATTTCAAGGATGTTTGAGAGTTGAATGACTTAAGAGTGATTCTCAATGTGGTGTATCACAAATGCATAGGGCGTCCAAAAAATTTTTTTTTTTTTTTTGCCACCACTGCAAGTTCATATCCACAGTCATTAATTATAGCCTTGTAATATATTATTCTCAAACTCAAACCTTTGACTACATGTCCATTGTGTTTGTAGTGAACTGGGAGGAACTACTTTTATTTTTTGACTCTTCAACTGACTTGAAATTTTACCATTAAAATGAACACTCTGGTACTCTTTAATTAATATAAATCCACTGTTATACGCTGCTTTTCTGTTTGTGCTGCTGTAACTGAATATATACCTCTACTTTTGTTAACTATATTCATATATATGTATTAATATGTTGATTTTTAGTGTGTCTCTCATTTAAACTGTTAAACAAGATGAGCAAAATTTTGAAGCAGAAATACAAGTTTATAAACATAACTTAAAGAAGAGATACATGAGCAAGCCAAAGTCCATTGTTAAAGGTAAATAAGGCTTGAATGGTAATATTTATGTATATGCACATTAAGTCATATCAGTTTAAAGCCTTTCTCAAATCTCAAAAATCATAGGAAACATTTAGATCCTACCCTACTGGTGTACCATGAATGCAGCATTATGCTTGTAGGAAACTCCGTTGCTTAGAAAATTATTTTATTTTAAATGTTAAAAATGTTTGTTTTCCCTGTCACTGGGAAAAAAATCTGTAATATCAAACTTAATCTTACCAGTTTGGGTGGTTTTGTAATTAAAACTATTGTTGGCATCTAGATGAAGAGGTAGGTAGGCAACAAATAAGCAGGAAAAAAAGTATGCTCAAACAGTGGTAACCTTATTCATTTCCAGTTTTTATTTACCCTGAAGACAAAAACACAGGAAAAAAAAACTCGAGCAGCCTGCTGAAAGTTGACCAATATGAACATTTATTTCTGGAAAGAAGTTACAAATCATTTCCAAAGAGTCTCTACTCAGATTATAAGATATATTAATCTGATTTTACGTTCTTTTTCGATACAGCCATTGTAGCAAGGTATGTTGTGTTTTTTTTTAAAATCCTCTTTATTCTATTCTGTTTTCCTACTGACAGACTGAAGACTGGTGGACTAAAGGATGCTGCGCGATGACTGGATGTGCTTCAAATCAGGAGTTTATTGGTTACACTTTTCTTCTTCTAAACAGCGACATGAGAAGGAGCAGCAGAGAGAAGAAGGTAGAGTGGATGATGTGATGTTTAGGATTCCTGCTGCAAAAGAACAGCAGCAGATATGTAGGGAGAAAAGTGACCTCTGACCTCTTAAACAGATCTATGGGGCTGTTCAAAGGGCGTAAGGTGCAAAATTAAAAGAAACTCAGAAAAAAAACATGAGAATGGGTAGATTGCTTTAAATACTTAAAAAAAGAGATGTTTTTACCGTGCTTTAACTGGTTAAAAATAGAATGAAGTTTGGAACTTTGTGGCATAAACTGAAAAAGAAAGTATACTTTTCTTTCAATGTTTCCATTTAGCTTGTTGAACTGTTTTTAAAAAGTATAATATGGGAAATACAATATGATCTCACTGGAAAAACATAAAACAAATTTTGCCAAATTTTGTTATTTTGACCTGAAAAATTATAAGCACTGAATCGATTATCCAAACACTTGTTGACTAATTTTCCTTTCAGTGATTAACCAGTCACAGTGTTTCAACTTCACTTCTGCTCCACGTTTTATGTTGTCAAATCTGCTTTTTTCTACAGATGAACATTTTACCATAACAGATCATACGATGCATAAAGCTCATGTAAGGTTTTTACCAGCACCCAAGTGACAAAGAGTCATAAATGTGAACTGTTTCTGGACAAAAGGGGAGGTCAGAGAACCAGAGGAGAGGTCGCCATGAATTAAAGGTTTAAACCAGTGTTGTACATCAGAAGAAAAAGGAGTGTCTCATCTCTTTAAAACACACAGGTTTCTGTTTTAGAAATGATCTGAAAACTGTGGTGAGAGTGATCATTTGCATACAGGGAACTGTTAGTCATTGCAGATGGAAATAAAATGCACTGGTAATTCAAAAGGTCACTGTGTTTTCTTTAAAATCTGCCTGCTGTTGGAGCAGGATTTGAATATGTTCACTGTTCTCACAGCATCCATTCATGAGCCACATGCAGCGCTGCGGAGGTGGAAAAGACGGACGGCAGAAGATGAAACAACACGATTTACAATGAGTCTTGTCGTAATAAATAATCCTACTACTGTTACTGCATAGCTTGGTAAAAGCAACACTTTAGAAAATAAATAACTTAAATAGGCGGCTGGCAGACAAATGCATCAGTGTGTGCTCTAGCCCTTTTCACAGTTGGCTCATGAAATAAAAAACAAAAAAGTAACATCTAGAAAAAGATAAAGGTGTGAAGTTTGATTTGCAGTATGAAAAGCACTGGAATGCTCACATGAACATGTCCTCTGACTTATTGCAAGTGAAGATCCAGGTGACATTTCAGATGTAAAGCTGGTTAACATTTGCCTTCAAACACTGGCTGGTATAGTCATGTTTGGTTTCAATGATCAGAGCTGAAAATCAGGATTCAGTCCAGTGTTTAAGCAGTCAAATCAAGTCTTAAAACAACAGTCAGGTGCTTGTATGAACAGTCAAACAGCTGTGATCACCCCTCCTTTGATACTGGACACTGAAACATTCCTACATCTCTACTGTGACCCATGGGGTACACAATCCACAGAGCAGGGACATCTAAATTGTTTCAGTTGGAAAAATAAATAGATTTCCTCCAAGGTGAGAGCTATTTGGTTACAAATTTAATTTTTGATCACTTTCCTCCAAAATGTATCTTAGGGAAACAAAAACACAGATGTCAGTTTCAAAGTTAGAGATGGACTTTGACTTATGGCACTTTTCATAGCCATCTTTTTCGGTTTCGATAAACTAAAACTATTACAGAGAAATCTTAAACAGTTGAAACCATGGTTTAATTAGTTACTAATGTGAAAATACTTTTGTGGATGATCTGGACTTTGGGACCAATTACAGAAAATTACATCAGTAATAAATCAAACAAGGAAAAAAGACCCAAAAGACGGCGCTTTAATAGGAATAGGTCTAAATCTAATAAATATTTTAATTGTCAGCTAATCAGCTGATTAACTTCTTCATCAACTGATTCAGTGTTTGGTCAATTACACACCAGTACATCCATCAGTGTTTCCAAAAGCTTAAGTAGATGGACTCAAATGTCTCGTCTGGTTCCTAACCCAACTGTATTAAGTTTAATATGACAGATGAGTTAAAAAAAAAAAAACAAAACAGAAAACAATCTAATTGAAGAAGCTGGGAGGAAAAACACAGAAAAGAAAGTGACCAATGGCGCTGCTGGTAGTTATGACATCGTAAACCTTATTGGCAGAAAAATGAATCTGTACATTAATTTCTGGCCACTCAAACTGAAAAAAAGCTGTGTTGGCAAAACCTGTTTTCCAGCTGTTTACAAATCAATCAGTGTCAAGAAAAGAGGGATTCAGCCAATGTCATGTGAAGTTCTTTAGTGCGCTCTCAAACCTGCAATGTGAAACCTAAAGTGTAACAAAAAACATGAATCGTGATTCAGATTTTCAGCTGTGAAAGGCCCAACAACTGCTGAAATATCAGGTAAAAGTTCTCACCACAAGACTTCAGATTGTGTTCCCTCATCACATTCAAAGTGCAGGAAGTGGTCTTGTCCATGATCAACAGTGTGAATGGGAGGGGGTTTTACACATCATACCGGCACCTGACTAAAAGCATAAACATAATCTTTAAACTGAAAAAAGCTCCCTATGGAATTTTTAAAGGTTCAGTGTGTAATATACAGTGATATCTGGTGGTGAAGTTGAAGATAATAACTGAATACCCCCTCACCCTCCCCCACGGTGGCACCAAACATGAAGGCCCTCATTAGTGTCAATGTTCCTTTTACTCTGGTCCACACATTAACAGATGGACTCCACACTGTAAAATGGAAAAAAAGAGGAAGCCTAAAGAAACATGGCGGTGCAACATAGTGGACTCTGAACGGCGCCCTCCCTCTGTAGAAATAAATGGCTGTGAATGATACTTCCATTTGGACATCCCAATTCATCTTACACACTGGACCTTTAAACTTTTTTAAGCATTATTAATAAATAAAACAATGTGAAATAACTAAAAAAAGAGGGAAGAACAGCCTGAATCTGATTTCAGCAATATAAATGTCAGAGCATGTTTCAGTCATGTAGTAGTAAACTGCATTCAAATCCATAGGATGCAGACAGAACCAATAAAGTGCTGGGAATGTGGATGAGACTAAGTAAATGACAGCCAGTGATTTGACATATACAGAGAAGAAATTTAGGAAATTCATCTACTAGCATCATTCTCAGCTCTGCTAACTGAAGTTCTTGTGTACCATGTAGTGTTGTTTGTCCTCTCAGTACACATACACATCCAGAGGAAGAGGAGGGACCACAGAAAGACACGCTGGATTATGAACATGAGCACAGTCTGGTGGATAACTGGGAGTAAAGAGCAGAATTATAGGACTAAACGCTGGAACGCACTGGAAGCGATTATTATTATTAGTTCATGAATTTATAGTCTGACATCAGCAGCCTCTGTTGTCTACAGTCTGCCTGAGCTACACTAGTGTTTACATACCTCATTGTACGGTTTATCTTGCAGTTAAATAGGTTACAGGGAACTTTTAGCAGGTGCTTTTTGTTTTCTCTAGCCTATTAAAAGCAACTTGATTACAGATATAAAGGACCGGTCTGAATTCAGGATACAGCTTCCTTTGACGGAGTATACAGGTGTGTTTGTGAAAGAATCTGCTTCCAGTGCGTTTCTGCAGTGAGTCTGACTGGACGCCTAAGTACAGCAGGACAGGAAACTGACCACAGTCCAAACATAAACCAGCAGGATGAACCTTTTTTTCTCCACACACCAACAGATTTTGATTTTCTGAGAAAGCTAATTCTGAAAATGTTCCAGCTGACCGTACTGTGTGACGTTCAACCACGCCACGCTTTGACGGCCAAGACCATCTTTTCCTCGCTTTTAGCTAAGTGCTGGTCTCCGGATGAAAAGCCTGTCCCGCCTGTAAACACCTGTGCATTCCCATTTCTATAAAAAGGAGGCAGACCTCAGCTGCAGCGTCTGACGTGCTCGAGCACATACTCTGGGAAGTGCAAACTGCACACCTGCAGCCCGTCCAGTTTGCAAGGCATCCTGGGATACTCGTCCTCCTTCCACTTGTTTTCGTCTGGGTCAAAGGTGAGGATAGAGTCACTGTAGTGGCCATTGTAACACAAGCCACCCAGCACCATGATCTGCCTGTCCAAAACTGCCACCCCGTGGCCACTGCGCCCAATGGGCATGGAGGCCAGGATGGTCCACTCATCTGTCTCTGGGTCATACACCTCGGTGGAAGGGCAGCCCTGTGACTCAAAGGAGGCCCGGAGGATGACGCACACCCCTCCGAAAACGTACAGCTTCCCGTTGTGAGAGATCATCTTGTGGAAGCAGCGGGCGTAGTTCATTTTGGATTTATTCTCCCAGCAGCTGGCATGGGTGCCAGGGAGCAGCGGTCCTCGGACAGCGCGTGTCCTGTGTGCGTCCGACCCGCCAGAACTCCCACCTCCCCCTCCTCCTCCTCCTGCCTCTCGCCCTGGGTCGAACACACACACCTGTTTGGAGGTGGAGGAGGAAGTGATGCCTCCAGTGATGTACAGTTTTCCATTGAGGACCGTTCCCTCGTGGCCGTACTTATTGACAGGATACGGGTCCACAAACTCCCAGCGGTCCTCTGTGATGTCATAACGTTCTGTGGAATAGAAGGTCTCATCTCGCGTGCGGCCCGCCACAGCATAAATAAACTTCCCAATTACACCAACAGCAAACTCTGACCTGCAACAAAGAAGAATATGTATAATAATCACAAAATATTAAACAACTTGTCTTTAAATACTCTGCAATAACGACAAGTTAAAGTTCAATTAAAAATGACTTATGATGTACTTTTTCCACAACATCGCAACTAGAGACAGAACAATACAATATTTTACAATCCATTAGCAGAGCTTGCCTCACATAGTATCTGATAACAAATACCAACTGGTACTAATTACTTTGAGGCAAAATAATATCTAAAAAATAAAACTGGTAGTCAGACTGAAAATACTCTTTATGATTAATTTAATATTCAATTTCAGATTTACTGATTAATCATTCTGAGTTCAAAGTTCAAGTTGATATTTATCCTATTTCATTGTCCAAAATATACTGGCCTTTAAAATCCACACTGGGTAACTTTTTTTGACGTTGTAATACCACCCAAGGGCTCTCTAACCTGGGAACAGACATGTCTGCCATACGTAGCCATGAGTTCTGCCGTGGGTCGTAGCGGTACACTTTGGATGAAGCATGAAACTCCCCATCAGGCCCCAGCTCCTCTCCACCCAGCAGGAAGGCAAAGTTGTTAACGATGGCCAGGCAGTCTGGCCGTAATGGCACCTGAGGCCCCTCCAGCTCCCACCACACCTATCAGATGAAGGACACAGATTCAGAGCTTACACAAAGATTACACTGAGGGAACAAGTCACATTAATTCACCATTTCATCAGCTCTGTGGTTGAGAGTTACTTGAGTTTGGAGAGGTAAAAAATCTTTTTGTTTACTATCCCCTATTTTTTGCTGCCTAATTACATCACCATTACACCAGGTTTGTTGATCAACAGACTAGTCTGTCAATGACTGATGGTTACAGGGACAGATATCCTGTGTCCACTGATGTCTATTAAGACAAGGATCACTTTCAGTACTGTGTAGTCTTTACTGATCATCGGTTGAAATGAAACTTAAAAACACATTTGTACATGTGATGGCCATCTAGATCCTCATGGGCCATGTGAAGAAAGCCACAAACCAAGCTACAGTGGTCTGATGAGAAACTTGTGCTGGAGATTATTCTTTAACCATGTGCTGTGGAAGCAGATGCATGCTTCTACAATAGAGGCCAAGCACAGCTACAGAGCATGATGACTGTTTAGTGATGTCAGTATGAGAGTTCAGAAGACCAAAGTTCAGTAATTTCACAAAAATACATGAAAATTTATTGAATGAAACCAACAAAGACTGGTGACCTTTGGCCGCTGTAGCAGCAGGATCTTGCTGTTGACCATGCTGTGACCAATCATTCCCCTGAAGACAGCAGTCTGAGGGCGGACAGAGCGGATGCGGTTAGATCGTGAATCCACCAGAGGCTGCTGGTTGACATCATGGAAGTAGCTGAGCGCCTGGTCGACCTCCTGCCTCAGCTGCCTGGAGTACCGATAAAACTCTGACGTCTTCACCTGTGAGGAAGAGAAAATCAGCATGAGTACAAGTGTCTTACATTTTTACCCAGTCAGAAAAATCCACAAATAAAATACTAAGGCTTTTCCGAAAAGTCACCCATCAGACATTTCAGGTGAATGAAAAGCTGGATTTCTTGATTTCATTCATTACCTTAATTTTAAATGAATGGAACCACTGTTTTCAGCTATATATCAGCTGAGTGAGACTACAAACAGAGAGGTAAGATAGATGAAAAAGGAACAAATAGTTGAATGACCTCTTATTAGGCAGCCAAATCTAATTCACCTCACAAGATTCAGTCAAGTACAGACCTCAAATACAACATCTATCATACTACACACCTTCTCAAAGATGTTGGCAGGAGTCATGAGGCAGAAGCGGATGGACTGGACGATGGTGTCCGTGTGCCTCCAGCGTCGCCGGTCATGCCGCAGCCACGCCTGGACAGCTTCATATAGCTCGATTTCTGGGAAGCGACTAAGAGCATCGCTGTTCAGATACGCCTGATTCAGAGAGAGCAAAAAACTTTTCTCATTTCTCAGTTTACTTTGTCTTTGGTTGACTCAAGTACTCCAGTATCACTCTATGTATTGCAGCAGAATAATGTAAATAACCTGCAGTCTCTCGAGGCTGAGGTAGGACAGGAAGTCGGGCCGGCTCATGAGAGGGACAAAGTTGTCAAGTAGAAAATTATCAAGCTGCTCCTGGACACCTTCTACACCCACACTGAAATCCTCCAGGAGACGCATGACCTCAGCACAGTTCTCCAGACAGATCTTAGCCAGCAGGAAGGAGCAGCAGAACTCCACTGCCTCCGTGAGCTGGACGTACATAGCCGCCTTGTAGAAAGGGTAGACAGAAAGCAGTGTTAGTATACAGCAGTTTGACCAGTATTCTAGAGGTCTTAGCGTTAACTAACAACAAAGTGTGCATTTTTACAAATGTATATTAAAATATACAGGTTTTAGATTTTACATCACTCATAGATGAGAAAAAAGTTAAACCAATGTGCTAATAAAGTAATCCGTAATATTTTTGTATCATAATAAATAATAATCACAAAATAACATTGTGTAAAGTGGCTAAGTCTGTAATATTTACAGGGCTTTAGAGGGATTCAATAAGAGAAACTGAATATAAAGTAATTCATAATTATGTTTCATTAGTTCACAGTCATTGCCATTATACAGTGTTCAGAGTGGGCATCCACTGTTACCTTATGTTACTGTAACCTACTATGTCTGAGTAAGGAGTAAATTTTCCCAATTTCCCCTCAAAATTCAAGGACAGATATACTAAAATTGTCTGTAAAACAGTTTTCCGAATTTCCTTTAGTTCTGGCTAAAAAGCAGTACCTGTAGGATCTCTTGGACAGTGGGCATGCTGAGCTCGAGGGAGCCGTAGTACATGAACCGGAGAATGTGGCCGAACCCTGCAGCCGTCAGCCCCTTCATGTGGATCTTGTCCTGATCCCTCTCCCTCATGTCCGCTGTGAACATGACCCGGAAGTAATCGCTCTGGGTTGCCAGGAGCGCTTTGTGAGCCTGAAGAAGAAAAAAATGAAAACACAGATAAAGACACTTGTATCAAGTAGCAGAACCATTTATTGTTGTATTGATATGCAGTTTGATGTTTTGTTGGATAAAAAAGTTTGTGCAGCTGGTCTGTAAAGATACTGGCAGCTGGGGGGGGGCATCATTTCATCATATATACATTGCATGATATTTTAGTGGGTTTGCATACCCTCACATATGAGTGAAAAGGTCAGAAGTGTGAATGTAACCTGTATGTCTTATGCTGATCCTTGTGTACCTGGAAATGATGCTCCTCTATCAATAGTGTAACATCCAGCAACAGGCGCTCCTCATATAGTGCCCTGAAGCCAGACGACACACTCCCATCATGCACCTGGGACAGGTACACCTCCACATCCGCCCCCGACATAACACACCTGAAGGCACAGAAGGAGACAGTTTACAATGAAGTAACGTCATGGACAGAGTGACACAACAATAATGAAGTCAGTCTAGTTCAAATATAAAGCAGGGGGGAAACTTATATAAGAGCTATTTATTCAGTGTATGAGCAGGTAAAAGACTGCAGGAACACACTGTGTTTGTCTCTGTAACTGGAAGGGCATTCAATAGGACGTTCAGCATTAAAAGCTCAGCACTTCCGCTGCTGCATCCTAACAAGCCAAACATACTGTATGTGATTCAGCGCTGAGGAAATACCCTGCTGCACTGCAACAAAGTCAGGGTGGAAAACATTTCAGTCTTTTCAGTATACACAGTAGCAAAACTAGAGGTGGACGATCTGACAAATCTATTATGCGGATGATCTCCAATTTTTTAAATTTTATCTGCTTTTCAGAGGAATCAAATATGACATTTAATTGATTAAATAAAAAAAGAGTTGACCAAACTTTCCTGCTTCACCGATCATTTTAAAAGGGCCTGAATGCTAGTGCAGAGATTATTGATGCCTTATTGATTTAATATTGCTCAGCTAGCAAGTATAATTAATTTGTTCATACTGTACATGATTCATTAGAGTTTGTGTCATCATTAAAAGGATTTAGTTTGTGTAACATGTTTTGCTGTTGTTTATGAAAATAACTTCTGACAGTGAAAAATGATTGTAAAGCTGACTCTATACCCAGGTTTCTCAAGTAGTAGATTGTGAAACTGGGTCAAGGACTTGTTCTGAATTGGTAACAGAACGTGGGATCAAAACATATTTAAATGCTTAGTTGTCTAATGTCATTTATTTTGACAGATATGGATTTAAGTCAAGCAGTATATTTGGCATTAACATGTTAACGCTGGAGGCATTCGATTGAAGGGTGACAGGCTAAGCTCGTGTACTGGTGGGATGATGTTTAAGACCAAATATAGGCCTTAGTAAGTTAAGTATGGAAGAATGAACACAGACGAAAATAGAAATTTCAAGACCTTGCACAAGAGTACATAAAGCCAGCAAAAGTGAAGTATCACTTTGAATCCACACATCTGGCGAGGGAAATGTTAATTTTATACTTACAAAACACAGTTTCACAGTTAACATGTTAATTTTATTCATTATCATCAGAATCAGCAGAGAACAATGGTGATATTCACTCAGTTTGTAAATGGAATAAGATGCTCTGAGTGCACAGATGAAAATATGCATATTTTGGTTGAAAAATGTGCTTACCGGTACATTTTGTAAATAAATTTGTTTCGAATTTTATATAAGTTGGTCACGACCAAATAACCTTGGTAGAATGTGGGACTAAAGAAGGGCTGGACAATATATTGAGTTAATTTGATAGGCACGGTTTTGCTTCCTGAAAACTGTGAAAAATGCCTTAATTGCAAAATTGAGATTGTTTCCTCACAAGAACCGTCTCGTGCAACAAAAATTCAAAATGCCACCTATTTACTTGTTATAATCAATCAATTTTGAATGTGTTTCTTCAGTCGTATGGCATGTAGTTTTAGTAACTAAAGAGTTATTTTTGAATCAAGCTTTGTCTTCAGTTATTGCAGCCAGAAGACAATCATTAAAATGATAAAAAAAAAAAAAGTATATCTATCTTTTTTTTTGCCCATGTCACAAAGCCGAGTCAAGAATATGAGCTGAGAAGATTGGTGTAAAAACAGTGCTATAAAATTGATTAGCTTCAAGTCAAACAACAAAAAAAATCCATCATACAGTCAACATCCTCCAGAAACTGTGGTAAAGCCCTGTTGAGTTTAACATTTTTAAGAAATAAGAAAAACTGGTCATTTATGTCATGAATAAGATTGTCTGTTTATCTTTTGACCAGATCGTCCAGCCCTAATGAAAATACACAGCCACAACATTCTCAATTTCAGGCAGTCAGACAGCACACACTGTTACTCATTAAGAATGCAAATGAAAACAAACACAAACACACCCACACACAGCACACTCACCTCTGATTGGCCACGGGCATGTCAGAGGGGGTTGTCCGAGCCAATCAGAGGACAGTGCCCCTTGTGTCCAGTAGATGCTAATAAAGTCCTTTTTCTGAGCGTCAATCACCTGGACGACAAAGCCAACACAACCGCCACATTAAAGCATGAATGTCTGCAAACTACATGAGGAAATACCTGTAATTATACACCACAGATCCAGAATTATGCAGCACATAATTTTGGTAAAGTTGTGTATGTCAGTCTCTGCACTTCTCATATGTTTATACATTTCAACAAAAAGACAGGGATAACATTCTAACAGCAGGGAAATCCACTATGTGTACTTGTAAGTTGAAGACCTGTAATTTAAGAACTAGTCAGACAAGTGGATTGATTTTAAATTACTTAACTTACCAAATATCACTTTTGTTACTTTTCTTGTCTGCAGGAAACATATTGTCTATTAGAGCAAAAGCACTAAGAATACAGTAGAAATTTTGCACAAAACAATTAACATACATTTTGTGGGATTTCTTACACTGGAAAAGGTTAGAGTAAGAAAAAAAACTGCTTCAGCACTTCAAGCAAATGTTGCACTTGAAACTGTGAAACTGCTCTTTAATTTTGTGACTCCCTGTCTGTGAAAAGTGCTCTATAAATAAAATTTACTTACTTACTTAATTAAAACTTATGAACATTTCACATACAGTAAAACATGTTAGGAGGAAATTTAATTCCGACAGAAATGTAGAAACTGTAGAAAGTGTACCTGTGTCACTAAATGGAGTGGACTTTAAACAGTATCAAAACAGTGTCCAACATTAAAACACACAAATCAACTAACAGTTTTCGACTTTTTGTTTGGAATAGGATTTCCTAATCTGTAATCTTTGCGTCAACAACAAATCCTATGAGAAGGATTTACTGAAGCAATGAATTCACCTAAATGATTTAATGAACATTATTTTTTTTAACAGTAGAAATGAGTTCCTCTCGGCAGCCTGCAGCCTCCAAAATGGTTAAAAGTGACATTTGTTACCTGACACAGGAGCTTTTTTGTTTAAACAAATAAGTGTTCTTTTCTGTTCCTTAAAGAAAACATGTCACTAGTCACTTTTCCATTGACCCTCAAATTGCATGAATATAACTTGTGCATAAAAATTTACCTAATGGAAAAAATGACACTTTCGCCCAAATTCTTGTTTTTCCTCACGCGTGGAGGTGGTTTTTCGGATGAAGCATAATTAGTATATCATCCAAAACTGCAATGGCTGCAACCTTTTTCCGCAACTACAGTCACGTGAATAAAAAAAAAATGCATGTTGACGGACATTACGACAAGAGAAGAAGAAGAGTTTTAAAAGAAACGTGGACACACCAGGAAACCGAATAATTTTTAAATTTAGTACGGGATAGAGGGGTAATAAATAATAATAACACCATATTTATGTTTGTCGCCATGTTTATGGAATGATTTCTCGTGTCATCTTGCAATAATAAATAAACAAATCATTGCATTTGTGGTTTAATGGAAAAACCAACATTACGCACTTCTGTTTTTTGATATTTAGTAAATATCAGTAAAGTTTTGTGCATATGTTCAATGGAAAAGTGACTAGTATGCATTAATCAGGTAAAGTGCATTTAAGCATTCAGACCAACAGTGGGGCTCTACAGCACAGATGAATAAATGGAAAAAAATCTGACTGTTTATGGGACAAAGTCATTGCATTTCATTACAAATCATTCCTCAGCAATGTAAGTGAGAAGGAAAAACTGAATATGTTGTGTTTGGATGTTGATATAAGGTGTTCTCTAGTCTGACTCACTGGATGTACTCTGCTGTAATAAAGGTGAATATTTCTGTCTCAGTGAAATGATGGGCATTCTCTTTCCTTTCACTATCCACTGATATTGTTTTGAGAGTTCTCTGAAAATAGACAGTTTAGACAAAGACGTGGCTATTAATGTGCCATTTTCTCATGTAGGGATGTAGCCATGTCAATACCATGATGCCCTTCCTCATGCGCACATCCCAACAAAACAACTTCTCTCCAAACTCTATTTTGTTGTTGCCGTTTCCCGTGTTGTTTTAAAAACTAGCTGAACAACACAGTGAACTTTTACTACTTCTGCAGAAGAATAGTGAATGGTGTCAGACCTATGTGAGACTAAAAGTACTTCTAAAATTCTCAGTAGAGAGCACCAGTACTGCTATTTGAAAAATTTTGTCTGGATCCATGTAACCAGAGTTGCAACAATACTGAGATTAATTGAGAGTAAACAAAGTATTTTAACAAGTGACTTAACATTTTGTAAGCAAAAGCTGGGGAGTTTTTCAGGGTGCTGCTTCATAATTTTAGATTTGATGCTTTTTGGTCTAATGTAAACTGTAATAAAACTGACTTGGTGTGAAGGGTGTTTAAAGAAAAATGTCTTGAGTGTTCAGACCAAACCTAGGCCCTTGGTTTGTAGGATGAATCCACTGCTGGTCTAAGTATTTCATATAGGATTTGTTGACGATAACAAAAGTGACAAAACTCGCTAGGTTTATCCTTTAAAACGCTATCATTACTTTACAGAGGCACTAACATTGCAATGCTTCTTAACTCTTGATCATGTTAACAGTGACTTCAGCTATAAGAAATACAATACAGAGCTGGAAATCTTGCTTGAGGGCACTTCAGCCCTGTGTGCGCTGTCCCACCAGAAAGCTCTGATATTTATCCTGTTACAGCATAAAAACTAGATGTTCACGAGGAGAGAATAAAGAAATTTAACATGCAGTGTTACAGACTGGATATCATACCTTTTGGAGCCCGGGCGAACAATCATAGGCTTTGACGTCTGAATGCTAAGGGGCCGCTCGCATTTCCTGTGTTTATGTTTCCCTGGTTCTAATAGAAGAAACAAACAAATAGCAAAACATAAGATAAAGCAGGAAGCAAAATTTTCTGCACTTGGACAGTTTTGTTGGTGAATAAATCTCTCAAGGCTGTAAAAGAGTACAAAGGTTTTTCACCAATTTACCTTTTAAACAGGAAGCTACTCATCCAGGAAAATAATCTGCACATTAATCCAGAGTACAAATCATTAAATCCAGCCTTAACAACTGACTAATACTTGTAATATTCAAATGACACTATGGACAGACCGGGTAGATTTCACATTGTCTCTCTCACTTATTTTTGTTTTTCTTAATCATCATTATTAGTTTGACTGCAAATAGCTATCACACTGAAATAAGTTCTGATCTGTTCGTCGTGTATATTTATTGAGCATTTCTTAATTTGTTCTCTACATAGCCTAACCGATGAAGAACATAGTCAAAATTATAATCTAAAGTCTATCTGAATAAAATGTTATGAGGTGAATAAAAGACAAGTATTTTGCTGTAAAAAAGACTGTGTCTGTACCTAAAGCTTGAAATAACTTTCAGATAAAGTTTGAAATATTCTTTTGGATAAGGACTGCAGATTTTCTAACAAATGAACCTCTGAATACTATTGTAGGCCAGTCTTCAAAAACTGTGAACATACTCATCGAGTTATTAAGCCACAGCCACAATGTAAACCTCTTTAAAGTGACTCAAGATCACAAAACTGATGTTATCCTACAAATTTCAGCTTCCAATGTAGCAAGGAAACTTAAATCGCACCTCTTAATGCTGTAAAAACATGTCATACATTTCAAGTAAAGCATCAATGCTGTCTCAGACCCATTTAAACTTGTCTTTGTTGTGAATAGCAAAAATGTATTGCTTTTTCCAAATCTAGGCGACAATAGAATAGAATAGGTCTTTATTGTCACTGTCACAGGAACAATGAAAAGCAGTTTAGCAGCAAAAAACTTTGTGCAAAGGGGACTGTATAAAAAACTAAATATTCCGCAGAATGTTAAGAAAATGTAGGAATGTGCAAAGGCTCCAGAATAAAATATTAATACACATATGCTACTAAAGTACTACTAGAATTACTGAAATATACAAAAAATATACAAAAGCTAACTATACTACAGATGAGAAGTATGTAAAACAAATCGGATATATACAGGTAGTAAGCTGCACCAGATAAACCAGAACCTTACACACTACTGAATATTGGAAAAGTTGTTTATGGTTTTGAAACTTTTATTTTATTTGAGAAAATGCAGGCAAAGTGTCGCTGTAAACCATAATAAACCAGGTACAGATCAAGTCTACATGGCTCTTCTCTGGACTAAATTATGCAGAAAATGCTAAAGGTTGACCAAACTAATCTCCAGATTTGTGAAACGTTTATTTTCGTTTGACAAAATGCCCAAAAGTAGGGCTTATTTTAGAGAAATTACAGGCTACAGGGATTTGCAAGTGGATTTCAGACATCATAACAGCACTAGTTAAAAAATGTTAACACGCCTTTAAAGCATTAAAAGTAGAGGAAAGAAGACCTGTTCCATCAGTCTGTGACTCTCAGAGTTCCTACGTGGTGAAAGCCAACAGGTTGTCAGTCTGCTGTGTAATGACATTACCGGCTTGTGAAAGGTACAGATTTGTGTTGGTGTTGTTTACAGTGGAGCAGAGGGCAGTAATAACGGATGGACAGGCAGGCAGATGCTATGCTAACGTTAGCAAGCAGCGGATAACCGTCTTGTATCGATGTGTTAAATTACGATAACACAGACATGGGTAGCTCCACAGCGGGTTGGAGTCCCCTTCTGTTCATTGACCCTTTTTGAAGTTAAAACAATACATATATTAGCTATATAGAGCGGATATGCTAAGATTAATGCCCCAAAACAAAGGCTTCCTTCCGCTACACATAACGGTAAACACACACCCGCTTGTATCCGGGCATTTTATCGGTTATTTCTATTGATTAAACTCTTTTATGACATATCAACAGTCAAAAAGCAGAAGCGCAACTCTAATTCCAGCTGTCTGACTGGGGCTAGGGTGTCAGTGGTCGTGATAAGAGGAACGGGAATCCGGCTATGCTCGACCGGGGGAGGACAGCTTTAGCTCAGCCGCTAAATCGTCTCACCTCGGCGTCGCGAATCCCCACAACCCCTCTTCGACCAGGCAGCTCTGGCTCCTTCGGACATGAAGTTGCGGGTGCGATTCCGGAGTCAAGGAAGCGGTCGGCAGAGGTGCACTGCCATGTTATCACCCAGCAGCCAAACGAAGACACCCCCCCATTCGGCTTCAAATTAAAAGGGTAAGAAGCCACAGTGGTCCACAGGCTCTGCGGACGCCATTTTCTGCACTGGCGTCATTTCCCTTTCGGGCGGAACTGAAGGGCGTTGTGCGGTTCACCAAAGATCGTGTACGACGAAGATGATACACACTCTGTGCTGTTTAGTGTCCACGCTGCGTCCGTAATTAATTCATTAAGTATATCCCGTTCTCTCACGTGGAGTCACTCTGGAATGAACAAGTCTCTGTTAGTTTTAAGTTTTTGTTTGGTTTTAAATTCTGATAAATAATTGATTTTATAATTCTTAAAATATAACCAAATAATTGTGCAAACATGCATGAAAGGACCATCAATATAAGACATCAAATATAAATGTAAAATGCTGTTCTGTATCCCAGCAGGAGCACCCTAATGAGGATAAAAGTGATGATGATTCTGAAGCCCTATGACTGACAGTGGTCCTGGAAAATAATAGGACATTAGTCATTTTTTGTTTGTTTGTTTGTGCGGAAATTATTCACTGGTCACTGTAAAGCAATGTTTGCTTCACAAAGCACAAATAACCACATTTGTTCTTTGCATTTCTGTTGTTGTGCTTTTGGTAAAAATGAATAAAATCCAGTCAGCCTCTGAACCCCGTCTTATGAACCTTCTTATTTCATGGCTGCAAGTCTGTCACTGCTGGTTGCAGCTCTGCATTCCACTTTCCTTCCAGTAAAACAGTCCAATTGGAGTCTTCTTACTCAGGACCTGCTGATGCATTGACACGTGAAGGTTATCAGTCCTGTTCACTTAGGTCAGAACAGAGACCATTTATATCTGATGAGAGAAAAGATCAGAAGTCTGTATTCACTGATATGTCTTGAGACTGTAATGTACAGACAAAAGAAACAAAAATGAAACAGGTTTTTATTTACTAACATTTACTAACTTTACTAACATTTTATTTACAACTGGTGTCCTCCAATGTTAAAGTTGGAAAAACAAAAACAAAAAAAAAGATACAGCTGGAACTGACTTCAACCATCTACTGACATCTTTAGCCTATAGTCTGGGCTCTGCACAAAATCACACAACTTCTTAACATTTGATCCCTGGTGGCTATCATTCAGGTTTATCTCTGTCAAATGTGAGGAATTGGTTTTAGTCCTGAACTTCTTTTGATACCCAGAGGTGCTAAAGGGAAACACTTAAGTCTGTGTACAGATACTTGTGTGTAAAAAAAAAAAAAAAGAAAAAAGAAAAAGCAAGCTCTGATATGTGCTCAATGTGTAAAGATAAAAAGCACATTTACATTTGCACCATGCATTTCTTTGCAAAGCTAATTGAGCTCCACATCATCCGTGACAGCATCAGTTCTTCCAGTCTTGCTCATCTTATAAAACAGACAACATCTTTTCCTTGCCGTCGATTAATCCTACTTTCCCCCACTACAGTGTCCTGATGCGTATGTACCAGCAGGATCTGTGACTTCACATAAATGTAGGAGCCAGTCAGAATGTAGTATTCAGTTTTTGCAGGTATGACGTGAACACTTGAAGCCCTCACTGCTCAGACACCGAAAATGGGTTTTTAGTGGAATTGAAAACATTTGGTGTTCAATGATTCAACTTAAGAAACGTGCACATATTCACAAATGTAATACTTTGGCCTCTGTACACTATCACAGTGAATTAGAAATGCAGCAATCAAGTGTGGACTTTCAGCTTTAATCTAACAGGGTTAAGCAGATAAAACATACGGAGGTGATTACAAATGTTAATTTTGTAGTTGGTAACTGTTCACTGAAATTGTCAGTATTAGGAAAGTACGTGTCCCTTATGGACCTGACTGTATATAACCAGCAATAGCAAAAACATGCATATGTATATGAGTAAAAATGCTAAAGTGCCTATTCTCTTGTCTACTTTTGCGGTATCTTTTACATCACAACATCTATTATGCATAATATGCACTGTTCTACACAACACGGAGACCTGTTTTAGTATCTCTCCATGTGTACAGAAATTTGTTCATTATTATTATTATTATTATTATTATTATTATTATTATTATTATTATTATTATTATTATTGCTTTTGTTATATAGCTCTTTTCTATTCTAGGTACTCATAGTGTTGACACTAAATTCATAATTCAATCCACAGTTACACACTGGTGTTTCTTTTTAATGTTACGTCATGATCTTGAACTCAAACAGATACAACTTCAGTAATGATCACAGGACGTTTCAGGTCATTTATGGCACATTTATGTACTTATTCTTGTTTCTGCTTAAATTATTTAGTGTCTCCCTGAGCTTACTTTGTAAACAAATAAGTTTAATTCTTCATTTTTTTCTGGTGAAAGCTTTGAAGCAGAAAATATATTTATACAACTCATGTAAATATTATGTAGAAATACTTTGTGGGTATATGTAGATGACTGAAGCATTCATCATATTTGAGTTTCTTAAGAAATGAGGAAGTTATTATGACAGAAAATGAACTGAAAAAAGCTTAAACAACTTAAATGTTCATCTACTTAATTCAAGTGTTGTCACTATTTTCTTTTTCCTTGTGCTTCTTTCCTTGATACCAGAAACTCAACAATCATACAAGTTAATGTTTCCTTCAAAGTAATTAAAATGTACATGTTTCACCATCTGGTTGTCGTACTTTACCACAGGATTTAATGTTGTTTCACTGTGGCATAAATATGGCATAAATATGAGATCTCTATCATCTGTGACTGAAATAAATCACATTGTTCTTGTAAAGAGAAGTGGTGATGCTAAACAGTAAAAAGACGTGAGAAAATAGAACTTAAAATGCACAACAGTTTAATATTTCATCACTTGGTCCACGATTTTCTTATTATGTATCAGTATGACATAAAAATGTTAACGTGTTCTTTTTTCTTCTTTTTTAATATAAGCATTAAAGTTACATGCATTTGCATCCTGGTCTCAAATAAATGCAAATAAATGTAACTTCCTCATGAACAGGTATAAACAAATAGGAAGTTCTCCTATTCCAGTTTTGAACTGTTTGATATAATAATGGCTGGAGCATATCAACACAGGAGTTGTTCATTTTGTCTGTTGAGCTGAGATTCACAAACTGACAGACTTAAACTAGAAAATCACCAGACGTTTTCGTGTCTCTTCTTTACATGTGAACTTATTTGGTGAGTAAAAAATGTGTTCATTTTTGTTTAATTACATCATGTGCTGAATCAAAGATCTATGGTTATTAAGTAAATGTTGTTTTGTTTTTACTCCAGATGTTACAAAGGACTTTCATGGCGTCACTGTGTGTGAAACTGCTACTCAGTGTCTTCTTTCTATCAGGTGATGCATTCACAATCAAGCATTATGATATTTAAAACCAAAGGGAAATGTTGTATTGTTGATGTTAATAGTAATTGTTGACTGGTCAGGAGAAAATAGAAACATTTAGACATAGTATTTTTGTTCATAATATTTTTTTATGCTGATTTTGTTCCTGATTTTCTATTAACTGTAATCTACTTCTCCAGGTGCTTTGGCTGATTGTGATTCGAAGGTACACCTTTACATGACTGCACCGACAGAGATGGAGGCACTGAGTGGATCCTGTTTACACATCCCATGTAGCTTTAGTGATGTGGATCAAGAAGAACAAGTATTTGACAGCACAAAACCCATCTATGCAGTGTGGGTTAAAGAAGAACACGATTTTGGGAACTTAATGAATAATGCGATTTTTAACAGCAGTCAGACTAATAATAAATATCCAATGAATGTTACTGGAGACCTGACTCAGAAAAACTGCACCACTCTGTTTTCCAGTTTAATCACAGATTATACAAACAAATATTTCTTAAGAATTGTAAACTGGCCATTCAGAGCAACTGCTGTTTGTAATCAAACTCAAATCAATGTCAAAGGTAAGTTTTTTATTTTAATTCATTTTTTTTTAGTCTTATCAGTTACTATAAAAATAAGTGTGAACCAAATTAATTTTTGCTTGAACATTAACTGATAACAATGAAATTGATCCACTTATTATGATTGTGACTGGAAGGTATAAATATTAAAACACAGTAAACGTGTCCTTTGCCATGAAAAAAAAACAAAAAACAAAAAAACAAAACACCTACGTATTATGTTAATAAGAAATGTACAATGAAATAGTCTTTGATCAGAAAATACATAAAGAAAAGAATCTGGATGCTTACACTGTATTAATTACATTAGAGGCAAAAAACATTTATAATATACATACCTGTAGTTTTCATACGCATCATTTTAATGTTGACCTTACTTTGTCTCCATTGTCCATATCTAGTGTTTATTATGTGTTTAAGTTCATGTCTATGTTTGTTTTAAATCCACAGATTCTCCTCCCAGTCCCAGTATTGAAGTCTCCCATCAGCAGCTGAAGGAGAAGGAGTCTGTCACTATAACCTGCTCAGCTCTCACTCCCTGTCCACACTCCCCTCCTAAACTCACCTGGAATCTACAGCAAGACGCTGCAAACAACATGGAAGAAAACACAGACCGAACATTTACAACTAACATCCAACAGATCATCACTGTGTCAGACCAACATGATGGATTCAACATCAGCTGTTCTGCAGCATATCCTGTGGACGAAGGAAGAATCAAAACAGCAGAAACAAACGTCACCCTCAGTGTTTCATGTAAGACAAACACAGTTTAATTCATGGATTATCATCTGGTTTTCAGTGTTAAACTTCAGTTCTGTCTGTCCTTCAGATGCTCCTAAGAACACCTCAGCGTCCATCAGTCCCTCAGGTTCACTGTGTTCAGGTATGTGGGTGAACCTGACCTGCTCCAGCAGAGCCAAACCTCCTGTCAGCAACTTCACCTGGTTCAAGACCAGCACACATGGACCCATCAATGTGTCTGAAGGAGACGTTTACAGCTTCAGTTTGACCGATGACACTGAAGGACATTATTATTGTGAAGCAACAAATGATCTCGGGAAACAAAACTCATCAGTGATTCATGTGAATATTGAAGGTAAATATTAAACCTTGTTTTCTTCAGTAAAATATTGTTAAATGACATTTTTTAAACAACATAGTGACAATATAGTAGAACAGTTCTCCCTAAATGGACATAAATACGTCATTAATCAGCATAGATCTGTATCATTTGAATCATGTTATGTCTTTTATTGTTTTTGTCTTCCTTGTTTTTTTATATCATGTATCTGTCTCATTTTGTAATTTGCATATTTTTTCATCTGTTACATCTCCTAACTCTTGTCAGTCTTGTGTCACCATTTTGCATCCTATCTGTAATTTCATCCTTTTTATCATGTTAAGTCTTTTACATCATCATTTTCATCTTGTTTTTTTGTCATTACCATCATGCTAGGCTAGTTAGCTTTGACTTTATTTTTTATCTTGTGTCTTTCCCATCTTGTCTGTCTTGGTAATGTTAAAGTAGAGGTTAAGATCACATTTTATCTTCAGTACATAGAAACAGCAGCTGATTCAACTTCATTCCAAATTTGTTTTGACTCTCCTGTAATGTGTGAAATATGGTATTTTCATTCAAGAACCTCAATTCATATCACTGAAGGAGGTGTTTATTAATGTGTGGCAGAAATATTAAAAAAAAAACTGACACAATGAGAAATTCCTTTCAGAGTAAATGGATAACAGTGTTGAATATTTCATTTCCTATTTACCAAACCTCTCACACATGTACATTTTAAACTTTATAATGTCTTTTATAATATGCTCTTATTTATTTATTTATTTATAGTAAAAAACAGCAGTGGCAACAGTGTGGCAGAAATACAATGGGAGGCAGTTCTTGGAGGGGTCATTGGGATCATCATAATCATCTGTCTGGCTGTCTGTCTTTGGTAAATACTACAAGTCATAATAAAATACACAATATAATCTGTTTTCTGTCAGCTTTGATACTTCAACGGCACGCTGTCAGTTTAACTAGTAACATTATTCTAACAGCCTTTCATATTTTCAGGTGTTTAATATTGAAACGCCGACCACAAAAACAGACTGAGGTGAGATGTGAATCATTCCACAAACCTGTCAATGAAAAAAAGAGAAGAAAAAGAACAGAAATCATCTGCTTTCTTAATTTCCAGGGGTCATGTTTTCACAAATATTTGGATTATTTAAGAATGGGCCGCAAAAGTCAGTTACATGTCATCTGTTAGAAGTAAACCTGTCTCTGATAATGAATAGTTACAGGCTGTTCATATTTATAACAAAATACAATGTGATCGTCAAATATTGGGAAGATGTATGTTATATATAAAAACTCAAAGTGTATTTAATTGGGTTGCCTTTCATCATAACCTCAGAGACGTGAACCTCCGTGCATTAACACATATAGCTGTAAAAAAGACAGTGCTTATTAGAAAAAGTGCTTTTTGAAACTAAAGAATGACCTATAATATGGCAAACTGTCAGGACATTTGAATCATCCTGTGCTGTTTCATGCATTAGTTCAGTTATACAATGTGTGACTTTTCTCTTACTTCTTACTGGAGTTTAATGTTGCACAGCCCTGCTCTGCTATACTGGCCTTTATTTTAATGGAGGCTGAGTGACTGAAAAAAAGAAGATATTTTAATTAAAAAAAGGAATAAAATTTTAAAGAAATACATCTAATTTTGTCTAAGAAAAATATTCCTGTTTATACTGAGCCAGATTTAGTTACTAAGAGCTAAAACAATGGTTTTCATCATATCCCAGAGTGAGACACTTCCACAACTTCTCAGTGTAAGAATATTAAGTCTGCCTGTGTTTGTTACAATATGCACAATTTACTTAATTCTTTTTTATTGTTCGTTTAAAATTTAAAGCTTATTACAGCCTTTTTATTCTACTTTTTGTTCATAATCACTGTGACTTAACCCACTGACACTTTTACATTTTTCTACCATTTACATCTTCTTAACTTTAACCTGTCATCCTTATTAGTCAGCAAGGAGTTAAATGTCTATAGCTGAGGTAAAAGTGCATGAAGCACAAAAGACTTTATGGCTGATTTATGTTTTAGTACATTTGTCGTTTTATATGCCATGTCTTTAAAATAAAGTTAGATTTTTTGTCACACACTGATCTTATGCAGTGGAATAAACCCATTGTCCACACATTTCTAAAAGCAAAGGAGGCTTAGTTTGTATATTTATCAGGTCCTACTCAATCCCAACAACTAGGAAAAAATCTAAACTGAGGGTTAATACAAGATAAGTTTGTTCTATTTATGAAAACTCATTTTCTCTTTAGTACCTGTTATTACAGTATAATATGACCTGGAGGACCTTCTCACTAAAACAAACCCAGATGTTCTTGTTCCTCACAGCCTTTTTGTTCCTCATATTTCACAGAATCAGACGCTTGAAGAGCTACCTGATGTTTCAGCAAATAAAACGGAAGACGAAATCCAATATGGACAGATTGACTTCTCCAAGGGCCAGTCTGGAGGGTCATCTCCCAATGGGCTGGACAGTGGACATCAGCAGGAGACGGTGTACGCACAGGTCAAAGTGTCTGGAGCAGCACAAAGTCTAACACACACTGGTGACAGCTCAGAAGACCTGTATGCACAAGTCAACAAGAAATGAGTGTAGCTTCAACAGGAAAATACAACCAGTCTCATATCAAAATGAGAAATAGCTACGACAGTTTCAATCTGAATGTTTTTGTGTTAATATTGCTAGTATTGTAAATGTTTGTTATTTTTCTCATACATTTATTTGTATTGTTAATACTGGAGAACTCAAATCTGAATAAAGAGTGTTGCTTATGATTTGGATCCATGAAGACATGTTCTGCAATATGCATTTAGATCCATAAGTATTTGGACTGTGACATAGTTTTTTGTAGTTTTTCTTCAGTACATCACCACAGTGGGTCACCATCTGCTCTGGTGTGTTCCTCTCTATTCTTCCTCCACCTTCACACTCACCTGCGCCGCAGCCAATCAAGCCCATTTAAGGCTGGGTCCCACAGCTGTACGGTGCTGGTGTAACAGAGGAAATCTGCGTTGTGTTGTAAACGGCACAGGCGAACTCCAAGTTGAATGCATTTTTATTCTGATAATAGACAAAGAAGTAAAATCACTCAACTGTCCAGCAAACCTGGCAATGCTGCAGCTAAAAAAATACAGAAACACACATGTAAGCGTACATCACAAGCGAGTAGCAGTCTGTTTATTGGACACATACAACAAACACAAAATTCTGTTCTCACACAAAGATTTATTTGAGTCTATGTACTTATGCATAATAAGAATAAACATGCAAATAAAAACAATCAGCTTCCAAAATATTACTCAGTGCCAAACACTCATGACCTACCACATGAACTGGCAAGGTCAACTGGGAAGAGCAGAACAACATCATTCCCACAACTATAGTACTTTCTTAAAGGGGCAGAACACTATTTTATCACACAACTCAATGGCAAGTGGAAGCACCAATCAAGGTTATTTATTTATTTATTTATTTATTCATTCATTTTTGAACAATGAACATTGAACAGTATAAATACATAATAGTATACAACAAACAAGGATAGAAAGTTTCATAATTCACAGAATATTTTACATTACAAATATGTAGAAATACATGTAAGTAAAAACATTAGAAAAATAAATAATTAAAAAAAAAAAAGACTAAAAAAATCGCTTGAGGTATAAATAGAAATTATACAAATTAAATAAGATTATACACTTGACATATTTTTTTTTGTTTTATTTGCTTTAGAATTTATGCTGTTCCTCAAATTGTCTAAATAATTAGAAAAAAGGGCTTTGAAAACAGTAATGTTTGGACGTTGGTGTGCAAATTTGGAGCAATGAATGTGAAATTTGGCAAAAATAATCAACAGGTTGATGATATATCTTTTTTTCTGGAGTTATTTTATCAATTTGTGATAGGCCAAATAAAATGTATTGAAAATTCAACTTACACGAAGAGTCAATTTTTGACCAATCAAGGTTATTATCGTTAATGAAAACTAACGAAATGATGAAAACTAGAATTGAAAAAACATTTTCGTTAACTGAAATAAATAAAAACTATAATTAAAAGAAAAAAAAAAAAAGATAACTAACTGAAACTGTATTGTGTGCTTACAAAACTAAGTAAAACATGTAAAAATTATGGATAAAATTCCCTTCGTTTCATTTTTTTAAATGTCAGACTGATACGAAAGCAATTTATTTCGCTGTAGCAATTTTAGCTAGCAGCATCCTACGGCACTTCAGGGTCCGTCACTTCTCGTCACTTGTTTAGTCGTCTTCTGGTCCCCACTCTACCTGGAAACATGGACGCTAAAGTTGGGAGAAAGCAGCAGAGTCCTGCAAGGGATTTATTTGAATACGACGGCGAAGAAGAGAAAAGATACAACAAAACTAAAACAAATACTAAAACTAAGCATTTCAAAAAAAAAAAAAAAAAAAGAAAACTAATACAAACTCACAAACCTGCTCTAAAAATGAATTAACTGAATTAGAGAAAAAAAGTCAAAACTAAATTAAACTAAACTATAATGAAAAATCCCAAACTATTATAACCTTGGCACTAATCCTGTTGGATCATTGTTATTTCCACCCTCTCCATAACCTGGACTCTCATCACCCTTCTGCGGACTCCGACTGACTTCATCAGGTTTTTCTGTTTGCTCCTCACCGTTTGTGTTCTGTTAATAAATCCGTTTTTCCCTTCAGCATTGAACACTGAAACCCAATCATTCACACCCTTCATGGTACAGTGGGTTTGAAATTAAGCAATCGAGATGTGATTGAAGCGTCGACTTACAGCTTTATTTATTTATAACCTTTATTTAACCAGGAAAAAAGCTCTTTCAGGTTAAAAATCTCTTTCTCAGAGTGTCCTGTCCAAGACAGCAGCAGCAGCAGTAGAAGAAGAAAGAAACTCTACAATAAGCATATACATAATAAACCACCACCATTATTTTAAAACATACTAAAAGGAAAACAACAATTTTCCTTAAAGGCATCTCAAAGCAGGAACCGATTAAATTAGAAAAACATCTACATCCAGATTTATCCTTTTCCCATTCATTTAAAATGACACTGAATGTATTTAAAGAGACCAGGTCCTTCAGTTTTACCTCCTTCTGTAGGTTGTTCCAGGCAGTTGGAGTAGAACATTTAAAAGCTTTCTTTCCTAGTTCTGTTCTGACTTTTGGAACTCGTAGAGACAACAGACCTGGGATCAGAGACTGTAGTTATTTAAGTCATTCCAACAGATGTAGACCAGCAAATATGATGGAAGCAGATGTAAAATACATTTAGCTTTAGTACAAGTGGTTCAAGTATTTTGGAAGTACAGCCATTTTCATACAATGTCCCTCCATTTTTAGATGCTCAAAAGTAATTGGACAAACTAAGGTTGTTATAAATATGAGGATTGTTTTCAATGCTTGGATGAAAATATTGGCTGAAGTCTGGAACCCATGGACATTACTGAACTCTGAGTTTGCTCCTGGAGATGCTTTTCCAGGTCTTTCCTACAGTTCCCTTTAGTTGCTGCATGCTCATGGGGTTTTGTGCCCTCACTTTAGTCTGCAGTAACTGAAAAGCTGCTCTATTGGGTCAAGATCAGGTGACTGATTTGTCTGCTGAAGAATATTCTATTCCTTGACCTTCAAAGCTCTTGGGTTGCTTTTACAGTAATTTTTGGGTCATTATCCAAAGTTTTTGTCATCTGATAAAAGAAAACCCCTTTCTCATAACAAAACAAACCTTCATTTTAATCATTCCATGCTATCTATTTCATGTATTAGTTCAGTTGTGCATTGTTTGACCTTCCACTTACTTCCCTCTGGAGTTTATGTTGCACAGCCCTGCTCTGTGCTTTATTGTTCTTTACGTTAACGGAAGCCACGTGACAGAAAACACTTTGGTTCAGCTACGTTAAATGAAACCAGTCAAAGAATCACATGTCTCATTAAAAAAATGGAAGGACTAAATGCTAAAATAATGTTTTGCATGTTGCTCTAGAGTGAACGAGACACTTCCACAACTTCTCAGTGTAAGAATATTAACCCATAAAGACCCAAACATCCACATGTGACCAAAAGCATCTACTGATCTAAACTGTTTAATACCTGTTGATCCACTAGTCCTATCAATACATGTAAATAATTGGTGTAAAATGCAGTTTGTCATCTTTTCATGGTCATCAGATATGACCCATTTGGATGTTCAGATTTTCCATGGTTACCGTGGAAACACTGTCATCTTCTACAACATTGATTCACCAGTTAAACCCATGGAGTTTGATAAATGATAGTGGATAGACACACTTAGTTTATGTTTAGGTATTTTACTGAAAAAGTCACATTTTCTTTAGTTTTCAGTGTTTTTGATGTAATAACCCTCAACTTTAATCAGAGTTTTAATGAACATCTACAGGGGTTGGACAAAATAATAGAAACACCTTAAAAAATCAACAAAATATAATTTAATATGGTGTAGGTCCGCCTTTTGCGGCAATTACAGCCTCAATTCTCCGAGGTATTGATTCATACAACTTGTGAATTGTTTCCAAAGGAATTTTAAGCCATTCTTCAGTTAGAATACCCTCCAACTCTTTTAGAGACGATGGTGGTGGAAATCGACATCTTACTTGAATCTCTAAAACTGACCATAAATGCTCAATAATGTTGAGGTCTGGGGACTGTGCTGGCCATACGAGATGCTCAACTTCATTAGAATGTTCCTCATGCCATTCTTTAACAATTCTAGCTGTATGGATTGGGGCATTATCATCTTGAGGTGAAGGTGTTTCCATTATTTTGTCCAACCCCTATACATAATCAGTACACGAAATACAGGAAAATGTCTGATTTTCACTTAAAAATGCAAAATACAGAGCATAATATTAGAGTAAATGGTTATAAATCACTCAAGAAAGATTAAAAACAGAAAAAAATTTAATTTGGGAACTGTCACTTAAAGTATGTCTTAAATAACTGTATTTTGTTGCCTGCAATTAGCACAATTCGCTTAATTTTGTGCAGCTCTTTTTAAATTTAAAGATCATTGTGACATATTTATTTTATTTTTTGTTAATAATCACCCTGATTTAATCTGCTGAGATGCCTACATTTTTACACCTTTTACATCTTCTTAATTTCTGACTGTCCTCATTTGTTAATTTCTTCTTTGGAAACAAAAACACAACACATTAATCTGTGTAAACACAATATGGAGTTAAATTTCTACAGCTGAGGTAAAAATGCATGAAGTGTAGAACTTTAACAAATTTTATGCTTAAAACTTATTAATCCATCCATCCATGAACCGCTCAGTCCTGGTGAGGGTTGCAGGGTAGGTCGTTATCCATCTGAAATCTGAAGTTCTGTCCTTGAAGTTTTGCAGCATTAGTTGAATCTGAGTGGAGATGAAAACCCTGGATGCTTCAGAATTCATCCTGTTCCATGAGCTGTTCCTCCTGGAGGCTTTTACCTTACCATCAAGTTAATCTTGGTTTCATCTGTCCAGAGAAACTTTTTCCAGAACTGGTCAGGATTGTATTTTAGATGTGTTTTGGTCAATTCTAATCTGGCCGTCCTGTTCCTTAACGTTATCAGTGGTTTAGGCGTCTCTGACATGGCAACCTTCTGAAGTGAAAGAAAGAGAAAAAAACACAACATAAAAGGACAAAAGAATTCTGCAGTCATCCACTTCAGCTGTCTTCCAGTTTTTCAGTCCTTCTTGCTGTTGCTGAGCTCACCATTGGATTCTTTGTTTTGAAGATGTTTACCAAGTTGTTGATTTGGCCGTTCCTAAAGTGTTCACTGTCTCTGAAAGATTTATCCAGGTTTTTCAGCTGAATGAATCCTTCTGCACTTACACTGACACCTCTTTAGACGTCATAGAGAATTCCAGTGAACATCTACCAAATGCAAAATTTATATGTGGAATCAACCCTAGACCTTTTATCTGCTTCATTTGTTAAAGAATAACCAGAGAACAAACATCTGCACATGAAGCTACTTGTCTGTCAGTTGTTCAGATACCTGAACCCTTTAAAACCTGACGTGTCATCGCTCACACACCCTGTACATACAGTCATGAAAAAAATTATGACACCACCCTTGTTTTATTCAATTTCATGTTAATTTTAATGGCTGGTACAACTAAAGGCATATATGTTTGGACAAATATAATGAAAACAACAAAAATAGCTTATAAAAGTTGAATTTCAGAGCTGATATCTATCCATTTTCCATGGTTTTCTTGAAAATAACCAAAATCACTTCAGTTCTTACATCAATAGTTATGGCATTGTACTGACACGAACAGTGCTTTTAGGCATTCCATGTTTTCTTTTCTATCTGTTTTAGTCATATGATACACACAGGAGTTAATACTTGATTGCACAACCATTGTTTTTGTTGACTTTTAATGGTCTAATTATTTTTTCCATGACTGTATGCAGTTTGGATTGCTGTAACTCACTGTTTGTGCAATTGGAAAAATTCCAATGGTTTCTGAAATCTGAGATGTTGCACTTTATAGGCTTTATTGGGTCATTATGATCATTTCACTCACAACTGTACTAGAAGCTGGGGAAAACTCTGTTTTAGCAGTAAATTGCAGTAAATTGTAAGTGTTTGCTAGATTTTGAAAGATCAGCAAAAAAAAAAAGTCCTCAGGAAAAATCGGTAAACAGACTCACTTACAGCCATTTTCAACCTTTTTATAGTCAAAATTAAAAAAAAAAAAAAAAAAAAAAAAAAAGTCCAGGCAGACCAATTTAGGCTTAGGGTTTAAAGGATTAACCATGTTTTTTTGATGTTTTTTCAGTAAATTCTAATGTGGCAGCCTCTTTGAATTGAACCTCAAAGTCCACACTGCATCTACGTCTTGATTACGTCATGTCCAATCCACTGTTGTGTTTTACAGAGGAAAATTTACAAAGTTTGTGTCTATGACTAAATACTTATGGGGCTGATCGCAACTCAACTTATGCTTATGTAGTAGCTGACGTTAACGCAAATAAATAAATAAATAAATATATATATATATATATATATATATATATATATATATATATATATATATATATATACATATATATATATATATATATATATATATTGTAGTCTCATGACGGTGGAGTGAGTGAACAGACTCAAAAACAGAATCATAAATTATATTATCTTCCTCTCTGTGTCAAACCAAATTCCTGAACAACTATGCTGATTGGTCCGTCACCAGGTCAAAGCTGGGACATCCTCTACAAGCGACATTTATAATGACAGATGATCTTAAAGAATGAGCCTAATGGACTCGGTTTTGACACTAAGCTGACTTTTGCCTCTAAACATCTGTGTCCCATTATTCTTGCTTATCCAGAGGTGAAGATGAACCCAGAAACGAACAAAGGACTGAATGATAAAATCCCTATATGTGCCATGTTAATAATGTATTACATTATGTGTTAATGTTGATTAACTCAGCACGTTAACTCTTTTATGCATGTAATACTTAAGCCATTTGCCCGACCTGTGGTTTCACATATGTGTGTCCTGATCATGTTCACGGTGAATTATGTGAAAGTAAGAGTATCACTGCTTATAGCATGTCTGAATAATCATGCTATTATTTTACTGATGCTTAAGTGAGGTTACAGGTGATGTATAAAGTTTAAGTGATCTTATTTAACGATCTTATCTAAGGATTTAAAGTTTTCTTACAAGGCCACAGTCCTCTCCCCCTCTGTCTTCCCAAGAGGGAAGAGAAACGTGATATTTTTGAATATTCACGAGGAGGCGTTTTCCCGCCGAAAACAGACAAAGAAGGCAACGCCCCAAGGCATCGATGACTCATCTATATTCATGAGGAAGGCGTTCCGGGTTGGTTTTTGGACAGAACTATAAAAATGAATGAAACAAACTTTTCTGGGAGTCTTTTCCATCTCGGGAGTCTTTTCCACCTCTCCCAGGCTCTCACAGAGCAGGGCAGAGTCCTGTCCATCTTCTGGGCTCTCACCTACGCAAAGAGCTTTCTCCAAGGAGTCTTGACCATCTCCTTGGATCTCAGAGCTGTTCCATCTTCTCCTGGCGAGCTTTCCAGAACCAGCCGCCAGAGCCAGCTGTGAACCTCCTCCAGCCAGCAGAACTTCAGAACTTCAGAGCTTCAGAACTTCAGAACTCCAGACCTTCAGGCCTCCAGCGCAAGCACGTCGCTTCACAGCCTGTTCCTGCTTCGAACTACATCAGAAGACTTCATCCATCCGCCATCAAGGCTGTGCCAGTTGCTGCATCCGCACCGCAATAACTTGTAAGAAAACTTGCTCCTGATTTATCTGAGTTGGTGTTATTCCAATTTAAGTAGGTTTACCTCAACGTAACCTCACTAACATTATAATCTCTTGAATATAGCTATCTGCCAACTTAATTTACATATTCTCCTGTCCATAATCTCCTGCTCCTTTTGTTGTATTTGTCTCTTGTCTTTATGTTATTTGTGTGTCTTAGTTTAGTTAATAAAGTATTTATATGTATATAAATCCATTGCCTCAGTTGTGCTTTGTGTACTGTTATTCACACATGGGTTCACTGTGCAGTCAACGAACTATCACCTATGCAAGATTTCCAAATTATTGTTTTGAGTTGATTTAAGTTTAAGTTTGGTTATAAATCTATAATTAAATTAATCAATAAATCAACACTCAATTAATAAATAATTTGGTATCCTATTCTTGTTACTACATATATATATATATATATATATATATATATATATATATATATATATATATATATATATATATATATATATATATATATATATATATATATTAGGAAACACTAAATAAGATCTTCATCATCAGTCTGACAGAAAAATTGCAGTGTTTGTGCAAATCAGAAGTGGTGAGAAAATGTGCATGGGAGAGGCTGCATGTATATCAGGATTTTAAAACTTCTGCTTTATTTGGTCCAGAAAGGTGTTTAACAGCCACTAAAAGTGTAGTATTCAGTAACAGATCATATACACTCACAATTTGCCTCAGTATGTTTTTCTTGACTGTTTTTTTTTTTCACTCTATTTACTGTGATCATCACCTCAGACCTTTAGTTCCACCACAAATCACCAACACATGTAGAATACCTGAGATTAATATTATAGAAATATGTCTCATAAAGATGTAAAAGTAACACTCCAGCTTAACATGCAACAAAAGGTGACTTCCTTTTCCACTCTACTTGTGAAAAAAATACTCTACCCACTCATTTCTGTAGAACTTGTTTAACAACAAAACTAAGGTAGTTTTATTCTTCAACAATTTGAACCAGCAATTTCCTTGTTTAGTCAAATCTGCATAAAAAATTAAAAGCAGCCAAACACAAGTGGATCATTTAGTTTATTGTTCTGAAATCTGCAGCTTCATAAGATGCTGCTGTGACTCTTCATGTGTCGGCTCATTTGGTAAATGACTCAATATGAGATTTTTATCCTTTTAAAAGAATGAATACTCAGCTGCAGATATGACTTTCATGGTGTTGCTGTGTTTCATCTGTGTCTTCTGTCCATCATGTGAGATGTTCACAGTCCAACATCATTTAGAAACAAAAGGAAAAGGCAACAGAAACAAACCAGTGTAAAAAGTTTTAGTTGAAATGTTACGAGAAAAGAGAAACAGAAAAAAATGTGATGTTGAAAAATGTTTTGCTGTTGATTCTTTTGTTCTCTCCAGATTTTCAGCTTGTTTTCTGATTTTATAGCTTTTCAGCACTGTAGAAATTGGAGACACATGTTATATGTAATAATATTACGAAGATGAACCAAAGTGTTTGTATAAAGAGAAGTGGTGACATTAAAGTGTAAAAAGCACAGTCACATCTGAACAGCAAAACAGATGAAAATATTAACATGTGTATGTATTTTAATATAGACATTAAAGTTAAAAGCATCCAGATGGTCTCAAAATATTAAATAATGTGACTTCCTCATGAATGGATGTAAACAAGGAGGAAGTTCTCTCCTTCCAGTTTTGAACTGTTTGATATGATAACAGTTGTTCAACACAGAAGTTGCTCAGTTTGTCTGTTGAGCTGAAATTCACAAACTGACAGACTTAAACTAGAAAACCACCAGACGTTGCTGTGTCTCTTCTTTACATGTCAACTTATTTGGTGAGTAAGATATTGTATTTTTTTCTTTATTACATCATGTGCTGAATCAAAGATCTGTGGTTAATAAGTGAATGTTGTTTTGTTTCTTTTTATTTCCAGATGTTAAAAATGACTTTCATGGCGTCGCTGTGTGTGAAAATGTTTCTCAGTGTCTTCTTTCTACCAGGTGGCTCACAGTCAGACATCATAATATTAAACATATTCTAATAAAATATGATAAACAAGAGGGAAATGTTCTGTTGTTGATGTTAATGGTAATTGTGGACGGGTCAGGAGAAAATAGGAATATTTAGACATAGTAGTTTTGTGTTGATAATATTTTTTCTGTTGATTTTGTTACTGATTTTCTATTAACTGTAAATCTACTTTTCCAGGTGCTTTGGCTGATTGTGATTTGAAGGCACACCTTTTCATGACTGCACCGACAGAGATGGAGGCACTGAGTGGATCCTGTTTACACATCCCATGTAACTTTAGTGCTGTGGTTGAATCAGGACCAAAATTTAACAACACAAAACCCATTGCTGCAGTGTGGACTAAAGAAAGATACGATTTTTGGAGCTTAATGGATAATGTGATTTTTAACAGCAGTCAGACTAATAATAAATATCCAATGAATGTTACTGGAGAACTGACTCAGAAAAACTGCACCACTCTGTTTTCTAGTTTAATCACAAATTATACAAACAAGTATTTCTTCAGAATTGAGAACTGGCCATTCAGAGCAACTGCTGTTTGTGACCAAATTCAAATCAATGTTAAAGGTAAGTTTTGTATTTTGTATTACAATTTTTAATCTTATCAGTTACTATAAAAAGAAACACAAACCCAATTTTCACTTGTTCATTAACTGATAACAATGAAACTGATCCACTTCTTATGAATGTGACTGAAAGGTATAAACATTAAAACACAGTCAATGTGTCCCTTGCAATGAAAAAAATAAACACCTACGTATTATGTTAACAACAAATGTACAGTGAAACAGCCTGTGATCAGAAAATACATGAAGAAAAGAATCTGGATGTTTACACTGTATTTAATTCCCTTAGAGGCAAAAATTGTGTATAATATACATACCTGTGGTTTTCATATGTATTGTTTTAAGGTTAAATTACTTTGTCTTCATTGTCCATATTTACTGTTTATTATGTGTTTAACTTCATGTCTATGTTTGTTTTAAAACCACAGATTCTCCTCCCAGTCCCAGTATTGAAGTCTCCCATCAGCAGCTGAAGGAGAAGGAGTCTGTCACTATAACCTGCTCAGCTCTCACTCCCTGTCCACACTCCCCTCCTAAACTCACCTGGAATCTACAACCAGACGCTGCAAACAACATGGAAGAAAACACAGATCGAACACTTACAACTAAAATCCAACAGATCATCACTGTGTCAGACCAACATGATGGATACAACATCAGCTGTTCTGCAGCATATCCTGTGGACGAAGGAAGAAACAAAACAGCAGAAACAAACATCACCCTCAGTGTTTCATGTAAGACAAACACAGTTTAATTCATGGATTATCATCTGGTTTTCAGTGTTAAACTTCAGTTCTGTCTGTCCTTCAGATGCTCCTAAAAACACCTCAGTGTCCATCAGTCCCTCAGGTTCGCTGTGTTCAGGTATGTGGGTGAACCTGACCTGCTCCAGCAGAGCCAAACCTCCTGTCAGCAACTTCACCTGGTTCAAGACCAGCACACATGGACCCATCAGAGTGTCTGAAGGAGACGTTTACAGCTTCAGTTTGACCAATGACACTGAAGGAGATTATTATTGTGAAGCAACAAATGATCTCGGGAAACAAAAGTCATCTGTGATTCATATGAATATTGAAGGTAAATATTAAACTTTATTATATACCGTATGTATACATGTTTTTTTGTTTGTTTTATTTCTAAGGACTAAGTAAGATTACTTTGTCTTGTTGCATATTTGAAATAACCTAAACCAAACAACAACAAAAAACAGAGATGTGTCCATGGCCTCCTGGAGGCAGTTCTTAAGTTTAAAAATTGTTTTGACTTTAAAACCATGTGCCTCAGTGATTTAGAAGAACTCAAGTGTACTAAGAGAGATAAATGTTGATTGAAATTACTCTTAGTAGCAAGTAAAAAGGCCCTGACCAGAAAATGACTGAAAAGAGACATACCTACCATTAATGACTGGATTGATGTAGTGTACAATATATATGTTATGGACAGAATCCCATTTAAACTAAGATGTAAAACTTTATGAGATATTTATAAGATATTTTTGCTGAAAATTGGTCAGAGTGGTTCACTTATGTTGTAACTGTGAGGCCAGATTTTATTTAATTTTAATGGACCCTCAAAATTTACAGTAAAGGCATTAATATGGGTATACGAGTATATTGATGCATGTGTGGTCTAGATGCTGCTCTAATGTTGGACTCTCCCCCCTTCTGTCTGTTTGTTTTGTTAGTGTAAGTATTTGTGTTATGGTTTTCTTAAAAAACAAAACAAAAAGTAAATAAATAAAAAAAGTTTGTCATCATGAAGTATTGTGTGAAGAAATTTGAAGCAAAAAAAAAATTCAATGTTTTGGAATAAAGCCAACACAAGAACATAGCACTAGAAAATATTTTTAAATATTTTAAATTTTAATTATATATATATATATATATATATATATATATATATATATATATATATATATATATATATATATATATATATATATACACACACACACATATATATACATGTGTGTGTGTGTGTGTGTGTGTATATATATATATGTGTGTGTATATATATATATATATATATATATATATATATATATATATATATATATACAGTTTACAGTTATATACAGTTTACAGTAATATCTCCAATGATGTGAGAGTGAACATGTTTTCTTACAGGGAACGTAGACTTATGGCTTTTCATCTACAATAGAGTGAAGATCTTTGAAATAGTCCTGCTCATCAGTACTCTGATCATCTTTGAATGGTGAGACAAATGATTTCATGACATAAAAATGTCAAATATACACCTGGTTTATGTCTAACTCTACTGTCAATATGTTTCCATGATTTAATCTGTAAATGCAGACTTGTTGGTTTCTTTTAATTGTTTAAGTTTTACTACTTGCATGAGATCATAAGTAATAAATAAGTAAATAAATAAATAAATAAGACATAGACAAAGACATTTACTCCATCTCTTTTATTTTCAGCTGGTTCAGGTCAAGACACTCCAACAAACCAGTGCAGGTACAGGTAAGTATTTACACTTTACTCTTCAGGAACAAAAATGCATCAAAATAGACTTTATGTGTAGACTATTTCATGGACTGATGTTTAACGGTGACAAAGGACTGATCTGTCAGAAACATGTGACCAGCAGTGACACCAGACCAGAATGTAATTCAGTCATGTGTCAGTAGAGGAAGCTGTTCTCTGTGTAGATGAAGTGTCCATGGACAGAGGACACACACAGTGAACAGAGGGACGGAGCTCCATGGTTCATTCTCTGCACACACTAACACCATTCTGTGTCTGTGTTTGTTGTTTGTTTTCCACAGCCCACAGTGGAAGAAGTTTATGTCAACGCAGTGTTTGAAAGTCAAGAAAAATGAGTGACGAGGAGATGGGAAAGATTTTCACAACCAATAATAACATCGTGTCTTCATTAAACAGCACATTGTATTTGTTTCAATTGAATATTTAAGTGTTTTTTATATATATACAGTACTGTGCAAAAGTCCCAGACCAACATAAGCTTTGTTGGTTTAGTAAAGTTCTAATGTCCACACATATGCATTTCTCAGTCTCTCTCATAAGATCCAGTCTGGATATATGTGAAATATGTACAGCAGGAAACACAAGAGTTTCAGGGTTAAAAACAGCCTCTATAAAACAAACTCTTAGAATTTAATGTGACTTCCCTTTGCACTGAGAACTTCTTTAACCCTTTTGTTCTGATAATATGAGATTCATTTTCTGATGTTTTATACCAGGTTTCATTCAACACATGTCAGATGTTTATAACTGTTTGTGCTGCGTCTTGTCATGGGGTCAGAGGTCACACTAAATAGTGACTTTAACCTTTAGGACCCATTTAATTCAGTTTTTCTGTATTTTAATGCTGTGCACATATTTTCTGTATTTTCTTGTTATCTCTGAAGAAGAAAGAGTGAGACATAAATATGTGTACTCATTTCAACACTGCAACACAACAAAGCTAGAGGTGGCATAAGACTTTTGCACATGACTGTATAAAATAATGTAAAAAAAAACAAACAAACAAAAAACAACCAACCAAAAACAAATGCATAGAGTTTATGTCTTTCTTAATGTTTTTAAGAGCTTTAACATGAATGCATTTAGTTTTATTAGTAGCCATTGTATGTTAAGACTGATTTCATTTCTGTTGTTTTTCTTTTTTTTCCTGAATTGTTACAATAAACAACTCCTACTTTTGCACCACATTGAAGTTTCTTTACAAATAAATATGTTTTTTTTTTTTTTTGTAGTACAAAACAAAACCAAAAGTTAAAATGATTACTGGACTGATGGCACCTGCTTTTTCTGATGGAACATCTCTGTATTCAGCAGAAAATGCTTTTATGAATCTCACTGTATCATGTATGAATACTACGGAAGCGTATTGCATTCACACAAAAAAAATAATTTCGGCTCTGTTTTTCTGAATTAATGAGATAATTATCTCATAATTACGAGAAAAAATAAGTTAAAAAAAAATCCTCGCTGTTTTTCTGAGTTTACGAGATACTGTTTTCCGAAAAAAAAAAAAAAAAAAAAAAAAAAAAAAAAAAAAAAAAAGCTCTGTTTTTATGAGTTTACGAGATACTGTTTTCTGAAAAAAAAAAAATGTGTCTGTGTTTCTCTGTCAGTGGGACAGTGGTCCCTGGTCCAGGCAGGAGCTCCTTCTGTCTGTGCTGCTGAAAGCCTCTCGGGGGAGCGTGAAGTTGTTTCCGTTCTCGTAACCGGTTCCGATTACTGATCATGGAACTGGTTTCGTTCACAGAAATCAGAACCAAGCCCCGCTTCGTGCACGGACCAAGCCCTTCAAGCACACCGGCGCTCGGAGCCTGTAACCCGGCTTCCTGACAGGGCACGACCGCGGTGATGGGAGTTGGCATTAATGAAGTCAAATAAAATGACATTCACCAGCATTAAAGAAAATATACACAGCAGAAGAGTGCAAATGTGGATTCATTTATTTGTCGGACCTGATGGAAAGCATTAGTCAGAACTAGATCCATGGAGGAGCGGCTTGGTGAACCGGTTCGTCCCCCCTCCAATAACTTTCCATCAGGTCCAGGTGGACAGCTATCCGCTCCCCGGTGTGTAAGCCGGACTGGAGCGGGTGGACGGAGCAGCTCAACTCGACAGAACCCCGGCGCTCGGAGCCTGTAGCCCGGCTTCCTGACAGGACAGGACGCGGTGATGGGAGTTGGCATTAATGACTACCACTACTACTAGGACTCCTGCCATGGAGCGGGTGTCCTGTCCCGGTGCATTGGGCCGACCAGGTGAACCAGTGTTTTCCATGGCTGGTGGTCCTGTGCCAGCTGCTCTGCGTCCTCCATGGTAACTCCATGTTGTTGGAGGTCGCCTGCAATGACGTCGAGCCATCGGGTGCGGGACTTGCCTTGTGGTCGTTTGCAGTCTGCAGCCTTTGGGTCAAACTGAAGGATGGCTCTTGTTGGATGGTCAGGAGGGAGGCGGAGGACATGACCGAACCAGCGGGGGCGACGTTGCGCGGCCAGGCTGGATGCTTTGGGCTGGCGTGTGCGGGCTCAACTCGACCGTGAACCGGGACACCAAGACGCATATTTTCTTTAATCATGGTGAATGTCATTTTATTTGACTTCATTAATGCCAACTCCCATCACCGCGTCCTGTCCTGTCAGGAAGCCGGGCTACAGGCTCCGAGCGCCGCTGTTCTGTCGAGTTGAGCCCGCAACGTCGCCCCCGCTGGTTCGGTCATGTCCTCCGCCTCCCTCCTGACCATCCAACAAGAGCCATCCTTCAGTTTGACCCAAAGGCTGCAGACTGCAAACGACCACAAGGCAAGTCCCGCACCCGATGGCTCGACGTCATTGCAGGCGACCTCCAACAACATGGAGTTACCATGGAGGACGCAGAGCAGCTGGCACAGGACCACCAGCCATGGAAAACACTGGTTCACCTGGTCGGCCCAATGCACCGGGACAGGACACCCGCTCCATGGCAGGAGTCCTAGTAGTAGTGGTAGTCATTAATGCCAACTCCCATCACCGCGTCCTGTCCTGTCAGGAAGCCGGGCTACAGGCTCCGAGCGCCGGGGTTCTGTCGAGTTGAGCTGCTCCGTCCACCCGCTCCAGTCCGGCTTACACACCGGGGAGCGGATAGCTGTCCACCTGGACCTGATGGAAAGTTATTGGAGGGGGGACGAACCGGTTCACCAAGCCGCTCCTCCATGGATCTAGTTCTGACTAATGCTTTCCATCAGGTCCGACAAATAAATGAATCCACATTTGCACTCTTCTGCTGTGTATATTTTCTTTAATGCTGGTGAATGTCATTTTATTTGACTTCATTAATGCCAACTCCCATCACCGCGGTCGTGCCCTGTCAGGAAGCCGGGTTACAGGCTCCGAGCGCCGGTGTGCTTGAAGGGCTTGGTCCGTGCACGAAGCGGGGCTTGGTTCTGATTTCTGTGAACGAAACCAGTTCCATGATCAGTAATCGGAACCGGTTACGAGAACGGAAACAACTTCACGCTCCCCCGAGAGGCTTTCAGCAGCACAGACAGAAGGAGCTCCTGCCTGGACCAGGGACCACTGTCCCACTGACAGAGAAACACAGACACATTTTTTTTTTTTTTTTCAGAAAACAGTATCTCGTAAACTCATAAAAACAGAGCTTTTTTTTTCTTTTTTTTTTTCGGAAAACAGTATCTTGTAAACTCATAAAAACAGAGCTTTTTTTTTTTTTTTTTTTTTTTTTTTTCGGAAAACAGTATCTCGTAAACTCATAAAAACAGAGCTTTTTGGGTTTTTTTTTCGGAAAACAGTATCTTGTAAACTCATAAAAACAGAGCTTTTTTTTTTTTTTTTTTTTTTTCGGAAAACAGTATCTCGTAAACTCATAAAAACAGAGCTTTTTTTTTTTTTTTTTTTTTTTCGGAAAACAGTATCTTGTAAACTCATAAAAACAGAGCTTTTTTTTTTTTTTTTTCGGAAAACAGTATCTCGTAAACTCATAAAAACAGACCTTTTTTTTTTTTTTTTTTTTTTCGGAAAACAGTATCTCGTAAACTCATAAAAACAGAGTTTTTTTTTTTTTTTTTTTTTTCGGAAAACAGTATCTCGTAAACTCATAAAAACAGAGCTTTTTTTCCCCCGGAAAACAGTATCTCGTAAACTCATAAAAACAGAGCTTTTTTTTTTCCAGCAAACAGTATCTCATAAACTCAGAAAAACAGCGCCGATTTTTTTTTTTTTTAACTTATTTTTTCTCGTAATTATGAGATAATTATCTCATTAATTCAGAAAAACAGAGCCGAAATTTTTTTTTTTTTTGTGAATGCAATACGCTTCCGTAGAATACATTAAAGATATATGATGAAAAAACAAGTAGGACTGAAACATTCAATAGACTGTTCAACTCATAAATTCATTTATTAAATCACAAAGTTGTTATAACAAGAACTGAACATGTCTGGAAGATTAAACATCTTAAAGGTTCATCTGGTGTTATTCACTCCATAGTATAAAACATTATCTGTATATTTTCTGCCTCCCTTCCATTCAGGGAAAAACATTTATTTAACACATGTGACACTGTATTTTTAAAAACACAACATAAACAATAACAGGTCTTGTCTTTGTGGCAGAGTGCAGCAAGTTTCCTTTAAAATACATCAAATGCACATGTTTCAGCATCTGCTTGTGTTATTTCTGATTATATAAGGTTTATTTTGTTTTAAGACTGAAATGAAATGAGGAAACATCATAAATATGCATAAATATGATGTGTTCAACTTCAACCACAGTGTTTGTGAAAAGAGAAGTGTTGACACTAAACTGTAAAAAGCAGTGAGAAAATATTGAAAACTTGAAGAGAACAAGACTTTGACACTTGATGATTTGATCCAGAATTTTCTTTATTATATTTCATAGTTGCTGAAGGCTGGGTAACATTCACATTTCAACAGTATAACAGATAATTACATTAACATGCAAAGGCAGATTGACCTAACGGGGCCCTTGGCACCACGCAGCCAACCACAAGTGGGTCATTTGGTTTGTTCTGAAATCTGCAGCTTCATAAGATGCTGCTGTGACTCTTCTTCATGTGTCGGTTCATTTTGTAAATGATTCAATATGACATTTTTATCCTTTTAAAATAATAAATATTCAATTGCAGTTGTGACTTTCATGGTGTTGCTGTGTTTCATCTGTGTCTTCTGTCCATCATGTGAGATGTTCACTGTCAAACATTGTTTAGAAACAAAAGGAAAAGGAAACAGAAAAAAAACAGTGTGAAAAGTTTTAGTTGAAATGTTACGAGAAAAGGGAAAGAGAAAAAATGTGATGATGTTGAAAAATGTTTTGCTGCTGATGGCATTAGCAGGTGGTTTTCTGATTTGACAGCTTTTCATCACTGCAGAAGATGGAGACACATGTATGTAAATACAACATGCAGATGACCCAAAGTGTTTGTATCAAGAGAAGTGGTGACATTTAGTATAAAATGCAGTGAAAAAATAAAGAGAACTGGAAGAGAAAAACAATTTAACACTTTATCATTTGGTCCAGAATTTTCTTTCTTATGTATCATAGTCACTGAAGGGTGTATAACAGTCACATCTGAACAGTAAAACAGATGAAAATATTAACATGTGTGTGTGTGTTTAATTTAAACATTAAAATCAAAAGCATTTACATCCTGATGGTCTCAAGATAGTAAATAATAAATGTGACTTCCTCATGAACGGATGTAAACAAGGGGGAAGTTCTCTCCTTCCAGTTTTGAACTGTTTGATATAATAACAGCTGCTCAACACAGAAGTTGTTCAGTTTGTCTGTTGAGCTGAAATTCACAAACTGACAGACTTAAACTAGAAAACCACCAGACGTTGCTGTGTCTCTTCTTTACATGTCAACTGATTTGGTGAGTAAAGAATATGTTTATTTTTGTTTAATTACATCATGTGCTGAATCAAAGATCTGTGGTTAATAAGTGAATGTTTTTCTGTTTTTACTCCAGATGTTAGAAATGAGTTTCATGGCGTCACTGTGTGTGAAACTGCTACTCAGTGTCTTTTTTCTATCAGGTGATGCATTCACAATCAAACATTATGATGTTTAAAACCAAAGGGAAATGCTCTATTGTTGATGTTAATAGTAATTGTTGACAGGTCAGGAGATAATAGCAACATTCAAACATAGTATTTTTGTGTTTTTGTAATAATATTTTTTATGCTGATTTTGTTCCTGATTTCCTATTAACTGTAAATCTACTTTTCCAGGTGCTTTGGCTGATTGTGGTTTGCCTGCAGACCTTCACATGACTGCACCGACAGAGATGGAGGCACTGAATGGATCCTGTTTACACATCCCGTGTAACTTTAGTGCTGTGGATAAAGAAGGACAAGTATTTGACAGCACAAAACCCATCTATGCAGTGTGGATTAAAGAAGAACACAATTTTGGGAACTTAATGAATAATGCGATTTTTAACAGCAGTCAGACTAATAATAAATATCCAATGAAAGTTACTGGAGACCTGGCTCAGAAAAACTGCACCACTCTGTTTTCCAGTTTAATCACAGATTATACAAACAAATATTTCTTAAGAATTGTGAACTGGCCATTCAGAGCAACTGCTGTTTGTGACCAAATTCAAATCAATGTTATAGGTAAGTTTTTAATGTTAATTAAATTTTTTTAGTCTTATCAGTTATTATAAAAATAAACGTGAAGCAAATTGACAATGTTACAGGTAAGTTTAATGTTTTGTATTAAATTTTTTTAATCTTACCAGTTACTATAAAAATAAATGGGAACCCAATTTTTACTTGTACATTAACTGATAACAATGAAACTGATCCACTTCTTATGATTGTGACTGAAAGGTATAAACATTAAAACACAGTAAATGTGTTCTTTGCCATGAAAAAAAAAACCTACCTACGTATTATGTTAATAACAAATGTACAGTGAAACAGTCTGTGATCAGAAAATACATGAAGAAAAGAATCTGGATGTTTACACTGTATTTATTACCTTGGAGGCAGAAAATGTATATAATATACCTGTGGTTTTCATATGGATCATTTTGATGCTGACTTAGTTTGTCTTCATTGTCCATATTTACTGTTTATTATGTGTTTAAGTTCATGTCTATGTTTGTTTTAAATCCACAGATTCTCCTCCCAGTCCCAGTATTGAAGTCTCCCATCAGCAGCTGAAGGAGAAGGAGTCTGTCACTATAACCTGCTCAGCTCTCACTCCCTGTCCACACTCCCCTCCTAAACTCACCTGGAATCTACAACCAGACGCTGCAAACAACATGGAAGAAAACACAGACCGAACATTTACAACTAACATCCAACAGATCATCACTGTGTCAGACCAACATGATGGATTCAACATCAGCTGTTCTGCAGCATATCCTGTGGACGAAGGAAGAATCAAAACAGCAGAAACAAACATCACCCTCAGTGTTTCATGTAAGACAAACACAGTTTAATTCATGGATTATCATCTGGTTTTCAGTGTTAAACTTCAGTTCTGTGTGTCCTTCAGATGCTCCTAAAAACAGCTCAGCGTCCATCAGTCCCTCAGGTTCGCTGTGTTCAGGTATGTGGGTGAACCTGACCTGCTCCAGCAGAGCCAAACCTCCTGTCAGCAACTTCACCTGGTTCAAGACCAGCACACATGGACCCATCAGAGTGTCTGAAGGAGACGTTTACAGCTTCAGTTTGACCGATGACACTGAAGGAGATTATTATTGTGAAGCAACAAATGATCTCGGGAAAGAAAAGTCATCAGTGATTCATGTGAATACTGAAGGTAAATATTAAACATTATTTTTTTATTGTTGTATTCAGTATAATATTGTTAGATGACATTTTTTAAACATCAGAAACAATATAGTAGAACAGTTCTCCCTAAATGTACATAAATACGTCATGAATCAGCATAGATCTATATCACTTGAATCATGTTATGTCTTTTATATTGTTTTGGTCTTCCTTGTGTTTTTTTTTTTTTATATCACGTATCTGTCTCATTTTTTAATTTGCATATTTTCACATCTGTTACATTTCCTAACTCTTGTCAGTCTTGTGTCGTCATTTTGCATCCCATCTGTAATTTCATCCTTTTTATCATATTAAATATTTATGTCATCATTTCTATCATGTTTTGTTGTTGTTATCATCATGCTAGGGTAGTTAGCTTTTACATACTTTTTTTTTTTTTTTTTTATCAATTTGTGTCTTTTCCATCTTGTCTGTCCTGATAATGTTAAAATAGAGGTTAAGATCACATTTTATGTTCAGTACATGGCAAAAACAGCTGATTCAACTTCGTTCTAAATTTGTTTTAACTCTCCTGTAATGTGTGAAATATGGTATTTTCATTCAAGAACCTCAATTCATATCACTGAAGGAGGTGTTTATTAATGTGTGGCAGAAATACCATGGGAGGCAGTTCTTGGAGGGGTCATTGGGATCATCATAATCATCTGCCTGGCTGTCTGTCTTTGGTAAATACTACAAGTCATAATAAAATACATAATATAATCTGTTTTTTGTCAGCTTTGATACTTCAATGGCATGCTGTCAATTTAACCTGGAACATTATTCTAACAGCCTTTCATATTTTCAGGTGTTTAATATTGAAACGCCGACCACAAAAACAGACTGAGGTGAGATGTGAATCATTCCACAAACCTGTCATTGAAAAAAGAGAAAAAAAAAGAACAGAAATCATCTGCTTTCTTAATTTCCAGGAGTCATGTTTTCACAAATATTTGGACTATTTAAGAATGGACCGCAAAAGTTAGTTACATGTCATCTGTTAGAAGAAAACCTGTGTCTGATCATGAATATTTACAGGCTGTTCATATTTATAACAAAATACAATGTGACCATCAGAATATTGGGAAGATGTATGTTATATATAAAAACTCAAAGTGTATTTAATTGGGTTGCCTTTCATCATAACCTCAGAGACGTGAACCTCCGTGCATCGACACATACAGCTGTAAAAAAGACAGTGTTTATTAGAAAAAGTTCTATTTGAAACTGGAGAATGACCTATAATATGGCAAACTGTCATGACATTTGAATCATTTCATGCTATCTGTTTCATGTATTACTTCAGTTATACACTGTGTGACTTTTGTCTTACTTCCCTCTGGAGTTTAATGTTGGACAGCCCTGCTCTGTGTTTTTATTTTATTTATTTATTTATTTAAAGAAATAGATCTATTTTCATTTTAGAAAAATATTCCTGTTTATACTGAGCCAGATTTAGTTACTAAGAGCTAAAACAATGGTTTTCATCATATTCCAGAGTGAGACACTTCCACAACTTCTCAGTGTAAGAATATTAAGTCTGTCTGTGTTTGTTACAATATGTACAATTTACTTAATTCTCGTTTGTTAATTTTTTTCCTTCAGAAACAAAAGCACAACATATGAATATGTGTAAAAACGATAGAGATCAATGGAGTTAAACTTCTACAGTCGAGGTAAAAGTGCAGGAAGTGCTAAATCTTCACAGATTTTATGGCTTAAATTGGTAAATTTTTGCCTTAGCGCATTTGTAGTTTTATATGCCGTGTCCATGAAATAAAGTTATATTTTTTTTGTCACAAACTGATGTTACATAGTGGAATAAACCCATTGTCCACACATTTCTAATACAGGTTAATACAGGATAAGTTTGTTCTATTTATGAAAACTCGTCTCCTCTTTAGTACCAGTTAGTGCAGTGTAATATGACCTGGAGGAACTTCTCACTAAAATAAACTCAGAAGTTCTTGTTCCTCACAGCCTTTTTGTTCTTCATATTTCACAGAATCAGATGCTTGAAGAGCTACCTGATGTTTCAGCAAATAAAACGGAAGAAGAAATCCAATATGGACAGATTGACTTCTCCAAGGGCCGGTCTGGAGGGTCATCTCCCAATGGGCTGGACAGTGAACATCAGCAGGAGACGGTGTACGCACAGGTCAAAGTGTCTGGAGCAGCACAAAGTCTAACACACACTGGTGATGGCTCAGAAGACCTGTATGCACAAGTCAAGAAGAAATGAGTGTAGCTTCAACGGGAAAATAACATTCACAGGACAGTTTCAATCTGAATGTTTTTGTGTTAAAATTGTTAATATTGCTAGCATTGTAAGTATTTGTTATTTTTCTCATACAATTATTTATATGTTAATACTGGAGAACTCAAATCTGAATGAGGAGTGTTGCTTATGATCTAGATCCAGAGACATGCTCTGTAATATGCATTTAGATTCATAAGTATTTGGACTCTGACATAGTTTTTTGTAGTTTTTCCTTTGTATATCTCCACAGTGGGTTTGAAATTAAGTAACTGAGATGTTTTAAAGTGTTGACTTTCAGCTTTAGCACAAGTGGTTCAAGTATTTTGGAAGTACAGACATTTTTATACAATTTCCCTCCATTTTCAGATGATCAAAAGTATAAATATGGATTGTTATCAATGTGAGGATTATTATTAATACTTGGACGAAAATAAGAGTGTTGCTTATGACCAGGAGATGTGTTCTGCAATATGCATTTAGGTCCATAAGTATTTGGAGTGTGACACACATTTTGTAGTTTTATGTCTGTACACCACCACCCTCCATTTTCAGAAATGTAAAATTAATTGGACAAACTAAGATAGGCAAAAACATGAGGAGTGTTTTTGATACTTGGATGAAAATACTGCCTGAAATCTGAAGCTGATGGACATTCACAAATTCTGAGTTTCCTCCTGGAGATGCTTTTTCAGGTCTTTCCCACAGTTCCCTTTAGTTGCTCCATGTTTGTGGGTCTATATACCCTCAGTTCAGTCTGCAGTAACTGAAAAGCTGCTCAACTCGGTTGAGATCAGGTTACTATCTTAACCACTGAAGAACATCCTATTACTTTACCTTCACAGGGCTGCTTTTACAGTATTATTTGTGTCATGATTCTTCTGTAATGTAAAGCACTATCTCATCAGTTTTGTAGCATTTGTCTGAATCTGAGCAGAGAGAATAGTCCTGAATATGTCTTCATCCTGCTCCTTCTTTTAGCATCACATCATCAGTAAACCCCAGTGACACAGGTCCACCTGCAGCCACACATGCCCATGACATTAGGGGGTGGGGCTTAATATCAAATACCACATTAGTCCTGATTTTCTGATGCAACAAGATGTTCTAAGCACTACTGTGTACTTTTTTTGAAATTTTCATCCAAAAACCCCCCCTACCCCAAAAATTACTTTTTAACTCTGAAAATCGCCACTTTCACAGCTTCTCCACTCTTTTGTCCAGTGCAATGTATAAATATGTTCATGATGGGCCATTTAATGATCTTGCAAGTGTCATATTGTATCATAAGAGTACTTTGTACTATAAAAAGTCTAATGTCAAAGTCATGTTGTAGATTAAAGGTCACCAAAATGCCTAGTTTTTTCAAAAATTCATACCATTCTGACATTTTATCAAATATGTCCTCAGTTCTCTTCCCTCTGGTTTCCTGGTGGGATCCCCCAAGGTCTTTCGCCCTTTCAAAACCACATTAGAGACTGAATATTGCAACATGTACATTCCATTTGAATTTGCCACCATTAGTGTGGCAGGAAACACTAGCACACATTTTAGCGGGAATCACTAACACTTCATTCATTTTCTGAACCCGCTTTATTCTCACTAGGTCACTTGGAGCCTATCCCAGTTGCTTATGGGCGAAGGCGGGGTACACCCTGGACATGTGACCAGTTCATCGAAGGGCTGAACATATAGAGACAAACAATCAATGTCGCATTCACACCTATGGGCGATGTAGATTAAGTCATGTGAAACTACCGTTTGTTCTTTTTGACATGTCTATATGGATACTAAATAGTAAATAGTTCTGTTTAATGTGTCTTATTGAATGGAAGTTGTTTGTGGTCAATAGATGTGTTATGAGGAGAGAACCTGAGCCCAACATTTGGAAGAACCCCCATTAACAGCTTCATTCCATGGAATATGCATTTTGGACCATTTGGGTGACCTTTGACCTATAATTTGACCTTGACACTACACCTTTTATTGTGCAAAGCACTCTTAAGACATGACATATCTCACAAAAAAACATTTAAGGGCCCAGCATGAGTAGATTGTTACACTGTACTTTATTAAAAGTGAAGACGGCCTGAAAGTTGCCAAAAACCCCACGTCTTCAGGGTTGAAAAAGTAATTTTCAGGGTAGGGGGGGTTTTTTGGATGAAAATTTCAAAAAAATTACACAGGAGTGCTTAGAACATCTTGTTGTAACAGAAAATCAGGGCTAAAGTTGAATCTGAAAATTCTCCTGAAATAAGCCCCCCCACTGTCTCCTCCATGTTGACGTGGTCTGTTCTTTAATACAAGGGTGTGACTTTTATCTATTTATATACTGGTTGTGCTTGAAATGTTCTATCCTATTTGTCTTTTTTGTTTTATATCTCTTCTTATCTGTTTCAGTATATTTTATTCTTATTCTTGCTAGTTTACTATATCATGTATCTTATGTCTTTGTTCAACAGTTTGTGCATCTTGTGTTGTTTTAAATGTGCTATAGAAATAAACTTGACTTTGATGTGAATCATGAACTGTTCATTTTCTTTTCTCCACTTTTCTCATGCAGTCATTCTATTACAGGTTAATCTTGGTTTTATTTGTCTGGAGAATATTTTTTCCAAAAACCTGTTAGGGTTTTTTTTTTTTTTTTTAGATGTTTTCTGGTGAATTCTAGTCTGATTGTCCTGTCCTGTTAACCCTCTGTATTTACATTCATGAAGGCTTCTCTGGATTGTAAACTTTGATAATGACACGCCTACCTCCTCAAGCATATTCTGGACATGGCTGGATGTCGTAAAAGAATTTTTCTTCACAAGCAAAAGAATTCTGCAATCCTCCATTTCAGTCCTGAGCTCACCGGTGGATTCTTTCTTCTGAAGATTTTACCAAATTGTTGCCACGGCCATTCCTAAAGTTTTTGCTATCTCTCTGAAAGATGCATTTTATGTTTTTCAGCTGAATGGTGCCTCCTTCACTTACATATCTTTAGACGTCATATTCAGAATTCCAGTGAACATTTACTAATGCAAGTTGAGTATTTGGAATCAACTATAGATCTTTTATCTGCTTCATTTGCATCATTTGGATATGAAGTTGCTGTCCATTTACTTCTGTGCCTCTGAAAATGTAGGAATTATGTTTAGCCTGGTTGTAATTCCTAAACTGCTGGTACAAAATTGTTCTTATGCCGCTTGAATTGAAGCTGAAAGTTCACACTTCATTTCCAATCCACTGTGGTGTTTAACAGGAAAATTTACACAATTTGTGTCTGTGACTAAATACTTATGGGGCTGATCGTAACTCAACTTATGCTTATGTGGTGGTTGATGTTGATGCCAACATAAAATGAGGAAGTGGTGTGTAATGTGTACATTATCTGTCTGACAGACCAATTGCGACGTTTGTGCGGATGAGAAGTGGTGAGAAAATGTGCACAGGAGAAGCTACACGTTTCGTAAGACTTTGAAACTTCTGCTTTATTTGGTCCAGAAAGGTGTTTGTATTTAGCAGACACTAAAAGTGTAATATTCAGTAACAGGTTACGTACACTCACAATTTGCCTCAGTATGTTTTTCTTGACTTTTTTTTTTCACTCTATTTACTGTGATCATCACCTCAGACCTTTAGTTCCACCACAAATCACCAACACATGTAGAATACCTGAGATTAATATTATAGAAATATGTCTCATAAAGATGTAAAAGTAACACTCCAGCTTAACATACAACAAAAGATGACTTCCTTTTCCACTCCACTTGTGAAAAAAAAAAAAAACACCCTACTTACACACTTCTGTAGAGCTTGTTTCATGATTTCTGGGGGTGTTTTACAATAAAACTGAGGTAATTTTCTTGCAACTTCCTTGTTTAGTCAAATTTGCATAAAAAATTAAAAGCAGCCAAACACAAGTGGATCATTTAGTTTATTGTTCTGAAATCTGCAGCTTCATAAGATGCTGCTATGATTCTTCTTTGTGTGTCGGTTCATTTGGTAAATAATTCAATATGAGATTTTTATCCTTTTAAAGAATAAATACTCAATTTGCAGATGTGACTTTTACGGTGTCCCTGTGTTTCATCTGTGTCTTCTGTCCATCATGTGAGACGTTCACTGTCAAACATTGTTTGGAAACGAAAGGAAAAGGAAACAGAAACAAACCAATGTGAAAAGTTTCAGTTGAAATGTTACGAGAAAAGGGAAACAGAAAAAAATGTGCTGATGAAATTTTTTTGCTGCTGATTCTTTTTTCTTCCCAGATTTTCTGTTAATTTTAGAGCATTAGCAGCTTGTTTTCTAATTTTACACCTTTTCAACACTGCAGAAGTAGGAGACACGTTATGTAAATATATTACAAAGATGAACCAAAGTGTTTGTAAAAAGGAGAAGTGGTGTCATTAAACTGTAAAAAGCATTGAAAAAATATTGAGAAGTTGAAGAGAAAAACAATGTAACACTCTATCTTTTGGTCCAGAATTTTCTTTATTATGTAGTCGCTGAAGGGTGTGTAACAGTCACATCTGAACAGTATAACAGATGAAAATATTTACGTGTGTGTGTTTTATTTCAAATTAAAATTAAAAGCATTTACATCCTGATGGTCTCAAGATGCAAGTAAATGGGACTTCCTTATAAACAGGTGTAAATGAGAAGGAAGTTTTCTCCTCTTTGCAGTTTGAAATGTTTCTTCACAAACTGACTGACTTCCACTAGAAAATCACCAGACGTCGCTGGGTCTTTTCTTTACATATCAACTTATTTGGTGAGCAAAAAAAGAGTTTATTTTTGTTTAATTACATCATGTGCTGAACTAAAGATCTGTGGTTATTAAGTAAATGCTGCTGTGTTGTTTTTCTTCCAGATATAAGAATTGACTTTCATGTCATCGCTGTGTGTGAAAATGCTACTCTGTGTTTTCTTTCTATCAGGTGACGTGTTCACAGTCCAAAAATAATTGTTTTTTGGAGGTGTATGTTGGGACCCCATTGAAAATGAGATTCTCAAGAGTTTATTCTAATAAATAAAATTAGTAAAATAAATATGTTCTGACATAATATATGATTAAGCAAGGACCAAATGTTCCATTGTTGTTGTTTATCTTTGAACATGTCAGCATAAAAGACCAAGAGTTTTTGTTGATCGTGGTTCTACTTTTCCAGGTGCTTTGGCTGATTGTGATATGAGGGCAGGCCTTTACATGACTGCACCGACAGAGATGGAGGCACTGAGTGGATCCTGTTTACACATCCCATGTGCCTTTAGTGTTGTGGGTCAAGCAGAAGCATTTAACAGCACAAAACCCATCTCTGCATCATGGATTAAAGAAGACAGCAACTTTTTAAGATATCCAGCAAATGTGATTTTTAACAGTAGTCAGATCAATAATAAATATCCAGTGAATGTTTCTGGAGATCTGACTCAGAAAAACTGCACCACTCTGTTTTCCAGTTTAATCACAGATTATACAAACAAATATTTCTTAAGGATTGTGAACTGGCCATTCAGAGCAACGGCTAGTTGTGACCAAATTCAAATCAATATTAAAGGTAAGTTTTTTTTGTTTTAATTTTGTTTTTGAATCTTATCACTTACGAGAAAAACAAATGTGAGTCAAATGAATTTTTGCTTGAACATTAACTGATAACAATGAAACTGATCCACTTCTTATGATTGTGACTGAAAGGTATAAATATTAAAACACAGTAAACGTGTCCTTTGCTGTGAACCCCCCCCCACCACCACCACCTACCTATTATGTTAATAACAAATGTACAGTGAAAAAGCCTTTGATTGGAAAATACATAAAGAATCTGGATGCTTATACTTGACTCAATCACACACACATGCACAAGCACACACATACATGTCTGTGTAAAAGGAGTTATTAATACTACTACTACTACTACTACAACTACTACTACTACTACTACTACTACTACTACTACTAATAATAATAATAATAATAATAATAATAATGAATAATAATAATAATAATAATTGTCAGTCTCTTGCAATGATTGTTAGATGTATTAAAGCTGAAATACAGTAAATGTGTCCTTTGCAATGAAAATAAACCAACAATCGATTAAGTTAATGAATCTACAATGAAAATAGATTTTTTTTTTTTAATTTGATAAAAGACAAATCTGGATATTTAGATTATTCTTATTACCTAAGTGACAAAAATGTTTATGTTTTATATACCTGTGAACTCTATTTTTGATGTTGACTTAGTTTGTCTTCATTGTCCATATTTACTGTTTATTATGTGTTTAACTTCATGTCTGTGTTTGTTTTAAATCCACAGATTCTCCTCCCAGTCCCAGTATTAAAGTCTCCCATCAGCAGCTGAAGGAGAAGGAGTCTGTCACTATAACCTGCTCAGCTCTCACTCCCTGTCCACACTCCCCTCCTAAACTCACCTGGAATCTACAACAAGACGCTGCAAACAACATGGAAGAAAACCCAGACCGAACATTTACAACTAACATCCAACAGAACATCACTGTGTCAGACCAACATGATGGATTCAACATCAGCTGTTCTGCAGCATATCCTGTGGATGGAGGAAGAAACAAAACAGCAGAAACAAACATCACCCTCAGCGTTTCATGTAAGACAAACACAGTTTAATTCATGGATTATCATCTGGTTTTCAGTGTTAAACTTCAGTTCTGTCTGTCCTTCAGATGCTCCTAAAAACACCTCAGCATCCATCAGTCCCTCAGGTTCGCTGTGGGCAGGTATGTGGGTGAACCTGACCTGCTCCAGCAGAGCCAAACCTGTCAGCAACTTCACCTGGTTCAAGACCAGCACACATGGACCCATCAGAGTGTCTGAAGGAGACGTTTACAGCTTCAGTTTGACCGATGACACTGAAGGAGATTATTATTGTGAAGCAACAAATGATCTCGGGAAACAAAACTCATTACTGATTCATATGAATATTGAAGGTAAATATTAAACCATCAGTCTGTCCATCAGTCTGGAAAATGTACAGTACAACGATAACGTACTCACAGGGCTCCACCTTTTTGTTTTAGATTTTTTGTGTTACAGCCTTAATCCAAAATAGGTTAAATCCATTTTTACCACAAAATAATACAATATAATGCCTCATAATGACAGTGAAAAAAGTTTGTTTGAAACTTTTGTAAATTTATTTAAAAAAAAAAAAAAAAAAAAAAAACAGGTTATAATCAAGGATGTCTCTGTACATTTCTGAATTAATCTTTCCTCAGACGCTGACTAGTCTGTCAGTTCCTGCTGCTGAATAATATCCCCATAGCATCATGCTGCCACTACCATGCTTCATTGTAGGAATGTTACAGGGCAGGTGATGAGTGGTGTGTGGTTTCCTCCGGACATTCAGGAAAAGTTTCAAAAGTTTCAAACAACCTTTATTAAGTTTGTCATTATGAAGTATTGTGTGCAGAAGTCTGAAGCCAAAAAGGAATTTAATCTATTTTGGAATAAAGCTAACACAAGAACATAACCTGAGAAAATGTGAATACATAAATAAAAATGTAGCACTGTGAATGCCTTCTGGATGAACTGTATTTGTATTTGATAGAACAGACAGAAGTCTTTACAATAATATCTAAATCTGACATTCCAATAATGTGAGAGTAAACATGTTTTCTTACAGGGAACGTAGACTTTTGGCTTTTCATCTACAATAGAGTGAAGATCTGTGAAATAGTCCTGCTCATCAGTACTCTGATCATCTTTGAATGGTGAGACAAATGATTTCATAACATTAAAATATTAAATATACACCTAGTTTATGTCTAACTCTACTGTCAATATGTTTCTGTGATTTAATCCATAAATGCAGAGTTGTTGGTTTCTTTTAAAAGTTTAAGTTTGACTACTTGTAACAGAATATAAGTAATAAATAGATAAATAAATATGACATAGACAAAGACATTTACTCCATCTCTTTTATTTTCAGCTGGTTCAGGTCAAGACACTCCAACAAACCAGTGCGGGTACAGGTAAGTATTTACACTTTACTCTTCAGGAACAAAAATGCATCAAAATAGAATTTATGTGTACACTATTTCATGGACTGATGTTTAACGGTGATAAACGACTGATCTGTCAGAAACATGTGACCAGCAGTGACACCAGACCAGAATGTAATTCAGTCTGTGTCTGTGTTTGTTGTTTGTTTTCCACAGCCCACAGTGGAAGCAGATTATGTCAACACAGTATTTGAAGGTCAAGAATAATGAGTGATGAGGAAATGTGAAAGATTTCCACAACCAATAACAACATCATGTCTTCATAAAACAGAATATTGTGTCAGATCATAGTTTTGTTTGTATATTAAAATGTTTTATGAGATATATAAGACAATGTTATATATATATATATATATATATATATATATATATATATATATATATATATATATATATATATATATATATATAATGTTATTGTCAGTGTTTCTCTATACAGTGAACCCTCACAGTTCGCGGTCTCAGTACATCGCGGATTTTTCAAAAATATTCCCACTCGTACTCCTGCTCGCTCATCTCCTCCTCCTGCAGCCCGTACGCCTCCGCCAGTCTCTCCTACTCTCTCGGAAGGAGAGTTGGTCGACGACCCGTCTCCTCTGCCCATATTAATAGCTGACGAGGAGGCGTCCTCAGGAGAGCAGTAAAGCTCTCCCTCAGCACCTGTGCAGGTATCACATTTCATACTTCACACCTGCACAGGCAATCCATCATCTTCATTACCATCGATCATCAAGAATCATCGTCATCATCGTCATCATCAAGATCTTCGTCAGCCACGCACAGAGGAGAGATCGTCAAAGTGAGTGTACATTCCGTAGATTTTGCGTACGCTCGTACATGTACATGTGCATATACTGTGTGGTACTCCACATCGCGGTTTTTCACCATTCGCGGGGGGTCACAGCCCCCATTAACCGCGAAGTGTGAGGGTTCACTGTACACTTTAACATAAATGCATACAGCTTAGTTAATAACTTGTAAGTTCAGGCTGATTTCATTCATGTTATTTTTCTTTTTTCTGTTCAAATGACTAAACTAAGGAATTCCTATTTTGCGTCACTTTTTGCAGTCAAAGACAAAAGCAAAACTTAAAATGATTGTTGGACTGATGACACCTTTTTTTCTGATGGAACATCTCTGAAATCAGCAGAAAATGTTCTGTATCATTGATAAATGTATTAAAAATATATGATAATACTGCAGATACGACTGAGATATTTAATACACTATTGGCTCTAAACAACTTATAACTTCACTTATTAAATGAGAAAGTTTGTAAGAGCTGAACTGAATGTCTGCATTGTATGCACTTTAACACAAACAGACTTACGTGATGAACTAATGCCTAAATGTTGCGGGCGGTGAGACTATTCAACACACACCCATTATAACACATTTTGATCAACATGATATAAGCAACTGATAATGTAGGAAACGGCAGAGAATTGTACATAATCATTTGCATGCATGTACCAAAGCATTTGCAACTTGTTCAAAGAAATGAGAAACTGTTTTGTTTTTTGTTTTGTTTTTTGATGTGCACAAGTGACACAATAATGTGAAAATTGAACAAGTAGTTTAGAGAATTTCAATTCTGATCTGAGAAATGTACCAAAGCGACTGAGAAAAACTGTAATAGGTAAGCATGAGACAGGAAAATGTGGCCGCTGTAATGTTTTTGAGACTGTAGAGCATGTTCTCATGAATTGTACAAAGTATAACAGGGAAAGAATCAATACAAAAAGGAAAATAGAGGACACTGGAGAGTAATTCATCTTAAAAGATATTCTAAGTAAGTTATCAAAACATGGAGTTAAGAATGTTTTTGAGTTTTTAAAAGCTGCCATGCTTAGTAACTGAAAATAAGTTTTTTTTTTTCTGTTTTTCTTTCCTTACAGTACACTGTCATTTGTATTGGCCCCTGTAACATACAGCCCCACATGATCTCAAGTGGGACAGACCAGTAAAATAAGTGAAAAATATTAAATTACATCATGAAAATGAAAGGATCTGTTAAAAAATGTGAATGACATGAACAACCATGAACAACCTGTAATTTAAGAGCAACAGTTTATCATTTACACATGTGCATTACAACTCACAGATTACAGTAGATCTACAAACGTCTAACAATAAGCATTTGATTGTTAAAACTGCACTTTTGAGAAAGGACATTTTCATGCGATTTTAGTTTTTCAAACTAAAACAAACAGAAACATGTTGTTGTCATAATTTATAGGTTATTATGCTATTGTTTTACTAATCTGATCCACAGGAGATTGACTTGTTTGTAAAGGCTCATAAATATGAACTATATTTGAGTGGTAAATGTCGGTTATGTCTAACCTGTGATGGTAGTGCTGTTGTATTTACATGTGGTTTTATCCTCATAAACACACCAGCTTTTTGCATATTTTGTCTAAAGGGGATACAAGGTTCACTGCACATTTCAGAACCAACTGTCTGTTTTAACAATGACATTAAAGTTCCTCAGGTGACTTTTAGTTCTGTATTTACTTCTATCAGGTTATGGGAGAATTAAAACACTTGAATTTGGCCAGATTGTCATTCATTATTATTCTTTAACATTAAGTAGCTGTGTTTTTATTTGCACACATACATTAATTACTTGTGGCTGATGCTTTGTGTATCAACAATTAATGGACAAATGAATTTCCCTGAGGACACTAATAAAGTGTTCATCTAACAGCATAACGGGCTGAGTGAAATGTATGTTAGCGTTTCATGACCAAACCTGTTGTGGTGGACTACAACACAGATGTAGAAAGTATTGCTGCAACCTGACTCTGAGAATGGAAGCTGTCAATTTGGATCTGTTACACTTCAACTGAAATATAATAATAGTTTTGTGAGTTTATTTTATTGAATATTTTGTTTAGTTTTAGCTTATATTGTTGATTATATTTGATTATTTATTCACTTTATGTTCCCTTTACATTAAATAAACTCTATTTGTCACTGCCACCACCAGACATTAAATAAAATACAAGACTATACTGTATCTGGGAATATATCCTTGGTTTGAGAGCACCAAATACGGGCTCTTATCTGATGGAAAGTTTTACAGCTTCTCCAATAAACAAACGTCATTCATTTGAATTTTTATTATGTAATTCTTACAAAAGAGGAAGGGCTTGATGACATAAAAAAAAGTCCCTCTTCAGACAGCCGACAAGATAGATAATAATAATAATAATAATAATAATAATAATAATAATAATAATAATAATAATAATAATAATAATGGATTAGATTTATATATACTTATATATATACTTTATATACTTAGGTGCACTGATAAAAGCTTATGCTGCCCACGACCACTCCGCTCGTCTGGGGAACGTTGTCTGGTGGTCCCCAGACCTTGTACAAGACAATCCAGGCTCTTTTCATGGGTCGTTCCACATTGGTGGAACGCTCTACCGAGTGCTACGAGAACAGAGGCATCCCTGCCTATCTTCAAGAAGCTCCTGAAGACCCAGCTCTTCCGAGAGCACCTCCTGTTCTAGCACTTTTCAGACATTCCATTTTAAATATTCTAATAAGGTTTTTCCCAGGATTATCACAGATTCTCCCAGGATTGTCTCTGGACCTGCTGCGGTGGTCCTGCCTCTCCCCTGCCCTCATCATCACCACTCACTTATCCTCAACTGCCTCCATGTGTCTCCCCCTACTCCTCCCTTCTCCCCCGCTCCCCCAGTCTCTATCTCTATCGCTCTCTTTTTCTCTTTCTTTGCCCTCTCTCTTTAACCCCAACTGGTCAAGACAGACGTCCATCCTCCAGGAGTCTGGGTCTGCTCCAGGTTTCTGCTGTTAAAGGGAAGTTTTTCCTCACCACTGTCACCAGTCACAAATGTTTGCTCCTGGAGGATTCTGTTGGGTTTCTGTAAATTGGCTTAGAGTCTGGTTTTGACCAACTCTATATATAAAGTGTCATGAGATAACTTTTGTGATCTGGCGCTATATAAACAAAATTTGATTGATTGTGGGATTTGATTGGTTTTCCCCTGTAAGTCGCTTTGGAAAAAGCGTCTGCCAAATGCATAAACATAAACATATAGTGCTTTTCTATGAATGCATACTCAAAGCGTGTACAGAGGATCCATTATTCATTCACTCACACATTCACACTCTGGTGGTGGTCAACTACATTAGTAGCCACAGTTACCCTGGGGCAGGCTGACGGAAGCGTGGCTGCCAACCTGCGCCTACAGCCCGTCCGACCACCACCAAACATTCATACACCAGTGTGAGTAGCAGTACTGGAGGCAAGGAGGCTGAAGTCTCTTGCCCAAGGACACAACAGCACATGGACAGAGCGGGATTCGAACCACCAACCCTTCGGTTATTGGACGACCCGCTCGACAGACAGACAGACAGACAGGCAGATTTTTGTAACTAAATGTGTTCTGTAGGTTGCACCACAGAGGCAGGCATTATTTCTACAACTTATAAAGGAAGTTGTCTGTTTGCTCAGTTGTGTTCAAGCTGGAATATGCAAACTGCACCACAGTGAGCTCGCCTGGTAAGAATCTGTCCAAAACCTACTTTCATTTTTCAGCTCCAGTGTTGCTTTGGTCACGTTTTACTTTCAGTGATAGTTGTGGGAAATTTTTTTTGCTGCTCTACAGATGCTCTTAATAATCAGATGGTAAACTGTTCACACACAGAATGTTAACTGTTTTATGTTGGCAGATCTGGATGAGTTTCATGGCAGGTTCCCCTCTGTGAACATGGGGACGTTCCTGTTACTTATTCTCCTGTTTTGTTCAGGTAAGCTGCTGCTCAGAAAAAAAGTCATTTGAAAATTTTACTCAAAAGTGAAATTTGTGTTGGATTGTTCTTTTGATATAGTTCTTTGTTAATTAAAAAATTGGTTTTACAGATGTTTTACCTGCCTGTATTCCTGATCTACACCTGACTATCACTGCGCCAGGGGAAATAAAGGCACTGAGTGGATCCTGTGTACAAATCCCATGCAAGTTTAGTAGTAGAAGTCCAAATGAGGACTTCAACAACACAAGACCTCATTTTGGCATCTGGTTGAAAACCAACACAAATAACAACAATGCGGTTTTCAACAGTAGTGGGATAAATACCAATAAATTAAATTATCCAATGACTATTACTGGAGACCTGAGTCACAGAGACTGCACCACTCTGTTTTACGATTTAACCAAAGATTATGACGACAGATATTTCTTCAGAATTCAGAACTTGCCATTCATAGCAACAGCCTCCTGTGACCCTGTTAAAATAACTATTGAAGGTAAGAAAGATTTCTATTGTGGCATGTTTGCTGCAGTGCATTATGGGTAGTGGGTATTTTGTTGTAAATGTGTTATTTTTATGTGCAAGAATTCAGCGGGGTTGTTGTGTTAGTACTAGTTTTGACTTAGTATGTGTATGGCAATGTTTATTGGCCTTTTTGTGTATTTTTTTTGTATTTTTGTAATCTCTAAAGTTGCACCCTGAGTGAGAGCCCTAGGCAGAGCAATCGCTATCCTGTTGTGATCACATTGCCATTCAAAGTCACAAGCATGACTTGAGTTCATACTTGTTATAGAGCTGAGTTAACCCTGAATCACTCACATTGCTATATAATAAGTTCAGTAATATTGAAGACTACTAGAATAAGAATTAGCAGAATAACTTTGGGCTGAAACCTTCATTATAAAACTGAATTCTGTAATGAACAACTGCATGCATGCATGCAGTGTTGGTATGTGCTACATTTACTCTTGATACCACTTAATATGCTCTGTATGTTTTACTTTATACACTGTGGTGTTACAATAGGAAAAGATCTGAATAACACCGTTTTCTCCTCCACAGTGTTTATGGTGTTATTTTCTGTATCAGTAGTCCCACGAGGAAGCCTCCTATACATGTATAGTGACATTTAAAAAGGGAAGTCTCATGTACTAAATAATTTTAGATAAAATAATTCTGTGAGTCACATGAGGATTTTCTACAAGTGTTAAAGTCTGATTAACAAAATGCATTTCTCTTAAACACTTATTTGATTATATTTATAATTAAATTTGAACCACAGATTCTCCTCCCAGTCCCAGGATTGAAGTCTCACCTCAGCAGCTGAAGGAGAAGGAGTCTGTCACTATAACCTGCTCAGCTCTCACTCCCTGTCCACACTCCCCTCCTAAACTCACCTGGAATCTACAACAAGACGCTGCAAACAACATGGAAGTAAACCCAGATCGAACACTTACAACTAAAATCCAACAGATCATCACTGTGTCAGACCAACATGATGGATACAACATCAGCTGTTCTGCAGCATATCCTGTGGACGAAGGAAGAATCAAAACAGCAGAAACAAACATCACCCTCAGTGTTTCATGTGAGACAAACAGTTTAATTCATGGATTATCATCTGGTTTGCAGTGTTAAACTTCAGTTCTGTCTGTCCTTCAGATGCTCCTAAAAACACCTCAGCGTCCATCAGTCCCTCAGGTTCGCTGTGGGCAGGTATGTGGGTGAACCTGACCTGCTCCAGCAGAGCCAAACCTCCTGTCAGCAACTTCACCTGGTTCAAGACCAGCACACATGGGCCCATCAGAGTGTCTGAAGGAGACGTTTACAGCTTCAGTTTGACCGATGATACTGACGGAGATTATTATTGTGAAGCAACAAATGATCTCGGGAAACAAAACTCATCACTGATTCATACGAATATTGAAGGTAAATATTAAACCATCAGTCTGTCCATCAGTCTGGAAAATGTACAGTACAACGATAACGTACTCACAGGGCTCCACCTTTTTGTTTTAGATTTTTTTGTGTTACAGCCTTAATCCAAAATAGGTTAAATCCATTTTTACCACAAAATAACACGTATAATACCTCATAATGACAGTGAAAAAAGTTTGTTTGAAACTTTTTTGAATTTATAAAAAAAAATTTTAAAAAAAGGTTATAATCAAGGATGTCTGTACATTTCTGAATTCATCTTTCCTCTGACTTTGACTAGTCTGTCAGTTCCTGCTGCTGAATAATATCCCCATAGCATGATGCTGCCACTACCATGTTTCACTGTAGGAATGTTACAGGGCAGGTGATGAGACATGACGTTTGGCATTCAGGAAAAGTTACAAAAGTTTCAAACAAAGTATATCAAGTTTGTCATTATGAAGTATTGTGTGCAGAAGTTTGAAGAAAAAAAGGAATTTAATCTATTTTGGAATAAAGCTAACACAAGAACATAACCCTAGAAAATTAAATGAATAAATAAATAAATAAAACAAACAACCAAACAAAAAATTAAAAAAAATAAAATATAGCGCTGTGAATGCCTTCCGGATGAACTGTATTTGTATTTGACAGAACAGATATAAATCTTTGCAATAATATTTAAATCTTATTTTCCAATAATGTGAGAGTGAACATGTTTTCTAACAGGAAACGCAGACTTTTGGCTTTTCATCTACAATAGAGTGAAGATCTGTGAAATAGTCCTGCTCATCAGTACTCTGATCGTCTTTGAATGGTGAGACAAAGGATTTCATGACATAAAAATGTCAAATATACACCTGGTTTATGTCTAAATCTACTGTCACTATATTTCTATGATTTAATCTGTAATCTTGTAACAGATAATAAGTAATAAATAGATAAATATATATGACATAGACAAAGACATTTACTCCATCTCTTTTATTTTCAGCTGGTTCAGGTCAAGATACTCCAACAAACCAGTGCAGGTACAGGTAAGTATTTACACTTTACTCTTCAGGAACAAAAATGCATCAAAATAGACTTTATGTGTAGACTATTTCATGGACTGATGTTTAACGGTGATAAAGGACTGATCTGTCAGAAACATGTGACCAGCAGTGACACCAGACCAGAATGTAATTCAGTCATGTGTCAGTAGAGGAAGCTGTTCTCTGTGTAGATGAAGTGTCCATGGACAGAGGACACACACAGTGAACAGAGGGACGGAGCTCCATGGTTCATTCTCTGCACACACTAACACCACTCTGTGTCTGTGTTTGTTGTTTGTTTTCCACAGCCCACAGTGGAACCAGATTATGTCAACACAGTGTTTGAAGGTCAAGAATAATAAGTGATGAGGACACGGGAAAGATTTCCACGACCAATAATAATATTATGTCATCATAAAACAGGATATTGTGTCAGATCATAGTTTCATTTGAATATTAAAATGTTTTTAGATGTATAAAGATAACGTATTAAAAAAAAAAGTCTAATCTTTTTGTCAGTGTTTCTCTATACACTTTAACATAAATGCATACAGCTTAGTTAATAACTTGTAAGTTCAGGCTGATTTCATTCATATTATTCTTCTTTTTTCTGTTCAAATGACTAAACTAAGGAATTCCTATTTTGCGTCACCTTTTACAGTAAAAGACAAAAGCAAAACTTAAAATGATCGTTGGACTGATGGCACCGTTTTTCTGATGGAACATCTCTGAAATCAGCAGAAAATGTTCTGCATCATTGATAAATGTATTAAAGATATATGATAATACTGCAGATACGACTGAGATATTCACCACACTGTTGGCTTTAAACAATGCAGAAATTCACTTATTAAATGAAAATGTTTGTAAGAGCTGAACTGAATGTCTGCACTGTATGCACTTTAACACAAACACATTCAGCTTCAATGACCATGAAGTTCAGGTGGATTTCATTCATGTTTGTTTTCTTTATTTTGCCAAAGTAGTAGTAATAATAATAATAATAATAATAAGAAGAAGAAGTGAATTTATGCATAAATTAATGTTTATGAAGAAAAAAATATTACTATTACATTATTTTTACCTCTTGTCATGAAATGATTGTGACATTGTGTTTTATTCTTGACAAATAACTGTGTAACTGGGGCTCAGTATGTAATCATTATACTATGTCAAAAGGTGATTACAGGTGATTACTAAAAACAAAATACTTCCAACTTAATGGGCAACAGTGTTGTAGTTGTAAATGAAGCCCAATTTTCATTCACTTCAGTAATTCAACACTGCTGCTGCCTGTATTGTAAGGACATAAATTCACATTGCTTCTACTGCTACACACCGGTAATTTGCTTCATGTTAACTGTTTAAAACAGAACAACTTCACCTGTTGTATTGTCATTATCATCATAATGCATTTATTGGTCTGAAAAGATCATACAGACAAGGAAACATTTCAATGATATCTGCATACATTTCCATATACAAAAAACATCCCATTACTATTAATAATGTAATAAAGATCTGAACCTGACAATGAACATCTTGTGACTGAGGACATGGTCTATGTTTTCTGTCATTTTATTCAAGAATGATGACTTTCTCTGTACACACTGACCTGCAGGTAATTAACGAAATATGCTTTGCTAATTTGCCAAGAGATTCACATGGTTATGCTATGTTATCACAAGTCATGACAAGCAGCCAGAAAACTAATAATAATAGCTAATAATAAGCTAAACATATAACAGTGTATATTCTGCTCACAATAGATGTTATGATTTCATGAAAATTTGATGAGAGAGGGGTCGTCTTTAACATTTTAATAATATTTTTTAATGATAACAGTATAACATTTTTTTTTACAATGATATACAAATAAAAATAAAATATAGTTTTGCTTTTTGGATGGAAGTATATTTATTAGTATCAGTTAAGAGCTCTGGCTCCTGGACCAAACCATATCATGATATAAAGAGGGGGGAGACAGGGGTCAGAGGCTAACTAGATTTTTGACAATGAAGCAAAACTAATGTAAAGAACAAATATGATTATTCATGGCTTGTGAAGCACACATTCTTTTATTGCACAAAAAAACGCACTAACTGTTGTGTTATTTTCTAGGGCTCCTGTCAGTTGTGGGCACTTAAAGTCGTCATCACTTTTCTCCCCCTTACAGCACCCTCCATAAAACTAACCTCATGAAGCAGCTTCACAAATGACACTTAATTTTATGCAACTGTTGGCGAGACGTATGAAGACAATGATGCATCCCAATACTTTAACCATATACTGTGTCTTTCATGGCAACAGATCAATAATTTCCATTAAAAAAATTAACAAACAGTCTACTATTTTCAAGGGTACCTGTCAGCTGTGGGTCCTTAGAGTCGTCATCACTTTTCTCCCCTATTCAGAGCCCCAACATGGCTCACACCTGTATTAGGGTGGAGAGCTCCCAGGTTGTAGAGGAACTAGTGGAGGAGACTAAATATCTCAGGGTCTTGGTCATGAATGGAAGACGGATGGAGCGGAGGACTGACATGGTCATGAATAGTGACTGAAAAATCAAGATGCCCTGGTTAGGTGTTTGTTTTTGGTGCAACTTGGTGGAGTAACCAGGCTCTGCTTAGGCTGCTGCCCCCAGGACTTGGACCTGGATAAGTGAAGGAAGATGGTTGGATGGATGGACTTGAGTGTACAGATCCTCTGAGCATACAATCATCTTTGTCATTCTGTTTATCGACTTGGATGCTTTGACCTGTGCGTACACTGTGTCCTGCTGCTGTGCGTTGACCTGCACTGTGACACAGGGCAGTTCAGGAGTCCTCTGATGGAAGCTCACGTCTTCATAATGGACGCTGTCTTCAGTTCTTGTGGCTGCCTCTGTTTGGATCTGTGAACAGTGAACCCAGTGAGAAATGTTTTGAGCTGGATCCTCCTGTTCAGCGATAAGACACAAATATCAATGTTTATAAAAGGCCTTTGGACCTCCAGGGTTCACTCTGTTACCTACAGTGGTGGAAAAAGGTTTTGGACACCCCACGCATTTGTGACATACTGCATTAAGAATCACTCAAGTCACTGAACTCTTATTGTATTGTATTGTTCCATTCTGAAACCCACATGCTCCCTTCTGCACATGCTCTGTTCCACTGAGGTCAAAACCGAATGTTTCAACAAGATAATAAAACACATCCAAGACAAGACCTGTTAAGATATTTAGTTTTGTTATTTTTTTCTTGTTAACTATAAAAAATCATTTGCATTTGTCTGTCTGATGCAGCCACACCTTTTGAAACATAAAAAAACTTTTTCTGCAAATATTTCCTAATGACATTTGAGATCGTGTAAAACGTTGAGGGTGTCCAAAATGTCTTTTCCTCTGTTGTATGTAAATCGTTCATAAAACACCACATTTTTTCTTTTCTTTTTTTTTTTCTTTTTTAACAATGATGATCAACTGGTAGAAGGAATAAGGCATGAAGAAAGTATGAAGTATGAAAACATGAAATCAAATAAAATTCTTTTCAGGGAGTTAAAATGAGGAGGGAAGATTACCAGTACAGGGGCTGAGAATGAGAATACAGGTATTGTACAAGAAGAGACTGGAGTCTGTGGGAGCTGTGGTAGAGGGTTGCACAAGGGTTAAGCTCAGTGTCATAATGGACGATGCTAACCACCCCCTTCTCAACTGCCTGGTCGGAGAAGCAGCTGCAGAGAGCAACCCATCTAATTGCATTGCTGTCTAAATTTATTTACAATTACAGAAAAAAATGATTAAATGATTTGTGTTGTTGCTGTGATGCAGATGCTAAATTAAGTGGAGATTGTTAAATTGAACATCAACAATGACTATGATGCAAATTAGTGACTTTAGGCACAATTGTCATAACTGTTATTAAACAAATTTTCCAATCTCAGGTATGAAGATTATTTTATTGATTCTGCTATTGATCAGTTATTCCAGTCAACAAGAAATATCCAAAAATCAGCAGAATGTTATGGGAATGAATAAAGTGTCTTCCATTCTATTATCTTTAAATTATTCACTGTATTTTATTTTAAAATTATTTAACCAAGTCTGACACTTTGAGATCAAAATCTCATTTGCAAGATGACCTGGCCAAGAGGTCAGCAGCACATGTCATAATAACAAATACAAGTAATAAGACAGATTTCAGACAATAAATTAAAATAAGCAGTAGTTTATGGGAACACTTTAATTTTTAAAGTGCAGTTGTTGGTGGTGTATCTATCCTCTATTTATATGAAATGTGCTGTAACTTATCAGGTTGAATTTAAAGTAAGTTCTGAAGAAATCTACCAACCTGTTTAGTTACATAGGTAAATAGACATGATAAACAGTGCAGGACAGATGCAATTTCTTTTACCTGACTGTGGTGGTGTGGATTTGGATGACTGAACCTAAAACAGAAATAAAGAAAAAACAAAACACTATCAGAGTTATACAGTATTTAAGGTTTAAGATTAAGTGAAACATCAGACTAAAAAGTTGTTATGATGGTACTAGTTGTCTTAATATGTGAAACTTACCAAACACAGACAAAAAGACAGATGAGTGCAATTCCAAAGACCACACCTAGAGCTGAACCCCACTTTATGAAGTGCCACATATCATCTGTTAAAAACAAACACAGAATTGAATCCTGTTACAGGGGCCTTGACTCCACCTCCATCTATGAGTGTTACTGTAGTCAGATACTCTACAAAGAATAAATCTTGTGTTGAGGAAACCCTCCTAGGTTGTAACTACAGACGTCTACCCCCATCAGAAGCACCTGTTAATGGCAGCTTCCCTCCTCTACATCCTGGTACTGGGTCATTTGCAAGGTTAAAGTTTAAAGCGTAGGAAAAGTATAAGCCTTATGTATTTAGTTTTTTATGTTTAACCCATAAAGGACCAGTGCTACTTTTGTGTCAGAACCCAAATAAATTTTTCCCTCTATTTAACCTTTTTTTTTTTTAAAGTAATTTATCGTCATTTATTATAATATTATTCTCTGTATTTTGTTGTTTTTTTTTTCAATGAAAGTCAGGTATTATTCCCATATTTAATTCACTGATCATGTAAATGTTCATTAAAGATCAGGTTAAGGTTGATTATCATAAAATCAGAAACAGAGAAAATGAAGAAAATGTGACTTTTTCAACAAAACATGTCATTAATTGAACATAAACCAAGTGTTTCTTTCCACTCTACTTATTGATGCTAAATTTTTCCCTCTATTTAACCTTTTATTTCATTAAGTTATTTATCACCATTTATTATAATATTGTTCTCTGTATTTTTTTTAATCTTTTATTTTTTTCAGTGAAAGTCAGGTATTTTCCAATATTTAATTTACTGATCATGTAGATGTTCATAAAAGCTCAGACTAAAGTTGATGGTTATTATGTCAAAAACAAAGAAAATTGAAGAAAAAGTGACTTTTTCAGTAAAATATATCATTAACTGAACATAAAACAAGTGTCTCCATCCAGTGTCATGGTTTTACTGGTGAATCAATGTTGTAGAAGATGACAGTGTTTCCACAGTAACTATGGAGCCTCTGAACATTCAAATGGATCATATCTGATGACCATGAGAAGACAACAAACTGCATTTTATGCCGATTATTTACATGTATTGCATGTATTGATAGGAATAGTGGATCAACAGGTATTAAACAGCTCAGATCTGTAGATGGTATTAGTCACTGGTGGCTGTTTGGGTCTTAATGGGTTAAATTTAGAAAAAAAAATTGTGTAAATTTCAAAAGTTGGATTCTGGCTAAAATTCTATTTGTAATTACAGTTATATTTAAACCATAGTAAAATCCAACATCTGTCTTATTTTGTAAATATTTGTTGAAGGGAGATAAAGATTGAGGTAATATGAGGAGAGAAGTATTCCCACTCATCCTAACTAGTTTAGGTGAGGTTACCTGAGTCCATGGCCTCTGAAACCACTGAAAACACTGCAGTCATCAGAAGTCCTTAGTGATGAGCTGTAGTCCTTCCAAATTTTATTCCCAGTAATTTTTGCTCTGTGTTCAAGGTCCCTTTCTGGATAATGTCAACCCAGTGTTTCTGTAAGACCTAAAACCTACGGTCCAACAGCACTGACAATGATTAGAATGACTTTATACCCTGAACCTCCTCTTTCCTCCCATCTGATACTGGTCTATGTGACTTCACACATCTTAGTTTTTACACTTATTTAGAATCATTACATCAAACAGTCTTCTTGGAATGATAACACACACTGAAACCCATACTTCCTTATTTGGCCAGCACATATGTGGGTGTAAGACATTTCCTGCAGTCACACAGATGCACACACCCACTGACACATACAGTACTGCACTGAACTTTTCAAATGTGTGACTTTGATCAGTACATGATTAGTACAGAATTACTATTAACTTAAGACTGTTGATTATTATTCTGCTTCGTGCATCCAGTTGGCATACAGTATATTAAACTATATGTTGTATTTCTACCTTAACATGTTAAAAAATTACCCTAAAATGTCATTAGAGTATTTAAGGTAAAGAGTTTTTAAGTGTATGTATTGGATTATAGAGCTATGCACTGAATATATTTTCCCAGACAGACAATCTGATTTATGTGACCACTAGAGGGAGTAGTGTGTCACTTTTCTGCTGTCCAATGGAGAGGAAAACTGATGTCACAAGTCCCAGAAAGTGACCAGATGTGACGAGAACCAATAAGAAACAACTTTCAGAGTCAAAGAAAGTGACAAAGTGATAAAAGTTAGAAGCTCTGTTGTTGTTTTCACCTTTGGACACATCTCTAAATGACAAGAATAGAGTTTGATGCTGAAATCACAGCGTTTCTTCTACACAGGTGAGTTTGATTATGAGGCTAATGAAGGTTTAAAGGTACTATGGGATGTTTTTATGTTTGCTAAGTTGATGTTTGATGATCCTCGGTTCAGACTCAGCTGTGACAGTTCTGACCTTATTTGGATGATTCCAAACAGATCTTTAGTGCAGCTATTGACAACACAAAGTGTACAGAAAATAGAGGTGATCTGAGGTTTTACTGTGGCTGTTTTCTGTCTAAAAACTAAGCCAACTGAGTGATGATGTAAACTGTCAGCTATTATTTTTACTGTTAAAATTCATATGAGTTTTAGTTTGAAGAATAAAACTTGATGATACCACAATACAGATGTGTGTAAACAATGAGCTTTTTACTTTATTCAGTGAGTGATACACTGTGTTGAGTCGTTAGTGGTTTTGGTGGTCCTAAGTGTGTTGTGGTGCAAGACTTCTCCCAGATGGTGAGAGTTTGGATAATAAATACTACATAGGACACCTTTAATATTTCAATATTCACATGAATCACTGGTGATGTTTGTTTAAGTCTAGCAGTTTGTGATCTTAAGTGCAGACTTTTCATCCTTCCTGTTGATAAGGGAGTCAGTTTTTGTTGCACCTTGAGACAGTCAGGGTACTAATACTGTTAATGCTGTTATTATCAGAATCAGAATCAGCTTTATTGGCCAAGGAATTTGGCTTCGGTTTTTACAATGCTCACGACATACAGTTCCAACATGAACCCAGACAACATGTGGTCCTAGACACAATATAGACAAACAGTCCACTATAGGGATAGAGACAACAATGGGTTGAGATGTACAGTGGATTTACAATGTAATATGTACAGAGTGCAATTGGAGTTTTTTATACAGTGAGTGGATGTGTGGGTCCAGTCTATTAAAAACATATGCTTATGTTTATATTATTTACAGTGGGTTTTACATTGTAATATGTACAGAAAGTGCAAATTGAAATTTATACAGTGAGTGGATATGTACAGGAATACAGTCTGTAAAAATATGTTTCTGTATATGTATAAATTATTGTAGTGCAAATACAGTTTTTTTACGTAGTGCAAATTAGACAGTTTTATAACGAGTGGAAAAATATAAGTTTATGAGTTGGGGGATTGGAGTCAGGGGGGTATTGACACTGGATGGGTCATGAAGTGTTCATCAGAGTGACGGCCTAGGGGGACAACTGTTCTTGTGTCTGGCTGTTTTGGCGTACAGTGTTCTGTATTGTCTGCTGGAGGGAAGAAGTTCAAACAGGTTGTGGCCGGGGTGTGAGGGGTCTGCAGCGATGCCCATTTCCTGAGTCTGGATAATAAGTAATGATCTTCTCATTAGAGAGAGATGCCTGTTGATGTGTTCATATGTTAGACTTGAAATGTGAATGTAACGTAAGGGTTCGTTGGTGGTTAAAAGTTCATTCTTGATAAAATGAGACTGCAGGATGGAGACGGATTTCTTCACACAACAGCGCTTTACTTTTCATGTGCCGTGACAACTACAACACTTCCTGAAACAACTCACATGACCGAACCAGCGAATCAGGAACTAACAGTACCTAGACTGGTACATGTAAATGATTTAGAAAAGGCACATTCAACACATTATTTTAGCTGCTTATATACAACAAATGAAAATAATTAAATGTGTATATGTGTAAATAATAATTCTGCAACATAAATGTAAATAGTTATTTGTGTAAACACTGTCATTATAGTTTTTTTTAACAAATACCTGAGTTAACTTATTCCCTGTAATTTACTGCATTGTTAAACCTTACATTCCTTCAACATAAATTACTTTAACTTCTGAGCCTTACATGAATATTACAAAGCCTATAGACCAAGTGATGACGTTTTAAAGTCTTCAGATTCTCAGTACTTTCTTACCACTTTTCACAGCTTTGCTTGTTGCTTTCTGTGAACATTTCCTGTTGTCTGACCTGTAGTTAGACTATAACCTTTACTATTACACATATGAGCATGTAATGTTCAGCAGCATCATGCTCATTCCTGCAGGGTGGGGACTTTTAAGAGTAGATTTTTACTTTGTAGTATTACTGTTATTTATTATGGTATTTAGTGCTGCTGTGTTGTAGGTCTGTTGTAGGTCTCAAGAAGTAACACACACATTTTTTCTTTGCTATTCATTTCTTCATGCACGTAGCCAGCTCATCATGTATCACCTAGTATGGCTGCAAGATTGCACAATTTCACAGCCTGTTTGTAGTTTTGTGGTTGTTTGTTGCCTCCGCCAGGAGGTATTGTGATCGCTTTGCTTTGTTTGCGTGCATGCGTGTTTGTTTGTTAGCAAGATAACTCAAAAAGTTATGGACGGATTTTCATGAAATTTTCAGGAAATGTTGATACTGGCACAAGGAAGAAATGATTAAATTTTGGTGGTGATCGGGGTTGGGGGGGGCCCACGGGGGGGCCCCCACTGATCGGCCTTGGCGGAGGTCTGCGCTGTCCGAGTGCTTTTCTAGAAAAGACAGCGCAGACCTCCGCCAAGGCCGATCAGTGGGGGCCCCCCCGTGGGCCCCCCCCAACCCCGATCACCACCAAAATTTAATCATTTCTTCCTTGTGCCAGTATCAACATTTCCTGAAAATCCATCCATAACTTTTTGAGTTATCTTGCTAACAAACAAACAAACAAACACGGGGGGCGGGGGGGGGGGGGCAGATCTGTCTTGGCAGAGGTCTGCTTTTCTTGTTAGGGTTTGTGATAACATAGAGTACTGTTTAATATTGGCAAAGGAAGTTGTGAGACTTAATGGCACCACATATCATAGGTTATAATTAGCAGAAGCACTGACTTCAGTCTGCTATCTGTGGTTCAAGATGTAGATAAAATGTTCTTATGCTTAGTAAAATGACAGAAAGCCTAGATCCTGTCCTCAGTCATAGGATGTTCATTGTCAGGTTCAGGTGACATCTAAGGTCCAATCCCAGTTCTCATTTTCACCCCATCCCCTTGACCCTTGCACTTGGCACTGCCTCTTGAAACATAGTTGCAAGACGTAAGGGTTGAAATATTCCCCTATGAAATGAAATAATCCTTCGAGACTTGTTGCATCATCAGCAGTCGTTGATGGCGCTGGAAAAAATGGAGGGAGAGGGCTAAGGGGGAGGGCCATGAGTAACATGGTACTTTTACTTCATAGAGGTGTATGCACTTCTATGAATGTAACTGAAGTATTCTCTTGTTTGTATGAAAGTTACAGACCACTAAAGTGATGATGATGATGATCACATAGTTTATGTTCCTATTTGACACAAAGAAACAGCAAATTAATGTAGTAGTAAAGCAACGATGTGAAGTAACTGAGTAAAAATTTACTTTAAATATGAACACATAAATATCTAATGCCCTCATTAAAATACAGTATTTGCAATTTACACAAGTCATGCTTTAAAAGAACATCCCCTCTGCTATACTTGTGCTAGAATTTTGGCCCTGTGTATATTTATGAAGTTTCCTCATTTTATTTCAGTAGCAGCGAGAAAATATTCAACGCTGTGGGAGACTAATCACAAAAAAAAAACAGATGGTGAAACACGTACATTTGAATTACTTGGAAGGAAACACTGACTTGCAAGACAAAATGGTAGAACCTGTTTTATATTTACAATACCTATAGAAAATATTCACCCCCTTTCAGTTGTAAATATAGAATCAAACTCAATACAACTTGGCTTTTTTACACACAAAAAAGAAGAGATATTTATGACATTGTTGTTCAGCTTATTCACTATTTATTGTGAAAGGACAGTTTGTAAATGTAAACAATTTCATGATGTAATTTTACCTTTTTCTCACTAAAACAACGAGAAAAATTTGGAGTTGACTCTAGTCACAGGTCATTATATCATTACTTCACTGATCTGGCCTACCTCAGATCAAACTGGCCTGTGTGTGGCCCATGAACTAAAATGAGTTTGACAAATGATTCAGTTTGCAAGAGGGAGATTATTTATTTTCCAGTAAGACAGTGACTCAAAGTATACAACATGTGGTCCACAGAAATGGTTCAGTGATAAAAAGGTGAATGTTCTAGAGTGGTTGAATTAAAGTCCAGGCCTCAGTCCAGTATGGGCTGGACATGAGAACTGGTGTTCATGGTCGATTCCTGGCAACCTTCATTTACAGTCTCACAATAAAAGAAGAGGAAAAAAAATCAAGGTGTTTAAAAGAGAATAGATATCTTTGAAAGCTGAAAAAATGTGTGATGTTAATTTCTATGTGTCTATATACACACCAAGACATAAAATTAATACAAATACATAAGCATATGTGATTTTCAGCACATTGTCCTAATACAAGCTTTTGATACTTAATTATGTAAATATAGATACATTAAATTTTTTTAAAAGCAGTTTTTGCATCTACAGTATGTGAAACAGATTTTAAATATCACACAACACCATCAGTGTGAGTGAACAAAAAACAACTATGATGAAAAAACCATGGAAAAAACGAGAGAAAAAAAAGCTCAGACATGTGTCTTTCACTGAATATAGAACAACACAAGTAAATTATCTGTTTTAACATTTAACAGACAGAAGAAAAGCTGGTGTATATATAAAATATAAAGACACTGCCAATATATGTTTGAAAGTAGGGCTGCAACTAACAACTATTTTCATTACAATTTAATCTGCTGATTATTTCAGTAATAAATGGATTGGTTATTTACTGGGGCACCGTGAGGGGGAGAAAAGTGATGCTGATTGTAAGGACAAATGAATCACAGGGGCCATAGAAAATAGAACATGAGTCTTTTTTTTTTTTTTTTTTTTTTTTTTTTTTACAAAGACTATTTGTCTGTCACCATAAAAGAATGTTTGCCTCACAAAGCATAATAAACAAATTAGTTTTTTGCATTGTTTTTTGTTGTGTTTTTGGCAAAAAAAGAATAAAATCCAGTCAGTAACTACCTCCTGCCCCCCCCCCTCTTTATTTCACAATATGATTTGGTCTAGGTGCCAGAGCTCTAAGCGGATACTTGTAAATATGCTTCCACCCAAAAAGTAAAACTGTATTTTATTTCTATTTGTATATCGATGTAACAAAAAAAAAAAATCTAATTGTTTTCATAAAAAATATTTTTAAAATGAAAAAAATGGCACCTTTTTCATTTATCTTAAACAAAATTATGACATCTATTGTGAACAGGGTTTGCATCATTTGCAGCATTAAAGTGGAGGAGCCCAAAGAGATATTTTTTTTAGGGGGCCCCAAATATTTCTGGCAGCACCCCTGGTTATTTGGTCTATAAAATGTAAAATAAATAAATAAATAAATAAAGATGGCAAATGTTGATTACTTTTTCGCAGAGTCTCAAACGTCCTGCTTTGTTCTGAACTAAAAGATGTTTGGTCACAGAGGCGTGAAGAAACTAGATCATATTCCAATTTAAGAAGCTGGACTCAGGTAATTTGGCTTCTTTTCTTGAAAAATACTATTATTAATCAACGAAAACTTTGTGATTAATTTAACACTTGACAACTAATCTATAAGTTGAATGATCTGTGTAGACGGTGCCATTTAACTGGAGTACATTTTTATCTTTTCTGGACTTGAGTATACAGATCCTCTGAGCCTCTGGTCGTCTGTGTTGTGCTGTTTGTCGACTCGGACACTTTGACCTGTGCATATACTGTGTCCTGCTGCCCTGCATTGACCTGAACAGTGACAGAGGATGCTTCAGGACTCTGCTGACGGAAGGTCACGTCTTCATAGTGGATGTCGTCTTCACTTTGTCTTGCTGCTTCTTGAGGAACGAGTTCTTCACCTGTTTGGATCTGTGAACAATGAACCCAGAGAGAAATATTATGAGCTGGATCCTCTTGTTCAGTTATAAGACTGTCACTAATTATTCAACATCTGTCTGTTCTTGTACACAAGTAAGTAATAAAGCACCACATTTATGTATTTATTTAATCAGGAGAGTTTCATTGAGATACAAAATCTCTTCTTTCATGGAGTCAGTGTCATTTTATAAAGACGTGCAGATGTGAATCATGTTAAAAGATAAAAACACAATAAACACAATCAGGATGAAACACACAACTCATATATAAGTTAAAAACAATTAAAAATAAATCTATGATAATCATTCAGTAAATGAAAGACATGGATGAAAAACATGAAAAAATTCTAAATATTCAACGACAACTTTTACCAATGAATTTTACATGATTACAAGAAAGAGAAAAAAAGAGGAAGACAACCATTATATAGACTGAGAATGTAAGTATGAGGTAACATCCTCAAACTCCCCTCCATTTCACATATTTTGAGGAACTGACTGAGTTATTTTAGTTAGAACCAAAGAAGGTAAAGCTTGAACACACTGTGGACCAACACAAACATCAATTTCAGTTTTTTGGGGTTTTTTTTCCTTTTAAATTAATAAAAATGAGCTTAGTTGAAGTTCAGCTACAGTAGTGATTGAGAAACTTCATAGTTTATATTTATGGTGGTAACTTAAAGGAAGTTTGTCACAGTAATTTAATTTATTACATGTAACAACCACAGCACAAAAATTATTAAACCGTCAAAAGTCATCAAAAACAATGGTTATCCAATCAAGTACTAACTCCTGTGTGTATCATGTGACTAAAACAGACAGAAAAGAAAACATGGAATGCCTTAAAGCACTGTTTTTGTCAGTACAATGACATAAGTATTGATGTAAGAACTGAAGTGATTTTGGTTATTATCAAGATAACGTGGAAAATGGATAGATATCAGCTCTGAAATTAAACTCTGATGAGCTATTGTTGTTATTATCATTATATTTGTCCAAACATACGTACCTTGAGTTGAATCAGACATTAAAATGAACAAGAAACTGAAGAAAACAAGGGTGGACTAAGAATTTTTTTCCGTGACTGCAATAGACAATGTGCAATATATCTATCACTGTCACTGCTGTTGCTTCCTCATTCATACCACCTCAACATTCATTTATTTGGTGAAATATCAATATAATCGTTCCCACATGACAGACAGATAGATAGATAGATAGATAGATAGACAGACAGACAGACAGACAGACAGACAGACAGATAGATAGAGAGAGAGAGAGAGAGAGAGAGAGAGAGAGATATCTCCATCTGTGAATATTAATCACCATGTGCACTATAATTATCCTGTATATATCCAACCATCCTCTGCAATTCATTCTTACATTTTTTATATTCTCAGTTCTATCCTTCTATCTTCAGCTTGTACATAAAGCCAGCTGCACTGTCTTGTAGGACTTCATCTTGTACATATTTTGGCACCTTATATTTTATATATATAAAAACACCTGTTTGCACTGTTTACACTGAAAAAGGAGAAGCTCTCCAATTTTGTTGTACATTCCGTATATTGACAATAAAGGGCAATCTATTCGATTCAATTCTATTCGATTCGATTCGATTCAGTTCTCATCACCAAAATTTAATCATTTGTTCCTTGTGCCAGTATCAACATTTCCTCAAATTTTCATCCAAATCCATCCGTAACTTTCTGAGTTATCTTGCACACAGACAGACAGACCAATGCAGGCAAAAACATAACCCCCTTGGCGGAGGTGATAAGCCGTGCAGGGCAGGTAAATGTACTTGTTTCTTACCTGACTCTGGCCTGGATTTCGATGTTTGAAACTAAAACAAAAAAGGGGGGTTACTGTCAGAACTATACAGTATTTGTTATTAATGTATTAGTTGGCTTTATTTGTTAAACTTACCAAAGACAGACAAAAAGGCAGATGAGTATGAATACAAAGACCACACCTAGAGCTGAACCCCACTTGACAAAGGTACACATGTCATCTGTTAGAACAAGACACATGTAATACTGTGGTTAGAATCTGTTCACATTAATGCTATAATATATTTTCCAACTATATTCTACTGTTATAATAAAATAAGGTTTAATATTTACCTTCAATATTCACATGAATCACTGATGAATTTTGTTTCCTGTGATCATTTGTTGCTTCACAATAATAATCTCCTTCAGTGTCATTGGTCAAACTGAAGCTGTAAACTTCTCCTTCAGACACATTGATGGCTCCATGTGTGCTGGTCTTGAACCAGGTGAAGTTGCTGACAGGAGGTTTGGCTCTGCTGGAGCAGGTCAGTTTCACCCACATACCTGAACACAGTGAACCTGAGGGACTGATGGACGCTGAGGTGTCTTTAGGAGCATCTGAAGGACAGACAGAACTGAAGTTTAACACCGAAAACCAGATGATAATCCATGAATTAAACTGTGTTTGTCTTACATGAAACACTGAGGGTGATGTTTGTTTCTGCTGTTTTGATTCCTCCTTTGTCCACAGGATATGCTGCAGAACAGCTGATGTTGTATCCATCATGTTGGTCTGACACAGTGATGATCTGTTGGATTTTAGTTGTAAGTGTTCGGTCTGGGTTTTCTTCCATGTTGTTTGCAGCGTCTGGTTGTAGATTCCAGGTGAGTTTAGGAGGGGAGTGTGGACAGGGAGTGAGAGCTGAGCAGGTTATAGTGACAGACTCCTTCTCCTTCAGCTGCTGATGGGAGACTTTAATACTGGGACTGGGAGGAGAATCTGTGGATTTAAAACAAACACAGACATGAAGTTAAACACATAATAAACACTAGATATAGACAATGAAGACAAAGTAAGTCAGCACTGTTTTTCAAAGGACAGGTTTATAAGTATTTTAGTCAAATTAGGGTTCATATTGTTTGTTGGTGATAACTGGTAAGATAAACACAAAACTTACCTTTAACACTGATTTGAGTTTGGTTACAAACAGCAGTTGCTTTGAATGGCCACTTCACAATTCTGAAGAAATATTTGTTTGTATAATCTGTGATTAAACTGGAAAACAGAGTGGTGCAGTTTTTCTGAGTCAGGTCTCCAGTTACATTCATTGGATATTTATTATTAGTCCCACTGCTGTTAAAAATCACATTTTCTGGTTCATTTAAAAATTGTGTGATTTCTTTAATCCACACTGCATAGATGGGTTTTGTGCTGTCAAATACTTGTCCTTCTTTATCCACGACACTAAAGCTACATGGGATGTGTAAACAGGATCCACTCAGTGCCTCCATCTCTGTCGGTGCAGTGATGAAAAGAGCTGCTTTATTCAAATCACAATCAGCCAAAGCACCTGGAAAAGTAGATTTACAGTTAATAGAAAATCATGAACAAAATCAGCATAAAAAAATGTTATCAACACAAAAAAATAAACTATATCTGAATGTTACTATTTTCTTCTGACCTGTCAACAATTACCATTAACATCAACAATAGAGCATTTCCCTCTCGTTTATCATATTCTAATAGAATATGTTTAATATTATCATGTTTGACTGTGAACGCATCACCTGATAGAAAGAAGACACTGAGAAAAACTTTCACACACAGCGATGCCATGAAAGTCATCTCTTACATCTGGAATAAAAACAAATATCACAACATTTCTTTAATGTCAGAAGATGTCAAGCCTGTCTCCAGACGATAGTCTGGGTTTGTCTGTCTTTTATGTTGTCTGTCATTTCCTGTTTTATTTTGTTAAGTTTCCCTCGTGTGTCATGTCTGGTGTCTTTGCTTCCTGTCCCTGATTGTGTCCACCTGTGTGATTACCTGACTCCACCCTAATTTGTTCCACCTGTGTCTCATTGTCTTCCCTCCCTTTTGTGTATTTAAGCCCTGTGTTTTCCCCTGTTCATTTCCAGTTCGTATTTTCTCTTGAGATACTTACCAGCGTTTTTGATCCTGTCTGTCTGCCTTCCTGTGTTTGACCCGGTTTGCCATCTCTGTTTTTTTGCCTTATCCCTGTCGGTTTTGTCTGCCTCATTCTGACCTCCTGGTTTTTGACCTCCTCGCCTGACTTTAAACGGTACGTGAGCTAGCCTGGTCCCTACGTCCTGTTGCCTGTTTGACTGTCTTCTCGTGTATGACCTGGTTCCGCCACTGACCTCCCTCTGCTTCTCCCCAGTCGGGAAACCGACGTGTACTACCGAACCGGACGGTGGGTTTTCGTCTCCGGTCCGGGGCCCTCACCCTGAGAAGATCACCATTATCTTCAAGATTTTGTACTGTATCATTTTTACTAAACTGTCAGTGAGCTTGGTGTTTAATAAACACTGTACTTTTCAGTCTGTCTCTGGGTCGTGCATCCGGGTTCAGTTTTCGTACCCTGAGCATTACAGAAGACCTTTGGAATAGCAAATTATGGTGTTAAATCAAAACGAATGAAACTAATCATTTACTCACCAAACGAAGCAACAGATAAAGAAGAGACTCAGCAGCGTCTTGTGAGTTTCTCGTTTAATTCCGGCAGTTCGTGAATTTCAGTCCAACAGCCAAACTGAATGACTTCTATCAATCCACTGTCGTATACGTATGTGTGTGTATAAGACTTAAAGACACATGTTCACACATGTTTCTTCCTTCCTGTTTACACCCTGTTTATAAGGAAGTCACATCTTCAGACCATCACGATACAAATACAGTCTACTCTCGTTATACCGCCAACTTCCGTTCACGGCCAAATTGGCGGTATAGCGAAAATGGCGTTACAACGGGTTGCGTCCATAATGTGCATGTCTTTACTATATGATGTCTATGCTGCCTCCGTTAACCCGTTCTAATTGCGTTTCTAAATAAATCTTGATTCTGTTATGTTGTAAGGAATCATTTAAAGTGGGGAAACATTTTAAGCATTATTATACCGTGTCGGGAAATGACACCCCATCATCTTGAGGCTTTGGCTTAATCCCACGTCCTCTTCCCGACATCCTGACCTACTGAGTGTTCTGCGATAAATGAACGGTGGCCGTTCCGTAGACCTACTCGTAGCTTGTCGCGATCAGCGTCTGGCGCGTTTGTTTCAGTGCATTGTTAAAATTTATGTGTACTCGATGGCAATCACGCTGGCGGTATAACGGTCGGGAAATCAATGGTATAAGTGTTGTTTGTGCATGGAACTGGGCTGGCGGATGGCGATAGGCGGAAATGGCGGTATAACGGCGGGCGGTTTAACGAGAGTAGACTGTACCTTTAATTTTAATGTTTATATAAATAATAGACACATCTTAATGCTATTATCTGTTATACTGTTGAAATGTGAATATTACACAGTATTCAGCGACAATAAAATATAATAAAGAAAATTCTGGACCAAATGTTAAAGTGTCAATGTCTTGTTGTCTTCAAGTTCTCAAGATTTTCTCACTGATTTTAACAGTTTAGTGTCAACACTTCTCTTTTCACAAACACTGTGGTTGAAGTTGAACACACCATATCTATGCATATTGATTTTTCCTCGTTTAATTTCTTAGAACAAAATGAACCTTCTATAATTAGAAACAACACAAACAGATGCTGAAACATGTACATTCGGTGTATTTTAAAGGAAACATGCAGGACTCTGTCGACAAAGACAAGACCTGTTATTGTTTATGTTGTGTTTTTAAAAATACAGTCTCACATGTGTTAAATGTTTTTTCACTGAATGGAAGGGAGGCAGAAAATATACAGATAATGTTTTATACTGTGGAGTGAATGAGTCTATATTAACACCAGATGAACCTTTAAGATGTTTAATCTTCCAGACATGTTCAGTTCTTGTTCTAACAACTTTCTGATTTAATAAGTGAATTTATGAGTTGAACAGTGTATTGAATGTTTCAGTCCTGCTTGTTTTTTCATCATATATCTTTAATGTATTCATACATGATACAGTGAGATTCATAAAAAAAAAATTTTCTGCTGAATACAGAGATGTTCCATCAGAAAAAGCAGGTGCCATCAGTCCAACAATTATTTTAACGTTTGGTTTTGTCTTTTATTACAAAAAAGCATATTTAAAAAAAAAAAAACAACTTCAATATGATGCAAAGCTGGAGTTCCTAATTTTAATAATTCAGACAGAAAAAGAAAAAAAAAAAGGAATGAAATCAGTCTTAACATACTACGGCTGTTAATGAAACTATATGCATTCATGTTAAAGCTCTTGAAAGCAGTAAGAAATCAAACTCTATGTGGTTGGTTATTATTACCTCTGCCAAGGAGGTTATGTTTTTGCCAGGGTTTGTTTGTCTGTTTGTTTGTTTGTTTGTTTGTCTGTCCGTTAGTGTGCAACATAACTCAAAAAGTTATGGACAGATTTGGATGAAATTTTCAGGGTTTGTTGGAAGTGGGATAAGGAAGAAATGATTAAATTTTGGTGGTGATCGGGGGTGGGGGGGCCCACGGGGGGGGGCCACTGATCAGCCTTGGCGGAGGTCTGCGCTCTCCGAGTGCTTCTAGTTATTATTGTTTTTGTTCATTATCTTATACAGTTCTGTGTAAAGAGAGGTCACATCAAATACAACCACTTTGTTTCATAGAAGCTGTTTTTAACCCTGAAATTCTTGTGTTTCCTGCTGTACATATTTCACATATATCCAGATTGGATCTCATTAGAGAGACTGAGAAATGCATATGTGTGGACATTGGAACTTTACTAAACCAACAAATCTTATGTTGGTCTGGGACTTTTGCACAGTACTGTATACATATAAAAACACTTACATATTCAAATGAAACAAATACAATGTGCTGTTTAATGAAGACGCGATGTTATTATTGGTGTGGAAATCTTTTTCCATCTCATCGTCACTCATTATTCTTGACTTTCAATCACTCTGTTGACATAAACTTCTTCCACTGTGGGCTGTGGAAAACAAACAACAAACACAGACACAGAGTGGTGTTAGTGTGTGCAGAGAATGAACCATGGAGCTCCGTCCCTCTGTTCACTGTGTGTGTCCTCTGTCCATGGACACTTCATCTACACAGAGAACAGCTTCCTCTACTGACACATGACTGAATTACATTCTGGTCTGGTGTCACTGCTGGTCACATGTTTCTGACAGATCAGTCCTTTATCACCGTTAAACATCAGTCCATGAAATAGTCTACACATAAAGTCTATTTTGATGCATTTTTGTTCCTGAAGAGTAAAGTGTAAATACTTACCTGTACCTGCACTGGTTTGTTGGAGTGTCTTGACCTGAACCAGCTGAAAATAAAAGAGATGGAGTAAATGTCTTTGTCTATGTCATATTTATTTGTTCATTGATTTTTTTTTATTTATCACTTATGATCCGTTACAAGTAGTAAAACTTGAACAATTAAAAGAAACCAACAACTCTGCATTTACAGATTAAATCATGGAAACATATTGACAGTAGATTTAGACATAAACCAGGTGTATATTTAATATTTTAATGTCATGAAATCATTTGTCTCACCATTCAAAGATGATCAGAGTACTGATGAGCAGGACTATTCCACAGATCTTCACTCTATTGTAGATGAAAAGCCAACAGTCTACATTTCCTGTAAGAAAACATATTTACTCTCACATTATCGGCAAATCCTTTATCTATATATTTATTTATATTATTGTAAATGCTCGTATCTGCTCTTTCAAGTAAAAACAATTTCAACAATTTTCTGCTGCTGAATATAATAAGGTTTAATATTTACCTTCAATATTCATATGAATCACTGGCGATGTTTGTTTCCCGAGATCATTTGTTGCTTCACAATAATAATCTCCTTCAGTGTCATTGGTCAAACTGAAGCTGTAAACGTCTCCTTCAGACACTCTGATGGGTCCATGTGTGCTGGTCTTGAACCAGGTGAAGTTGCTGACAGGAGGTTTGGCTCTGCTGGAGCAGGTCAGGTTCACCCACATACCTGCCCACAGCGAACCTGAAGGACTGATGGACGCTGAAGTGTTTTTAGGAGCATCTGAAGGACAGACAGAACTGAAGTTTAACGCTGAAAACCAGATGATAATCCATGAATTAAACTGTGTTTGTCTTACATGAAACACAGAGGGTGATGTTTGTTTCTGCTGTTTTGATTCTTCCTTCGTCCACAGGATATGCTGCAGAACAGCTGATGTTGAATCCATCATGTTGGTCTGACACAGTGATGTTCTGTTGGATTTTAGTTGTAAATGTTCGATCTGTGTTTTCTTCCATGATGTTTGCAGCGTCTTGTTGTAGATTCCAGGTGAGTTTAGGAGGGGAGTGTGGACAGGGAGTGAGAGCTGAGCAGGTTATAGTGACAGACTCCTTCTCCTTCAGCTGCTGATGGGAGACTTCAATACTGGGACTGGGAGGAAAATCTGTGGATTTAAAACAAACATAGACATGAACTTAAACACATAATAAACAGTAAATATGGACAATGAAGACAAACTAAGTCAGCATCAAAATGATCAATATGAAAACCACAGTTATATTATACACATTTTTTGTCTCTATGGTAATAAATACAGTGTAAACATCCAGATTCTTTTCTTTATGTATTTTCTGATCACAGACTGTTTCACTGTACATTTGTTATTAACATAATACGTAAGTAGGTTTTTTTTTTTGTCATGGCAAAGAACATGTTTACTGTGTTTTCATGTTTATACCTTTCAGTCACAATCATCAGAAGTGGATCAGTTTCCCTGTTATCAGTTAATGTACGAGTAAAAATTGAGTTCCCATTTATTTTTATAGTAACTGATAAGATTAAAAAATTTAATACAAAGCATTAAACTTACCTATAACATTGATTTGAATTTGGTCACAAACAGCAGTGCTTCTGAATGGCCAGTTCACAATTCTGAAGAAATACTTGTTTGTATAATCTGTGATTAACCTGGAAAACACAGTGGTGCAGTTTTTCTGAGCCAGGTCTCCAGTAACTTTCATTGGATATTTATTATTAGTCTAATTATAATTAATTATAATTAATTATAGACTGCTGTTAAAAATCGCATTATTCATTAAGTTCCCAAAATCGTATTCGTTTTTAATCCACACTGCATAGATGGGTTTTGTGCTGTCAAATACTTGTCCTTCTTTATCCACATCACTAAAGCTACACGGGATGTGTAAACAGGATCCACTCAGTGCCTCCATCTCTGTCGGTGCAGTGATGAAAAGAGCTGCTCTACAATCAGCCAAAGCACCTGGAGAAGTAGATTTACAGTTAATAGAAAATCAGGAACAAAATCAGCATAAAAAATATCAACACAAAAATACTATGTTTAAATATTACTATTTTCTCCTGACCTGTCAACAGTTACTATTAATATTAACACTAGATCATTTCCCTTTGGTTTTAAATATCATAATGTTTCATCTCTGTCGGTGCAGTCATGTAAAGGTCTGTAGGCAAACCACAATCAGCCAAAGCACCTGGAAAAGTAGATTTACAGTTAATAGAAAATCAGGAACAAAATCAGAATAAAAGATATTATCAACACAAAAATACTATGTCTAAATTTTCCTATTTTCTCCTGACCTGTCCACAGTTGCTGTTAACATCAACAACAGAACACTTCCATTTGGTTTACCATATTTTAATATTATATTTTAAATATTATAATGTTTGACTGTGAACGCGTCCCCTGATAGAAAGAAGACACTGAGAAACATTTTCACACACAGTGACGCCATGGAAGTCATTTCTAACATCTGGAATGAAATGAAACAAAACATTTACTTAATAACCACAGATTTTTGATTTGGTCCATCATGTAATTAAACAAAAATAAACATATTCTTTACTCACCAAATAAGTTGACATGTAAAGAAGAGACACAGCAACGTCTGGTGGTTTTCTAGTTTAAGTCTGTCAGTTTGTGAATTTCAGCTCAACAGACAAACTGAGAAACTTCTGTGTTGAGCAGCTGTTATCATATCAAACAGTTCAAAACTGGAAGGAGAGAACTTCCTCCTTGTTTACATCCGTTCATGAGGAAGTTATGTTTATCATTTAATATCTTGAGACCACCAGGATGCAAATGCTTTTAACTCAGTGTTTTTCAACCTTGGGGTCGGGACCCCACATGGGCTCGCCTGGAATTCAAATGGGATCACCTGAAATTTCTAGTATTTGATAGAAATTAAAAAAAAAAAAAAAAAAAAAAACTTATTAATTAAAAATATATGGTGAGTTGAAAGAGACAATCACAATACTTAAAAGACATGACAAAGTCTGAAGCTCAAACTGAAGCACTGTGGTTCTGTTTATCTGTCAAATGTTCATTGTGGTCGGTTTAAGATGCTTCAGCTCTTTCATAATTCGTAGTTTGACTTATTGTTTTTTCAGTATTAATTGTCAGCCTTGTAAATCCAAGCTGGACTAACTGTACATATCCTGACCAAGGAAAATAAAATTCTCACTTTGTGCAGTAATCTACACCTGGCTTTTCTGCCTTCGTCCATAATTGTCATGACTAATTTAATTTTTGTGTTTTCAGTTCTTTATTTAGTCCAGCTTTAAATTTCATTTGTGGTGTATAAGCGCCATCTAGTGGTTATACAGGTGTTGCATTGTAAGTTTAGTTCAACGTCACCGCCCCTAGTCAGTGGAATGTTAAGTTTCGATTTCATCTGAACGCTGTGCTGTGCGTGCGCTGAACCTCGGAGTAGATATGCCCGTAAGTTGTTTTATTTTCTGTTTGAATATTTGTACTTTTCGGTCTAACTGTTATGACTGATATTCTGTTGACACTGTTAACTAAGAGAGAAATACTTTTGAGTAGAATGCTGTACTGTATGTTTGTGTCAGAAATCAACATCAGCTACCAGTTGTGTTATGCTAGTGTGCCAGTAACGTGCACACCTGGAACGCCTTTGTGATTATGTTTTATCTTGTATTTCTTTTAGTTTTACGGATATGAGTGGAAGAGTTCATCAGTAAAGCATCTTAATTGCAACAACTGTGCTCTGTCAATCATTCAACCGTTCGCTATCTGTCTATGCATTGTTGGGACACATCGCTAGGACAGAATAATAATAATATACATTATACAGACTAAATGTCATCTAAAATTAATGTTTATTTGCAATATAGTATAGCAAAGTATGACATGATCAATAACAAATTAATTTTAGGAAAAAAAAAAAAAAAAGTCTCTGTTTTGAATGTCTGGAGTCGCCAGAAATTTGTGATGTTAAAATGGGGTCACAAGCCAAAAAAAGGTTGGGAACCACTGTTTTAAGTTAAAGTAAGTTTAAGTTAAAACCACTGTTTTAACTTTGATGTCTATATTAACATACCCCCCCTACACACACACACACACACACACACATATGTTAATATTTTCATCTGTTTTACTGTTCAGATGTGACTGTTACACACCCTTCAGTGACTATGTGTCAGGATCTGTGCCTGTGTGACTCTCAGCTCCTCCCTTTTGGTCATGGTCTGTGCCGGTGTGACCCTCAGTTCCTCCATCTCCTAATCATCCTCATCAGACTCACCTGCTGGCGCTGCGTGGCTGCAGCCAATTACCTCTAGCCTATTTAAGGCTTTGGTTTGCAACCATGCAGCGCTGGTCCATTTCTCTCCATAACCCAGACATTTGTTCATCTTTTCTACGGACTCTGACTCAGGTTTTGTGTATTTTTTTTTTTTCACCCGTCTTCCTCTACAGACTCTTACCCAGGTTTTGTGTTAGGTTTTGTTTTCCCGTTGTGTTGTTTTAATTTTTGTTAAATAAACTTATTTTTTCCCTTCAGTTCCGTGCATTTGAGTCCTCTCATTTCCCCATTGTGACAGAATGGACCAGCCATACCTGGACTCAGCCGGTACTGAAGGGATCCGTTTTTCCGTGTTTTAGTTTTTTATTCCTGGTTTCGTTCGCTTTTCCTTAGTTTTCCTTTGTACCGTCGCTCTGCGCTTCCTAGCTCCATATCCGGTGTTTCCGAGACTTACCCTTGTTTTCAGCTCGGGCGGCTCGGTCTCCTCCATGCCGGTTGGTTCGGGAGGTCCCGGAGCCGTCGGGTGCACACCCCGGTTTTTCCTTTCGGTGTATCTCTCTCCCCTGTTGTTTCCTGCCATGTATTACCGGCGTTCCCATGTCATGTGGGGCCCCGGACCATGTTGAGTCCGGGCTCTCCTCCCGTGTTTTTTCCGGTGCGTTTCTGTCTCTAGTCTGTTTCCTGCCTCGTGTTTCCAGCGTGCTATTCCTTGTGGGGACCTGGGCCTTCGTGGGGTCCAGGTTCTTTTCTTGTGTCTTTGCCTTCGTGTGTCTAATGGTTTGAGTGAGTTTATTAGCTCTGATCTGCCTGTTCATGTTAGTTTGTTCGTTCTGCCTGTTTTATTCGTTCCTCCCTGTCTTTCTGTCCGTGTGCCGTTTTCGAGTGTATTCCTCAGTCTGTATTTGTCTCTCCGTGTATTTTTCAGTCTGTTTCTTAGTCTGTGTGTGAATTTTTTAGATTGTGTGCTTTTTTTGTTTCATTTCTCCCTTCCCTCGTTCTATTTTGTTCTGTCGTGAAACTTCTGTTCTTTATTTTTCCAATCAGTCATTCCTTTTTGTCCTTCAATTGTTAGATTTCTTTTTTTTCCCCTGTATTTCTGCTAGATCCTGTTTGTCTTTTCCCTGTTTGTCCTTTAGCTCTTTCTGTGCAGTTCATGTTCTTTAGTTCCATTTTATCGTTCTCTTCAGTTTTGTAGATTGTCCCTCTGCCTGTTCGTGTCTCTGTCTGTCTGTCCGTGTTTCTCAGCTTGACCTAGTTCCCTTTTCCTCAGTACTACCTGGAGGCTAGTACGCCGTCTGGTAGTTTCCCCTCCTTGAAGTCCGGTTCCGGCTGCGCAGCATTTTTTGAAGTCTGATTCAGTTTGTCCGCGCAGCGTTCCTGAAATCTGTTTGTCTGTTCGCGCAGCGTTTTTTAAAGTCTGTTCCTGAAGTCCGGTTCCGTCCGTCTGCGCAGCGTTCCTGTTTCCCCTTCTCGGCCTCGCTCCCTGTTTCCCCGTCTCGCTCTCCCTCTCCGTAGTCTTGTCTGTCCAGTCTCAGAGTCCGTAGTCCTGTCAGCTCAGTCTCAGTCAGCCTGAGTCGTGGGTCCAGCCATAGACCAATTCCAGTCGATGTCTTTAGTCCAGTCATTGTCCGTTCTGTCTTGTCTCAGTCACTAGTCCAGCCATTTTGAGGTCCAGTCAATGTCCTAAATCCAGCTAGAGTCCTGTCTGCCACAGCCCTGGAGGTCCACAAACCAGTGGATTTTTCTATGTCCTGGTCTGGAGGTTTTCCACGTCCTGGTCCGGAGGTCTGTCCTGAGGTGCTTCAGCCGTCTTCCCGGAGGCTCTTCACACTGTTTCACCGGGAGGTGCTTCAGCCTGTTCGCCCTGAGGTTCTGCAGCCAGTCTGCCCAGAGGCTCTTCACGCCATTTCACCGGGAGGTGCTTCAGCCTCTTCGCCCTGAGGTTCTGCAGCCAGTCTGCCCAGAGGCTCTTCACGCCATTTCACCGGGAGGTGCTTCAGCCTCTTCGCCCTGAGGTTCTGCAGCCAGTCTGCCCAGAGGCTCTTCACGCCGTTTCACCGGGAGGTGCGTCAGCCTGTTCGCCCTGAGGTTCTTCAGCCAGTCTGCCTGGATGCTCTTACGCCGTCCCACGGGGAGGTGCTTCAGCCTGTTTCCCCTGTGGTTCTTCATTCCCCTTTTGCCAGGATCCCCTCTACATTCCAGGATGCCCTGGTCTCCGTGGGGGCTTTTTCGCATCTCTGGGGACGTCAGGATGCCGTCCCTTGAGGGGGGGGTCCTGTCAGGATCTGTGCCTGTGTGACTCAGCTCCTCCCTCTTGGTTATGGATCTGTGCCGGTGTGACCCTCAGTTCCTCCGTCTTCTAATCATCCTCATCAGACTCACCTGCTGGCGCTGCGTGGCTGCAGCCAATTACCTCTAGCCTATTTAAGGCTTTGGTTTGCAGCCATGCAGCGCTGGTCCATTTCTCCTCATTCCCTTCCATAGCCCGGACATTTTTTCCATATTCATCTACACACTCAGTTTCAGGTTTTGTATGTTTTGGGGTTTTTTTTTCCATGGACTCTGACTTAGCTTTTGTGTTAGGTTTTCGTTGTTTTCAATTTTTGTTAAATAAACTTATTTTTTCCCTTCAGTACCATGCATTTGAGTCCTCTTTTCCCCTTTGTGACAGAAAGATACATAAAAAAGAAATTTCTGGACCAAATGATGAAGTGTTCAATTGTTTTTCTCTTCAAGTTCTCAGTATTCTCTCACTGCTTTTTATACAAACACTTCGGTTCATATTCGTATTATTATTATTACATACAACACGTGTCTCTTGTTTCTGCAGTGATGAAAAGGTATAAAATCAGAAAAAAGCGGCTAATGCTGTAAAAGTAACAGAAAACCTGGGGAGAACAAAAGAATCAACAGCAAAACATTCTTCAAAATCATCACATTTTTTTTCTCTTTCCTCGTAACATTTCAGCTAAAACTTTTCACACTGGTTTGTTTCCTTTTGTTTCTAAATGAAATTTTGACAGTGAACGTCTCACATGATGGACAGAAGACACAGATGAAACACATCGACACCATGAAAGTCACATCTGCAACTGAATATTTACTCTGTAGAAGGATAAAAATCTCATATTGAATCATTTACCAAATGAGCCAACAGAGTCACAGCAGCGTCTTATGAAGCTGCAGATTTCAGAACAATAAACTAAATGATCCACTGGTGTTTGGCTGCTTTTAATTTTTTATGCAGATTTGACTAAACAAGGAAATTGCAAGAAAATTACCTCAGTTTTATCGTAAAACACCCCCAGAAATCATGAAACAAGTTCTACAGAAATGTGTAAGTAGGGTGTTTTGTTTTTGTTTTTTTTTTCACAAGTAGAGTGGAAAAGGAAGTCACCTTTTGTTGTATGTTAAGCTGGAATGTTACTTTTACATCTTTATGAGACATACACCATAATATTAATCTCAGGTATTCTACATGTGTTGGTGATTTGTGTTGGAACTAAAGGTCTGAGATAATGATCACAGTAAATAGGGTGGAAAAAAAAAAGTCAAGAAAAACATATTGAGGCAAACTGACCTGTTACTGAATATTACACTTTTAGTGTCTATTAAATAAAAACACCTTTCTGGACCAAATAAAGCAGAAGTTTTAAAGTCTTACTTAACATGTAGCTTCTCCTGTGCACATTTTCTCACCACTTCTCACCCGCACAAACGTTGCAATTTGTCTGTCAGACAGATAATGTTGACATTACACACCACTTCCTCATTTTATGTTGGCATCAACATCAACCACCACATAAGCATAAGTTGAGTTACGATCAGCCCCATAAGTATTTAGTCACAGACACAAATTGTGTAAATTTTCCTCTGTAAAACACAGCAGTGGATTGGAAATGAAGTAATCAAGATGTAAATGAAGTGTGGACTTTCAGCTTCAATTCAAAGAGGCTGCCGCATTAGAATTTACTGAAAAACACCTAAAAAAAAAAAAAACGAGGTTAACCCTTTAAACCCTAAGCCTAAAATTGTCTGCTTGGACTTTTTTTTTTTTTTTTTAATTTTGACTATAAAAAGGTTAGAAAATTGCTGTAAGTGAGTCTGTTTACTCATTTTTCCCAAGGGCTTTTTCCCCAGATCTTTCAAAATCTAGCAAACACAATTTACTGCATGTTATAATACTGCTAAAACAGCTTCTTCTCCAGCTTCTAGTACAGTTGCGAGTGAAATAATCATAATGATCCAATACAGCCTATAAAGTGCAACATCTCAGGTTTCAGAAACCATTGGAATTTTTCCAATTGCACAAACAATGAAAGAGTTACAGCAATCCAAACTGCATACAGTCACAGAAAAAATTATTAGACCATTAAAAGTCAACAAAAACAATGGTTATGCAATCAAGTCCTAACTCCTGTGAGTATCATGTGGCTAAAACAGATAGAAAAGAAAACATAGAATGCCTAAAAGCACTGTTTTTGACAGTACAATGCCATAGATATTCATGTAAGAACTGAAATGATTTTGGTTATTATCAAGAAAACCATGGAAAATAGATAGATATCAGCTCAGAAATTAAACTCTTATGAGCTATTTTTGTTGTTATCATTACATTTGTCCAAACAAATGTATCTTTAGTTGTAGCAGGCATTAAAATGAACAAGAAATTGAAGAAAACAAGGGTGGTCTGGTGTGAGCGATGACACGTCAGGTTTTAAAGGGTTCAGGTATCTGGACAACTGACAGACAAGTAGCTTCATGTGCAGATGTTTGTTCTCTGGTTATTCTTTAACAAATGAAGCAGATAAAAGGTCTAGGGTTGATTCCACTTGTAAATTTTGCATTTGGTAGATGTTCACTGGAATTCTCTATGACGTCTAAAGAGGTGTCAGTGTAAGTGCAGAAGGATTCATTCAGCTGAAAAACCTGGATAAATCTTTCAGAGACAGTGAACACTTTAGGAACGGCCAAATCAACAATTTGATAAAAATCTTCAAAATAAAGAATCCACCAGTGAGCTCAGCAACAGCAAAAGGACCGGAAAACTATGGAAGATAGCTAAAGTGGATGACTGCAGAATTCTTTTGTCCTTTTATGTTGTGTTTTTTTCTCTTTCTTTCACTTCAGAAGGTTGCCATGTCACAGACGCCTAAACCACTGATAACGTTAAGGAACAGGACGGCCAGATTAGAATTGACCAAAACACATCTAAAATACAATCCTGACCAGTTCTGGAAAAAGTTTCTCTGGACAGATGAAACCAAGATTAACTTGATGGTAAGGTAAAAGCCTCCAGGAGGAACAGCTCATGGAACAGGATGAATTCTGAAGCATCCAGGGTTTTCATCTCCACTCAGATTCAACTAATGCTGCAAAACTTCAAGGACAGAACTTCAGATTTCAGATGGATAACGACCTACCCTGCAACCCTCACCAGGACTGAGTGGTTCATGGATGGATGGATCAATAAGTTTTAAGCATAAAATTTGTTAAAGTTCGACACTTCATGCACTTTTACCTCAGCTGTAGAAATTTAACTCCATATTGTGTTTACACAGATTAATGCGTTGTGTTTTTGTTTCCAAAGAAGAAATTAACAAATGAGGACAGTCAGAAATTAAGAAGATGTAAAAGGCATAAAATGTAGGAGTCTCAGCAGGTTACACAAGGGTGATTAACAAAAATTAGAATAAACACATCATAATATTTAAACTTAAAAAGAATTGCACAAAATTAAGTAAATTTTCCTGACTGAAGGCAGCAAAACAGTTATTTTAGACATAATTAACCCATAAAGACCCAGTGTTGCTTTTGTGGCAGTTCCCAAATGAAGTTTTCTCTATTTTTAATCTTTCTTGAGTGATTTATAACCATTTACTCTAATATTATGCTTTGTATTTTGCATTTTTAAATGAAAATCAGATATTTTCCTATATTTCATGTACTGATTATGTAGATGTTCATTAAAGCTCAGACTAAAGTTGAGAGTTATTACATCAAAAACACTGAAAACTGAAAAAAATGTGACTTTTTCACTAAAATATGTCATTAACTAAACATAAACCAAGTGTGTCCATCCACAATCATATATCAAACTCCATGGGTTTAACTGGTGAATCAGTGTTGTAGAAGATGACAGTGTTTCCACGGTAACTATGGAGAATCTGAATGTCCAAATGGGTTATATCTGATGACCATGAAAAGATGACAAACTGCATTTTACACCAATTATTTACATGTATTGATAGGATTAGTGGATCAACAGGTATTAAACAGTTTAGATCAGTAGATGCTTTTGGTCACATGTGGATGTTTGGGTCTTTATGGGTTAATATTCTTACACTGAGAAGTTGTGGAAGTGTCTCGCTCACTCTAGAGTAACATGCAAAACACTGTTTTAGCATTTAGTCCTTCCATTTTTTTAATGAGACATGTGATTCTTTGACTGGTTTCATTTAACGTAGCTGAACCAAAGTGTTTTCTGTCACGTGGCTTCCGTTAACGTAAAGAACAATAAAGCACAGAGCAGGGCTGTGCAACACAAACTCCAGAGGGAAGTAAGTGGAAGGTCAAACAATGCACAACTGAACTAATACATGAAACAGATAGCATGGAATGATTACAATGAAGGTTTGTTTTGTTATGAGAAAGGGGTTTTCTTTTATCAGATGACAAAAACTTTGGATAATGACCCAAAAATTACTGTAAAAGCAACCCAAGAGCTTTGAAGGTCAAGGAATAGAATATTCTTCAGCAGACAAATCAGTCACCTGATCTCAACCCAATAGAGCAGCTTTTCAGTTACTGCAGACTAAAGTGAGGGCACAAAACCCCATGAGCATGCAGCAACTAAAGGGAACTGTAGGAAAGACCTGGAAAAGCATCTCCAGGAGCAAACTCAGAGTTCAGTAATGTCCATGGGTTCCAGACTTCAGCCAATATTTTCATCCAAGCATTGAAAACAATCCTCATATTTATAACAACCTTAGTTTGTCCAATTACTTTTGAGCATCTGAAAATGGAGGGACATTGTATGAAAATGGCTGTACTTCTAAAATACTTGAACCACTTGTACTAAAGCTAAATGTATTTTACATCTGCTTGGGCGTACACCAGGTTTCAGTATGAAATCCACGCAAGTCTTTGTACATGAGGCCCCTGGTCTCTTTGAACACATTCAATGTCATTTTAAATGAATGGGAAAAGGATAAATCTGGATGTAGATGTTTTTCTAATTTAATCGGTTTCTGCTTTGAGATGCTTTTAAGGAATATTGTTGTTTTACTTTTAGAATGTTTAAAAATAATGATAGTGGTTTATATGTATGTGCTTATTTTAGAGTTTTATGGATGATTTTAGAACTGACTGTCATTGTGTTTAATGTACATTTTTAGTATGGCTGTGATGTCTGTTTTGTGTAATTGCTGCTGCTGCTTCTGTCTTGGCTAGGATTCTCTGACAAAGAGATTTTTAACCTCAATGAGCTTTTTTCCTAGTTAAATAAAGGTTATAATAAATAAAGCTGAAAGTCCACACTTCAATCACATCTCAGCTGCTTCATTTCAAACCCACTGTGGTGATGTACTGAAGAAAAACTGCAAAAAATATGTCACAGTCCAAATACTTATGAATCTAAACGCATATTACAGAACATGTCTCTGGATCCAAATCATAAGCAACACTCTTTATTCAGATTTGAGTTCTCCAGTATTAACAATACAAATAAATGCATGAGAAAAATAACAAATATTTACTATACTAGCAATATTAGCAATATTAACACAAAAACATTCAGATTGAAACTGTCATAGCTATTTCTCATTTTGATATGAGACTGGTTGTATTTTCCTGTTGAAGCTACACTCATTTCTTGTTGACTTGTGCATACAGGTCTTCTGAGCCGTCACCAGTGTGTGTTAGACTTTGTGCTGCTCCAGACACTTTGACCTGTGCGTACACCGTCTCCTGCTGATGTCCACTGTCCAGCCCATTGGGAGACGACCCTCCAGACTGGCCCTTGGAGAAGTCAATCTGTCCATATTGGATTTCGTCTTCCGTTTTATTTGCTGAAACATCAGATAGCTCTTCAAGCCTCTGATTCTGTGAAATAAGAGGAACAAAAAGGCTGTGAGGAACAAGAACTTCTGAGTTTGTTTTAGTGAGAAGTTCCTCCAGGTCATATTATACTGTAATAGCAGGTACTAAAGAGAAGAGGAGTTTTCATAAATAGAACAAACTTATCTTGTATTAACCTTCAGTTTAGATTTTCTCATAGTTATTTGGATTGAGTAGGACCTGATAAATATACAAACTAAGCCTCCTTTGTTTTTAGAAATGTGTGGACAATGGGTTTATTCCACTGCATAAGATCAGTGTGTGACAAAAAAAATCAAACTTCATTTCAAGGACATGGCATATAAAACTACAAATGTACTCAATCATAAATCAACCATAAAATCTTTTCCACTTCATGCGCTTTTACCTCAGCTATAGACGTTTAACTCCATGTTGACTCATGAGGACGACAGGTTAAAGTTAAAACGATGTAAAAGGTAGAAAAATGTAACGGTGTCAGCAGGTTAAGTCACAGTGATTATGAACAAAAAGTAGAATAAAAAAGGCTGTAATGAGCTTTACATTTTAAAAGAACTGGAAAAAAGATTATGCGAACTGTGCAACAGAAAGATTTAATATTCTGAAACAGAAGTGTCTCACTCAGTCTAGCTCAATATCAACAGGAATATTTTTCTTAAACAAAACTAGATGCATTTCTTTAAAATTTTATTCATTTTTTCTATTAAAAGTCTGCTTTATTCGGTCATTCAGCTTCCATTAATGTGAAAACCAGTATAGCAGAACAGGGCTGTGCAACATTAAACTCCAGTAGGAAGTAAGACAAAAGTCACACATACTGTAGATGTTATGACTTTATGTCTTATACTACTGTAATATAACAGTGGGCTCTTCATGTGCTCTTAATAGTAAGAATCACACACTGAGACAATGCTATAATTCGGGTGAGGTATTTTCTGCGGCTCACACTCATTATGACACTACTACCAACCTTATACCATGGCGATACCTTGTGATGGGAGTACCAACATCAATGACAGTTATTACTCATTGCAATACACCACAGAATAATTGAACTACGTAATACATGAAATGCATGATTTGCTGTCCACAAGGGGGTGTCACAGGGTTCTATATTAGGCCCCCTCTTATTTAGTATTTATATTAATGATCTGGGTGTATTGCTAATTTGCACTTTCATGCTGATGACACAATTATTTACTGCTGTGGATCAACTTTTGTACAGGCCGTTGAATCTCTACAGAGAGCCTTCGTTGCTGTCGAGCACTCATTATAAATTAACCTGAAACTGGTTCTTAATGCAGACAAGACGAAATTTGTGTTGTTTTCCAATTCAAGGAAATTTCCATAAACGTTCCCCTTAGTGACCACTCTGGAGGGAAATGAAATAGAGGTGCTTCATATCTATAAATATCTAAATGACTCCCTCACTTTCAAGCCACATGTGGAAAACCTTGAGAAGAAACTGAGGCTAAAGCTAAGTTTTTATTCTTGAAACAAATTGTGTTTTTCTTTTAATTTAAAAAAAATGGCTTTTTTTTTTATCACTACTGGATTATGGAGCTGTTTTATACATGAGTGCTTCTGCTCAGAGTCTTCAGATGTCTACCATGCTTCTCTGAGGTTTATCACCAACTGTAAAGTGTCGACTCTCCACCCTGAGTTGTACTCTCAGGTTGGATGTCCTAGTCCGTCCACCAGAAGGATCAGCCATTGGTATATGTTTCTATATAAGACAATACTTTGGCCTCTTGCTGGTCTACATTTGCACATTAATTGAGAAGAGAAATTCTGATACTTGTTCTCTCTGTACAAATGATCATATATTGCTCTGTTCCATTTGCCTGCACAGAAATGGGTCAAAGGGCATTTATTTACTCTGCACCTTATACATGGAATCAGCGACAGAAAGACTGAAAACTAACTCAGTTAATTTTTTTGAGCGCTTTTAAGTCCAAACTGAGAGTTCTTGACTCCAACTACAACAACTCCATAACTTGTACTTGTTTTTCTTAATCTGCTTGTAAATGTTATTTTTACTAACTGTTTATTATCAAATGTGTCTGTTAGATGTGTTTTAACCATCCAATCCTGTAACTGTGTGTTGTATTTGCTGCTGCCTATCTTGGCCAGGACTCCCTTGTAAAAGAGGTTTTTAATCTCAATGGAATATATCCTGGTAAAATAAAGGTTACATAAAAAAATAAATAAATTTTAAAAAATTGCATATTTATTAAAAAAAAAAGAAAAAAGAAAAAGGAAGAACAAAGATTCATCTCACCTCAGTCTGTTTTTGTGGTCGGCGTTTCAATACTAAACACCTGAAAATATGAAAGGCTGTTAGAATCATGTTACTAGTTAAACTGACAGTGTGCCATTGAAGTACCAAAGCTGACAGAAAACAGGTTATATTGTGTATTTTATTATGACTTGTAGTATTTACCAAAGACAGACAGCCAGGCAGATGATTATGATGATCCCAATGACTCCTCCAAGAACTGCCTCCCATTGCAGAGAGCTGTTTTTTACTGAAAAAAAAAAAAAAAAAAAAAAAAAGACAAGAGCACATTTAAAAAAAAAAAAAAGATTAAGTGTTAATGCATGTACATGTGTAAGAAGTAGGGTGAATAGGAAATAAAATATTAAATATGCACATTCAGTGCTGTATTATCCACTTTCCTGCTATTATTAAAAGCATTTCTCATTATGTCTGTTTTTCCAGAATATTTCTGCCACACATTAATAAACACCTCCTTCAGTGATATGAATTGAGGTTCTTGAATGAAAATACCATATTTCAAACATTACAGGAGAGTTAGAACAAATTTAGAACAAAGTTGAATCAGCTGCTGTTTCCATGTACTGAAGATAAACTGTGATCTTAACCTCTACTTTAACATTAACAAGACAGGCAAGACGGAAAAGACACAAGATAAAAAATAAGTAAGTAAAAGCTAACTAGCCTAGTATGATGGTAACGACAAAAAAACAGATGAAAATTATGATGTAAAAGACTTAACATGAATAAAAGGATGAAATAAAATGGATAAAATATCCAAAATAACAACACAAGACTGACAAGAGTTAGAAGATGTAAAAGATGCAAAAAAATGCAAATTACAAAATGAAAAATATGTGATTAAAAAAAAACAAACAAGGAAGACCAAAACAATATAAAAGACATAACATGATTCAAATGATACAGATCTGTACTGATTCATGATGTATTTATGTACATTTAGGGAGAACTGTTCTACTATATTGTCTCTGGTGTTTAAAAAATGTCATCTAACAATATTATACTGAATAGAATAATAAGGTTTAATATTTACCTTCAATATTCACATGAATCACCGATGAGTTTTGTTTCCCGAGATCATTTGTTGCTTCACAATGATAACCTCCTTCAGGATCACTGGTCAAACTGAAGCTGTAAACGTCTCCTTCAAACACTCTGATGGGTCCATGTGTGCTGGTCTTGAACCAGGTGAAGTTGCTGACAGGAGGTTTGGCTCTGCTGGAGCAGGTCAGGTTCACCCACATACCTGCCCACAGCGAACCTGAGGGACTGATGGACGCTGAGGTGTTTTTAGGAGCATCTGAAGGACACACAGAACTGAAGTTTAACACTGAAAACCAGATGATAATCCATGAATTAAACTGTGTTTGTCTTACATGAAACACTGAGGGTGATGTTTGTTTCTGCTGCTTTGATTCTTCCTTCGTCCACAGGATATGCTGCAGAACAGCTGATGTTGAATCCATCATGTTGGTCTGACACAGTGATGTTCTGTTGAATTTTAGTTGTAAATGTTCGATCTGTGTTTTCTTCCGTCTTGTTTGCAGCGTCTGGTTGTAGATTCCAGGTGAGTTTAGGAGGGGAGTGTGGACAGGGAGTGAGAGCTGAGCAGGTTATAGTGACAGACTCCTTCTCCTTCAGCTGCTGATGGGAGACTTCAATACTGGGACTGGGAGGAGAATCTGTGGTTCAGATTTAATGATAAATATAATCAAATAAATGTTTAACAGAAATGCATTTTGTTAAGCAGACTTTAATGCTTGTAGAAAATCCTCATGTGACTCACAGAATTTTTTTTCTGAAATTATTTAATACATGAGACTTCCCCTTTTAAATGTCACTATACATGTACAGGAGGCTTCCTCATGGGACTACTGATACAGAAAATAACACCATAAACACTGTGGACGAGAAAATGGTGTTACTCAGATCTTTTCTTATAATAACATCACAGTGTATACAGTAAAAAGAGTCCAAATATATTAACACTGAAACACACAGAGCATATCAAGTGGTATCAAGAGTAAATGTAGCACATACCAACACTGCATGCATGCATGTGTTTGTTCATTACAGAATTCAGTTTCACAATGAAGGTTTCAGCCCAAAAATAATAGTTACCTCTTATTTTACATGTCGTCAACATCACCAAACTTAATATATAAATCTTTCTTACCTTCAATAGTTATTTTAACAGGGTCACAGGAGGCTGTTGCTCTGAATGGCCAGTTCTGCATTCTGAAGTAATATCTGTCGTCATAATCTTTGGTTAAATTGTAAAACAGAGTGGTGCAGTCTCTCTGGCTCAACTCTCCAGTAATAGTCATTGGATAATTGGATCCATAGGTATTTTTCCCACTACTGTTGAAAACTGCATTGTTTTTATTTGTGTTGGTTTTCATCCAGATGCCAAAATGACGTCTTGTGTTGTCGAAGTCCTCATTTGGTATACTACTAAACTTGCATGGGATTTGTACACAGGATCCACTCAGTGCCTTTATTTCCCTCGGTCTAGTGATAGTCAGGTGTAGATCAGGAATACAGGCAGGTAAAACATCTGTAAAACCAATTTTTTAATTAACAAAGAACTGTATCCAAAGAACGATCCAACACAAATTTCGCTTTTTGGTAAAATTTTCAATTTATAAAATTCACAGCAGCTTACCTGAACAAAACAGGAGAATAAGTAACAGGAACGTCCCCATGTTCAGAGAGCGACCTGCCATGAAACTCATCCAGATCTGCCAACATAAAACAGTTAACAAAGCAAAAAAAAAAATGAAAGTAGGTTTTAGACAGATTCTTACCAGGCGAGCTCACTGTGGTGCAGTTTGCATATTCCAGCTTGAACACAACTGAGCAAACAGACAACTTCCTTTATAAGCTGTAGAAATAATGCCTGCCTCTGTGGTGCAACCTACAGAACACATTTGGTTACAAAACCTATCTATCTATCTATCTATCTATCTATCTATCTATCTATCTATCTATCTATCTATCTATCTATCTATCTATCTATCTATCTATCTATCTATCTATCTATCTCTGTCTGTCTGAAGATGGTCTTTTTTATGTCACTGAGCCCTTCCTCTTTAGTAAGAAGGAGATGAATGACTGATGACGTTTGTTTATTGGAGAAGCTGTAAAACTTTCCATCCGATAGGAGCCCATATTTGGTGCTCTCAAACCAGGGGTATATTCCCAGATATAGTCTTGTATTTTATTTAATGTCTGGTGGTGGTTCATTTGACGTAAAGGGAATGTAAACTGAATTAATAATTTAATATACTTGACAATATGAGCTAAAACTGAACAAAATACGCGTCAACAACATGAATGAAAAAAACAAACAAAAAAAACAAACAAAATAAGCAACAACATGAATCAAAGTGAACAAAATATTTAAATTAAATTAAATAAACATACAAAACTATTATTATATTTCAGTTGAAGTGTAACAGATCCAAACTGACAACTTCTGTTCTTAGTGTCAGGTTGTTGTAGTCCACCACAGCAGGTTTAGTCATGAAATGCTAATATAGATTTCACTCAGCCCGTTATATTGTTAGATGAACACTTTATTAGTGTCCTCAGGGAAATTCATTTGTCCATTAATTGTTGATACACAAAGCATCAGCCACAAGTAATTAATGTAGGTGTGCAAATAAAAACACAGCTACTTAATGTTAAAGAATCATAATGAATTACAATCTGGCCAAATTCAAGTGTTTTAATTCTGCCATAACCTGATAGAAGTAAATACAGAACTAAAAGTCACCTGAGGAACTTCAGTGTCAATGTTAAAACAAGCAGTTGGCTCTGAAATGTGCAGTGAACCTTGTATCCTCTTTAGACAAAATATGCAAAAAATCTTGTGTGTTTATGAGGATTAAACCACATGTAAATACAACAGCATGTCATATCAGTACTGGACTCTTGTATGTTTTGTCTGTCTTGTGTGTCACTTCCTGTTTTATTTTGTAGTTTCCCTCATGTGTCTCGTCTGGTGTCTTTACTTCCTTTTTGTGTTCACCTTTTACCTGATTACCTGACTCCTCCCTGATTGTCTCCACCTGTGTCCAATTGTCTTCCCGCCCTCTTCTGTATTTAAACCCTGTGTTCCCCTCGGTTAGTCGCCAGTTTGTATTCCTTCCTTGTGTTGTGATTACTTACCAGCGATTCTCTGAACCTGTTCGTCTGCCTGTCTGTTCCTGACCCGGTTTGTCTTCGACTCCCGAGCCTGCCTGATCCCTTCCTGTACCTCTGCCTGATTCTGTCTCACTGGTTTTCGACTTTTGCCTGGACTCACGGTTAGTGCTTTGCTTTATCCCTATGTACCATTGCCTGTTTTCTGGATCCTCTGTGTATGGCCTGGTCTGTCCCCTGACTCTCCTCTGTTTCCTCCTAGTCGGGTTACCCTCGTGTGCTCCCGACCCGGGCAGAGAGTTTCCCTTGCTGGTCTCGGACGCCGTGACGAATTCACACAGTCTGACCTGCGAAGACTCCTTAACGAAACCTTTTTGTGAACTGTTAATTTTGTCCGAGTTTAATAAACACTCTTTAACTTTATTCCTGTCCGTTGGTTGTGCATTTGGGTCCAAGTCTTGTGTCTCTAGTTCTAACACAGCACTACCATCACAGGTTAGACATAACTGAGATTTACCACTCAAATATAGTTCATATATATGAGCCTTTAGAGGCCCCTGAGAGTTTTTCTTTTATGGTGTTGTGCAAAAATTACTTAGATAATAACAAACAAGTCAATCTCCTGTGGATCAGATTAGTAAAACAATAGCATAATAACCTATAAATTATGACAACTCCAAGTTTGTTTTAGTGTAAAAAACTAAAATTGCATGAAAATGTCCTTTCTCAAAAGTACAGTTTTAACAATCAAATGCTTGTTATTTGATGTTTTGTACCTTTGTTGCTCTACTGTAATCTGTGAGGTGTAATGCACATGTGTAAATGATAAACTGTTAAATTTCAGGTTGTTCATGATGTTCACATTTTTCAACCTTTCATTTTCATGATGTAATTTTACTTTTTTTCACCCTTTTTACCAGTCTGTCCCACGTGAGATCATATGAGGCTATATGTGGCCCCTGAACTAAAATGAGTCTGATACTCCTGGTTTATATCATTTAATTATGGATTTTCTGTGTTAGATTCAAAGATTCTTTATTGTTAATTACATGCACAGAACAAACAGAAAATTGAGATACTATTTCTCTCACCTAGTTCAATGTCATGCATTTAAAAAAAAAGAGGTAAAAATAGAATAAGAATGACAGTATAAAGAATAAACTATTGCAGAATATAAAGTGTACATGTCAATCTATTTACAGCAGTAGCAGTAGAGCAATATAGTAGTATTTATGACGTGAGAAAGTGCATAATGGAACCAAACAGCAGCAGATATGACAGTAGTGCAATGTTTATAAAGTGCAGAAGACAGTCAGCAGCTAATGTGAGAGAATCACAGGATGTAAATCTACTGAGTCTTATGTGCAAAAAAATGGTTGCGGTAGAATCTTTGTGTAAATATGGGGGCAGAAGGGGGAAGAAGTGGACAGAGTTCAGCATCCTGACAGCCTGATGGACAAAACTGTGGATTGGGCCCAGAGACTCAGGTACCTTTTCCCTGAAGGCAGAACACTGGGAGGGGAGGGGTGGGAGGTGTCACCAGTAATGCGGAAGGCTCTGCGAGTGAAACGGGTGTGAAATATGTCTGCGAAATTGACAGTATGGACATGCAAAAGATATCCGTAATTGGTAATTATGGAAATTGCTGTGTGTCAGTTCCATGACAAGCTTGATGATTAAATCTGCTTCTTTGCCCACAGCCCTCTAAGGAAATGTTGCAACAGACTACGTCATTTAGTTTTGTATTTCCTGTACTGGTGAAAACAGCTTCCAGCAAGAAAACATCTGCATGACGAATCTGAACAAAGATAAAGCAAATCTGGATAATATCTGGAATTAAGTAAAGAAAACACAATAGAGGGATACTTAAAGGACTTATCTTGACTCAAGCAGAGGAAACGCATCTCAAATTTACCACAAATGACAAACCTCACAAGTTCAAAGTTAATCAGTAGGTTTTTTCCCATGATTTTTATTTTTGTGCAATGAATAAATACTTAACATGCAGAGACAGTGGTGCTGCTTCAACTAAGCAAATTATTTTAAAAAATAAATAAAATTAAGTAAATATTTTAAACGTACAGTATATTTCATGATATTACATGTGCACATTAGTAACATGAAAAAAAGGGAAACAGTCTATTAGCACATTAACCATTTACTGTTGATGTTACTGCAAAAGTGTGGTCATATCCTGTTAGCTTTCAAAATTGAAACAGCAGTTCCCTGTTCACAGCTCTGAAATACAATCAGCAAAGAAAAAGCGTCCTCACAGTTTAAGTACAAGGATATGTAATGTGATGCTAAACACTGAAACATGTTTTTTGAGCTGCAGATTGGATTAACATATCAATACTGGTGGTAGAACATGGAAAAAAAAATACAAATATGGAAAAATATGGCTCAGCTTGATACTTCAAAAATGTAGAACAATGAAAATTTGCATTAAAAATAGTCTTACCACCTCTAATCACTGGTGTTCAGCCCGTCAGTCATTCATTTTCTGGCATTTTGAGGTGAAAGTGTTTTATTACTTCATTCTGAATGACTGGACTCACAATAGAGCAGCAATTCCACCTCATAAAACTTCTGCCTTGATTGGTTAATTTGTCAGGGTCTAGGTAATTACTGATGTACCCCCTGATGTACCTATATATTATATGTTTCCTTTTTTGGATCCTGAAGTGACCATATTTGGACAAAACAAGCAGAGATGTGGGATTGCAAGGACTAGGATAATACTAAATGCTAGCTTACTGATTCAATAAAACAGTAACGTTATTGTACAGTCTAGTTGATATAACTTATAACCCACCATTTGAGCTGTCTGATAGGAAAAAAACAGTCTTATTAAATAAACTGACACAAAAGCTACTATCTGACCTGAGATCTGGTCAGAATTTGAAGACAAAGCATCAAATTACTTATTAGAGTCCATGTAAATTAAATGACATCGAAGTGACTCCTTGGGAAAAATGACTGACTTAATATTGATATTCAGGCTGAGTATTTGTTATTTATATTCAGGCTGAGTATAGTCAGGCTTATATTCATGCTGAGTCAGTGGTATCACTATTAAGACACTTCCTCATTAGCTTCATTCTGGAGTTGAGGTCCTTGTCCTTTGGAAATAACATGGAAAACATCACGGTGACGCAACAACACAGACTGCACAACCGCTCTTTTTGTCATTCAACTCTGGTAGGTTTAAGTGTTTATTCTAAATACAACACACACTTGAATGGGTATTCATTTTTTAGGAGGTAAAACAAAAACCCACACTAATCCTGTCACAGTTACATACATTTTTGTTCAAGTGTCTCGGATTCTGTTTCATACAACTGTCCCTGAACTACTCCTGTCTAACATCCACATGATCACCTCCTTCATGCTTTAAGTTAGACTCTTGTCTTACTTCTTCACTTGTGCGTAGATATCAGAACTGTGATCTGTCTTCGACACCTTTACGTAAGCGTACACAGTTTCCTGCTGCTGCTGTCCTCTGGCCTCCTGCACTGACTCATATTGTGGGTCAGGTCTGCGTTTGGAGAAGTTGATCTGTCCATAATGGATGTTGTCTTCTTTTGCTGTGGTTGTGCCTGGGTCTTCAGTTGCAATGCTCTGCAAAAAAGAATAAAATGATAAATGATCTAAAAAGCTTTCTCCTTCTATAATAATACTTCTAGGCAAGGCAAAGCAGATTTATTTGTATAGCACAATTCATACACAGAGCAATTCACAGTGCTTTACAAAAATGGAAAAGAGACAGGTTAAAACACACAATTACAATTAAAACATAATCAATAAAACATAAATAATAATCAATTAAAACGAAGTAAAAGAGAAGAGTGCAGAGAGAACCCTTTCAGTTGTTCTATGCACAGTTGAAGAGCGCTGTTTTCAGCCTGGACTTAAACATTGTCAGAGTAGAGGTCTGTCTCATGTCATCAGGAAGACTGTTCCAAAGTTTAGCTGCATAGAACTGAAACACAGTCCTGACACTGGGCATCAGCAAAAGACCAGTCCCTGAGGTTCTTAGACCAGTCCCTGAGGTTCTCAGGGTCCGAGATGGTTCATATGAGACCAACATGTCACAGATGTACTTTGTTGCTAGACCATGGACAGACTTACAGACCAGCAGAGCTATTTTAAAGTCTATTCTCTGAGCCACAGGAAGCCAGTGCACAGATCTGAGCACAGGACTAATATGGTCGTACTTCCTAGTTCTAGTCAGGACCCGAGCAGCAGCCAGTCCAGTGAGAAGGCCATTACAGTAGTCTAACCTGCTAGAGATAAATGCATGGATAAGTCTGTCTAAGTCTGGTTTAGACAGTAAACCTTTGATTCTGACAATGTTTTTGAGATGGTAAGAGGCTGATGATGTAATTGATTTAATGTGGCTGTTAAAGTTTAGGTCTGAAGTTTACTACTTCTACTAATAACAATAATAATAATAATAATAATGATGATGGTAGTGATGATTATATTGATACTGTTATTTTTGATCTTATCAATTTTATATATTTTATTATAGGTTGGTCTGTCTCTCACTATTGGTCTAGTTAACATTTTTGGTTATGACCAGAAAATTACATTAGAAGCAGTGATGCACATTAACCAGCAGTTAATGTCATGCATATAAATAATGGGTCCAGTAGTTAAACATTTGTCCATATGTAAATATTTAATAGTCCTGTTTCTCAATCATAACCATCTCAGTGCGATTTTATTTAAACACTGTTGCCCATGAAGTTGAAATAAAATATTTTTGTCTCTTCTTATGAAATGACTGTGACAATGTGATATTTTATTGATCAAGTGTAACTGGGACTCAGTATGTAATCACCACATCAGGTCAAAGGTGGTTACTGATGTGTATAGATAAAGGAATAAAAAGAGAAATGTGTCTAAAAATAAAATCATTTCAACTTTACCTCAGTTCATATAAGCGCCTTTAGTTTGTTGTTAGATCCATTAGGGGACTTTTATTAACTGTAAATGTTTATTACTGCACTTACTAACTTTGATTAATTTGTAAAGTGTTTTTTTTTGTTTTTATTCCCAACAGCAGATAATCTGGTTGTTTGAATATGAGCAGAGTTTTTCTCCCGGAGTGGATCTTGTGGGGGCTGTTTGGACATTTCATCACATTTCCTGTGTTTTTCGCATTCAACTTAGCAATGAGGAACTTTTTCAGCCTCTTCACATGACACAAAATATATTTAAAGCACACAAAGTAAAAGTAATGATCTAGAAGATCTTACCTGTGGATGTTCAGATGTCAGATGTTTTGACTTCAACCTCCTGGAAATAATGAGACTGCTATTTAGACATTTAGGAACAGTTAAACTTAATGACACAAATGATTTGATTAAAACATACTGAGATGTAAAATATATGGCCACTGATTATTTTTTTTAAATGATGGTAACAAAGTGAAACATAATCATATTTGTGTTGATTTAACGTCGCAAAAATATGAATTAAAATGCTTTATAAAATCTGAACCTAGACACTTAAAATAACTGATTTCACAACAGGTTGATTCAAATGTACATACTTGTCCATGGATGTAATTAAATTTGCTAAACATTTAATGAAGATTATTTACATTTTAGGTCCACTAATGCTCTACATAAATTTCCTTAACTTTAGACATCAATGAGAGCGTTCATTGTTCACAGAATTTACAGAAATAGCTCACAATGGCCCAATAATGTTTTTTTTTTACAGAAACAGCAACTTATTGTTCATCAACTGGTCATGACATCATCATGTTTTCAAATGACCTAAGTGTAATCAATGACTTTTAAATTAGAAAAATAAATACCCTATTGTCATTAAATGTGCACAATGTTACAAATTTCCTTTTTTTTTTTCAACTGAAACTGTTTAAGATTGAATGTTTAAATCACCTTTTTATTTATTAAAACCAACTTTATTAAGTAAATGTTTCATTTCTTTACTAACTACTGTTTATTCACACAAGTTTCATGTTTTTCTGTCTGAACAACACACTTACCAAACAGCAATAACCACACAGATGAGTACGATAAGTCCAATGATCCCTCCGATAGCGGCGACCAACGATGATGAACTACTAACTGCTGCAGAAGAGATAAGGTCAGACAGACCTTTAGCAGTATTTTTAAACTATAGATGTAGAGAGAAAGTCTGTGTATGTGTGATGGATGAAGTCTTCAGAACCTTTCACTTAAATAAAAGTAATAGTGAAAACACTCCAAAAACTACTACACATCAAAGTTCATTCTAAATTTAATAATTGTGCAATGAAATGGTCAGTGTTTTACTACTGTATGTGATGTTTTGGGTTGATGTGTATGCTGCCTTGTACTGTTATAGATGTTTAAGGCGTAGTATTTGATCTTCTTTATATGCTATTCGTAATTTAATTTACACCACTGTACCTATTATATAAGATCATCATATATTTGTAGCGTCACTGTCCTGTGAGAACCAAATCCATGTCCATAAAAAGTATCCACCGCCTTGGATATTTTCCCCTTTTACTGCTTCTAGAAATGAAACCATGGTCGATAAAATATGTTTTTTTGACCAGATTTTACCTTCAATATCAAAGTAGAAAAAGATTTCAACAAGTTAATGGAAATGAATTACAATATGTAAAGAAAATAGGTCATTTCATTTATATTCACCCCTTTCAGTCAGTATTAAGTAGATAACCCTTTGGCAGCCATTGTGTAGGCTGTGGTAGGGCTCAGTCAGACTTAAACATCTGGATATTGTAATTTTACTACATTCTCCTTCTATAAAACTAATAAAACTCCATCAGGGATCAGGTGTGAAGCAAATTCTCCATTGGATTGAGATCTGGGCTTTGATTCCAGAACATTCACCTCGTTGTCTTTAAACCATTTCTGTTTTCCCTGCATGCATCACAACATTGTGTCATGTCTCGTCAGATTTGTTAATTATGTTAATATTTAGTGTTTCATGTCTCGTCTTTGGTTTTCAGTGTTTTGTCTTTGTTTCATTAGTCACTTTATGTTCAGTTAGAGTTTCACATTTGGTCCTGTCTTCCACTTTCTGCTTTATTTTGTACACATCTCTTCCCTCTTGTTTCAGACCCTGACTTCCTCCCTTTGTGTGTTTTCCCGCCAGTGTGATTGTTAGCCCGAACCCCGATTAGTGTCACCTGTGTTCCCCTACCTCATGTATAAACAGTCCTGTCTCCCTTTATCTTGTGCCAGTTCGTCTGATTCTGTCATGGTGTGTCATGTCAAGCTGCCTACCAGGTTTTTTTTGCCATGTTTGTCAGTTTTATGTTTCAAGTTCTTCTGTAAAGAGTTTTTCATAGAGATTTGTTTGTAGATTTTATATCCTCCTTGTGAGCACTTTTTGTTAATCACTTTTTTATTATTAAAATACTTTTGTTAAAATCTTAAGTTTTTGTGAGTCGTGCATTTGAGTCCTCCATTTCATGTGTCAAGGAGTTCTAACACATTGTTGTGCTGCAGACTGAATCAAATTGTCTTCCAGGATTTTTGAGTTTGTGTGCCATATTCCTTCAATTTCTTAGTGATGGACTTATATTTTTCAGCATTATATTTTTCCTTTTCTGTGAGCTGCTTGAAGTCTTCTTTTGCCTTCATGGTGTCATTGTAACCAAGAGTACTGGTGTTACTAAATAAAGGCATCTTTATAATACAGTCACATCAGACAGATTTTATTTTACTTTATTTACTTTGAATCAATTGACATAACTTCAGAGAAATGTTTCCGTTTGACACTTTTTAAATAAACTATAGTCAAATATATGTATAGACCATGATTCCATTTATAAATGCAATCAAAGGGGATAACATCTAAGGAGTTTAATACTTTATATGGGCACTGAATGTTTAAAAGATGACATTTAATGAGTTCAGAAAAACCAAGCGTGTTGTCATCTTTATTACAATGCATTTTCCAATAAAGCCACTTGGGTTTTATTTAGCTTAAGAAGAAGGGGAATTATTACGCTGGTTAATATTATATGGTTTATTGTTTACCTTCAATATTTAGACAAATCACTGGTGAAAGACATAACATGATGAAAATGATATTGATTTATGATGATTCATGATGTCTGTCTATTGTCTCTGATGTTTAAAAAAATGTCATCCAATAATATTACACTGAATAAAATAATAAGGTTTAATATTTACCTTCAATATTCACATGAATCACTGATGACTTTTTTTTCCCGAGATCATTTATTGCTTCACAATAATAATCTCCTTCAGTGTCATTGGTCAAACTGAAGCTGTAAACATCTCCTTCAGACACGCTGATGGGTCCATGTGTGCTGGTCTTGAACCAGGTGAATTTGCTGACAGGAGGTTTGGCTCTGCTGGAGCAGGTCAGGTTCACCCACATACCTGCCCACAGCGAACCTGAGGGACTGATGGACGCTAAGGTGTTTTTAGGAGCATCTGAAGGACACACAGAACTGAAGTTTAACACCGAAAACCAGATGATAATCCATGAATTAAACTGTGTTTGTCTTACATGAAACACTGAGGGTGATGTTTTTTTCTGCTGTTTTGTTTCTTCCTCCGTCCACAGGATATGCTGCAGAACAGCTGATGTTGAATCCATCATGTTGGTCTGACACAGTGATGATCTGTCTGATTTTAGTTGTAAATGTTTGGTCTGTGTTTTCTTCCATGTTATTTGCAGCATCTTGTTGTAGATTCCAGGTGAGTTTAGGAGGGGAGTGTGGACAGGGAGTGAGAGCTGAGCAGGTTATAGTGACAGACTCCTTCTCCTTCAGCTGCTGATGGGAGACTTCAATACTGGGACTGGGAGGAGAATCTGTGGTTTTAAAACAAACTTTACACTGAATGCTGCTGTGCATATAAACAGTACTGACACTGTTAAATTAGTGAGATCAGTATTTTATACACTTTGTATCAATATCCAAGTCCCCAATTTAGCCATTTTGTTTACAAAAAAATCGTCCAAATATATCACAAAGGCATGTAGATAACACTTGAATCTGTACTAGTATTTGTATGTAACATTTCAGCAGCTCACATTTAATATTTAATAAGTAATTTATATATGATTTAATGTTTTTAATCATGAATAACGCTGAAGAATATCAGTCATGATGTTCATAATGTTGCCTATTGAGCACTGTAAGCAGATTATTTGTTAAAAAATACTCTACATACAAATAAAGTGATATTCCAAATTGTTTAATACCGATAAATGAAGATTAATTAAAGAATGTATGCCTTTTTGAGTTGATTTATGCACATGCCTATAGTGGCACAAAAATAATATCCATAAAAAAATACTTTATTGTTATGATTATTATATTTAATGTTTAAATAACCAGGGGATCAATCTGGACATTAAACGGATCTCTCTTACCTTTCACCGTGATTTGAGTAGAATTGCAAGAAGCTGTTGCTTTGAAATCCCCGTTCTCAAGTCTGAAGAAATATTTTTCTGTATAAACTGAGGTTAAATTTGAAAACAGAGTGGTGCAGTTTTTCTGACCCAGGTTTCCAGTAATATACATTGGATAGGTTTTTACTGTCCCACTGCTGTTGAAAATGACATTCTGGGGGTGTTTTCGAAATCTGGAATCTCTTTTGATCCACACCCCGAAAGAAGTTTTTGAGCTGTCGAATTCCTCTTTATTTTGAAGTCTGAATCTGCAGGGAATTCGTACACAAGATCCCGACAGAACCTCCATGCTCTTCGGCGCAGAGATGAAAAGGTCTGGCCTAACATCACACATAGATGAAGCACCTGCAAAAGCACAAATATTTCTTATATCTTTGTCTGCACTGGTGTTCGGGCTCAGTTTCTAAATCATTTGAGCATCGTCTCCAAATAAATCTGAACATCCATCTTACCCGACAGAGAAAGGACCAAGAGCAACATGTTCGCCACCATGTTTAGACACAGATACTTGTAACCTGGATTCACAAACACAGGAAAATTACTTGTCTCCCCATATGAAAATTCATAAATGCATACAATATATTTCCATATCTGAAACATAAATGAATATACAATATGCACAAACATTAAATAAAACATTAAATCTTGTGTAAATTTGAGCTATTTCATGTATTGACATTAAACATGGGCAATAAAATGATGAAGACATTATCATGGCATAAATTGATTTCATGTTATTATTTTGATTATTTTAATGTAATTCTATACTCTGTTAATTTGGTCTTTCAAGTCTATTTTGTTCACATCATCAGCTACAACACTTAGACATCTTGTTTTTACTTAATGTTATTCATGGACATTTTGACTTTTTTTTTTGTTTGTATTTAAGTTTTTCTAATATTTGTTTTTGTGTGTCCAAATTTCAGAAATGTTCTGTCTAAAACCACAAATCACCCTCTAATGTCTTCAAATTTCCCCCAAATACAAAAATCGGCCTTTAAGTATGAAATTATTTAACATTTGTCATTTTGATTATTGATGTCAGCTGATATGAACATTTGTGAAAACATTTTTGACCATGTGTCCCAGCCTTAACTAACATGTGTAGTTTTTTATATACAAAATAGGTTTTTAATAAATGCACATGCCATAATTGCTATAAACTCATAGACTTAACTGGTATACAATGACTCACATTCTCTCATAATCAACAGACTCATAAATACATGTTCATGTCATTATGAGCTTTTTGAATGCATATTTTCATGACTGCATTCAGAGCACATAACTCTGTTTTCAGACCAAATGCACACTGTAGTGAACACAGTACGTGATTTGGTTCTAAATGACATTTCAGCTTTGATATTTTAGTTCTGGATTTTAGTTGCTTTTTTATTGTCAGTTTTTGTTCCTCTGTATTTAACTCGCTCTGGGTTATTCTTGTGCAACATTTTGCTTATGAATAACAATGAAAACTTAATAAAAAGTCTAATATCAAGTAGAAATTAAAGCAATAAGAGGCTGTTAAAGATTTTATTTTTCTTTTTTCCCCCTACAAAACCCTTTACAACTCACTTGCTGTTGAAAAAATTTTATCTATGAATTTATGTTATAAATTGTGTGAACAAGTCAATGAAATATAATGAATATAAAACAAAAGTCCTAATCACATCAGATTTACAACCTTAAAGCCCACCTTCAGTGTTGTTTTTACAGGGTTGTAAACACCAGCACATTTATTTAACCCTTTATCAGGCAAGTGACTGTTTTTGGTAATTTCCTCAAGTATTAAATATTGGGCCAATCCTGTACCTCATTGAGGTCCAGAACCATGTCGGTTTTTGTAACATTATACAGTGATTCAGAGAGATTTTATAGACATTTTGAAGCTGTCAGTAGTGAGTATGAGTGATTTTTGTCAGTTTATGACCTTATAACAGTTGTTTTATTGCATGTGTTTACTTTTTAGCAAGTGCTGCCCAAATGTTTTATGGCAAGAGGAGGGAGATGACGATGTCCAATAACACACTCAGGTTGAAATTTTGAATTTCAGAGTATTTCAACGAGTGCCCTGTAAAAGGTTAATTGTCAGTATTAAGTAACTTGAATTTAAAGCAAATATCTGCATAAATACTGTATGTGCAGGCGCAGAATCATCAGAACTGAAAGGCTTCCACATGCAAAAGTCAGTATTTAAACTGGCTGAATATTAGTGCAGAAGTGCAGAGGGAGGTCTCACAAAATACTTCCCACTTTGGTCTGTTGAAACTTTTTATTGTGTAATACGTTGTTCCTGTACATTCTGGTTAAATCTGAACCCACAGACTGATAAATACATGATTATTATGATTTGCTAAAACAAAAAACCATTTGTTGGTGTCAGAGTTTTGCTCAGTACTTTTAACACATATTTTAGAAGTCTTTTTGCTGGTGTTAGATTTCAGATACTTTTTGTTTTTCTTGTTCGATAACATGATGACCTGTCATATCATGTTCAGCTGTTATATTCTAAATATCACTGAGCTCTTAACTCAACAGAATATATTCAGATGTAACATCTTTGTAATCACAAACCATTGACTTAGTGACTAATTTCACTATTTTTTTTTATCACATACTACAGTTAGATATAATTGCATTACAATAATCGGCCACATGTAACTAGTTATTCTGAAATCGGTAATTCATTATATATAATATGTGCTGACATTAGTTTTGGTACAGCTTATGTTACATTTCTGTATGGCACATATTGGCTTTCAATTTTGCTCTCTACAACCTGATTTAATGGTTAAGTTGTGCTGAAAAACACCTGGACAGCTGCATTTGAGAAAGAAGAGACTTAAATTACAACACGATTAAATGAAATAATAAATGTAGATTTGGTGCAATAGATGAAGAATAACTAAATTAAGTATATAAGAAATGATAGTACAAAAAAGGTTTTCTTACCCAAGAAGGTCACAGGGAAATTGAAAATGAAAAGATGTTTTAAAGGTTAATAAGTCGGTGCATGAACTGAACCCAGGTCTCTCCCAGAACAAAAACTGCAGCAGTTTCCAAAAGGTCTAAACTCACTTGCACTGAAGCCTCACATCACATGACTGACACAGTGAAGAAGTACATGCACTTTTGACTTTAGTCATCACATCCTACCAGGAAGAGGTCATATTTTATATCCTTAAAGTGATCAGATAAATGACTGTCTCACACACGAAGCCCAATAACAGTTAGTTTACACAGGTTAGTTCTCATATTTAGGTTTTCACAGCCACGGCTGACCAAAAGCATGTACTGATCTAAAATATTTAATAACTTATGAGCCACTAATACTGTTAATGCATTGAAGTAATTCAGGAAAAATGCAGTTTTTTGACATCAGATGTATGTTTGAATGTTCAGAGGCTCTGAAGTGGACATGGAAACACTGTCATGTTCTACAGCACTGATTCACCAATTAAACCCATGGAGTTTGACAAATGGCAGTAGTTGTTGTCACCTTTTTTTATGTTCAGTTCACATATTTTTCAAAAAAGTCCTTCAGCTTTCTTTCAGCTTTCTGTTATGATACAACCTTTGTATTTATTCAGCTTCTATGAATGCCTACAGTTTCAGTAAATTAAATCTAGCAAAATATCTGACTTGCAGTAAAAATGCAAAATTTCAGGGATAAAATTCCAATAAATGTTGATAAATTGCTTTAAAAAGGTTAAATGTTGAGGAAAAATGAATTTGAAATTCACAACAAGATGTCATTTAGGGTTAAACTGCTTTTATTACAGTATTCCACAGATGCACAAGAAGATCAGACCTATTATGTTTTTTATTTGTCTTAAGTACTAAATAGAAGCTCTCTTTTGTTGTTAAACATTTTTGTCCGTAATTTATAATGCACTGCAAGAAGATGCATTCAGAATGAAACCTTAAAGTATAACATAATTTACTGAATGATTTATTCAGTGCAAACAAATATAAGTAATACTTTTATCACACTTAATGTTAATAGAAAAAAACAGTAAGAAGAAAAACATTAAAAGGCAAATTAAAAGAGTGATTGATCAAACTTGTGACTTATGAAGGCTACTCAGTCATTGACATAGTCGGTGTCCTTTGTGTCCTGTAAAAATAAAAAAAGAAAGCTGAAAATAACACAACACCCACATTTGAGTAATAATGACGTGAACTGCTATGAATTAAACTCTTAGAGAATAACCAGAAACTGTTTTATGAATTGTAGAAAAAAAAAGTTTCACAGTGCAAAATGAATGTTTTATTGTGTGCACAGGTATCAGCTGTTATTATCTGGCTGGTGAAGAATAACTGAAGTCTCTTGTCTTAAGTCTGTTTAGTTGATTAACACAACCAGTTTTGGAGGAAGTATTCTAAGTATTAGCAGCAAAATATAGTTAAGGTATGAACTGAATGGTTCCTGTTTTACAGTTATATTTGAGGTTTTTCATTCATTTTACAACTGCATTCATATGTAGTATGTTACTGCTGCAAATCAACCAAATTCATACTGTGGTTTATTCTACATGAATATTTTTGGAATATGAATATGACATGTGTAAATGAATATATTTTAACCATGTTCTGTCACTGTCCTCTGAAAGCCATGCCTCGGATTTATGATGAACTCAGATAAACAGGACTGATTTCTTCATGTTGATGCATTTTCCAGCAAAAATAAATATAACGCAACTGATGAGGAAGTCGACCTATAATGCAAACAGCTAAACAACACATTTGATGATGTGTGGTTATGCTAAAGTGGAAGTGGATGAAAGTGAAAGGTAAAAAAAAAAAAAAAGTAACTACAGCTTTCAGAGCCAAAAGCAGATAGATGTGTGTATAAAGCAGCAGACAGTGGAGTTACTTATGTGCAATGCATGAATAGGACTTACACTCAACTATGACTCGACTTACTTATGAAAAGCTCAAAATTCTTCAATGTGCACTAGGAACATGAAGAAAAATACTGGTAAAAATTCACTTTGGTTCAGTGGTTTGCACTTTCAACTGTTCGTGAGAAGATTCAGTGTTTGGCATCTAGTTGGAACCAAGCCTCTCTGTGTTGATTATATTTCATTTGGATGGTGTGCTTTTTTCCACCACCATCAAAAACCAGTAAAAGTGGGTGAATTCTCCTGTTTGTGCACTTCAGAAGGTATTAATGAAGCTCTGGAGTTAGCCCCTGGGCACCTTCAATGGCAGCTCACTGCTCCTGATGTGCAAAATGCTAATGTTAACTAGCACGTTGACCCATGAAGATCCCCGGGTTGTAGATGTGGTAGTTTTTATGCTGTTCTGTATTCATGCATGCTGTACCGCATTATTCCAGCAGTCACCGCCAAAGTGTTCTGGCCATAGCAATATGATTTTATTCCAAAATTGCTAATATCTTCCAAAATACTGGTCCCATCAACCTGCCATTTTTGCTAGTCTGTCCCTTGACCAAAAACATGTAAGTATACCAAACTGCAGCAGTCAACTCATTCTGGATTTTGTGTGAATCCCAAGACACACATACACACACATACACAGAGACCATTTGGCTTTTATCATATAGATGGGAAGTGAAGTGTGTGCATCATGGGTAAAGTGCAGTGACTGAAAATTAATTATTATCAGATAATAAACAAGCAGTGAAAGTAAAAAAGCTAAAAAAAACTCAAAATTATTCAATGTACATAAGTAAAAATAAAATGCTAGTAAAAATGCTATTTGGTTCAGTGGTTTGCACTTTCAAGTCTTGGCTTGAAGATTCTGTATTTGGTATCTAGTTGGAACCTTTCTGTGTTGACCATATTTCATTTTGATGGTGTTTTTTTATCTTCAAATAGTGAACACGAGTAATTACCTTTTGTGGATTCCAGATGTGTTTTCTCACCCTAAACCACCTGGAATAAAAAGATGATAATACTTTTAATTAGATTGCTTTTTTATTTTGATGGTAAATGCTTATGTAAATGCAAAACCCTCATTTTGAATAGACAAATGAGCCAAAAAAGCTTAGTTTCACCATTCAAAGATCAGCAGTGTACTGAAGAGCAGTGCCACTCCCACAGTCTTGACTATGACTTGGATGCTTCCCAGTATTTGAGCGAGTCCACCACCTGTAACATCACAACATGGTTAACATCTCAGTGGCAAATATGAAATTCCACAAATCTGAATCCCTGTTTTTACCAGCAAATGTCAACAGAAATCCTGTTGAAAAGTGATCCCCCATAATGTGAGGACATCCACAGAAGTATAGTCTGTCTCGGTCGCTGTTGGTCACTCTGAAGCTGTAGACTTGTTGCTGTTCTTTAATTATAGCCAGTCTGCCGTCGGTAAGCATCGCCCAGTAAAAATGAGATTGAGGGGGGTTTGATCGGCATGAGCAGGTCAGGTTTACCACAGCGCCAACAGACACCGGATCAGTGGGACTGACGACCACCATGGTGCCCTTCGGAGGGTCTGAACCAATTGTAGAGAAAAAAACAGAAAAATGAACTGGGAAATTACAACCACCTGAACCATTATGTACATTTACATGGAATGTAACTGAGTAATTTTACTCAAGTGCTATCCAAAATTGAGTATTCCTATTTATTGGGTACTGTTATTTGTACTCTATCACATCTCAAAGGCAAATATTGTATAGTTCACTCTACTATATTTGTCTGACAGCTTTAGTTCCTCCTCAGATTACAGTTTTTCATTCTGTTCCAGTGCAGCAAATGCACACATCACTTGTACTAAGTATGCACTTCAGGCAAATGTGCACAAATGTCTATGAAAACGGTGGAAGTATAATCATGTCAGCAGGTGTATGTGTATCCACTGGGATACCAATACGTAGTTGTCTGTGTGCAACAACAATCTGTATACGCCTGTATTTGTAGACTTGTAGGTGGATGTATGTCCTCAAATACATGTAATAGCAAAATGTATGAAACACTTTAATGAAAGCAAAGTGATGTCACAGAGGAACCATTTTGCACACGTGGACACGATCTGATGCAACATGAGAATATGTTTGAATGATCTGACATGAACTGAAACAGGACAATACCCAAGCTCACTCAACCCTCATATCATGATGGGATAATATTATAACTCATTGACCCGCTTTGTTACCGTTGTATTTTAAGGTTTGATACTGTCCCATCTGTGCTTGTTGATTCTTGTATCTTTGCATTTTTGATTTATTGTCTGCTTGTCAAAAAATTTTAAATCTGTCAAAAATAAAGTCTAAAAAAAGTACACAATTGAAATAAAGTACTAAAATAAGCATAACAATGACAACTGAAGTATAAGCTTATGTTTTACAGAAAAAGATTGTAATTCTTCCTCCAAAACTGCTCAACCAAACAGATTTAGGAGGAACTTTGTCGTCTGTAAGACTAATTAAAATTAACCAACCAATAAATAAGTGCAGACACCTGTGTGCAGCCTCTCTAAATGCAATAAGAAATTTACTATAACCCATTTTCACAAATGTATACTTAATTGTTTGGCATCTTTCTTTATTTAATTCATATTCCAAGACTTTAATTTCAATATTCCATATCAATTTCATTCTTTAGCACAATTTGCTGATAATATTTACATACTTTTATTTGTAGTGGAGTATTTTCACTGTACTGCATCCGATTACTCCATCACTGACTGTGCTCTATGTTGAATTTAAAAAACAGCATTTAACATGTTAAATGGGCTTTTTATTGATGATTGTCTTTCAGAGGTTATGAAACTAAGGAATCAGTTTCAACATTTTTAGGTAATTTTACAGATATACAAGTGTAGATGGTGAACTGAGTAAAAGTAGGTCTTACATGAAACACTGAGAGTCAGAGTCTTCTGTGCAGTGACTGTGCCCCCTTCTTCATTTACAGGATATGTGGCCACACAGGTGACGTTGAATCCATTGTGCTGCTCTGTCAGATTAACGCTTGCCTGGATTTTAGTAAAGGTTTGCTTCACAGTTGTGTTCAAAGGGTCTTGATGGAGATTCCATGTGAGTTTAGGAGGGGCCTGTGTTCGGAGAGTGGTGGTCGAGCAGGTTATATTGACAATGCCGCCCTCTTGTAGTTTACCAGAGGTTTTAACTGTGGGGACTGGAGCTAAATAATTACACAGAATGGAAATGTCAAACTGTAGTGCATCAAAAAATAGTAATAATTATAAAAAAAAAAAAAAAAAAACACACTCCAAATTCTTAGATATCCAGAAAATGACAAAGCAGGAAATGAACCAACATGCATGATGTAGAAGGTCGTTACTCTGCTGTAACTTGAGTGAAAAAGTGCAGAACGTGACTTGAGACTTTTTTTTTAATACTTGAACTTAATTAAGTGTTTTTTTAAAAAGAAAAAAATATAGAACATAAAAAATATACAATTACACATCTTCAGCCAGATGTTAATGCAAGTACACTGAGGACATGTGGACAATAACAAAACAAAACATAAAAAAAACCCAAAAACAATAAAGATGATGCCACACTGCAAAAATCTAAATCTTACCAAGTGTATTTTTCTCATTTCTTGTCAAAACATCCCATCACACTTAAAATAAGACATAATCATCTAAAGAGTAACTTTTCAGTGAGATATAAGAACTTATTTTTAAACAATAGATCTTGAAAATCTTACTTCAAGAAATCTTACCAAGATAATTTTCACTTGTTCCATTGGCAGATTTTTTTTTTTTTTGGCTTAATTTAAGATTGATTGATTGATTGATTGATTGATTGATTGATTGATTTTGCTTAATTAAAAAAAAAATCTGCCAATGGAACAAGTGAAAATGATCTTGGTAAGATTTCTTGAAATAAGATTATCAAGATCTATTGTCTAAAAATAAGTTCTTATATCTCATTGAAAAGTTACTCTTTAGGTGATTATGTCTTATTTTAAGTGTGATGAGATATTTTGACTAGAAATGAGAAAAATACACTGGTAAGATTTAGATTTTTGCAGTGCAGCAATCCACATATACAAGGTTACAGCTGTCATTACTGATCACTGAGTCAAATTCTTGAGTTGGATACATCATTGACCTGTGTAGGAAAAGTAGCCCATTTGTCATTGTAATCATCTACTCTATTTAACAGTCTGTATGATAATCTTTTAAATGCTGCCAGTTGACCAAGAGAGGTATGCCACTTCGGGAAAGTCGGAGTCGATGGGGCCTTCTGCTCTGTTCCTAAGAGTTTTACATGACCTGAGGCTTTAATGAACAGGTACTTCAAAAAGGAACAAACAAGCAAGATGTGTTTTGCCGTATGTAGTTATATACAATAAATGAAAATTCTAAATGAAAACAGGACAAACTTGTCATTGCTTTCAGTGCAAATGTAGAAGCCATCACATGGGCTGAGCATACTCTTTTCTTGATCCTTTAAAATAGATTTAAATTCCTGCTAAATAACAAATTTAGACCGTTTACAGTGTCTTTCTGTAAATAATTCTGTGATGAAAAGGCAGCGCTGTTTTTTGTTCTTTATCAGGAAATGGCATATACAGTACAATAATAATAATAATAATAATAATAATAATAATAATAGTTGTAAAATGAAGTAAGGGTCACATTTTGTACCAAAGTGACTGAAAGATCTAAGTATTTTTACAGGAAATACCTGAGATCCAGACCTTCTTTATCATGCATGTGGCTTTCTTTCTTACTCTGCAGCCTTTTTGAAATGAATTATATTGTAGATAATCACCAATGACTGTCAACTCCAGATCAAATGTTGTTCAAATTATAATTCTCACCACTTTCACATAAACCTTATATTAATTTCCTTTTCAGTCTTTGCCGTTTTTAATGCTGTGCAGATGAAACGCAACAATACTTGAAATGGCATAATGATGCTTTATGTTCTGACATTTATTTTAACGATGCTGTCACTGCATAACTTTTCTCATATTTTCATTCATTGTCAAACCACATTTTAAAAGTCATGTACTTACATATATATTTCAGCGTTTGGGCTTTTGGAGTTATCATTCCACTCATCACAACAGTTGTCAGTAAGAGCTGACCTGTCACATAAATAGATTCCGAATTATTTTAATCACTGAAAAATGTATTAAATGATAGAATAAATGTAACAAACCAACAAATTGATGACAAACCTGTTAGAAATATTACTGTCATGTTGTCAGGTTCTTCAGTTTTAGATGTTACTGTAAAATTAATGTTTTAAGTTGTATTTAATATCAACCAAGTTCACCTAAAGTTTGCATTAAATACAGCATTAGCTTCATGAGCAACAGAATGAACCTGATATTATCATTCTGAATATTAGTTATTGAAATTTGATTTGAGAAAAGTGCAAAAAAAAAAACAAGATTAACATTAAATTAAGTTGTACTCACCAATAAAACTGTAGCACTAAACACTTTCTGTGCAGGTGTTAAGAGAACACAGAAACTAACCTGCTTCATTTAGGTGTTTGGTACCTTACACTGAACTGCTTTTTTTTTTTACTCTCGTTGTTTAACCGCAGTAACCTATTTTCAGAAGTTGCAGGTCATCACATTTAGAGTTGCATCTTCAGCAACAAAACACTGTGAGAAAGTGGACATCGAAAGTAGATGTCAGTTATTCTGCAGTGAATGTTGTGTGTTTTAAGAAACCTGTAACTGAAGGTTAATTCGCTCACTGAGATGCATCTGTACAAGTGCTTTTTATCTGTATTTATTTGTAGACCAGGGGTGTCAAACATGGACATGTAGACGAGGGCCAAAACCAGTGTGTGGGATGAATTTGTCAAATGCAAAAATTAGACTGAAGATGTTAACAGTTAAGGGTGATCATTTTAGTACAGGTGTAACAGGCCAAAGTACACTCACATCCAGAATATACCAGTGAGCTGTAAGTTGTAATGCACAAGTGTAAATGATAAGTTGAGGCATAATATCACTAAAGTTGCCCTTATTTTTTATTAAGAAATATCAGGTTATTCATGGTTGGCAATGTGATTCATATCTCTACCCCCAAAGTACTGCAAAAATCTAAATTTGGCCGAGTATATTTTTCCTCATTTCTAGTCAAAATATCTCATCAAACTTAATACATAATCACCTAAAGAGTAACTTTTCAGTGAAATATAAGAACTTATTTTTAGACAATAGATCTTGAAAATCTTGTTCCATTGGCAGATTTTTTTTTTGCTTAATTCCAGCAAAAAAACAAAAAAAATCTGCCAAAGGAACAAATGGAAATTATCATGGTAAGATTTCTTGAAACAAGATTTTCAAGATCTACTGTCTAAAAATAAGTTCTTATATCTCACCGAAAAGTTATTCTTTAAGTGATTGTCTTATTTTAAGTGTGATGAGATATGTTGACTAGAAATGAGAAAAATACACTTGGCAAGATTTTGATTTTTGCAGTGAAGGGAGGTAAGGGGTATTGTTTTTGGTTTGGTTTGTTTAACACTTCAACAGCAAAACTATGGGTTGAATTCATACCAAATTGGGTTTACAGATTGCCAGTGAGACAGAAAAAATGTGATTACATTTTGGGAACAGTAGGTCAAAGTTCAACATTTTTTTAAATCTTATTTTTCTCACATTTACTTATAATGGGCAAAATTTCAAGTCTATAAAAACATCAATTTTGTTTCAATTTACTTGGCACATATATAGAGGTGACTGATATGCCGACATCAGCACATGCATAAACATGATGACATCAGCTGGATCGATGCCAAAATAAGATACAATGCATGCAAGGGGCGGGGTTTGTTGTGCCTGGAACCACTTATTTTAAGTTATTTTACTGGACTGACAAACTTGATGTCATATTGTGCTATATGTGGCCCCTGAACTAAATTGAGTTTGACACCCGTTATAGACTCTTAAGTGTTTCCTGCTGTCAGTGTATGTTTAAGTGGCTGCAGATGAAAACTAAAAATAAACTGAAATGCTCTCTATAGGAAGAGGGATTTTGTCTTTCCAGGTCACATGTATTTGCCAAATACGATTAATGATAGACTTACCTGCTGTCAATAAAAAGGCAAATGACAGTTCTTTACAAAAAAAAAAGCGTCATTTCTTTTATTCCACTACAGTAAGCACTCTTAAAACCCTTAATAAAACACATCCAGCTTTAATGTTTTACTTCAACAAATCATTTTCATCGAGCATTTACAGTTCAGCTGTTCGTTCCATGTATCATCTTCATCACCCACATCTAGGACCTTGGTTTTTTTATGTTCTCTATTTATTTATTTTAGTAGATGGATCTAAAGGGTTTGTTTTTCAGTCTATTTGCCCTTCCGAAATTTGCCCAGCGTGGCTCCGGTCTTCTGCTTCTTCTTTGCTGATCCTTTTACCTCAGGTTCCTATGAATTTTGAGAAAATACAGCAAATTAGTGAAATTGATAAAGCAGTATTGACAGTGCATTTAAAACTAACATGACTGTACTGTACTAGTTGGACATGATGTGTGTTTCTTCACTTTGACATTTACAGTTTTTACATGCATTTGCCTCTTTTCAAGGAATTTCCATACAGCAAAGTGGCTGATGATGGATATTTGCTACATGTTTGCTCTTTAATACCAAGTTAATTTGGCTTTAACTTGCCTGGGGATAGAATCACTGTTGTTGTTTTCACCACTGGACACAGCTCTAAATGAAAAGAATGAAGTTTCTTCTACACTATTGAGTTTGATTATAAGGCTTATGAAGGTATAAAGTTATTATGTGATGTTATTATTTTTTACTAAATTGTTGTTTGTTGATCCACCGTTCAAACTAAACTGACAGTTCTGACCTTGTTTGTTTGATTCCAAAACACAACACAAACTGTACCACAGTAATACTAGCAAATTAGACTATTAGTATTATTACTATATAATGTTGTGTATATTATCATTATTATAATAATAATTTGCCCTCTCAACCCCCCCTTCCCTTTTCCCTAGCACCCCTAATCAATCTATATTGTTAAGTTGCTCTTTACGTTTATTATCTTTTTCATTGTAATATGATGTTGTAATTGTTGTAGTTTGTCATCATTTGCTGATTTGCCTTTTTTTTTTCCTTTCTTTCCACTATGTCTGATAAACTATCAGAAAAAGAAAGAAAGAACACAAAGTGTACAGAAAACAGTGGTGATTTATGGTTTTACTGTGGCTAAACTAACAGTACTATAATGTAAAGTATAATGTAAATACAGATGTTAACAATGACCTTTACATTTTATTCAGTGAGCGATACAATATACGACTTGCCCCTACTGTTGAGTTTAGAATACTAACACTGCATATAACCTCTTTAATCATTCATAAGTATTGTGTGCACTTCATTGTTTTATTTCATTTTATTGATACTCAGCTAATAATTTGATATTCAATGCAATTCCCCAAATCTGCCTTTTGCCTGGTTTGTTTTGTCAGTGATAATATACTACGCCACAGTAAAAAAAAGTGCACTTCACCTTCCGTTTGGAGGACAGAGATCCAGTAACGGTGAAGAAGGAGTCCAGTCGGCCCTGTGTGCTGCCTTGGCGGCTCTTCATGATCTTTTTAAAGCCATTACGGATCCTGTCCTCACTGCGCACAGAGAATTTTGATTTATTTGCATTTTAATATTTTCTCAATTACAAAAAAACAATCATACATAAAAGACTGAGAACAAGGTCATGCATAACAATAAATAAGCAAATATGAGAAACAGCGGCTACACTTCACATTATCACACATAAAAAGACTCAATGAAACTGAAACTCCACATCTGTGGCCAACACTACAGCCCAGTGGTCAAATACTGAAAAAAATATGTCACCCTAAAAAACACCACTCATGTCTATTATTAACGGAGGAAAAACTCAACATATAAATAACACAAGTGCAAATAAAGCCAACAGCTCATGTTTCACCTGAACTGTTTCTCACTGCACATGAACTGGACCAGTCCTTCCTCATCTGGTTCATTCCACTTCAGGTCCACAGTGGAACAATCCACCACGTCTGGGCTTGTAAACAAACCCCTGGCCTCTTTGTACAGCCAGTCCTCTGGAGCAGGGTGCTTCTACAGAGAGGAAAAAAAAAAAAAAATCAAAATAATTAAAAGGCTAAGCACTCTGCTGAACTCAAGTCCAGTAATGTAGCATATGGACGTACGCTGGAGTCAATATTTTCTAGGATCTCCTCGATGTTGCCGTGCTGTCTGATCAGGTCGATGGCTCTCTTGGGGCCAATTCCCTTGATGGTGCCGCAGTAGTCACAGCCCAGCAGAATACACAGGTCTATGAACTAGCAGGAAAAGATCAAGTTAAAATATTGCTTACCATAAAGCACACCATAAAGTAGGTCATTTTAATAACAAACAAAGTTCCTGTTTACTCTCTGCAAATAAAGAGGTTTATGACTTAAATCCTACTGATATATGCCTAGTATCACCTGTGGCTCTTTTTATGATTGGTAATAATTGTGGAGGAGGCCTGTGATCATAAACTTACAAATCTGCCATTTCTGTAATTCTACTGCAAATCACTACAACTGTGTGAATCAACACCTGTGATTTGCTGTATTTTTGTTTCTCTATACACATTCATTCAGTGTATTTCTGGGTCAAGAACTATAGAAGCTTCACTCGTGATTATAAATGAAAGCGTTAAAAGCACTTTGGTTGCCTATTCAGGAGCCTCATGTTGTGATAAGCATTGATATTCACTGAAAATGCCAACTCAAATCCTTCAGAAGTGTAGAATCTGAAAAGACATGCAGCATTCAGCAAAGATCATGTTTTTATTTCTCAACAAGCTCAAAAAAAGCAGTTGTCTACTAAGAGTGAGCCTTGACATCATATTCAGGGGATAAAAATAAACATGTACACCGTGTCTTACGAGTATGGATGTTTGTATTAGGGATTCTGTTTCAGTTTCACAACACTAATCCTCTCGTATATACATATACTCTCATCACAAGTCCATATAGTAATAAAAAAACTTTACCTGTTCATTGGTCAGGCCAATGTCTTGCAGCATGCGACTAAAGTGGAACTCTTGGATAGGAAGTTTCCTAAAAAAAGGATAACATACCTGCTGTATTACTAAGGCATATATTGCTATTAAATGTCATGAATATGATGATAATTTACAATACTAGACATATCATCCTCTCTTCCAAGACAATTATCAGAGTCAAGTTACTCAATGTAAGACAAAACGTATAGTTCTCTTGACTGGAACAAATAATATCTGCTTCAAGGTTCAATATGAGATTACAGAGGAGAAGGAAGCACAGGTTAAAGTTACAGTTACAGGCAAGATAGAGTGAAAAGTTGTAGGACAATGTCATAGCATCAGCCACATAAAACCTAACATAATGACTCAAACTGAACTGCTGTAGTCACGATAGTTCATTGTAGCCTGGCATCAGTTCAAATGAGACCTGTCTGGAAGTGTTTTGGATTTCCGAAGAGCATTATCAACAGGTACAGACCGAAATCACTTTGGACAAAAGTGGATAGTTCTACGACCAATCACTGATATATAATTAAAACAAAAATAAACCAAACAAACCAAAACAGTATATTTCTTAATGGTAACTTTAAGTGCATTTGTTTTTTTATCATGTGACAGAAAATGCAGTTCCATCCAGTGTGTTTACAGCTGCACATCAGCAAAAGCCATTTTATTTGTTTACAAAAGCTTCTCAGTGGCTGTGTGAATGTGAAAGTTATCCACTGAAACACGAGCCCTGGTTTTAGTTACACCCTGCATCTGAACCAAGAGTGAACCAAAACAGCGAGCAAATATCAGACGACATCAAGTAAGCAGCACACCCAGCACTCACACTGGTGTATGAACACGTATGAATGTTTGGTGGTGGTCAGAGGGGCTGTTGGAGAAGATTGGCAGCTACACTTCTGTCCATCTACCCCAGGACAGCTGTGGCTACAGATGTAGCTTACCACCACCAGTGCGTGAATGTGAGAATGAATGAATAATGGATCTAATGTAAGTATTTTTAACGCTAACCCTAATGTATGTAAAATAGTAAAGCACTATATAAATCTAATCCATCACTATTATTATCCTAAACATGACGACTACAGAACCTGTTACCAGACAAGATGCAGATTCATCATTACTTTGCTTCACTGGCTGTGAGGTGTCTGAGCAAAACGTTGGTCCCAAAGGTCAGTCCGTCCATATCCTCGGTTGCTGTGGCAAACACCTTCCCTGCTTTAACCAGAGCGGCACAGCTAGCCTCAGCTTCACAGGGAGCCTACAACACAAACACATCCAGTTACATTTCACTGAATTATTCATACTGAGCTGCCCCTTTAAAACAAAAGTTATCATAGGGATTGATGGCTTTATATCTTTAAAAAAAAAACAAAAAACAAAAAAAAACATTGCTGTCTCAAGGAGGAAAGCATCCTTTGGCCAGACATCCTTCATAATCAGTGCTTTCCAGTTATGAAATACATTTTTAATAAATATACAAACACATACATAAAATTAACTTAGTTAAAAGGCAATCAGACTCGTCATCATACGTAATCTTTCAATGCTTCTTTCGTCTGCTTTCTGTTAGGGTTAGGGTTACATGCCTGTTTACATGACCATAATAATTCGATAAGTGGGAGTAATCAGATAATTGTAATAATCATATCTGACACTTTTACATGCACTTTAGAAATGTGATAATCAAAAAACTCTGGTTTAGACACTCCAGTCCATTATTTGATGTCTTTCAAAGCACATACGTAGTGATGGTAGGCTCAAACTACCTGTTGTTGTACATCACTTCTGTTTCCTACCATTTTAATTTCTTAAGTGCATCGGATATGATTATTACAATTACCTGATTACTCCCACTTATTGCATTTTTATGCTCATGTAGAAAAGCCTCACGGTCACAGTTATGTCATCCTTCCTATGTCTCTTCTGTTATGTAATTAGACTTCATTTTGCTATCTATTGACTTCTTGTGTCAATGCTGAGTAGTATTTTTAGCAACTCTTTAGATTCTCTGTGTGGTATATGTCTGATTCATTTAAACTTTTTGAGAATGTGTCAGATCATTTTTTCTTCATTGTTTTTTTCCTGGTACTTGCCTGATTCCTTTGATAAACTTTGTAGTACACTGCTTTATATTAATTGACTTGCTGCCTGTGTCATTCCAATTCCACCTCTGTCTGCTTTCTTTGCGCTAACTTTAATGTTTTGTTGTTTCACTGGATAAAAGATCAACAGTTAAAAATTAGCCATTTGGTTAAGACTGCCACATTGTTAATAAGTCCCTGAATATTCATACAACTGAACTCAGCAGAAACAATACAGTAAATCTTCTTCAAACCTCAATGTAGGGCACTCCCATCAGGGTCAGGAGCTTCTTGCATTCATCATTGTGCTGCTTGGTGACTTTAACCAGACGTTTCGTAAATTTGTCAATGTTCTCCTGTTCTCCTGAAACATACAACCAAAATAAAATGTGTTTACAATCCTTCACATACAAACAAACACAACATGATTTTTGCATCTATCAATATATTCAGTTCAAACTGGTTTGAAAGCCCAGCTGGATTTCATCTCTCAAACAGAAATCATTCATTCACTCATATCAGCACAGCCAGGGAACTGGCACCATTCACTGTTTACACAAAGAGTAAAAAGCTTTAACTGTACCTGTCTCCTGAGCTTGAGCGAGCAGTTTCTCCGCTTCTGCCCTCCTCTCCCCTCTCTTCTCCAACTGAGAAGAAAAAGACAACAGATTAAGAAGAGCGGTTAAGAAAGAGAGAGCACAGGTTATACGACAAAAACCTACTATTTCTATTCTAAATAGGAGACCAAACCATTTAAACACCTATAAAGACTAGAATGGTTGTTTCATCAAATAGTGGCAATCACAGTCAATCAGAACCTCTCATACTCACCTCTGCTGACTTGAGCTGTGGGGGTTTGCCATCAAATACGTACACTGGTTTGATACCGTGTTCCAGCATGCGGATTGTCCGATAGAACATTCCCATCAGGTGGCTGCAAGAAAGAGACAGGTTGCAAAGAGTATTACAACACTGTGCCTGAACTCGACACACTGCATCCATTCTACAAAATGTGTATTCTCTTAACAAGCATCACTGCTGCCAAAAAGATGCTGTCTTTATGTTGAAAATCCCAACATGGAGCCATAATACCTCACTCAATTAATACTGAGGCAAGTGTGCATGGTCCATAAACTTCTACTGGTTTGGGATGGTGAAGTTGCCATTGTGTTATACTGTTTTATTGTGTATGTATCAGAAGTAAGATAAGAATAACAAAGTTGATTACACATTTAAAAAAACAAAAACAAAAAACAAAAAAACAATAACTCCAGGAGTAATGAGCCAACAACTGTGAAAACTGTGTAAAAAGTAAAAGCAGGCATCACACCTTGTTGTCTCTCCATCTTCATTCTGTAGAACATTTCCATCCTGTCTCACAGCAATCAGGAACTGGTAGATGCACATAGAAGCATCTATAGCTATTTTCCTGCCTATAAAATTTACAACAGGTAATTAATTAGCATGTCCAAAACACACTAACATCAAATATCTCGTCCAACAATTTACATATTGGAAGTGAAAACAAATGCAGCCATTACCAAAATAATTTTTGATGTCTTGTTCTTTTATGGCGCCAGGTGCATGGTCAGCAATCAGTTTAGCAAGTCCATGTATTCCCATGGTTACAGGGAAGTCTCCAATATCTGAAATACAGCAAAATATGGTTTGTTAAACTGCTGCGAAATATGACTATGACAAAGGAGAAACTTATGCCACAAAGCTAAAGTTGTTGGCTACATCCAGCCATATTTTAGCTACCGAATACAACCTTATCCAAAGGGTTGAATTCAAAGTGAAAAGTGTGAGGTATTACTCCAGGACGTACTTTCTTCCTTCATTATCATCATCTACTTCATTTTTTCTTGGTCATGTCAAAATCTACAATCTGTGTGTATTCTGAATATTGTAATGAAATAATTATGTTAACATGCACTGTTTTTGGTTAAATAACATCAACCAAACAAACATACTCATAGGATTACTATAAAGACAGAAAAAAACATTATCCACATTTATATTTAAAAACATAAAAAACTACAGTGATCAAAGTTGAACCTGTTTAAGTGGATCACCTTAAAGAGAGACCGAGTTTTTCCTTTTCTTTTAATTAACTGGAGTTTCTAGGCAAAATGACGTTATTTTACAAAAACAGCATTTATGTTCAGACCATTTCTGCAATATTTTAAGTAAAATACACATAGGCTGTTGACTTAACCCTTTTCAAGATTTAGAAAGAATGCCATAATTTTTTCATTTGAATTGATTCGTTTGCTAAACTCACTCACTCACTGGAAAAAAGTCGAACATGTCATTAACATACTTGACACTTCTAGCAGGAGGATAAATAACAGCAAACGTGGTGGAGATTCAACATTCCAGCACTTATTTTCCTTTCACTAGATTAATATTCTGTAAAACAACATTTCTTTCTGCACCTGTATGTTACAATGTTTGATAAAGGGATAGTTCCATAAAAAAAACTCTGTAGATCTCGGAGAAAAAAAAACAGTTATGAAAAGATGGTGCAGTTTCCATAAGACCGACATGTCCAGACGAGTGACCTAGCTAACTTTACTGCAAAAAGGCTAAACTTGCGATTACTTCACAACGCTGCAACAAAATGACATCCCTTCACAGCGCAAATGTCTCTAGTGGACACGGTATGCAAACATCCTGATAGATTTGATAAATTAACCGTTTTATTCATGATAAAAAGCTTACCAGTTAGCTGTGGTACTAGAGTTAGTTGGTGCACTAGCAAGGGATTGTGTGTGTCTGCGTTTCGCGGGAAATTAAAAATCAGGCATTATGTGTAGATTTATCGATCGATCCATGTCAAGGAAGCTGAGAAACAGCGCATCGATAGTGCAGGTTTGGCTAATCAGGTCTGAGTCATAACAAGGAAGCACCGCGAGGACATTTCATTGGCTCAATGAGGTTGAAGGAAATCCGGTCAATAGAGCAAAATAATTTCAGGTACGGAATCGCAGCGCACAGATGTTGGTTCTAAGAAGCATTAATCCACGGATATAAACGACGTTTTCTCGAAACTGATCCCAAGGGACAAATATTTCCAGCTGCCATTACCCGGTACCGTAGCGGGAGGTGTGTTTTAATTTCTCCGCCCACTCCGGAAAACTCAACAGAGTCGACGTTATTTTTATTTTTTAAGGTGACGTGGAGTCGGACCCCGTCTTCTAACCGACTCTTATGTCAATAAAAGTACTCTTTGTATTTGGATATGCACGTAATGGATACATAACACGATGGAACGTCGCGTCAAACATTTCCATAATGTTTAGCTGTAAATCTTAACACTGAGCTCCAGTATCGGCGCATACCGGAGTCAAGAGGAGACAGTCGGGGCCTGGAGCCCGTGGAATCCGGAGGACAGTCAGGTTTTATTGGATCTGCAGCATCGGGATTAAAGTAACACAGCAGTGAAATTGGTATGGCACATGTTCCACTTTCTTAATGTACTGCCTAGGCTCAGAAATAAAAATGCAGTGTGTGTCTTTGGATTTTAACAGTGTTTATGTAGATTATTTACATGAATCTGAGTGAGGCTCCTCATTTGAAGAAATAATTACCAGACAGATGGGTTGTACTCTGCTTTTCTGACATTTAGACACTTGACCTATCCTTTACCTTTACAATTATCAACCCAACAGTGCAATTTAGTCTATGTGCCTGTCTCTGCTGTTATTATAGCTAAGATCAGCAGATAAAATTTAACCTGATAGTCTCCTCTGGTAAGGAAGTTAAGTCGAGTAGTCAAGTATTACAATGTTAAAACGTCATAGCTTTTTTTTTTTTTTCATTTCATTAAATTATCATATTTTCTCAACAGCAGTCAACTAATAATACATGGCTTTTAAACCAAATTCCAATTTTAGGCTTTGGGACTCACTGATATATATAATTCACCATTTTCTGACATTATATAGACCAAACAACTAATCAGTTAATCACAAAATAATCAACAGATGAATTAAAAATTATAGTAATCTTTATTTGCTGCCAGGCTTTCTGAAACTATAGGAAAAACCTGATATCTGTGGTCTCTTCCAGGATGACAGTTTATTCTTTCAAAGAGCATGATGGATCAGGGAATGGTTTGATTAAAGATGAAAAATGGTGTTCACAAGCCAAACATATCATTCATGTTGAACGTCTCTTGTGAATTTTTGACTCTCTGCTGCTATCATCAAACCAAAAAATATAGAAATATGTTTTGGAAGAATAGTTCTCATCTCTCCTCATAAGTTCACAAATATGTAAAATTACAACCAAGGTACACTGAAACTGTTCTCAAGGCATAACACAGTAATCATTACATAGTACATACTTCTTTCTTTTAATTTGTCACCTATCTTTATATGTCATTATGTCAACAACACTTAGCAGCAAGAAGATGCACTACAGAATGTAACATTCTATTAGACTGAATGAACTGAATTGCATTAAAACTTTAAGCGTGACATGTAAGAGGAAATGTTGTTCCCCGATCAACCTCTTTTATATATGGAAAAGAGGAGTGATCATAGCTGTGCTTCTGTTTGCAACAGTAGAGGTGTCTGCACCACGGTTGAGGGCCTTTGTGACAATTTTTTTGACCAAATCACTGGTCTGTAAAACTGTGAAGCCACATCATGGCAGCTTGTTCATTTGTTGCTTTCCAAGAGGTAAAATAGAAACCATGGTACATTATCATAACTGTTTAATTTTAACAGCGAGCATAGAAATACAAGTCAGGTTACAGGTTTAGTGTACACATGAAATATGTTTTTAATACAATTTTTACATTGATAGTACCAAGGACTGTGCAGTAAAGTCTAAAACAGATGCCCAAAGCACCATCTTTGAACAACCTTATCACAAACTCATAACAAGCAGACAGAGACTGACAGAGCTCATTTATGTCCAAGCTCAAACAAAGCCTGTACTCTGATGAAGAACATTGTTATTCAAAGTGGTTACACAGTGTCTCACAGCTCTGTATGATTGTCACCCAATTTCCTGCTGTTCTGCATTATAGGAATAGTGCTGCATAAAGCTCCACATTCATACATCTTGACATAAAAATCCACACATGTGAGGCTTAAATGGTTTGGACAGGGGCTCTATTTGTCATCTTATGAAGACAGTTTAATGAAAAAAACCCTGCTTCACATGCACTGATGAACTGTCTGTCTTTGCAACAGGGGTTATGCAGCGTGGAATAGGACACCTGCCAGGTGGCTGCCAGAGGACGATGGGTCTGCACTGCGTCTTGATCCTGTGCTTTTTCTCAGGCTGGGCAGTGGGCTACAAACATGGGGACAACGTGACTCTCTATGTCAACAAAGTGGGCCCTTATCATAACCCCCAGGAGACATATCACTACTACACCCTGCCTGTTTGCAGGCCAGAGAAGGTCAGTATTTGTTCTGGCTCACTGTGCATACACAGGGGAGCTTGAGAGTATTTAATCATACTGAATGTAGACATTTTTTATAGATGACACCTGAATAGTCATATTACCTCTGAATGTCTTCTAAATGAGGGATTTAAATGCTTTCATTTGAGACGTTAGAGGTCCATGAAATAACTGTTTAAGAGTCCTTGTTGAGGAATCATAGCTGTCAAGATAAGTGTTCTTACATTTAAGGTTTAATTTATGACTTGAAAGAGTTTGAAGGAGTCATTGTCTTTTACAATAGCACTAACTTATTACCCACGCTTACATGGTGTTTAAACAGCTGTTTATATTACAGCAGCAAGCATTGATAAAGTATCGTTAGAACCAGTTCTATGTGTGCTTATGACTTTACTGCAACCTTCTAGGAGTATGACCTGCTGCAACGTCAGGTGAATTATTGCAAACTAATGGTTTGTGTTTCTCCACCACCCTGTTTTCTCACTTCCTCAGGTGCACCACAAGTCGCTGAGTCTGGGAGAGGTTTTGGACGGTGACAGGATGGCAGAGTCGTTATATTACATCCAGTTCAGAGAGAATGTGGAGAAAAGAACTCTTTGTCAGCTCACTCTCTCAGAGAAACAGGTAATTATTTTTTTGACACTTAGTTTTTATTAGTTATTTTTTTAAATCATTTTGTCATACAGAACATAACAAACAACAATCTGCAACACATAATAGACCCAGTCTGTAATTTAGGTTAGTTATGAAATTGCAATCAGGTTACCTAATTAATCAAATTTTTAGAGCAGCAGTTTATATAGCATTTCACAGGACTATGAGACAAACTGCACATTAATTTGTATTTAAAGAAACTAATTCCTTTGTTCCATCTTATTATGGAAAGTTCATCTTGCAGCCCCAGCATAAATGTTAATCTCACCATTTTGTGAATTTCATCAACAATTTTCAACCAGTCCTCCTGCACTGGTGGATCAAGTTGAAGCCATTACGAGATTTTCAGAAGGTATTTATCACTTGTCGTCAAATCGTCAGGAAGATCTCCTAACAATCATGACAAAGTGGGTTGCTGTTATTTAAAACCCAAAATCTGTTCTATTTTTATTCCAACATCTTTCCAAAAAGTTGTAATTTTCATACAGGACCAAAAAATGTGGGTGTGGTTTGCCTCAAAACAGGTAATTATTTAGACTCTTACTGAAGCTGCACAGTTAAACATATTTCAGTTATAATCACACTATCAGCCTAATCACAAAAGGCTGAATTCAGGGTGATGCAACTGCACACAGGGAAAATGAAATGAACACCATCTTGGTTGTTTGGTCATATTGTTTATTTAGTAATGCTGAGCAGGGAGATATAATGTATATAGCAAATTAAATGAATTTTTTTTTACCAAATTGTGCAGCCCTTTGCTCAAATTGGAACTAATTGACATTGAGTTTATTTTCAGTCTTTGCTCATTAAATACCAGCCAAACCAAATTAATTTTTAATCATGTGCTTGCTTTTTGTCGCTGTTTTTTTAAAAAGCAGCAACTCAAGACTGATGTGTATCAGTATGAGAATCTGATGCAACATCTAAGAAACTGACAGTTGATCAGTGATAAATAAAGCTGTGTCTTTCATCCTTTTCAACAAATCATTAAAATTCTGGTTGAACTGGAGATGATAGCCTTGATTTTAAAGCACACCAGATGTCATCCTGAATATGTTCTATCTGTGTCAGGTGGACCAGCTTCGTGAGGCCATTGAGGAGCTGTACTACTTTGAATTTGTCCTGGATGATATCCCAATATGGGGGTTTGTGGGTTACATAGAGGAGAGCGGCTTCCTGCCTCATAGCCACAAGGTAAATCTTTCTTTGATTTGATCTTTGCAGGATTCGTGCAGTAGGTGACATATTGAAAGACAGACAAAGAAAACAAACAGGCACCTGTGTGTTTGTTCCTGCCTCTGTCATAATGCTGACTTCCTCTTTGACTAAAACCACATTTCAAACCACATAATTTCAGTTGTCATTCTTCCTGGCTCTCATTCTCTTTTTACTTTTCTGTTTTTGCCTTTGTCACCATCAGGTTGGTTTGTGGACTCACCTCGATTTTAACATAGAGTACAACGGCGATAGCGTGATCTTCGCAAATGTCTCTGTAAAAGACGTCAAACCTGTTCCCTTAGAGGAGGGGGCTGGTGCAGCGGTGGGCGGAGTAGGGGTGGGCGGAGGCAGCCTTACGGTTACCCATACCTACAGTGTGCATTGGTTTGAGTCTCCTTTGGCTCATGCACGCAGAGCTGAGCGTCTCCGTGACTACTCCTTCTTCCCCAAAACACTGGAGATCCACTGGCTGTCCATCATTAACTCACTGGTGCTGGTGGTGCTGCTGCTGGGCTTTGTCATCATCATCTTGATGCGGGTTCTCAAGAATGACTTTGCCAGGTCAGTCGGTAATATAGCTCAAGTGATTAATTCATAATGTTTTATCCCAGTGCGTTAAACTTGCAGACTAGTTCCCTGCAGCGGTATTGCTGAGTAATTGTAGAGAGGAACACTTTTCTGTTTGCCTGTTGGGTACACGATATGAGACACTATAAATGAAGCTGTCAGCCGACATCATTCAGTCTGGAAACAGCACGAAGAAGTATTACAGACTAAATTGTAGGCGCTGACAGCTTCACTTGTAGTTTTTATTTGTGCCAGCATCCATCACATTCAAAGAATTTAATGTTGAGCCCGGTAGATCTTTTGTATGAGGCACATAGTAACATCCTGAACGAAAGCACTTTTTCCTCATCTACAGGTACAACGTGGAGGAGGAGGGCGGCTGTGATGATCTGGACCAGGGAGACAACGGCTGGAAGATCATACACACCGATGTCTTCAGGTTTCCCCCGTACAAAAGCCTGCTGTGTGCCGTGCTGGGAGTCGGGGCACAGTTCCTCACTCTTGCCACGGGTGAGTATTATTCCCATATACACAGAAACACACACGTACATTTGTTGTAGCAGAGAATCAGGGGCTACTATTGTTGTGACTGAAAACTGAGTGGACATGTTTCCTGAGCAGCACTGACCCTTAGCAGAGTGACAGAACAAATTAGAAACCTGATAATGGCATACACACAAGTTGATGCTGTGTGAATGTTACAGTCACTGGTGTGATGTATTATAATTTACCTGAATGATGCTTTCAAACACCTGTGATGAACAAGATTTCAGATACAGTATTATGTTCAAGGTTTTGAATATTAAGCTTTTTTTTTTTTTCAAAATAATTTTGATTTTGCTTATGACTTTTTGGTTTCAGTCTGAGGTTAGTTTTAATTCGTTTTTGCCCCTCATTCTTATCTAAGGCAATTATATTTCAAAGTTATTCCAAATGGGACGTTGACCACCAGGATGCCAGGTATGGGCTGACTGGTAAAATTGGCACAACTAAAAGAATTGAAAGTTGAGTCAATTAATTTATATTCAGCCAAAATCCTCAACTGACGTATGAAATAAATTAAAAAGACAAATACTAAAGAGATTTAAGCTGTAATTTTAGCTTTTTTACTTCTGTAGCCACAAAATACAGATTGAGGCAGCTATGTTTCACTTATTTATATACTCTATTTTGCAGATAATTGAGCGCATTTCACCAAATACATATAAATCAGTGTTTCTCTGTGGGGCTGGCCCCCAAGGGGAGTCGCGAAGGCTTGCCAGGGGGGGCATGGGATCACTCCTGGGTGTATTTTGTTTTCCTCAGGTATACATGAAGCAGGTGCAACTAATGTTTTAGCATTGGAGTGTTAGGTTTGGAGAATGGAGAAGGATTTTACTGGAAAAGAAAAATGTGCAATGTTTCTGTTTTTGCACAACTTGTACAGTTTGCACTTTAATGTTTTGACATGTGCAGTGTAAGCAGGCTCATTGCAGCCACTGATATTGTTCAAATGTTTATCTTTGTTACTGAAATTTGTTTGTTGTTCTAAAAAAAAAACAACTTTATTGTCATAGTTGTAAGATAATTGTGCATTTACTATTTTTATTTTGAAAAATATTGTGTCAGCGGGCAGTCTTCTTGAGTTTATTTATGTTGTTCAAGCAAAAATCTAAGTTATTTTTAATTTGCACAACAAATTATACAAGGAAAAGAAAAAAGTATTGTTACAATATTGATGTTTCTTTCAATAAAAGTTAGAATTGCACCACTGTTACAATGTTGTTGGGGTTGAGGGGGCCTGGAGATTTTTCGTCCTCCAAAGGGGGGCCCCACAGAAAAAGATTGAGAACCACTGATATAAATACATATTGTATGGAACATCTGCACTCCAATTATCCTTATTTCAGCTGTTTCATTTTCAGTAACTATGCATATTATGAAAGACATGGCAAGAAAGATGTATAGAAGTAGAAAAGCAAGAAAGTAAATAAAAACATGAGGCAACTTTTCCTCAGATAGTAAGGTTGTGTCTCTGATAACTAATAAAAGTTGTGTCTGTTTTGACCATAACTATGCCTCTGTAGGTAATGTGAAATAGTTTTCCATTATGTGTACTTCTTTAAAGGGGTTGTTTTTGTTTTTTAAATTGATTTTCAAAACTTTCACCAGCACAGGGAAATGACGTACTGAAACACCCTACAGACTACCAAAACCAACTATTCAATGCTATGTATACACAGACTGACTCACTCACTGAATAAAGTATAAAAGTCATTCTTGACACACATCTGTATTATGGTATCATCAGGTTTTCTTCTTCAAACAAAACTTGTAGCCGTTTATTATTGGTCAAAATAACACTGTGTCCTATACATTTCATGTGCTGCATCAGCTGATAGTTTACATTATAGCTTTTTTAGTTGGATTTACCCAAATAAGGTCAGAAGTGTCAGTTTAGTCTGAACCGTGGATCAACAAACAGCAAACCTAGCAATGATAATAACATCACATAATTCTGTGCATGTTATTTTCTCTGTGTACAGGTATAATTGTTATGGCATTGCTGGGGATGTTCAATGTTCACCGTCATGGAGCCATCAACTCGGCAGCCATCGTCCTTTATGCTCTGACCAGCTGTGTGTCAGGTTACGTCTCATGCAGCTTCTACACACAAATAAACGGTCAGCGCTGGGTTTGGAACATCATCCTCACCTCGTCTCTTTTTTCTGGTGAGTCCTGATCATACTGGGAATGAGGATGGTGTAACTGAGATTCAACTTTTTAGTCACTTCTACTCATTCCTTCCTGTAGCTCCGCTTTTCCTAACGTGGAGCGTAGTTAACTCAGTCCACTGGTGGAGCGGCTCCACTCAGGCTCTGCCAGCCACTACGGTGTTCCTCCTGCTGGGTGCCTGGGTGCTTGTGGGTTTCCCCCTCACTGTCATTGGTGGCATTGTGGGAAAGAACCGTGCAGGCAGCTTCCAGGCGCCCTGCCGCACACGTAACATCCCTCGGCAGATTCCTGCACAGCCCTGGTACAAACACACAGCGGTTCACATGGCCATCGGCGGCTTCCTGCCTTTCAGGTGAGGTTCATGTGTGAAAAAGAGGGGATTTGATAGAAATTTAGATTTTTTTGTTCATTTGTGCATTACTATTAATTTTGTCAGGTGGTAGTTTATGTTAAAAGCAGGGTAATTTTTTATGCTCAGTTTGATTTAAATTTTTTGAATTTATTTGCTTCAGGTTTTATCTTTTTTTTTTTAAATATATACACAGACCTCTATATATGGTAATGTTATTATGAATTGGTTAAATTTGTTACTTAACTATACATCCATCCATCTACACATTCATGCTTTTATACTTTTGGGTGTGCTCTTGTGAAACTTGTTTGTGTGACATCTGTGCACTTTTGGGATTTTCATGTTTTGAAAATGTTTCTGTTAATAAAGCATAATTTACAGTACATAAAGTCATGGTTTTAGAGAACTAACAACACAGTCTCTATCATTTTAGTTCAAAGCCTCAAATATCATTTCTAAATTGCTTTTGGACAGTTTATTTGTGTTGTCAATGATAATCATGGAATAATATTTTGAAGACATAAGTCTAGTAATTCTTACTGCTAAACAGTTTGAGACAAAATCCTCTGCAAGGCTTTGTACACAGCTGGGGGAAATAATAACGGACTACACCCTTTACTGCACTCTCTTTCCTTCTGTTTCTCTCCTCTAGTGCCATTTCAGTCGAGCTGTACTACATCTTCGCCACCGTTTGGGGCAGAGAGCACTATACTCTGTATGGTATCCTGCTATGTGTCTTCGCCATCCTCCTCTCAGTGGGCGCCTGCATCTCTGTGGCTCTCACATACTTCTTGTTATCTGGTGAGGACTATCGGTGGTGGTGGCGGAGCGTGTTGAGCACTGGTTCCACTGGCCTCTTCATTTTCGTTTACTCCGTTTTCTACTATCGGAACCGGTCGTCCATGAGCGGGGCGGTGCAGAGCACGGAGTTCTTCGGCTACTCTCTGCTTACAGCGCTGGTCTTCTCACTGATGTTGGGCAGTGTGTCGTTCTGGGCCTCACTGGCATTTATTCGCTACATCTATCGTAGCCTCAAGATGGACTAGACATGAAGTGTTCACTTATATACATTCACACACAGCTCTAAACAAACACACATCCACACAGTACACATGGACAATCCGCATTCTCCTGTCTCGCTATTTGTCATACACGGACACACCTAACTACACACACAGACACACACCTCCTATGGGGTTAATGGGAGGAGAAAAAGGGGCCTTTAACTTGTGTTGGAACTAATGATAAGAGGAGTTGTCATTGCTGGAAAAAGGGATAGGTCATGATGAATATATAGAACTGATCACAAGTTGCTTTAAAGGATACGATGGGGTACTGCAGTACAAAGGGATGAGTTTGTCCCATCTGGAGCACATGATTAAAATGAGATATTATGTGAGTGGGTGTAATCATTGCCGACGGTTTGCAGTGTGGCATCTTTTGCTCTGGCTCCTTCTTCATAGTCTGTCAGAACTTGGCAGGATCAACAAATGCTTTATTTCCAGCATTTTGCTGGTTATACACAGACTTTTTATTGTGTTGCAGTAGTTCTGCAATCTCATTCCCCTACTCTTTAAATTTTGGCAAAATATTACAATATTTTGGTAAAAACTTATCAGCTGGCCCTATTGAGCCATATTCCACAGTGGGTAAGAGAAAGATGCCTTTTAGACTGGAAACCTTGTGTGATGTTGGTGATGGGAGCAATATTGTCATTGTATTCTATGGTCACCATTGACTGTGATTTTGGTTCTGATGTAAATATAGTCTTTTCAATAAAATGCTTTTTAATACAATCTTGCCAGCAAAACAGTAATGGACGGTGATTTCTTGCTAGTTACTTTTGAATATCATTTGACTTTGCAATAATTGCTAAGGGTATACCATAAAGCAGGGTCCATATGAATTTTGAGACTTAAAATTGTTTAAATGAGTTGGAGATCAAATCTTTAAACTGAAACACTGCAGTAACCTAATATTTTCTGTACTTGCATAGGGCTATCAGTTAAGTCTTTCTTTAACTTGTTGAAACCTGAAGAAACTCATGCAGAATGGTGTGTAGTGTAAAAAAAAAAAGACAAGTTTCAAGTTTTTCCATGTTTTGTAATGACAATTAGTGAAATACAGACAATATTTCAATTTGGCAGTGAAATCATTTATAGAAAAAAGTGTGCACAATTTATTTGATTTTTTATTTTTTTTTGTTAATCTAACTTTCCCCTAGAAAAAAAAAAAGTTAAAGAATCCTCTCAAATCGGATCCATGTTGCAAGCGCAGGAACATGTAAACATACATTAAATAGTCGCATATAAAAATAAAACGTCATGATAAAAAGACCGGAACACTGGTAAAAACAATGTGTATGTACACCCACCCAGATAAGAGGCTTAAGTATTTACAAACTGCAATTAGAAAACTTGTCTCTAGACTAAAAATGCATAGTTGTTAGTTGACATTTTCATAAAAGTAAAGCTGCATATTAGTTGTTATGAGTGACGTTATGCTCTGTGGCAGCACCAAGGGGGCTACGGTTGATTTGCTCCTGATCCTTGCTGAAGCTGGTATCTTGGCTGGTGGTGTTAACGATGACTGGGTTGAATGCACTGGGAGGATATTCATAGGGACCAACGACTGCAGGCACAGGCCAGCTGGGTGTCTGAGGACTGTTGGGAAATGTAGTCTGAGGGGTCCCAGGAGACCATGAGGAGTAGCCAGCAGATCCAGGAGCACTGCCCACAGCAGCCAGGTAGAAGGCCAGGTTTGGGGGAGGATTCTTAAAGGCCGCCTCCATCATGTGCTGGTTGACCGGGGGCCTGGCTTCTCCCGGATACTGAAACACAAACAAGTGATGCTTCATGTCAGATTTATACTCTGCAATATCAGTCAAAGGCTGGTTGTGTTTCGTCTTGCCTTTAAGGCCATAACTAGACTATGTTTAGGCCTCCATGATGGACGTATTTTTCTATGTCCTAACTGCCGTTTCTGCTACAAGCAAGCAGAAATCCTGAGCTGGACAATAACACAACTGTACAAAATGCCTATATTAGAGAAGAGAAGAGGCGGGGTACTTACTGGTTGGATGTGTGAGGAGTAGTTGGGGAAGACTGGTCCTCCAACTGGGCCACTCTTGTGAACAGCGTAGCGTTCAGACACCCAATTTTTGTCTTTCTGGTGTCTCCTCAGTTTCATCCTGCGATTCTGAAACCAAGTCTTCACCTGCAAAACAGTTTGAATTGAGTTGCATAACTCATAACACTATGTATGTTCTTTCTCTACTTTCTCTACTCACCTGCTTGTAGGTCAGCCCTGTGACCTCTGCTAGCTGCTTCATTTCAGCAGGGGTGAGGTACCTCTGCACATTGAAGCGTGTATGAAGTACATCCATTTGACTCTCAGTGAAAGCAACCCGAACCTTTCCTTTGGGATTAGAGTTTGGATTCTTTTGGGCTGTCATGGATGCTTGTGGAGAAGATGTAGTGGTATCAGCAGTTTCATTCCCCATTGCAGCAAAGGTCTGAGGATCTTTCTTGAGAGAGCTTGAAACTTCCACAGTGGCATCAGGACTCCTGTTGTCCACCTCACTTTTGATTTCCTTCTTCACCCACATCGCAGGGTCGGCCTCATCATTAAGGTTTTTTGTCACCCAAGTAGCAGGATCCGCGTGAGGAAGACTGCTTTCTTGGCTGCTTCCACTTCCAGAGCTCCATGAGTCTAATTCAGAGGGGGAAAAGGACATGTCTGTTTTTATAGCAAATTGGAGTGTTAGTGCAACACCACAATGACAGCTTACATCATCATATATACACCATATTACCTTAGGAAGCTGTTATATTAAATTTAGTTTCCATTATTGACTCCATTAATTTAATGACCAAATCTTTTTTTTTTTTTTGTGAAACAAATCACTTTTTTAAATATTTGTCAAGTTTCGTTTATTTCACAATGAAATGAATGAAAAATAATAAAGTTCATGGTATAATGATGAGAGTTTCTCCTTAGTACTTAACCTCCTGAGACCCAGGAAATGTCAGCAAAGTACAAGCTTTTTTTGTTTTTTATTAAATAAGTGCCTATATTGGAAACATAATGATGCAACAGTTTTTTTCAGATGCAGTTTTTAAAATTTTTTATGGAATGTCCTTTGTGGTGGACAGTTTTCTTTTCTTTCTTTTTTTGTATGAAGTTGTGAAACTCTTGTCCACAAATGTGGACAGAAAACCCATAGCTGGGATTTACGAATTGAAATCTGACCAAAACTAGAAGCACTCGGAGAGCGCAGACCTCCGCCAAGGCTGATCAGTGCCCCCCCCACCCCCGATCACCACCGAAATTTAATCATTTCTTCCTTATCCCATTTCCAACAAACCCTGAAAATTTCATCCAAATCTGTCCATAACTTTTTGAGTTATGTTGCACACTAACGGACAGACAAACAAACAAACCCTGGCAAAAACATAACCTCCTTGGCGGAGGTAACAATAGAATGAAAGAAAACGTGTGCGTTGTTCCCTAATTTTATCGCGAGATGTCGCCATTTTAACTTTACCAAAGTCAGCGGCGGGACAATTTGAAAAACACTTGAACCCAAAAATGGAGCTAGCAATGGATCCAAAATGGACTTCACACATTTTGGAGGACTTTCTCGAATTAAGAAGCCGTGGTGTAAGTATTGACAAACAGTTCAGTAAATGATTACTCAGCGCTACCTGTGTATCAGCATTAGCTTTAGCATACATACCAGGGGATGGGGAGGCATGCTCAGAGTTGTCGCTGGCGGTATCGCTGCCGGCCCGTCTGCCCTCATTTTCATGTACTTCATAGGAATCCCGGGGCGGTCCAGTCAGGAGCAAGCGGCTTGTCTGGGTGTCCCCGAAGTAGACTAGCCCGGAATTTGGGTAGAGGCCGTTGAAGGATGCCTCTTCTGGGCTCTCAGGTGGGGTCTCCTCCTGGGTCCTGGCAGGGGTGGCATAGTAGGCCTGGTTCACCCCCGCGTTAAAGCTGTTTAAATCGGTGAGTCCGCCGTTGGTCCAGCCAGTCAGATTCCCGTTGGTCTGCTCCGGCCCGGGTGGGTACATGAGCCCATAAGCATAGGCGTAAGACTGGTTATAATTGTAACTTATCTGTGTCTTCCAGTCTGCCATTGTCGGCAGTTTAGGGCATAGAGGCGAAAATATTAAAACTGCAAAATAACTGAGAGAAACTCAGCTACTGCCTTAAGCTAAAAATCCAGCCTTACAACAAAAAGTAAAAAAAACAAAAAACTGTATTGAAATACCCACTTCGGGACCAGTAACACGCAAACGCTGAGCCGCTGTCCACAGGCTGGTTATAAGGACGTGTGTGGGTGTGGACATGGGAGTGGGAGGAGCTTGACTAAGCTAATCGTCGTGAGCCACCTCCTACAGGTAAAGATAGAGGCATTTGATTGGCTGCCCAAGTAAATCCTTTTCTTTCAAAATTTATGCAGAAAACCCCAAAAACAAAACAATATATGTACACTAAAACTATTTTCACAAAAATCTTTTGTCATAGATTATAGGTATGAGTATTTATTTATTTTTATTTAGTCTTTATTTTCAGTTCAGTATTAGTTGCAACAAATAGAGAAAGAAGTTTTGTTTTGAGATCTACATCTCATTTAAGTGTCTTTTTGTAGTTTTACGGCATTGACTGGAGATTCATTACATAGAATCTATAGAAACAGAAAAAAAAAATCAGCTCTTCAGTAGGCTTGTATGATACTCTGCCGTATAGCCTTCATATCTCAAATGCATGAACGAAATGTTCTAACCTCAGTTTGAGTTTTAGGAAATGTTTTCCAAGGTGATTTCTGTGCACAAATCTGCTCTGGTTTCTACATAGTTACTTCAAATTAATTTTTCAGATGATTGCATTTCTACCATTGCTGTACATGTGAACTTCAGACATAAACAATTAGCCTACATTTTTGGTATCCAAGGTAAAGATAACGCATATCTCCAGTGGTCTCCAAAATCAAAATGAGAAATCCAGATATTCATAATGTCATGCAAAATATCAGAATATATTGTAAATGTAAAAGATTACAGTTAAATTGAAGATATTTCACTGTTTTTAACTTAAATATATCTTATTTTAAATATTTCATTTGTGTTTTGCAACATTTGTGATTCTCATTTGCACACAGCAAAACCTTGATGGTTTGATGTGTCTCATATATAACATATGTCTCATTTCCAAAGTTGTACATATAATGAAAACTGCTGCACATAAGCATCATATAATGTTTTATTAGTACCTGATGTTAATTGTGTTTTTAACTGTGTCAGATCCCCTCACAGGCATTTTTCTAACATTTAATTACATGTTCAGATTATACAGAGTAACTGCATTTGTTTATTTGAGCCTACACTAAGTACAGATTCGGACACCTAGTTTACAGTTTGTGGGGAACGGTTGATACAGACCTCACTCTAATGTCCATTTGCTTTTCTTTTCATAAAGATGAAGTAGATTAAGCTACGTGTTGGCATATCACTGCCTGTTTGTGTTCCCCTGCATCAGTTGTATTGATGTGGTAATAGATCAGTTAGGGTGAGATGTGAGAACTTTCTTTAAGTCTAATGGGAACATTTGCATTTTCAGGATGCTGAATAGGGCACTGCTTTCTCTGATGTTGGACGAGCAATGAATGGCACAAAGAATGCACTAACTCTACTCTTCACAGTGACTTGAAGAATCTTACCTCACACATTTACTTAGGCTATGTCCAAAAGGAGTCTGAGGCTATTATTTAAGTTTATCACATCATGGATAAACCAAAGGATGAGTTAGTTATCATCACGACATGAAGTAATGAACGATGTGCTGAGTTTAAAATGCATCAGACATTTTGGCTGTGTGACATTTATGAACAATCAGAATATTGAAAGAAAGGAATGCTGAAATACCAACAAAGTGGGAGAAAATTTCAACCCTGGAGCCAAAATGCAGAGGGTTACCGGTATCCAGTTTTGACATCATAACTCATATCTGATACCTACAATTAGAATTATGTAATGTAATGTTGGTGCAAGCTGACAGAAGGTTCATCAGGTATTGTCACATCTGACTTCAAAAGTATGATTATGCTTTGTCAGAGTTACACTCAAGATCAACTAAACCTTTTCATAAAGATGAATCAGATTAGGCTACGTGTTACCACCTCGTTTGTTGTTTGTGTTTTCCTTCCTTGGCTGCATTGATGTGATAACAGTTGAGTTAAGTTAATATGCGAGAATTTTAAGTCTAATGGGAGCATGAGCATTTTCAGGACGCGTCCCTCTCTGATGTGGTAAAACCCATGGACGACACAGGGGATGCTCTAACTGGACTCTTCAGAGTGACTCGGAGAATCCTACTCCCAAGTCTTAAATGAGTCCAAAACAAGTGATTTAGTTACTGATTTTGTTTATTAACAGGGAAAGTGTGCATTTTTCTTCATAGGTCTAAGGGTGTAAACTGAATCAAGAGTTGACTAAATGTTTTAGCTACATCTAAAAGAAATGACAATTTTTTCCCCAACCTATATTGTCAGTTTAGTGTGGTGTAGTTTTGTGTGGTTTTGAAATAAAACCCAAAGTGCCTCTAGAACATGAAAAACAAAGTAAAAATAAGGCCCAAAATAATGTCTAACAGGACAACACAATGATTTGTTCTTGTAATTTTTTTTCTCTGCCTTCATTTCTTTTGCTATAATAAACATTCCTATTGAGCAGGGGTCACCAACCCTGGTCCTTGAGATCTACTATCCTGCATGTTTTAGATGTATCCCTCTTCCAACACACCTGATTCAAATGATAAGCCTAGCATCAAGCTCTGCAAAAGCCTGATAAGGATCATCAGGTGTGCTGAAAGAGGGAAACATCTAAAACATGCAGGATAGTAGATCTGGAGGACCATAGTTGGTGACCCCTGCTATAGAGGGAAGGAAAAATCTAAAGAAACACTTTTGTGTAATACACAATTTTCTGTTCTCCATTTAATATAAAACCATATAAAAAGCTGAACTTTGAACATTTGGAAATAACTAAATTAAGCTATTCAGATGTAGACACATTAAGATACTTTTTCTTGGTGATTCTTCTTCAGGACTGAAGAACTCTCTTGGATGAGAGACAAAACATTTTCAAAAGAGCTAAACAAGTCCAGTTGAACCTAGAAGAACCACCAAATGATGACCTGGGCAAATGAGAACTTACACAGACATTAAGATATTGTGAATAAGCTTTATATACTGCTTTATGGTCACATAAGACTGTGGCTTTTTTTTTTTATTTTTAATGTATTACTCATGAATGGGCTTGAAACATCTTTTTTTTTTCATTTGAGCGTGTTACACCATAAGAAAGAGATGTAATTTACAGTCACATTTGTGTTGAACATGTTGATACAAATTTTGCTGATGTCCATTGGCCATATTCATAAAGATGAAGTAGATAACTGAATTATGATTGTGTTTTGTTACAGTTGAAGTTAAGACTAACTAAGCCTTTTCATAAAGATGAAACAGATTAGGCTACGTGTTACCATCTTGCTGGTTGTTTGTGTTCTCCTTTCTTGGATATATTGACATGGTAATGGTCAGTTAGGGTGAGGTGTGAAAACTGTAATCTTGATGGTGCATTTGCATTTCCATTATGCAGAGCAGGGTGCGTACATCTGTGATGTTGATGGGATATTCTAATTTAGGGGTTCCTAAATGGGGGGATGCAACCCCTAGGGGGGGTTATAGAACATCATCATGGGATCATGAGATGATTTCCAGAATCCCTCTGATGTGACCCCTGAGGGAATTTTGACAGATTAAAGGTAACATTGTAGCGCTAGTAGTTTGAAGGTAAGAAGTTTGCTTTGTAATTTCAGAGAGACACTGGAAGTGCTTTTTCTTTGCAAGTTTAAAGCTTAGATCAGTGGTTCCCAACCTTTTTTGGCTCATGACCTCATTTTAACATCACACATTTCAGGCAACCTCAGACAGTTTTCGGCTAAAATTAATTTGTTTTTGATCATGTAATAGTTTGCTATACTATGTTGCTAATAAACGTTAATTTTAGACGATATTTAGGTTATATAATATATATTATTATGGACGGAGGCAGAAAAGTCAGGTGCAGATTACTGCAAAAAGTGAGAATTTAACTTTCCTTGGTCAATTTGTACAGTCAGTCGACCTTGTATTTACAAGGCTGCAAATTAATACTGAACAAACAATAACTCATGCTATGAATTATGAAAGAGCTGCAGCATCTTAAACTGACCACAACGAACATTTGAAAGATAAATAGTACCACAGTGCTTCAGTTTCAGCTTCAGAGTTTGTCATGTCCTTTATGTATTGTCTCTCTCAACTCACCATATATTTTTAATATGTAATTTTAAATTTTTTTTATCAATTATTAGAAATTTCAAGCGACCCCATTTGAATTTCAGATGACTCCACTTGAGTCACGACCCCAAGGTTGAAAAACACTGGCTTAGATTAGATAGATAGATAGATAGATAGATAGATAGATAGATAGATAGATAGATAGATAGATAGATAGATAGATAGATAGATAGATAGATAGATAGATAGATAGATAGATAGATAGATAGATAGATAGATAGATAGATACTTTATTGATCCTTTGCAGGAAATTGCTTTGTTACAACAGCAGCAGTACAAGAAGAAAAACACTCTGACCCATCGCGTGAACATCCCACAAACAGCCATCAATGGAACAAATAAATAATAAACAGAATAAAAATAAATAAATTAATTAATTAATTAATTAATAAATATATATATATATATATATATATATATATATATATATATATATATATATATATATATATATATATATATGTACAATACAAGTAATGTATATAATACAATAACCTAAAACACCTAACACACCTAAGTATGCACAGCATACAATAATTTATCACACAGCGATATTAAAAAGTCTAATAGCAGCAGGCAGGAAGGACCTCCTACTGCGTTCAGTCTTGGACCGAGGGGGGATCAGTCTGTGGCTGAAGGTGCTCTCTCTGAACACCTCAAGATGGTGCAGTGGGTGAGATGCGTTCTTCAAAATAGAGTCCAGTTTCCTGAGCATTCTCACCCCAGCCACTTGCTGAACTGTTTCCAGTCCAGTCCCAGTGATGGAGCTCGCTTTTTTAATGAGTTTGTTCAGTCTGTTTCTGTCAGAAATGCGAGCTCCCTCTCCCCAACACACCACACCAAAAAAAAGGGCACCAGCCACCACAGTCTGGTAGAAGCTGCACAGAAGAGGCTTGGAGATATTGAAAGACTTTAATCTCCATAGGAAATAAAGTCTACTTTGCCCCTTCTTGTGCAGAGTCTCCATATGACAGGACCAGTCCAACTTGTTGTCCAGTTGGACTCCAAGGTACCTGTAACTGGAGACAGCTTCAACCTCTGTGTCATGAATGGTGACTGGCACCAGTCTGGACCTCTTCCTCCTAAAGTCCAAAACCATTTCCTTGGTCTTGGAAATGTTCAGTTGGAGGTGGTTGAGGTCACACCAGTCCACAAAGTCCTTCACCAGGCCCCTGTACTCCCCCTCCTCCTCTCCTCTGATACAACCGACAACTGCTGAGTCGTCAGAAAATTTCTGAAGAAAGCAGCTGTCTGAGTTGTATTGGAAGTCTGATGTGAACAGAGTGAAAAGGAAGGGGGACAGAACAGTTCCTTGTGGTGCTCCAGTGTTGCACAGGACCTTTCCTGAGACACAGTTCTGCAGTCTCACATACTGTGGTCTGCAGGTCAGGTCCATGATCCAGGAGACCATCCATGATTCCACCTGCATCTCTCTCAGCTTCACACCAAGCAGCCCCGGCTGGATTGTGTTGAAGGCACTTGAAAAGTCAAAAAACATGATCCTCACAGTTGCATCCGAGGTGTCCAGGTGTGCCTGGGCCCTCTGTAACATGTGGATGAGAGCATCATCCACAGCGATGTTACGCTGGTATGCAAACTGTAGAGGATCCATGTGCACCCTCACACTGGGACTTAGACAGGAGAGGACCAGCCTTTCAAGTGTCTTCATTATGTGTGAAGTGAGGGCTACATTATTAGCTCATAAACAAAGGTTTGACAGCGACAAACATGTAAGGCATTGTTGGCTTACAGGTTTGACTTATGGTGTCACATTAATAAAAATAAACATAGAAAGGCCAATAAACATTGTAAAACACACTCAACTGAAATAAACATGAACACAAAACCCCCTTGAACCCCTGCACATAAAGCAGAACACAATGAGAAAAAGGTCCAGTCCCCACAGTGCAATGCAACAAATATGCCACAGTATCATTGCGTGAGTACTGTGCGAACGTTTTTTGTTTTGTTTTGTTTCAGTCACTTAGATGATAGTGGGGGACGCCTGTTGTTCAAGTGTCTGGGTTAGGGTTGCCATTGTTTTGTAACACATTGCAATGGGATAGTTAGGGTTTTGGGTCCTGGTAACATATTTCTGTTCAGGCACCCTCTGTTGGAGCTTGGTTTGATTTCAGTCAGTATAAGAACAGTGATAGTACGAGTTGTTGTTTGTATTCCTGTTCCTTGGCTGCATTGACATGCTAATGCTTCAGGCAGTGGGAAGACGTGGGGCCTAATGGGTGCATTTACACTTCTAGGGTGTCATTGAGTGATGTTGTATGAGCCATAACTTATCTGGATTGACTGTATAGGTGTATCTGAGGTTCAGACAAATCACTGTGGAGCGCATTAGCATTGGTATTTGTTCAGAACACTGCAGGGGAGACCTTTGAAGATGCAGACACAGGCCAAAGTGTCCCACATCTGGTCTTTTATGTGGCTTAGATCTGTTTGTCTCATGACTCAAATCACATGGAATCTAATCCTTTAATCGTCATCTATAATAGTAAAACACTGAGAGGCACAATGAGTGCTTTGACTTTTCACACATTTGGCTAATAATAGATAAATAAGATCAGATAAGACACTGACATGATTTGTTTGAAGGTTTTTAATACAGTATTTTTGCTTGCAAAGTGTGTATTTATACTTTTTAATGATCAAAATGATATAAAGTATCTGCTTTTACTCATATGACTGAGTTCAGTACCGTGACCATTTCACACTGGAATCTGATACAAGCAACATTTTCTAAAAATGAAGATCAGTAAATCTGACCTGACTGCATAGTGCAGTCAGGGTGAAATTAACCATAGTGTTAGGAGAGTTGTTTTAATAAGAGAAAAAGGCATTGCTGTTACAGAACTGTAATAATGATTCAGCCATGTATTTATCTTACTGTATTTTGTCTGCATATATCACCACTTGTTTTGTTTGTCACATTATCAAACTTATTGTTTAACTTACTAGTAAATACTGTTTACCAAATATCTAAATACTGATGCTGACTGGATTTCTTGCAGCCCTTTTTAGATGACAAGGTAGCCTACATAGCCTACATTCCTGCATTGTAGTGAATTTAATGCATTGTTTTTCCTTTTCTGTATTATTTTTTAATAGCAATATGTTTATGAAAAAGAAAACACACAAATCAGACACTGGGTGACAATTTAGTAAAATGGAATATAATTGAGTAAGGCTGTCAAATGTAGTGTATTAGTTTAATTCATAAGACCTAGGACTTTAACAGCTCACACAGTAGGTGTATTGAATTTTTTGCCATTCATAACATATCTGTTTTGAGATGATTTTAGCAATATCTAACTTGTCTTAATACATGTTTAACTTGAACTGATTGAAACACTGATCAGAGACTTTGTTAAAGCATCAATGTTATGTGGAATAATGTTTTCCACTAACTGTTCAGTGTTTGAATGAGCTCATAGTGCATATTTTGGAAATAAGAAAATATTATGTTATAGCACTTTCTAAAATTAAAAGTCATCTTGCTCTTTTATGTTTTTTTCTCTGGTGGGAAAAATGTGTTTTAAGTAACTCTCATCTTTAATCTACGTCTGTGTGTCTGGAGTGCAGATTACCTGCTAGAGGGGTGTTTCCAGCTGTAGGTGCTTTTGTGGTGAATGATTAGGTCGTCAGTTTCTAATTAGTGGTCTATTGTGTAGGCAGTGTTAATGTGATCTTTCATATGGCTGCCTTACCCACAGGTGGAGGTGGTGATCCTACTTTTCCTCCTCTGACATTAGTCTGCATCCAAATGGCATTTTGATTTGCATCCCCTCTATTAATACCACTTTGTACTCCTTATGTTCTTTTCAGGTAGTGCACTCTAAAGGATGAAAAAAGTACTAAATGTGCACAGTGATACAAGGTCGCAATCATTCATACTTTGTTGCTTCTTAGAGGTTTTATTCTTATTCTTAGGTTTTATTGTTTAATATGTCAAAAGTTTAGATTACCCCATTTTTCTAGTTTTATTAATTCACTTCAAACCCTCTGAAGCATAATTTGGACAATAGTGCATACCAAGTATTATGTTACATACTGCAATCAAAATAAGTGAGGCAGACCATTATAACCCTAAACAACCCTTAAAATGTGTCTTTCCTTCAGAGATGATGAGCTGTATTGACTATTTCTCAACTGTATAGATAGAGTTGGGCACAAATACATTAAAAGTATCTTGTTACAAATAAGAACTACTGAACTGGAAATAAGCGGCATTTTGTGGCCACATTGACAAATACTGAAGATGAAATGTATAATGGCTCACATGATTGAACAACACTATACATTAATGTTCAGTAATATTATTATTATTAGTAGTAGTAGTAGTAGTAGTAGTATACCACCCAGTAAAATATAATTAAATGCTGTAAAGAAATTAAATGCATATCTGAAGCCCACCTCTGTGTACAGAGGGCCACGAGGTACATTTAGCTACGACCACTTGTGCATAAAGGTCTCATGGTCTTACCTTAAGTGTAATATGTAGGGTAATGGTAATGTAATTAGCACAAATATTGTACAAACCAAGAAATAAATTACTTTCAAGTAACATACAGAAAATATTCACAGATAGAGAGGAAGTTATGACTACAGACAGAGACTAAATATGAAACAACATTCACTAGCACAAATCTTAAAAAGATGTGCATTTCATGTTGTGGAGCGGTTTTGTCGTATAGAACGGAACTAAATGTCAAAAATCATGAAATTTAAAAAGTTGTATATAAAAACCTTATTTTTCAGAGATATTGTGGCAGTGAACACAAGTACAACAGTAATGGTTATTGATGGTATGTAATCATTAGTTCTCTGTTTTGTAATTTAGTGACTGACCTGTTCTTTGTAATGGACTGTATCCATTGGCTTGATCGGCCAGGTCAAGCCTGTGACCATCAGTAGTTTGTCCTCATGTGTTGTTTTGTGTGTTTTTATGTGTCTTTTGTCAGTTGTCTTTCTTGTCACCTGCCTAAGGACAGATGGAAATCAGCACTGTTGCTACAGTCTGGCATATTTACAGTTGCAGTTATTGTAGATGTTCATTATTATGAACTGTCCCTAGTAAATAAATGTGGAATTGGGTTGGGACAATTTGGGCTCGACTTTTTCCTATTCCTTTTCGGACACTGAGTGTTGTGGAAGAGTCAGTGAAATTGTTGTACATTTGTGAGATATTTGTTTTCTTTTTTGGTTGATTTATGTCTATGTGTTGGAGTGTCCTTTTGGATCTGGAATTTCTTTTGCCTACTTATGTTTGAGGTGAAGTCTATCAACATGTGTAATACGGCTATGAAATGGACGGTTTATTTTGATATGTCAAACACTTATGAAATGGTCAGAGTTTATTTTTGATATGTACAATATTTTTTGAGTTTTATGCAGGATTATTTAGAATTTATTTTGACACGTGTAGGATTTGTTAAGGTACTTTGAGGAACTGACATGGGACTTTGTGATCAATAGAAACAGATGGGGTAAGGGGGTGGGAGTATATAAGTTACTTCATCCCACTCATTTTCGAATTTTTTTTTTTTTTTTTTTGATATTCGAAAAAAATAAATAAATAAAAATAAATAATTGGTAAGAAAGCAGTAACGTTGCACCGTGTCCTCCTGTCCCCCTGGGGGCGCTGTGCGTTTCGGTCAGACTGGGGCCGGCGGTCCCTTTAACTGAACTCACATGGAACTGTTGGCCGGGTACGGTCCCGCGTGCTGGCATCTGAGACGGTAACGACCCAGACCCGGTTGGTCCACTCGGACCTGTCAGAGTCTCCTCACCAGCGGAAAAACTTCACACTTAACCGACTTTTTCCAAGTAGATTTTCAGACTGGGAAGCTCGCGAGTGAAACTGTCTAGCATAGCCTTGTTTACATTAGCTGTAGTTGGACGCTGCTAAAGGACAAGCCCGTTATCAAACTTAGATTTATTGGGAATATTAACGGTTAAAACTGGTGTGACTGGAAGCCTTGACGTGCCGAGATGACAGAGGAACTTGAACAGATTCTTTCCCAGCTGACACAGCCGGACAATGCAGTTATTCAGCAGGTAACACTCGAAAAAACTTTTAATTCTGTAAAGTAAAGGTAGTTGGACAGTTAGAGAAATGACAGTTGACAGTAATTGAGTTCGGTTAGCTAACCTAGCTAAGGCCAAGAGCTGTCCTCATTACTAATATTTACCAGCAGTCGCATTAAGAAAATAGACATGATAATCACCATGAAAGATTTGCTCCTTCTACAAGCTGGACGAAGATAGTGCTTTTTTTTTTTACTGATGAGGAACTAACTTGGTGAAATGTCCTTTGTCCCCTTTCAGGCCACAGCCGAGCTTAAACAGGCTTTCAAAGACCCTGCCATTATCCCAGCCCTGTGTGCTGTCATGAGTGGCTCCCAAAATCCACAGGTATTGTGCGAGATTGAAAGAGAAAGCTAATGCCTGTACATTTACTGTATGTGTGGAAGTTAGAGGGATTTTATTGGCTTTCCTGTCCTCCCTGCAAACTTTACTTGACCTTACAGATCCGTCAGTCAGCTGCAGTGATGCTGAGACTGAGAGTGAAGAAGCACTGGAAGAAGATTATTCCCAATGACAGAGAGAGGTCTGCTGAATTTTTATCCCTGTTAAATTTCACACCATCATAACACTCCACTTAACTGTCAGAACTGAAATGTAGGAACTGAAAATGACTTGCCTATTGTGTCGTGCATTTGTTAATACAGCCTTAAGGCAGTGGTGTTGCAGGCCTTCATGCAGGAAACAGAGTAAGCTATTCATTATTTTCTAAAATCAAATGAATTCATTTTTATTAATTGCAACAGATGTATTGTTAAAAAATTAACTTTGTATTTCAAATATAACTTGCTTACAAAAGTCTGAGCATGGACTCATTTATACATGTCTATATTTTAGGCACACAGTTCAGCATTCACTCTCCCAACTCTGTGCTGTGATGGTTAAACATGAGACACCAGACCATTGGCCTGCACTGCTACAGCTGCTGAACGAGTCTACCAAAAGCAGCAATCCTAATGACAGACAGGTACAGGGCTCATTTCACAGCCACAGATAAGATCATCTATATACATCTTATTTGCATTCAGTGCTTTTTAACAATCTGTTAAAATTGAAAATATTACACAATTAAAAAAAAAGAAAAGATTCGACCATCATTATTAATTAATAATTATTGTAAGCCATTCAGATATTCCCTGTAGTAGTGATCAACATAAAATGGGGGCGTTGTAAATTGAACTTTTCTCGAGTTATAATTTACTTTCATTTTTATGTTCCAGTTCTTAATAGTTTTTGATGGTTAATGTTCCTCTCCCCTCCCAGGTGGGCCTGCTGCTGCTGAATAAGGTGGTGGAATCAAACCCTGAATCTTTCAAGCCTCACTACCGCCAGCTGCTGCAGCTGCTGGCAACTGTGCTGCAGGATGTCAACAACCCCACTGCCTTGTACTACAGTATCCTCACGCTCACAGCCATAACTGCATACAGCGGCACAGAGGAGATGGTGAGGATGTATTACCATCTGCCTGAGCATATAGCAGAGACAGACTTCTAAGTATAAGGGCACTGAAAGAGCACAGACCTGACTACTGAGTATTTTTTAAAGATAAAAATAATAAATTCTCTGATCCCAGGTTAAATATGGTTATTTTTCGTTCTTAAATTGATGTAAATTGAATATCTTTGTGTTGTGACGAAAACCGTACATTTGAGTTTTGGGAATTTGGAAAATTCATTTGGAAAGGTATTAACAAATTAATAACAACATATTTACTATATTAATATGATAATAATTATTATTAATTATAGCTCTTTAGACTTCTAAAAAGCAGCAGTCCACTCTTCATCTTGTTCCACAAAATGATTAAACCAAAGTTTATCAGCTACACATTCCTTATTTTTCTTTGTCAAAACTGTGTAGTCGTTTAAAAAACTGTTAATATTCTATCAAACTTGTGGACTTATTTCTTATTTGTCACTTGGTACTAATTGGATGCTATCTTTCTATCTTTAACCGCTACCAGTCTAAGTTAGTCAGGGGCTCTCTGGCACTGAAGAAAGTGATGAACCATTGCAAAAGTCAACCTACTTAGTGGAGTTTTCAACCTCACTCATAGTATTCACGCAATTAACTTATTTTGACTCTTTAAGATATAGGGATGAAGTTATATGTGATAATACATAATACAGTACAAATTAAGCACATTACACATAAAAAATTATTTTTAATGAGCTTTTATGCTTTTTTTTTTTTTTTTTTAATGTAGAACCAGATGCGGTCTATCATCCCGAGTCTGATTGTTGCTCTGAAACACCTCATCAAGGCAAATGAGGTAAAGTCTAATCTTTTAAATACTTACATGTACTATTGATGCATCTGTCATTTTTAAATGTAAATGGTTGGAGAAAAATGTTCATTAATATTGAGTGTGTTTACACAGGACCAAGCCAGTGAAGCCATGGAGGTGTTTAATGAGCTTATGGAGAGTGAGGTTTCTATCATCGTTCCCCATGTTGCTGACATTGTCAGCTTCTGTTTGGAGGTGGGAGCTGAGGATCTGTTTTTTTTGTGTTCATCCCAGTTTCAGTTATTACATTTGCTAACTGAGCTGCTAAATGTGTAAATTGATTTTAACGTGTGTGTTCTGTCAGGTGGGCAGTGACACCACACTGGATGACTCTCTGCGAGTTAAAGCTCTCTCTTGCATTGCCTTCCTCATAAAATTAAAGAGCAAGGTAAAGTGTCCCTTATTCACAACTTTATAAGAGCATTTTTTAATATTTCATATTTTTGTTATTATATTTTGTCATAAAGAGAACAATATGCCGTTTTCCTAAGCTGATACTGGGTAGTGGTATCTCTGTCCAAATTTTATGGTCACATAAAAAATTCAATATTCAAGCCTAACTTGTCTAAATATTATCATGGTGACATACACAGTCTGTTGTTGTACAGATGAGGTAAAAGCCATCATTGGCTAGTAAGATGGGGAAAGGGGAAAATAATAAACTAAAATGAATAGTTTCTCTTCTACAGACGGTAATGAAGCAGAAGCTGTTGAACCCCATCCTGCAGTCCATTTTCCCAGTGCTGAGTGCCGCACCTCCACCTGGTGAGGAAGACCCAGAGGATGAGGAGAATGATGACGGAGGAGAGCCAGCCAATGACAATCCCAAACACTGTGCTGCTCAGGTAGGCCATATGTTGTATAAACTGTATTCATACATTATATTCCGTTTTTTAAAGTTAGTCACTTATTCAGAACAAACCTGAGAATGCAATATGAGATCATAAGACAAACTGTGTTAACTTAAATATATTGTCTCTTTTTAGATCATTGACACTATGGCGCTTCATATGCCTCCAGAGAAGCTGTTCCAACAACTGGTGAGTAATCAGCATAATTAAAATGAGCAATAATAACTCCTTATGGTAAGCAGATCTGTTTCAGTTTTATGTTTTGGTCTCGAGAAATTTCTAAAATGCAGCAGTGAGTGATTAAATTCAGGGATTTTAGAAAATTTATTTAGAAATGCCAACTTAAACAGTTGAGTGATTGATGAAAGTAAGTAAGTACTTGCTTGGTGACAGTGCTATGTTGTGTCTTGTGTATCAGATGCCTCTCACTCAGGCCTGCCTCACCAGTGGAGACCCCTATCAAAGGAAGGGGGGTCTCATGTGCCTTGCTGTGTTGGCTGAAGGATGTGCTGATCACATACGCACCAAGTACGTCCAGTTGACAAAGAAAAACTGTTGGGTTTTTTTTCTTTTTTTTTAATTCATTTATTCTTTTGAGACCACAATTTCCCCCAAAGTGTATAGTGTATTCCAAATCAGTGTCTTTACTTGTGTTTCTGTATTATTATTATTTTTTTTGTTTTTTTTTGTGTTAGTATGCTGTCATCAGTGCTACAGACTGTGTGCCAGAGTCTTTCTGACAATAACCAGGTGGTGCGAAGTGCTGGGCTTTTCGCTCTTGGACAGTTCTCTGAACATTTACAGGTGAATGTGGTGTTTTTCTTTGCTAAAACGTGTTTTCGTTGATGGTGTAGTATATTCTTCTTTAAAAATTGATGGACACTTTTAATGAACTGCTATTGAAATCCTCTCGGCTCTCAGTTGTTTACCCTTGTTCTGTTTTGCTGCCCAGCCTGATATCAGTAAGTACTGTTCAGAGCTGATGCCTCTCCTGCTGGGATACCTGTCATCATTAAACCAGGCCAAAGTCGGTCATGTCACCAAGGCCTTTTATGCCCTAGAGAACTTCATGGAGAATCTAGGTAAGCTGCGGATGGATTCATACTTGATCAACTACCCTATTATTAGTTAAAAGTACAATACATCATTCATACTTGATTTTTAAATGTCAGATTTTGTTCCAAACACTGTGGAGTCTCTCGTTCAGAATATTAGGTACACACTTATTTAGTAACTCAACAACTAATTTTCCTCTCTTTTCTTTCTTAACAGGCACAGACATTGAGCCCTATCTGCCCACCTTGATGGAAACTATGTTGTCTGCCCTCAACAATGCAGACAACCTCAAGATAAAAGAATTGGCCGTTTCTGCAATAGGTGCCATAGGTAGGGAATGATCAGACATTCGTTTTAGTGGTCAGGGTGTGATTTTCTTTTTTTTTCTTGTGTGCTGTCATCATCATATCTAGGTAACCTGTACATCTCACATTAGACAGACTTTTTGGTGTGAAAACCCATCTCTGAAGGCATTGCTTTGTATTCATCAGCGTGGACACCTGACTGACTCAGGTTCTTCTGTGTTTCACTGTGTTTTCAGCCAATGCTGCAAAGGAGCTGCTGGTTCCCTACTTCCCCCCAGTTATCGAAAGCTTGAAGGGTTTCCTGACCACCACCACAGAGGAAATGAGGTCTCTGCAAACTCAGTCCCTGGGTAGGTAAATCTGATATATTTGTTGTACTTTTTGTTGTCTGTGAGCTTCAGCAGACACATAGATGTTAATTTTTGTTTTGTTTTGTTTTGTTAGATACTCTGTCTGTGCTTGCCCGGACAATCGGCAAAGATGTCTTCAGTCCCCTCGCTGCAGAGTGTGTTCAGCTGGGCCTCAACCTCACCGACACTATCGATGACCCTGACCTTAGGCGCTGCACGTATGTGACTTGTGTGTGAAATTGTGTGAAAGCTATTTTTGTCTCTACTCAGTGGATCTGTCAAACATTATCAGTTTAAAAGATGAAACAAACTTGGTCCAGTTTTTGGATTTAGGAGAATCACCACCATCTTTCTAAAGTAGCTCAAAACAGACTTCCTCATCTCCATTTTTCTGTTGTATAGCCAGTGGCATCCAGTGTTAAGGTGCATTATCTTCTGTTATGTTTGAGTTTGGACCAGACCAGATCAGAATATTCCATCAATGAATTAATCCCAGATCTCAATTTAATCCACAAAAGCAACATGTGGTCTACCAAGGGCTTTCATTTTTTTCAGGTAGTATAAGCTAGGGTGAGGATTGTTCAATTGGTTGCCCAACTGTAGGTTCACAGCTCACTTTAAGATTTCCAGATCAATACTAATATTGCAACTAAATTTGTCTTTGTTCCTTTGTCCATTTACCCCAATACAGCTGTTGTTTTATTTGTAGTTCTAGTTTTCCTGAAACGTTGTAAAGACAAACATAAAACTATGCAGATATTCTTGTTTTATTATAACCTCTCCATTTGGTTCCTTCCATCAGGTACAGTCTGTACTCCTCTGTATCTACAGTCAGTCCTGAGTGCCTGACACCTCACCTGGTTGCCATAACAACAGTCATGATGCTCGCCCTGAAGTCCAACGAAGGCATCACAGTATGAATTGTGCACCCATAACAATAATAATAATAGTATTATAATAATATTAATATTATTTATTTTTTCATTTATCACTCTGTTTGGTTCTGTAAAGGCACACCTTGAGGAGGACAAGACATTTGTTCTCCTGGACGACGACGACGATGATGACCACGAGGAAGAAAAAGATGTTAGCGATTTCCTGGAAGATGACTCTGAGACTGACGTCCATGATGTTGCTGGGTAAAAGTCTCACACCACACACATGCAGACGTCGTTCCCGTCACTGGGGGAACATTGTGAGTCTGATAACGCATCTGTCATTGTTTCAGGTTCAGTGTGGAAAACGCCTACATAGATGAGAAAGAGGATGCCTGTGATGCCCTGGGAGAAATTGCCTTTAACACTGGGTAATAGGAGTTTACACAGGAGATCTATTAGTACAAGCGGTTATACTGAGTTTTTTTGTATTTGTTTCAGTCTGAGGGATTTTTTTTTTTTTTTTTTCACGAATATTAGTCATTTGATTATTGCGTGTGCAGTTATGACCAAAATCTTTGGCTGTTTTTTGGATGGTAGGAGAAAAAGTGTAATGTCTTTCATGTCTATTTTGAGAAATATGCTTTTAAAAGGTCTAATACATTAGTTCTGTGTACATGTTTGAGCTTGTGTTTCTCCTGACAGCACTGCCTTCCAGCCCTTCCTGGAGTCGAGCTTCCAGCAGGTGTACGAGATGAGAGATGTAAGTCAGTCCGCTGGGCTCCAGGGCCCTGTGATCCCTGTCTGCCTAATGTGCTGTGAAGGGCACCTTGCGATCTATATTTGTGCTGCGTGGTGTCACTATGTGTTTGTGTCACTTAATAAATGTCTTTACGCACATTACCTTTACTAATAAGAATTTGCAACAAACAGCCTGGAATTTGATTAAAGATGCCCACTCTCTACCATTATAAACCAGAGAGAACCTCCTCACTTTCCTCTTTTCTCCAGTTTCCCCATGACGACGTCCGCAGGGCAGCGTTTGGAGCCTTGGGCCAGTTTTGTCAAGCTCAGCACAAAGTGTGGAAGGAGAATCCCACTGAGGCAAACCACCAGGGTAATGTCTGTCTCCTCTGGAGCCTCATGTTATTGTAAATATTTTTAGGGAAAACAGGAATGGACAGTGTCCTCTTTACTTAGATGGAGATTATTAATTAAGAGAGTCAAGTGATATTTTAAGGAAACGCCTGAAGTATAGTAAGAGTCCAGCTAACTCAAGCAGTTTTAAGACTTTTAAGACAAAACATGTTCAGTGAATTTACCTCCAACATTGACTTTCCCATGTCATTCCTGTATTTAATATGCAGCCCTACACAAGCTGCTGGATGTGGTGCTGCCATGTTTCCTGGCAGCGATTAAGACAGAACTGGAGCGACATGTTGTGATGGGCATCCTTGAAACAATGAACGGTGTAGTGAAGTCCTGCCAGGGGGAGGTTTTCAAAAACCCAGAACGGCTCAAGGAAATCAGCTACGCTATCCGTGACGTGCTCAAGAAAAAGGTGAGAAAAAACACATTATGCTACAGCTGTAAAAAAAAAAAAAAAAAAGGTTCTTGGACACCCTTAAAATTTTACAGTCTCAAATATTATCGTGAAGTATTTGCTGAAAAATATTTTTTGTTTCAAAAGGTGAGGCTGCATCAGAGACAATTGGATGCAAATATTTTTTTTGTGCTAACAAGAAAAAAATAACAATACTTAGATGCTTGACAGTTTCAACATGTCATGTCCTGGATATGCTTCATTATCTTGCTGAAACGTCTAGTTTTGACCTCGATGGAACAGATCACGTGCAGAAGGAAGCATAAGGGTTTGGAGTATTTAACAATACTTGGCACAGTTCAATGACTTTAGAATGATTCTTAATGCAGTATCCTCCTGAGACCCAGAAAAGTGAAAGTTTTAGCTTGTTTTACATTAAACAGTTGTCTTGATTGGAAACTGTAATGCAACAGTTCTTTCAGATGCATTTTTAAAATTATCTTTTTTTTAATTTATTTTTTAATGGAATGTCCTTTGCAATGGACAGCTTTTTTTTTTTTTAAGAATATATTTATTCAATTTTCATTTTTTCAAAACAACACAAAACAAAACAGCACCACAGTCAAAACTGAAACAGAGATTCACAGTCAGCATGGAGACAGATACTCATCACATTCATATCTATACAATACAACAAAAAGTTCATTCAAGAGCAGATGAAAGCTCGAGACAGAATTTAGGACACATTTCCCTCAGTATAGTCCAGGAAGGGTTTCCAAATGTGATTGAATATGTCGATCCCAGAGTGTGTCAGGCATGTCAAAAAGTCAAGCGGAATGTGCTCCAGTGTCAGCTTCCCCCATCCAGAAATAGAAGGGGGTTTATCAGAAGTCCAGTGTAGTAGTATGTTCTTTCGGGCACAAAAAGTTAAAATATTATATAGTTTCCTATTATGTTTGTTACTGATACACCTATTTGGTAAGCCAAGGAGAAGAGATAGAGGGTCAAAATCAATGTGGGTTTTGAGAATTTTTCTAATTTCAAGTAGGACAGACTCCCAGTATCCCTGAATGTTGGGGCATGACCAGAGACAATGTGTGAGGCTGCCTTCATATATTCTACATTTGAAACACTGGAGAAGAGCCTGGTTTAAATTTAGATATACAGTTTGGACAGCATTTTTTAAGTAAAACTTTGATACTTTTGTACCCTACAGAGCACAAAAATGCATACTTTTTTCCACCACTGTATGTCTGGATTTGTCTACTTGAAATGTATTTTTAGACATTTCTTATAATCTTCTGTATTTGCAATTTAAAGAAAAAAACGCCAAACTGACACTTAAAGCATAGTTGCCTAAAATAATTTCATAACTAGAAGCACTCGGAGAGCGCAGACTTCCGCCAAGGCTGATCAGTGGCCCCCCCTGTGGGCCCCCCCACCCCCGATCACCACCAAAATTTAATCATTTCTTCCTTATGCCATTTCCAACAAACCCTGAAAATTTCATCAAAATCTGTCCATAACTTTTTGAGTTATGTTGCACACTAACGGACAGACAAACAGACAGACAGACAAACAAACCCTGGCAAAAACATAACCTCCTTGGCGGAGGTAAAAATGAAGTGTTCATGGATTCAGTTTTTGGAAGTTGTTGGTGTAAACCTTTTGTTTTCTTTCCCTTCTCATCATTTTAGACAGCTTGTCAGGACAGTGGTGGTGACGATGCAGATGATGATGAACAACAGGTTTGTAGTCTTTCCTTTAAACATAGAAGCCTATAAACATGCCACAGAGTGTCACTGTGGAGCTGTGTGTGCTGTTTGCCTTGTGTGTTCTAGGCAGAGTATGATGCCATGCTTCTGGAGTTTGCCGGTGAGGGAATTCCCCTGGTGGCGTCCTCTGTGCCTGCAGACAGTTTCGCGCCCTTCCTCAACGACCTGCTGCCTCTTATCATGAGCAAAGCTGTGAGTCCAGTTCCAACTGACACGAACAGCCGTTTAACAGCAGCCCATTTCATCAGCCATGTTTTCTGGGTCTGTAATTACGCCAGTGCAAGTCTGCAGCTAATGTGTCCTCATAGTGCAGTCCGACCCAGATCGACCTGCACAGGGTGGAGACGTAACACATGAAAGGACCTTAGTTCATTATGTTGTCTGTCAGTATTATAAATGGAATGTTTCCTAGATTTGATGCTTTCAGGGTGTTTTGTTTTTTTTTTATTTTTAATACATTTTCCTTTCCCCTGACAGAAATCCTCATGCACAGTAGCAGACCGGTCCTTCTCTGTGGGCACCATTGGGGAAATCCTCCAGGCCCTGGTGAGCGTATCAGGAGGCCGGGGATTGGCTGGCCGTCTGTCCAATCGGCTGCTTCCTGTGCTGGTAGCTGGAGTGAGGGACAGCGACCCTGAGGTTCGCAACAACAGTGTGTTTGGACTCGGAAGTCTGGCCGAGGCAGCCGGACCCATCATTGTATCGTATCCTTCCAACATCTGTTTGTGTCGCATAGGTGGTGTCATAATCCTGAAAGCAACACACATCTGTTCCTTAGCAAAATGCACACCAGAGACTATCCCATGATGCTTTCTGTCTTTTCCAACTTGCTGGCCAAAGAGTCTGACCTCAGGGTGATTGACAACCTGTGTGCCGCCCTTTGCAGGATGATCATGAGCAACGTGGACGCTGTTCCACTGGAGCAGGTAAATCCACAGATTCCACAGGTGGGACTATTGGTGTGGTGAGCATCACATCTGTAGCTGTAACGTTCACTCTGTAACAGGTCGTGCCTGCACTAGTGGCTCATCTTCCCCTTAAAGAAGACATGGAGGAAAACAAGACGGTGTTCAAGTGTCTGGCGATGGTCTACACACACACTCCGGCTCTGGTACAACACACACCCACTCGACCTCTGCTAATATCAACCTTCTTTTGCTTTTTTATTGAAACAGCATCCTGTACGTGACATTTTATTTATGTGGGAAAGCTGACCCCCACATATGGTCTGTACTAATGATGGTAATGATCAGGCCAAACTTTGAGTCATTTATTTATTTATTTATTTATTTATTTATTAGATGTTATATATACAGTATATACTAGTCATCATATTATACATATGAGTGAACATAAGCTCTTCAGACCAAAGTTAGATACTTTGTTAAGATATCAAACACTGGATTTGGACAAACATCACATGCTTTAGCATTTGGAAAAAGCGACATCTCAGAACAGTCTGCTTTCTCCACAGATTCTGGCATGAATACTGATCTTCGCTCATATACCTCTGCTCTTTTTTTCCCTTCCAGATTGTAAAGCAAATGAAGCCTATAGTTGGGAGTTCCAGTCATGTCCTGGGGAACAAGAACGTCGATGAAGGTGAATGTTAAAACCTGAACCATACTGTTGGACTAAGACCAGCCTGCATTTTGAACTAAAACACTGACAGCTATAACTGCATGAATGCAACTATCTTTAAGCTTTATATGCGCCACCAGTTACAGGAGACAAAGACTAAATGTGCCTGTTTCCCTTCAGTGGTCGAATGCTTCCCCTCTGTAAACCTGTCATCATTCACTTGTGATCTTCTGTTTTTGTAATCCATCTGTGTCTCTCTGTCAGCCTAACCTCTTCATCCGTCTCTCCTCTGCAGAGGCCCAGAACACTTTGGTCATGTTGATAAAAGAATTCGCACAGCACCACTCGGCAGACTTCCACACAGCCGTGACATCACTTCCTGGGGAGCAACAGGCCAAGCTGAGCGCTGCTATTTCTGCCTCATAGCCCACGACATGTCCTGCTCACCGTCATGTGAAAGGCAGCCAACACAATGAATTTTCATACTAAACGTGGAAAATGGAACGGTTATTTGTGAATTTCCCCATAATGAACTAATACATCAAACATCAGCACTTCAACAACTCCTCAATAGTTATTATTAACATTCAGCATTTTGCTTTGGAGTATTAACCATTAATTTATTTGCTTTGTTGCATGCTATGTTGATGTTTTATTATTTTAAGAGTTAGTTCACCATCCTGTGATATATGATTTTCCTATTGTTTGTATCTTCATGTGTAAAGTGCTACTAATAATTCCCACTGCCCCCCTTTGTGCCTCACTTTGGACAGACATCTGACTTTGCTATCTGAGTGTGAATTCAATCTCTTGATAAATATAACTATTCATTCCCGTCTCTTTGTTCATGTCATTGGATGTTGGGAAATTTCACTGTGCACTTAATGTGCAACGTGCTTCATTATGTACAGACAAACACTTTGAATCCTCATATTAGACTCTTGGATGAAGAAAAAAGGTGCAGCACTGCAGGGTACTATCTGCAGAAAACATATTTTAGCCTTTTGTTCAGTAACCCAGTGGCTAGCGTGTTGATTCACATTAAATTACATTCTGTTTTGGACAGCGGTGACTCGTTCCTCAGATGTCCCGTTGGGCCTCTGTTAGGTTTGGCTGCTGGTTTTCCAACGCAATAGTCATGTGCACAGGTGCCAGGCCGTTCTCCCCTGAAACAAGAAATATCAAAGTGACAAATGCCACACATTTGTGTTGCCTCATAAGTAGTTAAACATTTTTCTGTTTATCTTCCTGCTTCACAATAGCATTTCCTATTCTCCACAGAGGCCTGTAATTCAGTTTTAGTGCTGAGGTCGAAGGTTTTATTTGGACACTGATGTAATGCTTAGGATGATCTCATTTCAGTGCCGGAGGCTCTGGCACACTGCTGTGATCCACATCAGTCTGACAGTTCACCCGTTATCTGAGAGGTCGCTGCTGACGGCGGAGGCCGCATTGACTTTCTGAGCAGATTTTCTATCTTGTGTCCTCATATAAACCCTGAGCCAGCAGTCACACCCATCAGCTGTGAATCTGAAGACAGAAGCTAAGATTCCAGCCTGAGTGGAAAGTCAGCACTGTGTTGATTCAAAGCAGTTGAAACAGACCTGAGTGTGTGTGTTTCCAGGGCTGGATGTTCATCCCAGTGCGGCAGAAGGAGCGGTCAGTGTGGGCCTCGGTGCTGTACAGGACCTCCTGCAGCTGTTTGTCTCCAGGCTTCTGGGCTTTAACACGCACCTGCCACAGGAAAAGTCCAGTCATTTCACAGTACCACCTAAAAACAGACGCACTTAACCCAGGGGTGTCAAACTCATTTTACTTCAGGGTCCATGATCATGACGAGCTGTGAAATTGTATGAGCTCTAGTTCTGGTCTCTTACCTCCAGGATGGTGATCTCTTTCTCCTTCAGTTTTCCTGCTTTGTTCTTCACCTGTGTTTTCTTGGTGTCGACCCACACCACCCTCTCCTTCACCTCTGACCTGAACACAAACACAGTCACACAAAATCTGCCTGAAACCCTCTCTCCTTTTTTAACCCCTCTCCCTTCTAGTGATCCTTACTCTTGGATGCCCAGGTCAGCCAGTGTTGTCTCCAGGAAGGGGAAGGGTTGGTGGGCCGGGTCCAGCTGCACCTGGATGGGCAGGGTCACCGACATGGGGACGTCCCACTCCAGCTCCACACGGACCAGGGCATCTCTTTCTTTTCCTCTGCTGCTCTGTTCCACAGCGGCGTCTCCCTCCTCCAGGTTTTTCCTCTCGTCAGCCGCCAGTTTGACTCACTGATGATTATCTGAGAACAGGATGTGATGTATCCCCCTCCTCTTCTATGCTGTATCTGTGTGATGGATTCTCCGTCCGTGCACCTCTGGTTTCCAGCGGTTCTTTATTCAGATGATCCTCTCTCCTTTTGGGGTTGATGATTCACAGCTCTGCCTCTGGACGAATATGGAGAGTGTGTCTAATATGTACAGACCGGTGCTCGTACGGTCCTGCTCATATAAGCAGCCAGTGTGAATGTGTGTTATGTGGCGCTCAGATGTGAGGTTTATTAGGCTGTCGGGGGGGAGGGGGTGTTGATGGAATGATGCTGTTGTGTGTTATCTGTCCGAGCACAAGAGGGTGAAGTCAGTGTTTATACTATAAATGACAGCATAAGTCCATTTTGATTCATCTGAGCAAAAAATGGGTGAATTTAACCTTCATTTATTGCATCAAGAAGATGCTTTCATAGGATAATGGTGGAAGAAAAATAAAATGCATAAAAGTGAACAATCTTTATGAATTCTCACTTTTTTGTGACCCTTGTGGATCCTTGAGCAAAAATGTACATGGACAAAAACTTCTATAAAATCATGTCAAAATATTTTCTTCTTATTTCTGCATAAATCTCTTAAATCATCTCACCTCTGCTCAAAAATAAGTTCAATCACTTTCAGAATTTTAACTCCTTAAATGCAAGTTTGAATACATGACGTCACTATTGTTTGTGAAAGAAAAAAAGGATAGGTTTTTTTATATTACTGAAGCAACATTGATTTCATCTCATAAGTATTTTCTTTGTAAGTGAGATTTTTAAAAAAAATCTTCAAACTGGCTTTTAGAGGATTAATTACAGAATATTTGGTCGTATTGAGCAGAGCTGAAGTGGTTTAAGAGATTTATGAAGAAAAAATATATAAAATAATCTTAGAGCAGTTTTTTTTTTTTTGTTTGAGGTTCCCAAGAGGGTGCATAAAACTGTTAGTAGTCTACAATAGACATGTAAGAGTAACTTAAGAGTGACATTACATTCAATAAATATGTCAAAAAAGAAATATTTGCACAGAAATTCATGCCATAAACTGTAACACGGGTCCCTAAGGGTTAACCAACAAGCAAAATGCTTTGCAGTGGTAATGCATACTAATGCACCTCAGAGCAAAACCAAATAGTGTGACATCTTGTATGTTGTGTTTGTAGATTATACTGGTTTACCAGTAAAATGACTCCAGAATATAAGTAGTGAAACTTTACCTAGATTCAGTCACTAATAGTGAAAAATTAAGTCAAAATTCTGGTCGGCTGTAGTTTCCAAGATACAGTCTTGGGCCAAAATGGGAAATTCTGATTAATTAATGAGAGAATGTGTTTTACTCAAAATGAATGTTTGTCTTGGAGCAACAGATCTACTTCAAAACACTGTCTGAACATCACAGTACATTCACTTTACAGGTGCTTTTTAGTGGAAGATTTATAAAACCTGTTTATAAATGTGCATAAACCAATATATATGTAAAATAAGACTTTATCTTATGCATTGACAACATCAGTTAACCAGCACTTTTGTCATTTGTTTTTCAATTCATCTTATTAAAGTATGCAATATTTAGCACATTACATCTCTGAGGAAGATAATTTCTATAAACTAAATAATATTGTAGACCAGTGTTGTATATAGTGTAATGTAAGAGGAAGGAGAATTAAAGACATAATGACCATCATGATAAAGATGTGTCTTTCTCTAGAGGCACAAAAGAAAGAAAGTATCCTCAGCAACTCCAAAGACTCAGAGTGAATACAGCTGGACCAATAACAGAGCTGCTCTGCCGTCCATCCAGACCAACTACAACTAAACGCACCACAGAAGCCCTCAGCACACTGAAGCATCTCACCCACATCCACTCCAACCCCCATACCCTGTGGTAAGCGGTCCAGCAGGATCTGTGACGCCTCCACCAGCCTGTGTAACAGCTTTATTCCTCAACAGCTTGAACAACCTCTAAGACGACACACTTTACATGTATTTTACACAAACAACATTGAATTAGTGTATTGTATATAGGAAGCTGAAATGATGGGAAACACATGATAATGAGATGGTGCTAAATAAGGAGAACATGGAGGGTGATCAACCAGTTCAGAGCCACAGTCAGACAACCATGTACTTGTGCTGGGCATCGTCCTTTGTCTGTTTGCTCTTCGTAGCCTCTCACGGCTGCCTCAGCAGTTGGCACAGCAGTATCCATCCCCTTTGGGAGGCCATCCCAGTCCCTGATGTCACAACCTTGGCCTTCATAGGAGGAGGTGAGGAGAGTTGTTTTTGAAAAACTTCAGTGCATTTCCACTGGAATTACTCAGATTAAAAAAAAGATTTTTCCTCAATCCCTAATTTCCCCTGAAAAAGGTTCCTAGTAGGGGGGAAAGGACTTCAGATTCCCTGGAATGCTTGGGGATAGGCCTGTGTACTGACAAACACTGATTGGTGAATACATTTACAGCGATCCACACTTATGTTTACCCATAGAGTTAAAGTCAGTGTGAGGCTGCAAATTTGTTTATTCCTTTTCTACAAGCTTCACTTCATTTGTGTTTTGATTATTTGGAAAGCTGAGCAGAAGAAGAAGGTCAATTTGATGAATATGTTTGTTTGACGTTTTGAGTGTATTCGTCTCACTCCTACAAAGGCATTGCAGCCATCTGTCTGTCCATCCAAATCCATTAAAGAGTGTATTCAGCAAATGCATTCGGTGAGGTCCCGGCTCTTTTAAGTGTATTTACAGAATACACTCTTTATCATTTGTCCATTTTTTGTAGATTCCATTTTCCAAATGATCAAAACACAAATGATGTGAAGCTTGAAGAAATGGAATACACACACACACACACACACACTGTGGGTGAATGCGGAATGCTGTGTGTTCCACCTATCAGTGTTCTCCAGCACATAGCCCCACCCTCAAGAATTCCAGGCAATCTGAAAAGTCCTATCCCCATACTAGGAACATTTTTCAAGTGAAGTTTTGGCGTTGGGAGAATGTTTTTCTATCTGGGTAATTCTGGTGGAAACAGACCGGGGTTCTTCAAAATCCCAGGTTAAGTTAAAGTTCCTGGTAAAGTTCCTGCAGTGGAAAAGGGGCTGTGGTAATAAAAATTCCTGGGAATGTTGGTTGAAAAGGGGCTACACACCTTATGTACTTAACCCATAAAGGCCCAGTGCTACTTTTGTGTCAGTTCCCAAATGATATTTTCTCTATATCTAACCTTTCTTAAGTGATTTATCACCGTTTATTATAATATTTTCCTCTGTATTCATCATTTTATCAGTATAAATCAGGTATTTTCTTGTATTTAATTCACTCATCATGTAGATGTTCATAAAAGCTCAGATTAAAGTTGAGGGTTATTGTAACAGAAACAGAGAAAACTGCCTAAAAAGGGACTTTTTCAGTAAAATATATCATTAACTGAACATAAACCAAGCATTTGCATCAACTGTTGTTGATCCAACTCCATGGGTTTTACTGGTGAATCAATGTTGTAGAAGATGATAGTGTTTCCACATTCACTACGGAGCCTCTGAACGTCCAAATGGGTCATATCTGATGACCATGAAAAGACGACAAACTGTATTTTATACCAGTTATTCACATGTATTGATAGAATTGGTAGATCAACAGATATTTAACATTTTAGATCAGTAGATTGTTTGGGTTGATGATGGATGTTTGGGTCTTTACTGGTTAATGTTACTTCACATTAGTCCTTGAATTTCTCTTTAAACGTGGATTAGGTTATGTAAAACCATGTAGCATCTTGTCAGGAGGTTACTGTGGATTTATTACCATGTAATGAGACGATCCATCCGACCATATCCAGAACTCTGCTTGGCGTTCATCATCACCATCACTCTCTCAACGCTGCCTTCTCATTTCTCTGACAGTTTAGGAGAACAGGAGGTTGATGTATGGGCCGTTAACAGCACAACGTCACATTTTCCCCTTTTGAAGAATGTTCCCTCGCTGTAGGTGCTACAAGGTTGCAGCATTGGGACACAGACATGGGACACGTGTTGGTGAGATCTTTTTGTTGTTCAACCTGCAGCCTGAGCTCAGCACGCCACATTCCCAGGGTTGCCATGATGAACACTGTCACACAGATGACAGCTTTAAATCACCACTGTGGAGGTGGAGGATATTACATACATTCTTATTAGATGTGTTTTGTTCCATTCTTGCTGTAAGTTTCATCATAAGTTAGCAATTTAAGTCACACTTGCATTTGTTATGAAGTGAAGAGATATTCAGATCCTCAGCAAAACAAGAAATACTCATAACAATGACAGAAAAATGTACTTAAAGTCTTAAATATATAAGTCTTTGTGCTGTAAAATGTCCTACTTCCTACCTAATTTGTGTTTCAACTATTTACCAAAGTTCCGAAGCTTATAACTGAAGAGCCACAAGGCCAAAATGAATCAATTAATTCATAATTAATCAACAAATTCCTTTTTTAGTATGTGGCTAAAACAAATCCTAAATTTTATCAGGTTAAATTAGCTGATAGCTGGTAAAATAATAATAATAATAATGCAATAAATCTCATATTATAAGAATAAAAGAGTTAAAGACATGTTATGTGTAAAGGGAGGTCACATAAAATACTACCACTGTAGATTATTGAAGCTGTTTTTTCCTGAAACATTTGTTTTTACTCCTGTACATACTTTACTTATATCAGATTGGATCTTAATGCAGAGACTGAAAAATGCATGTGTGTCCATTAGAACTTTACTAAACCAACAGACCTAATCTTGGACTTGGACTTTTGCACAGTACTGACATTCCACCCATTTTGTCTAAATACGATCACTTCTGGATCTAAAAGAAGCCAACATGGCTAAATTGCAAACAATACAAGCAAAAAAGACTTCCCTCTGAGACATAATGGGGTGGAAAAATAAAGTGGCACAAAATAAAAACAGACTCAAGCACCTCATAATTGTATTTTCTAGTTAATGGTTTGGAAAGTGTGTTTGTATCTGACAGCAGGGAGTGTGTGTAAAGTAATGTTATATTTTTGTATCAAAACATTGCAGGGCAGTGGAAAGGACATTTCCTGGCGCAGCACTCTAAACCAGAATGTATCACAAGTAGAGTCGACAAAACAACCATTCCACTATGCTGATGTGAAGTGGGATTTGTGTTCTGTGACTGCAGCGCTGACCTCAGTTCAGTCACAGTCAGGTGCCATATGGTCTAGGTCCATACACATGCACAAGTCCATGGTGCGTTTAACAAGCAGACAAACACTAATTACACAGAGGTATTTAGGTATGAGGTCAAATGGGAGGTTTATCCAGGAAGGCACAATAATGTCCTGTTGGAAACTCATAGAGGAACTGATGTCATTCACCACCGAAGATTTTAAGGCAACTATATATGTATTTGGCCTCTGAAAAGTCTATATTCATGGGCAAAGTTATTAGAACACCAGATGGATCTGAAAATATTGACCTTTTTTGCCTCCAAAATATGACATAATTTCTCAAGGGAGTGATTTTTTTTTTTAAATGGAATTATGCATTTTAAAACACTTCCTTGTGGTCTACATAAACTGTAAATGCTATGCTTGGGTTTGAATTCTTCATTAATTCAACTCCACAGGTCTGTATTCAACCCTATTTCTGAGTAATGACATCAGAAAGGTTGTTTTGAGCGCAGGCCCTTTAAATGCAAATGAGCTACTTCACGCCCCACCCCCTCCAGGTTGTTGACCTGCTGCTCTGTCCTGTTCAGCCACTTGTGTTCGTGAATACAACCAACAACTGGACATTTTAGGTAATCGGCTCGAAGTTTGGACATATTTTCAGTTTTTACTACAACCGCTACTGCTGACAAACAATTATGGCGTACTTGGAGAAATGTTTGTCGGAAGTCTTGAACTTATATGTGCAAATGTCGTGACGTAACTAGTTATAGATGTAACAAATTAAGCAGGAATTAAAACGTGTTGTAGAAATCCACTAGACTTTTGCCCCAAAATTAATATAAAGACAACTTTGCAGCACCTGGAGGATTCAAATTCAAACTTTTTGAACTGTTAGGGTCCAAATACACAAATAAATGTACCAAAAACTAATAAAAGTGGGTTTAGTAAAATATGACCCCTTTAATATTTACATAATGAGCAGGAAAGGCCTTGTATATTCACCAGAATATACGATTTAACCACAATCATGCCTGACAATGATCACACAAGGAATTTGGCTTCCTATGTAAATGAACATGATTGTGTGACACTGAGCCCGTTTACATGACCATACAGATCTGATAACTGAGAGAAATCAGATGATTGTGATGATCAGATCTGATGTGTTTACATGCTCTTCAGAAATGAGATGAAAACCTAGTTTAGACATTTCAGCCCATTATTGGATTTCTTTCAGAGTACATACACACAAATTTCTTGTTATTGTCTTCTGCATGTTTAACTATGTCACTTCTGTTTTCTCCAAATTCTTTTTTTTTTTTTTTTAAATGTGGAGATGTAAGAGTGAACTAAATCAGACTAAGTTTACCTGCATGAAGACATCAGAGTATTGAGGAGAAATACAAGTATGTTTTCCCTTATAATTATATAACTTCTGTTATCCAATAAAACATATCACATTATGCTGTTTATATGATCACTTTAATAATACGATAACACTAGAAATCAGATAATGTTCAGAGTTTAAGTGGATATGGAAACAACCTCATCAACAGTGAAGAAGGCCTTGCTTGTTTTTTGCAGGAAAATGACCTGAATCTTATGAGAGCTCTAATCTATGGTTTATACGGTGTAATGATGACTTTGTAGATATCATTCATTTTATGGGTATTTTAATGGCCATAAAAAAATTTAAAAAAAAAACAAAAACACAGATGAAACCTCTTGAATATGTCAAGTGCTCCAATCATTTTGGCCACAACTGTAGGTATGAAAATAAATGAAACATAACCAACCCATGATCATGTTATTAAATTGAGCAAAAACATTTTATTTTTTTCATAAAGGACACCAGTTCATAAAAGGTAAAAAATGTTATATATAAAAACCACAGATATTAAAGTCATACATGAACATGACATCTAAATGTTAAAACAATGAGAGCAAGTGAACTCGTTAAACACCAGTGATGATAATAACGGTATAAATGTTTAAAATCCAATCAAAGAAGTCTGAACAAACAGTCCAAACATTCATTAAAACACTGCATAAAAGCAACCCCGATAGGACATCAGTAGAAAATGACAGAATTTAACAAAGATAAATGATAAATGTAACTTTCCTTGATGTTGGTGTGGGTCATGGTGTGTTCAGGCGGACGTCCTGAGCACTGCAGGGTTTAAGGTGATGGTGTTGTAGGGTTCAGTCTGATGTGCAGTGACACGTCCAGCAGACAACAGCTCTGAACAAGAGGACAGTTACATTAATATTAAAACACCAGCACTCAACGTTAAAGCAAAAACGCACTGAAGAGATAAAGACTGGATGCAGATTTAGTCTAAAAAATTTTCTTGTTTTATAAAGTTGAAGCGTTGTTGCTTGTACTTTGATGGTGTTGTGTAAAAAAGCACATAAAAGCTCTGAATAAATACAAAGGTTATTATTGGTGCAGTATCAGATATAACCCATTTGATCGTTTAGAAGTTCCATAGTGAAGATGGAAATATTGTCATTGACTACAACATCGATTCACCAATAAAAGCCATGTAGTATGTCAAATGACAGTGGTTGTAGATGCTTGTTTTATGTTAAATTAATTATATATTTTGCTGAAAAAGTCCCATTTTCTATAGTCTTCTCTGCTTTACAATAACTGCTGATTTTACTCTGAGCTTATATAAAGATCTACATGAGCAGCTAACCAAATGCAGAGGACAATATTATAATTAACAGTGATAAATCATTAAGCAAAAGTTAAATGTGGAGAAAACTTCATTTGGAAGTCACCACAAAAATTATCATAATTAGTGGTTTCGAAGTTATTTAATATTTTGCAGTGAGCTTTAGGTCTATTTAGGTCTTCAAGGGTTAAGTATGGTTTTAAATGCAGAGTTTTCATTCATGGAGTATTTTCAATGTGCTATTAGTACACAGTAATAAGTACTTGCTTACATTTTAAAACTAATCTTGTCATATTTAATTATTATTGTCACAATCATTCCTCACCTAAATACACTTTCAAAGGTTGTAGTGTTCATACATGAACAGTGTAGAGCTAATTTCTGTAAAATTAGACAACCAGTGCAGATGGATTTGTTTCTTCACCTAACAGCTGGTGGAGTGTGTGAGCTGCAGTGCTCCTATCAGCCTCCGGGGGCAGCAGAGAGTCAAAGGTGACTTCTCCAGACCTCTGCAGACTGGACGAGATCCAACTGAGAGAGGAAAACCAATGAAGAAAACGAATGAAGGTTTCAGTGGTATTTTGTGAAGATCAGTAAATAATAAAAACCATGACTAATGAATTACGTGGCAACTGTGTTATTCTGTTTCTTTTTACTTTATTTTACTGATGGTGGTGCAGAGAAGCCTTGATGTTTCTCATGACATAAAAATGTTCACATCAGTTGATATAAATAATTTAAGTGAAATATGTCAAATCATTATTTCATTCAAGTAAAGGCTTTCAAGTTGCAAGTCAGCATTGAAGAAATTAGATAGATATTTTTTAATAACATATAACAATACAAAAAACCCAACTGATTTTATGATATATTTTCTTTATTTTAATTTAACCCTTTCATGCACAAATTATGAGAACCTTAATCAAATTTTTTTCCTGAGTGTTTTTATTCCTCTTTAGGCATGAAAACAACAATGCAATTGAAAATTTTCTTCTGAAAAATAAATATATAAAAAAATAAATAATTTAAAAAAATACATTAAAAAAATAATAATGAAAAAAAAATTCTTATGAACCTATTTTTCATGAAGTTGCAAAAATGTCCACTCAGCTGGACACCACATGTTTAATTTTTGACACACAGAAACATGTATTTACTGATAAATTGTGTGAAAACTATGGAGAGGGCTTGTGATTCTGGGAGTTTATGCTCAGGAGAGATCTTAATTCAAGTCAGAAAAGATATGTAGTATCTTAAAACTTTAATAAAGATATCTGTAAAATAAAAAAACAAAAAAAACAAAACAACGAAAAGAACAACAAAATCCATGAACATACAGCTGTAGAATAGCTGTCCACTGGAGTGACCAGTATACATGAAAGGGTTGATGTTGGTTTTTGCAACAACAAATTAAAGGAAATTAGTAAAACATAAATGTTCAATAAAATGAAAATAACCTGAAGGAAGGGTAATTGAAGTTTAAAGTATATTTTATGGTCCAAACCTACAGAAATAACATTCAGTAAATTTAAATGATGAAAAATATGCTTTCAGTATTAAAATGTACATGTGTAAAAGTAAGTGAAACATTGTGTTTTGAATTCATAAGGACAACCTATCATAATAGCTGCTAATTCCCATGGTAATTTATCAGGATTTAAAATTCCATCATCTGAAATAAAGTTGGATTATAATAGTATTTGTCATCGTTTTATTGTGAATCCCTACTGTCACTACTGCCATTTATGTAACTTTTGTTATAACAGAAGTGACAACTGAGTCAAAATATCCCATATATAAGACACACTCCCTGGACAATATGAGGTGTTTGTAGAAATGTGCACTGGGTTTCTGACGGGAAACATGTCTGCGGAACAGGTTCATGCCTGGAGCCGACTCGATGCTTTCTGTTTTGAATTTCAAAGCAGAAGTCAAACATCCGAAGATGTGGGTCGGGCCTGCGACGCTGCAGGCAACAAGTGTATTAAAATCTATGTCCTATCACAACGAAAGGCTAAAATTAGTCTTAAGAAGTGGGTTAATTAGGAATGGAGACCTCTGTTTTCTTGATAGTTACTTACAGCTGTGTCTCATGACCAGCTTTTGTTTGAGTGTTGAACATGTGACTGATGTACATTATATATTAGATATGAATTAAAGCAGGTGTTCACTATTAGCTTTGTTTTCTTTCATCCCTTTAAACCCAAACCCTCATTTTAGTGAAGTTACTGATGACTTCAAATGCATTCTGTCTAATCAGTTTCAGAAGATATCAGTGAGATCAGGTGTGACATGAAAAGCTCCGGTCTGCGAAGCTGCAATGATGCAACATGACGATGGTGTATCATTTCAGTAGTAACACCTCTTTGCACTTCTGTTCTAACTGTGACTTTTGAGTTTTCGAAGCTGGATGTAATTTGCAGCATCTTAAAATACAAATAAGGACAGTGATAGTGAGTTTTTACTACGGTGATATTTTTGGTATTGATAAAGTAGTATTTAGTATTGGTGAAAACATCTATGCACAGCCCCACTACTTCCTGAACTTCAGGCAGCTCCTTTATTTCCTGTCTTTCATTATTGGACACACTGATTAATCCAGGTGTGTCTGACCACAGTAGTCACAACAAGAAGTAGCAGACACACCTGGATTAATCAGTGTGTCCAATAATGAAAGACAGGAAATAAAGGAGATGCTTTAAGTTCAGGAAGTAGTAGGGCTGTGCATACCAAGGAAACAGATGAAAGTATTGCACCTGTACATGCTAACAGGTGAGCTACAGCCTATAAATACTGAGCAGTCTCTGGTGATTTGAGACACTGAATCTATGGCAACAGCATCAGCTGCTGGAGTTGAGTAAAGATGTGTTCGTCCTGCTGGGGTAAAGCAGAAGACCTGACCTGTATCTGCTTCTCAGAACCAGGCCATAACCTTTGTTTTATCTGCCTATTTATTGCTTTGTGTATGTCCTGCCCTGTCTGTTTTTGTTGTGCATAAATTTAAATCAAAATGCAAAAAAATCACTATCTTGTTGCAAATCTTTGATCTGAACTAAGGCTTGACATTGTACTGAATAAATTTGATTAATAGAGGTTTTTTTCTTGCAGAAAACCCTGAAAAATGCCTAAATTGCAAAATCGTGATTATTCTTGTGGAGATTTTTCTTTAAAAATTTCAAAATGCTACCTGTTTGCTTCTTGTAATTGTAATAAATATTCATTCTGAATGTGTTTCTCCAGTTATATATGACATTCACTTTTACGAAAGAGAATGTATTTTTGAATCAAGCTTTATCTTGTGTTCATGAAGCTGGAAAACGGATTAAAGATATAGTTTGTTGCCCACATCATCCTGATCTATCCAGAATTGGGCTTAAAAAATCTCAAATTTATTTAAAAAGCCTAAAATTCCAATTATTGGATTTTTAAAAGCTTTTTAAAGACCCATGGAAACCCTGTCTATCACAGATGGAAAGATAGATAAAATACAAAACACAAAAGACACTGAATTTGTCTCAAACTCATGGCTCCAAATCTTAAAAACTTGTATGGGTGAATTTACAAGTGCAGTGTACAAGATTTAGGGGGGTCAAACTGCAGAAATGAAGCATAATAATCCATTAATATGGTTTTCATTGGTGTATAATCACCAGAAAATAAGAATGACTGTGTTTTCATGAGTTGGTAATATCTACAGAGAGAGCGTGTCGCATCCACAGAGTCCGTTGCATTTCTAGATGCTGCTGAACATCAGAGACCGTGTTAAATAAACCTGTAACTTCAGTGTCCTGTATGTGTGTAGTGCAACAACAAAGACCTCAGCAAGTCCCTGTTCTCTGCATCAGTCTGAGCTTCAGGCATCTCAATGTTTTCCTCTGCTATGGGCTCCATCGGTGGCTGAACCTCCATCTGTGGAGACCTAAAGTCATCACACATATGCGCACGCACACACACACACACACACACACACACACACACACACACACACACACACACACACACACACACACATTCATGGATGAAGGAGGTGGATATGTGTGAATCTATCAGTGTTTGTCTTAAACCATCTGACACTCACCATCTGCTGACAGGAGTCATCACATCACTTCCAGATTTGTCCTCTCTGGACACATCCAGGATCACGTCTAATGCAGCTGTTTGGACACACGATGACGCACATGATGAATAACTGGCAGTTTCAAATGAGTAATGTGTTTACTGTGCTGTCAAAATACCTCCACAGTGAGATACAAAAGACGAATGTATCAGAGAAAGAGAGAATGAACCCTTACATGAGCCCTCTGCGGGTCCTGAATCACTGGGTATCTGAGACACAGAGATACAGCTTCATGAAACAGGAATGAGCTTTATAATCTAATTTGTCTCACCACTGAACTGAACACACTGAGCTGGCAGGCTATAGCACAGGCAAGCAGACTAATGGATAAACACTATTATTAAGGCTACACTCATTCACCACCTGCACCACAGATACATTACATTTACATTACATCTTTTGTCTTTATATGCAGTTGTGAGGGGGGATTTATTACTGAAGTGCTTAAAAGAAAAACTCTTACTGTTTTCCTGTAGCTGAATGAGCTTATTGAGACACAACAGCAGAGGGAAATAACAGTGTACCTTCACACAAACCCACCTCCTTCATGGTCGAGTGCCTCCTCTTCCGCTCTGTTCTCAGTATCTCTCTTTCCTGCTCAGACTCTTCCTCCTCCTCTTCCTCTCTGCGTTTTTTCTCTTGTCCGGGTACAACAGCAAGAGCGGCGCAATGTTTCCACAGTGACTGAAGGTCACAGTGGAGGAGGGCTGTTGAGAGGTGAGAAGATGCAATGATGATCACATATTACCATCTAAAACATGTAAATTTCCATAGCTAAGAGGTCGACTGATGATATGACTTTATAGCCAAATATAGACATAGAAATTCTTTACTGTCTACTTTTGCGTAGTTATGTCAAATATTGGTCGTTGGCCTACATGTGCTAAAACCAAACAATCCCTCAGAAAACAATGCACAAAATCCACTGTATTAAAAACAAATATATCATGTCATGTCACAACCAGCCAATGCACTAAATGTATTTTACATAAAAAAACACTGTTATCATATTATGATCATGTTGAAACAGGAATTAAGAGCCAATCATTAGTTCATAACAAAATAACTACTGGATTAAACATATAAGTCAAAGTAATAAAATAAGTAAAAATGGAAATCTATAAAAAATAAATATATGATTAAAATAATAGTATAATAATATATCATAATATAATAGTATAATTAAAATAATCTAAATATATCTGGATTATTGAATATCAAAGAAAAACAATTGATCAATAAATCTGAAGATCTACAAACTAATCTAAATCAACCAGTAATAAATCATTAAAAATAACCTGTTTCCCCTAAAATTCCCTTCATGTTAGTCTTTGGTAACTGGCCAAGTACAGCAGACAAACTTGTTATCTGTCTACATATTTCATCCCTAGAAATGCGACTCAGATTCTACAGCTTGCTCTCTCTGCCTGTAAACAAAACATCTTCTATGACACATAAAATTCCAAAACCAACCCTGATAACTGATAATACCAAGAGCCTCTATTGGTTGCTGGAACTGCAGCTCTATCATTTGTTTCATCAGTTTCGTTATAAACAGAGGTGCCTTTACCAGTTTCTCTTTTGTATTTATTGTTGTACTGACTTTTGGCTTGGCTGTGTGTATGATTATGTACTATTACTGCTCCTGCTGCTAAACAAATCGACCCTCTGAGGGCGAATAAAGCCCTGCTCAACTTGACTTATCAGATTTTAAGTAGATTTATTTACAAAACATCCAATTCCTGCCACTGTTATTATTATACTATAATGTTTATGTTGTTGCTGTTTATAAAAAACTGTAACTGAATTGGTACTAACGTCCACAGGGGGCACTGAAGAGCTGAGCAGGATTGGCCAGTTTGAAGGAGGGCAAGTCCAGCAAGACCTTGGACTGAGAGAAAAACAGAGCATTACCTTTATCACATGGTTAGAAGGAGGTTTTCTACACAATGGAGAGAGAGAGAGAGACAGAGGGTTAAAAGCCAATGATAGGGTCTCAAAGGAAATTAAACAAAAATAAGGAGGGAAGACAGAAAGAAAGAAGGAAGGGAATAAAATCAATGAGCACTATTCCAGCGGGCTTAGAGAGCAGAGAACGGCTGAGCTGGAGTTTAATTAACTGACACACTGATGGCAGCACTTTGATTACAGAATGGTAGTGAAAATTCAATGGGTCGGTGAACCCTTGATCCTCTCCAGCTGAACAAGCCAGAATCTTTGTGTTCATACAGGATATCATCTAATCATGAGTTTATGGATGTGGTCATGAGCCAAAATCCTTGTCTTGTATAAAGCGACTGAGCCCTGTGGTGCAGCTAAAGCTCTAAGCACTGCAAACTAATATTTTGCATGATTCCTTTACCAGGTCCAGTGTCTCAACCAGTGGGTTTCCAATCTGCTCCTTCATTGCTCTGTCAGAAATCTGGATCTCAGGGTCTGCAAAGACCAGCTGGCGCCTGCGACCTCTACCGGGCTTCCTGGGAGGATGAGGAACCTCCTGAAGGTGGAGGGAAAATCAGTTTCATGCACAACACTGCTGGGAAATACACAGACATCACAGGACGCATACTGGAAATAATTATGAATCCGAGTTGGCATGCCTGTTGTTTTCAAAATTAAATAAACACTTCATGAGTCACTGTGTGGAATGTAAAGTAGATGACGACTGAACAGCCACTGCTTTGTCACTTTAATGTCAGTTTTTCCTACATGTGTGGACGTAAGAAACAGGTAAATAAATCATCTTACTACACACCTTTGTTAAATCCTCAGTGTTGACCATGAATAACAGACTGTTGCTATGCTCTACATAATAACAACTGAAGGATCAAACATTATTGATTGTGTAAATAGCTTTAAGTAGGACAATATTAACCATGCAAATATCGGATGCAGAGATGTAAAACATGCAAATCTTACAACTGGTCTCTTCACTGAGCACTTTAAACCAAATACACTGTTAAATATTTTTACTTCTTCTCATGAAATGATTGTGACAATGTGATTTATTCTTGATGGATAAAGTGTAATTGGGACCCATTATGTAATCATTGCACCAGGTCAAAGATCATTATTGATGTGTATGAATAGAAATGAAAAGAGGAATGTGTCTGAAAAAAAAACCCAACATTATTCAAACTATAAGGGCAACAGTATATACTGAGGTAATGAACTTAAATTATTGGAGCAAATACACCACTTAAAGAACCTGCACATCAGTGATCACTGGTGACCTGTATCTGCCAAAGCATCCCACAGAATATTAATACATTCATTGAATGCAAGGAGGATATTTTAACATTCTGATGCAGATCAGATTGTTTACAGCCAAATTAATTGAAGTCCCCATGTACCTCTGTAATGATTTGCATGCATTTTAATAACCACCACTCATTTCAACACTCATTTAATACATGCAGGGTTCCTACAGGTTTCTATAAGTTAAATTTAAGACTTTTTAAGACCCTTTTAAGACTACTTAGAACAGAATTTAATGTCCATTTCTCAGCCTATTTCATAGACATACCGGCAAAAAATCGTGACTCCTAGGGTTTGGAAAAATGTATTTATTTACTCCAATACCTTGATTCCCACTGTTATGAGACATCTCTCAGTGTGGGCTGCAAAGTTAGCGATAACTGGTTCCGAATTTCAGTATAAATTAGTGGGTTGGAATGGGTGGAACTGAGTTGACTAATGTTACTTTTTGCAGCTTGGACATTTAACAGACACATTTAAACACAACACAGCAAACAAGTTTATGGCAGCATATCTTAAGACCTACCTTATCAAATTTAATACCTTTCAAAGACTTTTTTAAGGTATGAAATGTAGATTTGTAAATCCAAGACTTTTAAGACTTTTTAAGACCCCGCAGGAACCCAGTACATGGTATACAAAAATTTTAACCAGTAGAAAATATATTTAGTTAAATATTTATTTTGCTCTTTCAGCAGCTTCTTAGAAATATTCTGGCTTTTGGTCAGTTGTATTTGATGATATGTACTAACGTCCTTTATTTATTTATAGATTATTTTAGTGTGTAGTTCCTCTAATTTTAATTTAGTACCTTCTTTAGGCTAGAAAACAATTAAGTACTAAATCAATGACCAAACCTGAGGACTCATCATGTCTCACCTCTGCACAGAAACCCTCTATTGATGACTCTCTCTCTTTCCCAGATGCCCCTGAGGATGGAGTTGGCATGGCAACCTTCACTGGGGTCATCTCTTGGGTAAGAGCCATAAGAGGAACCTCCACAGGTTGACTAGTCTCCTCATCCAGGAGCCACACACTGTCCCTGTCTGTCCCCAGCACCGTCTCCTTCAGCCTGGAAAACACACACATGGATATCTACAGTGTGTTGCAAGTATTTCTCAGAACCTTAAAAGTATTCTCTTCTTTTACCATGTGAGCAGAAACAGAAAAAGAGGTACAGCAAACATGGTCAAAGGCAGACTGTTGAATCCCCATAATCTGTTCAGGTACATTAGGAATCAGAGTATTATTAGTCAGCTTAAAGTTTCTCACTGGTCGATGGATGACATGGCTCCTCCAATCTCCCTGCTTTTCTCCTGCTCATCTGTCTGCATCGCCTCCGCTTCTGTTTTAAAATGTTCACATAGACAAGTTGACATGTTAAGAGATGTTAAGAAGGAATGAATTCAGAAATAAACACACTGACATTAGAATGACAGGTATCTGACAAATTTTCTTCTCACATACTGTTTTGTTCAGTGAAGTGAATGAATTTGAGTGAAATTTTAAGTGAAACAACTTCCATCTGAGTCAACACGAACTACTGAATTCCTGTTCTTGTGCTTTCTTTGCTAAAAACACATGCTTTTTCTCAAAAAAAAAAAAAAAAAAAAAAAAATATTATTTTTTTTTTTTTGTTAATTTCTGTCCTAAAATGAAGCAGTCAGTAATAGTGACCGGTGCTGAAAAACACGCTGTGGGATAAACTTGACACTTAACACATTCAGTGCTTACCATGGACTTTAACAACTGCAGTCACCCTGAGCAGTTTCACAAAGGGAGGTATCAATTTACATTGTCAACTCAGGGTTTCTGATTGTGGTTCACAAAGAAGGGGTGGTGTTGGTGCCGAGTAACAAATCACAAACATGAACAGGTCTAGAGAGCATATTTCTGTATGAATACAGACTACAAAACATGTACTACAGTCAAAGCCAGGAAGGAAATCTGTTGACATACTTTCCACTGTATGAATGTGCAAGTCAATATTAAGATTAATATCACATTATTAATGCATGAATAAATCTGTCTACAATTACAGTTCTATATTCTGTTACATCAGCGTGTTTTTAGATATATTCTTATGGCCTGTGAAACCATTGGAACTTTGCTCTTCAAGCTGTAACCGTGGCGCTGTTTAACAGTCTGGATGCTAGTAAAGAACAAATATAAGACAACATTCAAAGTGGTACGCAGGCTGGCTGTCCAATCTTTTAACAAGGCTGTAGTGCTTTAATCAGTCTGTGTCTTAAGATTATATATAAGATATTATACTGTTGTGCAAAGGAATGCCAAACGGTTTGGACAGTCAGTGTAACTCTAATCCTCCTCATAGGTGCTCTCCTTATTGCTGCTTTTCCACTGCCAGTATCAGCCTGACTCCTTCAACTTGGCACAGCTTTTAGGCGTTTCCACTGAACAAGACAGGGGTGATCAGGTACTATTATGCACTGTTTCAAGTATCACCATGTTTAATATTCAAAATATTCAAGAGTCAAAGTGATACTAAATGTGGTGTAAAATCATGCAGATCACAGAGTGGTCACTCCAGACTCATCACCATGCCAATACATATGAATGCTATCATGTCGTGATGTGACTCTGAGCCAAACTACCGAGAATTTGTCTCTATCTTGATAAATCAGCCAGAGACTTGAGTGTAAAAAACTATATTCTTGCCATATATTCTAATGTTAAATTTCACAAATTATTATGTAAGTTTCATCCTCTTCCATTGTTGCCTTACTCATACCTTCAGTCACATTGAAGAAAATATAATAATAGTTTGCACCATGTTGCCATGACGACCAGCAGAACTCAGGGAGTGGTGTCCATGCAATGGAAATGCAACACGCTGGTGGCCAAACTGAGCCAAGCCATGCTGAGCTGTAAGAATGTGGCATATTAAGCAGCACACCCAGGTTTCCCCTTTTTTTAATCCATGCACCAAACTCCATGGCAACACCTAAAGATATTGACTTGGTCAGTATGTGGTGCTTTTAGACATTTTGACCCACTATTACAAACAGATGAGCTCTAGAGGAGCTGAGGTTCACAAGTAAAGTTATCCTGGAGATTTACCCCAGTGAGAATTAAACCACTGTGATATGAAGGTCACAGAGAACCCTGGACAGAAGCACAAACCTTGAAGGAAGTGTTCTTTTTGATCTATCAGCAAGTCAATCTCTCTTGTCGTGACCTCTGGAAGATCATCTCCCTCAAAACACTAATACAGAAAAAAACAAAAACAGAGGGTAAAAAATAACAATCAAAAATATGGAGATTTGGGACACAACCTGAGACAATGACATTTGGTCTGTGTTTTTTGCACAGTAACAGAAGACAAAAGGCTGAATAAAGAAAGTACAACATCATTTCTGGCAAAGACAAAAGCTACACATGAGCAGGAGCAGAGGACAAAGTAACTGTGAGCCACGTACACCGCAAACAAACTGTGAGCCCAGGCTGATGTAATTAAGTCAGATCTTATCAACCCCAAATGGACTTCATCAGTTCATGATGCTTCAGCAGAAGCATTATCAGACTCTAAGTGACAGAATGAGGAGGCAAATAGCGTGTGGAGGCCTTCTGTAGTAAAAGACAAATGCATTTCCCTACTCTCCCTTACTACGCTTCTCTCCTTTCTTTTAATGACTGAGGTGAACACAGGACAGTCGGTAAAGCATGAGGAATTTTACATCCTTACTTCCACAAATATAAATATACAAATCAGGGGTTTAAAAGGCTTCCCCACGAGAGTCTCTTCTAAACATCTCACATACTCAAATCTCTACTATAACTGCAGTGGATATTACAGAGTAAGACAAACAAGCATCTAACCTGGGACAAAGACCAAAACAAAGATGTAGTGGGCACATGGTCAACATCCTGTCTCAGTGATTCACAAGGATGCCTGCTGTGTGTAAAATTGATGACTAGTATATTTTCTATCTATGGACTCTGGCAAAGAGTTTACCTCAGCATTGGTGATGACAAACTGCTCCTTCTCCGTCAGGGTGATGGTAGCTCTAGGTGACCTGAAATCTGGTTGAGCACAGCAGGGAAAGAATTAGGAGCCAAACATGTTTGCAGTACACACATTTGTAGTACTTAAATAATCTCTTTGGGCAGAAAAAATGGTGGTACAAACTGGTGAGTCAGATCTGATGTGAATAAAGGCTGAAATGAGACACAGCTGTACACATATGTTAAATATAAGCTTTGTGGAGGCCAGGGGGTTTAGCATCTAAGGACAGCATCACCCTGTTTGTTTCACACTCCTGACATTATTGTTAAATGTCATTCCCTTCTTGCTGCTGTTCAATAAATGCTTTAAATGACCAAAAACCAGCACAGAGGAAAATAAGCATACTTACCCTCTGTGTCAGGTACAGTGTAAGGACTGGGCACCAGGGAATGCTGGGAATCCACATCTTCGATCACCACCAGTGGCTAAAAACATTGTAAACATTGCATTATGCGACTGATACTGTATTTTACGTTTTTGGGTGTGAACTGAGCTGAGGTCTAGTACTGTCTTCATGACAAACACATAAGATTAGTTTTAATAATAAGCATATGTAAAGTGCATTTTTTTTACATCATATTCCACATAATATCTAAGTGTCAACGCCTATGTAAAATATGTTATTGAGCTGTGTACATGTTACATTATATAAAATCTTTCCATTAATGTTCAGTCAGAGAAATAGATCACTTATTCACTGTAATGGTCTGTTACACTGGGTCACCTGCAACTAGTATCCCGTTTGTTGAGTTAACATTAGCAATACGTTTATACAATTTCTGTAAAACAAAAAAGACCTATCATGAAGATATAGTAAATAGTTAAAGGTACTGTGAATAGAACTGTAAGTTACGTTAGTTACCTCTTTGTGTAATGCTGAGTGTTTCGGTCACACAATGTATTTAGGGGCTTTATTGTGAAAAGAGAGGTGACTTTACAATTTTTTTAAGAAAAAAAACTGCAATCAGTGGTGAACAATTTTTAAAACTTGTTTGAGTAATGTCGTCAACTACCCATGATATTTGACTGACAAGATCATTTTACAAGTCCAGATAGTTACAGTTTGTGTTAAATATAGTGAAGTAAGTAATCAGTGTTATATGCTTCTGTGGAGATGCATATTACCAAAATGACTATTAACTTGGCATATACAAAAGCGTTGAAAAAGGTGAAAAATACTACAAGTCTGGTCATGTTGAGATCTGCAGAAACATCAGTGAATCTGAACAGAGCATTAAGTAAGACAGTTACAATAATGTCAGTTACTCACACTGCTCAGTCTTATACTACAGTAGTCCTACAGCAAACTGCGTCTTGTAAAACTATCTGTTCAACTGACATTACATGTGTAACGGATGTAATAATTCAAAAGGAATCAAAAAACTACTTGTCTTCTGTGATATTATCTATAATTGTTACTGTCATTGCCTCTACTTTCACCATAATCTATAATGAAAGTGGTACATGTGTAATGTACATACGAGGGCCGTTCAATAAGTTCATGGCCTCACGCAGAACAGAACAACACAGACTGATAATTTATATTTTATTTTTCAACATAATCTCCATTTACAGCAATGCACTTGGTCCATCGATGTTCAAGCATCACTATCCCATCACGAAAGAATGTAACATCCTGTATTATAACAACCAGTATTTCTGGGTGAGGCCATGAGCTTATTGAACAGCCCTCATAAGTAAAAATTTAATGCATGTAGTACTTTTAAAAACCAGGACAAAGCACAATCTAGCATGTTGGCAAAAAAGCTTTTAAAAATACACTGTTGTATAAACTCAACAGAGTCTGCAACAGGCAGATTGATCCGTAATCTGAGGAGTTACAACAGAAACTGCTTTTTCACTGTGAGTTTTGAAATTAGAACAGGGCAAAACCTTGTTCTGATGGTCTCTGTGGCCTGTAATGGATGAACTGCTCATCGATATGGACTGAAGCCAAAGTGTAACAGATGATTTTCAGACCAATCCTAAATTCTCCTGGGAGCTAGTGCAGAGAGGCCAGTAAAGAAAAACCTTTGTTAGAAGACAGTACATTCAGTACAGGATCAAGATTTCAAAATGGAACTTCAATACTATATTAATACCATAGGGATTTGCCTCATTTTGTAAATGGAAATAAAATGGATTACATTTTAAAATATTGCATTTAAAGCTTGTAGATGTGAACTGGACCATCTCAGCTTGACTCATGGTGTTGCATCGACTGAAAAGAGACTCCCCGTGTCAAATTGCCAGGGGATGGTTTTAAGACATACTGTTGTGTGGTATATCCTTTTAGCAGTGTTTATAGGTTGTCTCTCACCTGCTAAATAATATCATGATAGTCTGTATTTTCTCCACAAATTAGAGGTAACCTCCTCTTAACAGCCAACCTGCCCCAGACACACACAAAGGAAATTCTCGACCCTCATGTTTTTGGTTTTCACATTTTCATCAATGCTAGAAATGTAACTATAGTAAGTAACTCATTATTCATATTCTCATTCATACACTGTGC